>NC_133452.1:119107505-119726672 GCF_048565385.1 Saimiri boliviensis | reverse complement strand
TGGTCTGAAATAAAATCTCAGTTATTTAGATTTGATTGCTATTATACAAAAATTTACCTTTATTTCCTGAGATTAAGTTTTTTTCTCTCTACAGTGTTGAAAAAACTAGCCCTTTCCAATTTATTAAAACTGATCTTTAGAAACAATGCTTTTAATGTATAACCCATATAAAACAAGGTATTATATTTTATACTATTATATTCAGCTCTGGCTCCCTTAGATTTCCTCATTTACACCATCTACATACACATTCAGTTTAACCATTTGATGATACTGATCACATATTGACCAATAATAGGACTTTTAGGAAATAATTAGATTTAAATGAGTTCCTGAGGTGGGCTCTACATAATAGGATTAATGACCTCATAACATGAGATCAGGGAGCTTCGTCTCCCCACATGCACTGAAGAATGGAGAGAGCCGTTTCCAGACACTGTGTTGTTACCTTGATCTTGGAATTCTAGTCTCTAGAACTATGCAATATAAAATTCTGTGGTTTAAGGCACCTGGGCCATGCTATTTCATTATAGCAGACTGACCTAATACATTTATGTAGGCCAGTCCAAATCATATTTAAGGATGAAATTATATATCCAAACATAAATGATTCCCCAGTTCCCTTGATGGCTTCTCATCACATGAGTTGCTCTTAGTATATAACCCAAATAATCCAGCTAGGATTGAGAATTTATATTTCACTACCCACCTTGAAGGCAGGTAAACACAATATTTTCAAAGAAACTGAATCATGAGGAAACCCACATCTCTAAAAAATTTTTTGATGGAACATTTAACTTGAAGCCAAAGCCTCACATTTGTTATAGTGGTAGGAAAACTGTAAACATTCCTTTTAATGCTATTCCTTTAATTTGGTAAAAGTTTAACCTTTCTGCTCTCACAAGAAGGCCCAGAGCCCAGTTACAGTTCCCTGGATTGTGCTAAGTGCTTTTGACTGTTGTAGTTACCAGGAACTGGTGGAGGTGATGTTCTCCAGTTCTGATACATAGCCTGGAAGAGACCTGGCATCTCTGGTTTTGCAGTGTTGGGTGTCGAGCTCTGATGTAACAAGACTGGCTACCCTGAATAGAACACATGGAAAAGTCACAGGGAGAGGACGTGGCCTGGAAACTCCACGAAGTCCCAGCCATCCCAAGATTCCTGCTCACCCCAGCCTTCCTAGACAGCACAACTGTGGGTGAGCTACCTTGCATCTTTTAGCCCAATGCAGTCAACACCTTATTTTGACCTCATTTCTGTAGAAAAATGGACTACACTGCTAAGCCCAATCACCCTCAAGTATTCTAAGAGATTTAAAAATCAGTGTAGCTCTCTATTACACTACTTTTGGGACTTTTTTTTTTTAACAGTACATTTTTTCAACATGCTAGTAGCAAGATTTATAACTGTTTCAAGCAAAAATTCATTGCTATGGCTGATAATGCCTCAGAAGAGAAGAAAAGACAGGGTCAAGAGGAATACAGTCAAACAAGATAGATTTCCTAATTGTATTCCTGATACAATGTTTTCTTCAGTTCCATAATCCTCAACCAAAAGCCTGTCATTGCTTTACTTTCAATAATATATTCTAATAATTAAATAAAGGATTATGAGTAATTCAAACATTATTCAATTTTATCAGTTTCAATCACAGCTTATGTTCAAAAACAGTAAAGAATTCTTCTAAACATAATGTATAGGTAAGATTGCTGGTCAAATGCTCGATTTTACTAGTTCTTTATTTTAGTTGTGATTCATTGAAAATCTCCATTTGCACTGTAAATGTGAAAGAATATATTTAAAATTGTAACAGGCTATAACATTTTAAAAACTAATGGAATTTTATCCAGAAAAAATACATTGTATAACTTGCTGTGGTTTCTTCCTCAAAGTCAATCCTTTAAAAATGAAGTAATTATCACTCATACTAAAATGGATTTTCTTTCTTGATTCTTTGTTTAGCTAATGCCAGAAAATGAAATAAATGTTCATTAATTTATGACTGAAACAGAGATTTTAATTTTCAAAACTGTAAAAATTATGTGCATGACCTCTAAGTGTGAATGTGACAATTAAAATGAAGTCATATATATTCTCTGCAAATGGTAAAACATTACAGAAGTGTAAGGCTAATACATTATTTTTCTTAAGAGCTCAGCAATTTTTTTATAACATTCATGACTTTCCAAGGTTAATATGAAATATAACATATTGTAATAATTCAATATATGCTAGCCATAAAATTTAGATATTTGATAGCAAACAATCTTTTTTTGTTGTTCTTTTGTTCTCTTGCTTTCCCTTCTCCTGGAGTTCTTCTACTTTATCTTCTTTTTCCTATACTTTACTTTTTTTTTTTTTCAAATGCATATAACCTAAGACAGATTTTTCTAATCTCTGCTTTTTTTCACGTACTCAGAATATTTTCTAGTCACTTCTTAGGAAAACAAACTGCTGCCCAAGCTTCAGACACTCATCCACTTTCTCTTCAATTTTTATTCCTTTTATGAATTACTCTGAGGACGCTTTGAAGTATTGGTCTGAACTCAGTGCTACAAATGTCATTCTTACTACCACCTGTAAGCTGGCAAATTGAAGATAATAAGTAGAAATTTCTTATCATTCCCATGAAATGTCAGCTTGTGTCTTCTGTCTCTAATGATCTCTTACCTTTGCTTATTCTGGAAATACAAGAGACCTTTTCCTTTTCTACATGTCTATAACAATTATTTTATACAATTTGTATGAGGTTTTAAATGCTTATCAAGGACTTTGTATTCTTTTTCTATTGTGTGACAAATTACCACAAACATAGTGTCTTGCAAGAAATTTATTCTTTCATCATTTCCATGAGTGGGGACTCGTGCCACAGGTTTACTGAGCTCTCCATGGAGGGTCTCAGAGGCTGTAATCAAGATGCAGACCAGTCAATGAACTCATCTGAGGCTCAGGGGCCTATTCTAAACACACTCAGTCATTGGCAGAGTGTATTTCTGTCTGCTTTAAGATTGAGGTCCTCATTTTCTGCTAGTTATAAGTTAAGGAACAATTTCAGCTCCTACAGAGCCTGGCATTCCTTGCCACATGGCCTCCATAGATACTTTACAGTGTGTATGTTTGCTTAGTTTTCAGGCCAGAAGGAATGTGCCTCTCTGCCTTTTCATCTTCTTTTTAGGGTTGTTACGATTAGGTCATCCATGTTAATCTTTCATTAATTCACAGAGAACACTGAAAAGTACCCAAATCGTGAGATGCATATCCTAACACATATCCTAGCCACAGAAGTAACCCATATTCAAGGGGAATAATTAACACAGAGTATGGACAACAGAGTGAAAATTTGGGAACCATTTAATAATTTTGCCTAACACAGACTGCTGTTGAGACCTTTCATTAAGACTTCTGTTTTCCTAAGTGTAATTCTTATCCTCCCATAGTTGATACATCCTAGATAATAAAAGGAAATGGATAATTATCATAGACTCTGTTTATTATAATCCCTTGTAGATAAGAGATTCGTATTATATGTTGTTCGTATTTTTAATTGTATATTGATTAAATATATAACTTAAAATATAATATATAATAAATATACCATTATAAATGTTATAAATAAATATATATACATACACATCAAAAGTATTTTTATTCTACAATTTCCTTAATCTAATCTTAATATACTTAAGAACAGCACTTAAAATTTTCAAGTACAGTTTTCCATTTATTTTTCGGTCCAGGAGTTAGATTCTTGTAGCATGAATTCTTACATTTTCAATTACTTGTTTCCATATACCAGATACCAATTTTGTGTCATTATACACTCATTCTTATTCTGCACTGTAGCTTCATCACCATCAACTGTTCACTTTATGATGTATATATAAACATTGGAAGTGCTCCTAGCCTACAGAGTTTCTGCTGTCAGGAATGTTTTAATCTAGATAAAAATAATATCTCAACCTTTTTATTTATCAATTATTTATTTACTTATATCTAAGAGATAAAGGCAATAACTGATAAATTCCAAATGATTGGAATGAATAATTATTGCTACAGCAATTTAAAGAAATGATACACATACTTTGTTTTTTGGCTATCCTCTATCACTTCATCAATTAAGTAACTGGGGAGATTGAAAACATGCATTATGAAGATATCCTGCCATATATTTGTATTAAGTTTAATTTTCTTCAGGTATGTTTCCCCGTTATATTGAAATATACTGCAATATAACTTGGTAAGTTTATTATAGTCAAATAGATATTTCATGCTTTCTTCTGGTGTCATTGTATCTTGTTTTTTAGTACAGCTAGATTGAAGGACTATCAGATGAAATTTCTCATCTTATGCCCAATAAACTGTTGGAAAAAGCAGAGTTCCTACAAGAATTGGTTAAGAATAACATATAAACAAGGAACAACAAACTGTGGAAGGCCACAGGAGGCCTCTGAGGAGGAAGGCCTCTTCATGCCTCATGTTCCAGTACAGGGTGACCTCAGCTCTGTTACCATAAACATTGTGCTCAAGGACGTAAAACCCCTTCGTAGCACTATGACATAGCCAGACTTGTAGGCTCCTTGTAAGTTCTGTGTTCCACCAGCTGCACATAGGTAATAGGCTAAAGATAACCACGTTATTATTTTGTGAAACTCCCAAGCCACCACTATTATAAATCCTTAGAATGACACACCAGTTCTGGCTTACTGATTCAGTTCCTGCTCACTGATTCACTCCACCATCATTTCACCCCTACTCTGTAGATCGAAGTAATTGTAATCAGTAAATAGTGTGGATAATCAGAGCTCTGGGCCTTCACTGTCTCCCTCAAAGTAATAAAGTGATGGCCCCTGGTCCCACTTTCTCTCTTAATTTGTCTTTTTCTCATTTCTTTGTCCCAGCCACCCATGGGTGATGTAGGACTGGCTCTCTACATAAACAGTATGCAATTCTTACGTTTTATTGTCATTCATAAGCCATGGAGTATGGCTTATGAATAACAGGAAGTGGATTATTTGAATGACATTGCAAAGAGAGTCATATTTATAATGTACACTTGAAAGCAGAGTCAGAAATGCATTTAGAATCTGTTAAGGTATTTTGCTTACTGTTGTATAACATTATAGAGACAGTGTATTTCAGCAGGCATCACTATAATTTTCTTCTCATCCAACATTTGATTGCTGATGAACTTGGACATTGTCCAAGAAAAGGTCAAGAATAGACCCTTCATAGCCAGTGCAATTCTGGATTTCATTTCCTCTCTGTATGCTGACATAATCATTGCAATATATATAAGCAAATCAGCCCATGAATAATAAATGCATAATTCTGAAATAATAATCATTGGAATAGTTTTCATCAGCTTCTCTCATAAACAACAACAAATGTAATTTTTAAAAAGGCAGAACTATTCCAGACATATGAAAAATTATTAAGATTGGGCATTAGTGCTAGCCTTGTTATAAAAACATAAATTATGGCTTATTATAACTTTGTCTATAGGCATCACCTCAGGCTTTCAAATTCCTTTTCATATCACAAGCAGATTTATCACAATGGCCACCTGCATGCTTTCCCCATAGGAATCAATTGCCTTTATCTTGCAGGGGTCAGTATTTTCAGATCATGTATTATTTCACATTCAGTCTGGCTTGTATAATTATTTCATGTGGAACTGTGCCAATTACTAGAATTACTTTGCATTTCACAAATACATCATTTTAATGCAAATCATAACATGCATACAAATGAAACTGGTACAAATTATATATATATATATATGTATATATATATACACACATATATATATTTTTGTATATAGCTACCAACTGCTGGAAATAAAAGCTTTGCTATTAATAAATAATATGTTTTCAATGGAGAATTCACTAGTAGACAGAGCTCTTCACCTGTAAGCCATTTGCAAAGAATCATTTGCAAATGCAACACATAATAAAGTTCTCCTATTAGATCTGCAAAGTAGTTTTGGACAATCTTCAGTAAATTTCTACTAATGAATGATAGAGACAAATGATACATGAAGTAAAGCTACTATATTTACAAGCCCTTTTTGGTAAACTAATTTAAAAATAATGTATATGTTCTTCACATCTGAAGAAATTATAAATACCAGTAACAAATTATTAAGATGTTTTAGCATTTTACTCTTCCTTTAATGTTGTGTAATATTATTGAATATTACTATAATGCAGTCTTTATTTTAATTTTCTAATTTATACTTTTATGTTTGTACTATACTGTTAAAAGAATTTGTTTTCTAAAATGTTAGGGCTTAAATTTCGTCTTTTCACAGATTTGTAAGACAATCAAAAGATCTTCCATCATTTTATGTGTTCTGATGTTGTTTAAAACATAGAATTATCTGTTCTTGGAACTCAGATGTAAAACTGGCTGGAATTTAAATACTTTTTGAAACTTCTTTATTATATTTCTATTTTTAGGCAGTTTTTTTTTCAATTACATTCTACTCAGAAATTCAACAAAATAATGCTGAAATTTCACTTTTTTTCTAGAACAAAAAACGATTTCATTGTGTTTCAAATTTGATACTGTATCACTAAAATTATTTGCTTAAAATTTTGCATTCTTCATCTCAGATTATATTCAGTCACATTTATAATGTTATTTATTATTCTCTGTTAGATTTTCCAAGAGCCTTTAAAAAGCATGCTTTTAAATTTATTTATTAAAATAAATAAACCTGCTTGTGTATTTGTTATTCCTGCCATTTTCCAAATCATGGAACACGAATTTATCTTAATATTCTTTAATATTAATATTGCTGTTTGTTTTATATGTTAATAAGCTGAAATTTTAATTACTTTTCTCTTTCTTTCTTGACAACAACAGGACTTAATGTGATACATTTGCTGCCCACAGAGCTTTTACTTTTCCTAATACGTTTTTAAGTGTAGGTTACTAAATGTATATTTACTTTCAAAGCATATTTTATTGAAGTTTAATTACCTCTTTTATCTAGAGTTAAGATTTATTTAACTTATTTATAAATTCCAAAATAGCTTAAGCTATTCTATAATCTGCTAATGTGATTGTATTAATTGAAATGTAATTTTAATTTTTCTTTGTATTATTTTAACTGATAATTATATATTATATTATTTTGCTCTAGAAAAGGCTCGTGTGTGTGCGTGCGTGTGTGTGTGTGTGTGTGTGTCCTAGACTATGATCAAGATTGAGAAATTTTTATGGATGTGGGTGTGTGGTGTGTGTTAAGAGAAAGAAACAAAGACTGAGACAGAGAAAAAGAGAGCAAGAGAGAACATGTTCAGGAGAAGATTCATAGGAAAGAAAAATAATGTAGCTCAATTGAATTGTCAGTAAAATGTAAAATTAAAATTCTAATACTTTTAAAATTACACCCTCAAATTTTAAACTTTTTACTATATTCCATAAACTTTTAATCTTCATATCAATTCTATCACATAAGATGTATTAATAACACTATTTTACAGATGAGTAAACAGAAGCATTAAAATAAAGTATCAGCCCCTCCAGTATTAGGTCTTAATTCTGTTGGGGCTTGTGTCAGATTAAATAGCAGAGATAACACTCCTTGCGTTCAGAGAGGGACAGAGTCTTGGTGACTGCTGTAACCACTAGAATGTGGTGAAGTGATGTCGTTCTTGGCTTAGCCTTTAGGAAGATTAGTACTTCCCACTGCCTAGTTCTCACAGCCTAGAGCTGCCACATCAGAAGTCTGAACACCCTGAGGAAGCCAAGGTATTTATAGTCTTAGGAGAGAGGGGAAGAAGCCTTGAAACAGAGAGAGGAGGAGGAATGCCTGGTCAGATACCAGCTGTTCAAGCTCCCAGACATTTAAGACTTCCCATCTGTGACCACAGACAGACATCATGGGTGAGCCATCCTTGTGCAGGCTTTCAGGCTCACACAATGGTGAGAAAGAAGAATAAATACTAACTGTGGAAAATAGTAATAAATTGTGGATTTACATCATTAATTTTGTTAAGTACCAGTAGATAAGCTGAATATGATCCTTCTCTGTCTTTCATGCTTTGAAAGGCATATAGCCTATGTTTATTTTTAATACTATTTTTTGTTTTTACAAACATCTAATATAATTTATATAGTTACTTTCATATGTTAACTTGTATGGATTGTCATAAATGTAAAATGAACAAATTAGCATCACATGTCAGTACAATTTTATACCTCAATACATATATCTATATTAATAGTTTCCTTAATTTGCTAAATTTAAAAAATTAATTGACCAAAATAGTTTTCCATGTAATACCTAATATTCAAAATGTATCTTTTAAGTAATTATTATAATGAGCTTCACATGCTTTATTTATCTTATTTTTATCCACATTAGCTAGATTATACCTATAAGTGGCTCCTTACTAACTTGAAGGACCAACTAGATGAATATGATATTCTGAGTTTGTAATTTTTGTAAGTAAAACTACATTGTTTTATGAGTGTTCATTGGCATTTAATGTGGAGAAAGGTATTTGTATGTATCTAAGTTTTATTCCTTAATTGCTTTATATTTTCTATATGGAATATATTAGCATATTAATTTTTATATGTAGAAAATGTTAAATACAGTTATAAATATGTCCATGTGTAAGGAGTTTTTAAAATTTTGTCATTTAGTTTTTCATAATGAAGAATATCATTATATCGTATTTGAATATTTTACATTCCCTCTTTCTCAACACCCTTACTTAGGGGATATTGTGATATGTGAATAGAATGATCTCAGTCCATCTATCACGTTCCTCTTTTTTTTCCTTACTATTTTCATATATTCACTAACATTATCTGACTTCCAGGGTCAGGGAAATTTTGTGAATTTATTTTATACTTTATCACTTTAGTTTCTTTATGGCTTTGTAAAAAACAAAACAATCCCTTCCATTTCTTAAAAAATATGTTTAAATTTATCTAAAATGTACTTCTTTTTCTTAGAACAATGCTATTAATTCATACTGAGGAAAATATTTGTCTTAGCTGACACTCAAAGAATGACTATGCTTTCCTGATAAGGGTTGATAGCAAATCCAAATTGAAGTTGGTTTAGTTAGAGATTGTTATGGGTTTTAGTCCAAATCTGTGAGAAAATAGAGGCAAGAAAAGAATTTTTTACATATACTTTATAGATTTTAACCACATCACAAAAGAGTTGTTGTGATAATCTGGGCGAGCAGGGAAGGGAGGAGCTGAAAATAGAAATAGAGTCAGTCACAGCAGGGAGTTTTGCCTTCTGTCTAAGTGTGTCTTTTCAGTGCTTGGTGTGGCAGCCAGGAGTTGTCCTCCTCAGGGTGCCTGGTGATTGCCTGGAATAAATGACTTCCTTAAGAGCCAACCACAGCATATCCCCTGATTTTGCCTGGCAGAGCCTTGTGTTCTAAGCATGCTGCAAGTCTAAGCCAAGAATAAAGCTTGCCAAATGCACTTTTCTTATTTTGGCTTAAAGAAAGAAGAATGCTTCCCCAGTGGTATTGCCAAGGTTGAAACTTCACTCCCAGTTGCCCATGGTTCATCTTATTAAATACAAATGGCACTCTGCCGAGATCTGATCTTGCATGTTTTCCAGATAGAGAGTGAGTCACTATTTGTTATTGTTTGAATGTTCCTTTATACCCTACATAACAAATAATTACAATAATTTCTTGATGTTTCTCATTTAGTGAGCAAACTCTCCCTAACTTCAAATATTGTTTTGGGTTTCTATTTTTTTGTGTTTCATTTGTATTTTAATTGGAAGTAAAAGTTGGGAAGGAATAGAGAGCCATTAGGTTGAGGCCTACGTTGAGGTTGTCACAGCAACAGGCACATTTTTTTTTTTCCATTCTAAGAACAAATATTCTTACCAAAATGTCAGTTCTTCAGGACTTAACATCATGTTCTGGTTGTAAATTAAACAAAACAAATATAGAATTTTTTTAAACTTTATCTTCTTTTAATAGAAAATACATTGAATGTAAATTAGCAACACAACAACCTTGATATTAAAAAATGATTTTAAAAGTCATGTTGAATGTTGGGATGCTATGTAAGAATTAATATCTTTGTTCTTCATTATTTTCAACATCTTTTTTAAGTAACAATCTCTGGGGTGCAGTAAACTATCATGGCACATGCATACCTATGTATCAAACCTGCACATTCTACACATGTATCCCAGAACTTAAAGTAAAATAAAAATTAAATTTAAAAACCCCTTCAAAAATAAAAATGTAACAATCTCTGTATCTATAAACCCAACATATTACTTACAAAATCACTAATTAGTCACTTTTACCTATTTGGAATTTTGTAGCAACCAGTGCTTATTTACTTTGCTTTCAAGTTATAGATTTTGATATACAATTCAAAGTTCATAGGAGAGGAGAGAGACAGAGAGAGAGAGAGAGAGAGAGAGTAAGAGAGAGAGAACCAAGTATATAAAGTTGTATAGACAAGAATATATCTGCTTCAAGAAGAACTGAATTCAGGGTATCAAATATGGGCTCTGTTCATCTCTCTGTTGGATTTGTTTTCAGAAGTTATATAACCTAGGACTTAAAGCATCTAAAATATAATAATTAATTGCTATTGTGAACATCATCACTAGTGTCTGTATTAACATTACTACATTATTCCGTGTTACCTCTAAGAGTGTTTTTGTTTTTGCTGTTTATTTGTTGCCATTTTTGTAAAAAGTAACAGAATGGCTTCCTTTAATTATATTATATTGATCACTTATAATGTGTCATACAATGAATTGGCCATTAGGGAGCACAAAGATGAATAAGAAACTCTCTTTGTCCTTGAACCTATCTTTATTTCAGAAAAATGAAATATGGCACTAATAATAGCTAATTAGTAAAAATGACATATATTAGAAAATTAAATTAATATTAAAAGTGCCCCATTCACAAAAAAACACATCTTACTTGGAATCTATATCGTAAAAGCCTTGGCACACCATTCCTTCTTCATAGATGGAGACTGTCTACAAAATAATTCATTTTGAGACCTGTGGTTATGAAAAGTTATAGGGTTATGAAAGGCTAAAGAAATGTTAATGTACAGCTTTTATGTTTGTAATAGCCCTTTCTGAATAGAGCAGGAAATCATAACTACCTGTAATGAAACTTTATTCTGTGTCAACCCATTGGCTTTTACTGGACTGAAATGTCTCCATTGGTGACTTTATGGGTTTTGAATTTATTTTTTTCCAAAGACACCATCTCTAAGATCAGGAACCATCAGTGCCAGCATCTGAGCTTCCAACCACCCCACATTTAGGCAGGGCCTTTGTTCTTGTGCCTATTTATTGTCAAATACTAAATTGGACAGCGTAGAGCTTCCAGCTGTCAAGATGGTTTATTAAAATAAGCCAAAATTAAAGTAACAATTAAGACTTTACTAACCACAATAGTGGAAATAAGAGGCTGGAAAGTCACTATTGACACTCAGTGTTCCATTTTTTATTTTTTTTTTTCCCCGCATGGAACCATACTGAAGGTTAGTGAAGTGGATCAGCAGGGATGGGGAAATCATCTCATTACCAGGGGACCTTGAACAAAGGCTCCTGCCATTTCTTGCACAAAGAAGGGGAGGAGAATGGGGGTAGGAGTGGAAATGTACTAAACACTGAGTTAGAGTGGAGAAGACTCTTCAAAGCACTCCTACCTCTCCCAGAATGAGGTCTTTAGTAGGCGTAACTGAGGAAGTCCTCAATCTAGGGTCCCCAAATGGAGGCATCTGGGTTGGCAACACAGATATGCTTAGGAGCATGCCAGGCATGGAAAAACTGAGCACTTCACTCAGCTCTTTCACAGACTCCAAAGCCCTAGCTGTGGGCCCAAAAGGAGTGGCAAGGGCAGCTTTCCTGCATGAGCATGCCAGGAGAGGCCTTTGTAATTGCCTGTGTTAAAGCCCGAAGAAAATCACACATAGGACTTTAGCCTGGAGTCAGACTCCTCCTTGTATTTAAGAAAGAGACTTTGAAACCTTCCTTTACTTTGGGTTTCTCCTGAATTTGACATGTTTTACATGCTTTTAAAACTTTTGTTATTGGATTATATTGATTTGTTTA
This sequence comes from Saimiri boliviensis, assembly GCF_048565385.1. NCBI lineage: Eukaryota > Metazoa > Chordata > Mammalia > Primates > Cebidae > Saimiri > Saimiri boliviensis. Next base: position 119,714,581 of record NC_133452.1, on the reverse strand, counting down.
ATTCACTATTATTTTGCACACCTAGTAAATCATCAGTCTTTCTCATGATTATGTCTTTCAGGATTCTTTCTCATTGTGGAAAATCCCTTTTTGATTTCAACCATTGCCTAATATTAATTGCCTCCTAATGTCTATTTTTTCTTCAGTCTGCCCTTCTGAATTAAATACTTAATTTCAACTTCCATTTGGCCACATTTTTTTAGCCTGCCCAACAGAAACTTCTAAATAAACACATCCAGACACAAACTCATTATCTGTCAAATAATGTTTTTTTTTCTTCTGAAATCCTTTGTGATTAATTCATGTCAATTAATCTGGAGATTTTAAATTAGCAAATTTAGAAACATAATTGGTTAATATTTCTGTCAGCTAATGTATCCAGTAGTCACCAAATATTGTTGAATATATTTATTAAATAAATATGGATTTTCTATTCCAACTGATTTCCTGTTTTTGCTCTTCCTATTTTCAATTCTTCTTTCTTTTGACTAAGAGGGTCTTTTGAAAATATATATTATTGAAGATCATTATAAACCTAAAATCTATATCACTTTGGTGTGTATAGTGTACAGTCATTAGAATAGTTCTACCCTCAAATTTTCTATTAATTTCAAATTCTCACTAAATGAAAAGCAGCAAATTGACCTTTCAACATTTTCATTAATATGTTGTTATCCTTTGATGTTCATTTATTTGTACAAACTTTTTCTTGACTAAAAATTTTCTTTTTGCTTTTTTCTCTACATATGAACTCCTAATAGTTATTAAGATTTAGTTTACATATTACCCTTTACTGTTTCTCAGAGAATATTCTCTATAAATTTCAGTGTGCTAACAGCAATCATAGCATTCTTTAATTATGTGTTAACAGATTTACTTCTTTTACTAGGCTGTGAGTTACACAAAGCTGAAATGTTTCATTTGTTTGTATCTCTCAGAACTGGCTATGTCTGATAGATCAAAAAAGATGAAGTAAAATTTTTCATGAAGAAATATTAATGTAACATAATTATGATAATTAGAATACTAATATATTCAATGAAATATAGAAAGTGTAGAAAACATTGGTACATTTTATTAACAATTTCCTTCAATAAATATGTATTTTCCTGACTGAGCAAAGTGTCTCATGTCTATCCCAGTACTTGGGAGATCATAGCAGCAGGATCACTTGAGGCAAGGAATTCTAGACCAGCTAGGGTCACAAAATGAGAACCTGCATCTCTACAAATACAGTTTTTTTAAAAAAATTAATGAGGCAATGTGGTGCTTGCCTGTAGTCTTAGCTACTCCTACTACTCAGGAAGCAGAGGCTAGAGGAACATGAGTCCAGAAGTCCCAGGCTGCAATGAGATTTGATTGCGCCACTGCATCACTACCTAGCACCCTTAGTGACAGAGCCTCCAAATACACACACACACACACACACACACACACACACATACACACACACACACACCCCCCTTTAAAAATATATGTACTTCTGGCCAAAATAGATACATATATGTACACATTTGTGTACATGTATGCATATGGGTATATGTGTATATGATGTATGCATGTATATATGGACATATATGTATACACACAGGTATATATGTGTGTTTGCACACATGCATATATGTATGCATGCATGTATATGTATGCATGTCTGCACATGTGCATATATGTGAACATATGTGCATGCATGCATGCATGATATATGTGAATGTGTGTGTGCATGCATATGCTTTTACATATTTGTGTGCATCCATATGTGTGTATATGTACATGTGCACTTGTGTGTACATGTAGGTATGCATGTCTGTGTACATACATGCATATGTATACATGCATGCATGTGCATGCACACGTGTGTGCACATGTATGTGTATGCAGACATGTATGCATGCATATGCACATATATGTATGCATGCCTATGCACATCTGCATATGTCTATGCATACATATGTACTATGCATTTATGTGTATTTGCATATATACATTTATGTGTATATGCATATGAACATATGCATATACATATGTATGCATAGGCACACATACATATATGTAAATATGTAGATGCACATATACATTTATACATATGTGTATATTTACCCTTTCAAATACATGTATATTTTGGAATACATGCCATCTCTTACCCATCAAAACATACTAGCTATATATGTATAATATATATATATATATATATATATATATATATAATATATATATATATAAATTTCTCTTTGTCTTGTAGTTAATACTGCCTTTGTTGAAATATTCAGAAAAAAATTTTAAGTTGACACATTGGTCTGCATAAGTGACATATAATATGTAAAATGCTTTCAACATGTTTCTTGTCATCTAGAAAATTAAAATTTAAAGCATGTGCTTTATCCCTAAATTAAGATAATTTGCCAAGTAATTTTCAATCTACTTATGAAACATATGAAAAAAATAAGATCCTACATAAAATATTTTCAATAGGCCAGATTTATCCTCCCCAAAGTATAATTTGTATATCTAATGAAACATGCAAGGTAATGGTACAATTTTTCTTATAACTTACATTGTATTTTCTCACATTAAAATTGAATTCTTTTCTGGGTGTGGTGACTCACACCTGTAATCCTAACACTTGGTTGGCAAAGGTGGGCAGATCACCTGAGGTTAGGAGTTTGAGACCAGCCTGGCCAACTTGGTGAAACCCCGTCTCTAAAAAAAAATGCAAAAATCAGCTGGGTGGGAGTGGTGTCAGGCATATGTAGTCTCAGCTACTCAGTAGGGTGAGGCAGAAGAATCACCTGAACACAGGATGCAGATGTTTCAGCGAGCCCAGATTGTACCATTGTACTCCAGCCTGTCTGTGTGACAAAGGTGAGAATCCATCTCAAAAAAAAATGTGTGTGTGTGTGTTTGTGTGTGTATATATATACATATATATATATATATATATATATATATATGTATATATACTATTTTTTTTTTTAAGATGGAGTTTTGCTCTTGCTACCCAGGCTGGAGTGCAATGGCGCGATCTCGGCTCACCACAACCTCCGCCTCCTGGGTTCAGGCAATTCTCCTGCCTCAGCCTCCCGAGTAGCTGGGATTACAGGCATGCGCCACCACGCCCAGCTAATTTTTTGTATTTTTAGTAGAGACAGGGTTTCACCGTGTTGACCAGGATGGTCTCGATCTCCTGACCTCGTGATCCACCCACCTCAGCCTCCCAAAGTGCTGGGATTACAGGCTTGAGCCACCGCACCCAGCTGTATATATACTATTTTAACATGCACGCACATTTAAACATTTATTGAAAAATCTAAACTAATGGATTATCAATAAAATTTAGTTTTAAATATCAAATTTACTATGTAACAAAATACTGTTATGTGTCAATAACTTTTTAACAGTTTTATTTAATACAGTAATAATGCAAGTTATCAACAAAGTTAAAATTTTAAACCATAGCAGGTTTAATAAGATTGATCCTCATCAGCTGAAATTTTGCACCAACCATTTTTAGTATGCAAATTTACAGTCAAGTGAAAATTTTTAGTAATACAGTATTTAAACTGTAATAAAATTGTTCATTTAAAAATAATATTTTATGTAAATCACAATTATTTATTTTTTTATTATACTTTAAGTTCTGGGGTACATGTGTAGAACATGTAGGTTTGTTACATAGGTATACACATGACATGGTGGTTTGTTGCATCCATCCCCCTGTCATCTACATTACATATTTCTCCTAATGCTATCCATCCCAAATCCCCTCACCTCCTGCTATCCCTCCCCAGCCCCCTCCACCCACAACAGGCCCCTGTGTGTGATGTTCTCCTCCCTTCGTCCATGTGTTCTGACTTTTCAATACCCACTTAGGAGTGAGAACATGTGGTATTTGGTTTTCTGTTCTTGTGTCAGTTTGCTGAGAATGATTTTCACCTGCATCCATGTCCCTGCAAATGACATGAACGCATTCTTTTTTATGGCTGCATAGTATTCCATGGTATATATATGCCACCTTTTCTTTATCCATTTTATCGTTGATGGGCATTTAAGTTGGTTTCAAGCCATTGCTACTGTAAACAGTGTCACAATAAACATATGTGTGCCTGTGTCTTTATAATGGAATAATTTATAATCCTTTGAGTATATACCCAGTAATGAGATTCCTGGGTCAAATGGTATTTCTATTTCTAGATCCTTGAGGAATCACCACGCTGTCTTCCACAATGGTTGAATTAATTTACACTCCCACCAACAATGTAAAAAGGTTCCTGTTTCTCCACATCCTCTCCAGCATCTGTTGTCTCTTGATTTCTTAGTAATTACCATTCTAACTAGTGTGAGATGGTATCTCAAAGGTGGTTTCGATTTGCCTTTCTCTGATAACCAGTGATGATGAGCTTTTTTAAATATGTTTGTTGGCTGCATAAATGTCTTCTTTTGAGAATTGTCTGTTCATATCCTTTACCCACTTTTTGATGGAGTTGTCTGTTTTTTGCTTACAAATTTGTCTAAGTTCTTTGCAGATTCTGTCTATTAGCCTTTTGCCTGATGGGAAGATAGCAAAATTTTTTTCCCATTCTCATGGTTGGCAGTTCACTCAAATGGTAGTTCCTTTGGCTGTGCAGAAGCTCCTTAGTTTAAGTAGATCCGATTTGTCTAATTGGGCTTTTGTTACCATTGCTTTTGGTGTTTCAGTCATGAAGTCCTTGCCTCAGCCTATGTCCTGAATGGTATTGCCTAGGTTTTCTTTTAAGATTTTTATGGTGTTAGGTCTTATGTTTAAGGCTTTAATCTTTCTGGAGTGAATTTTAGTGTAAGGTCTCAGGAAGGGGTTCAGTTTCAGCTTTCTACATATGGCTAGCCAGCTTTTCCAATACCATTTATTAAATAGGAAATCCTTTCCCCATTGCTTGTTTTTGTCAGGTTTGTCAAAAATCAGATGGCTGTAGATGTATGGCATTATTTCTGATGAGCTTTTTTTTTTCCATATATTTGTTCCATTGGTCTATATCTCTGTTTTGGTGCCAGTACCATGCTGCTTTGATTACTGTAGTCTTGTAGTATAGTTTGAAGTCAGGTAGCATGATGCCTCCAGCTTTTTTCTTTTTGATTCTCTTAACAGATCATATTCTTTAGCCATCGTTTAACCAGCTGCAATATTAAGACTATGTTCTGTGGAAATTCACTTCATTATTTTTTCCATATCATCAGGTCCAACCTGAACCACTAGTCCATCCCACATAACACATTTATGCATATTTTATCTTGTTAATAAAGAGATTCAACACTAAGAATTTTTTCTTTTACTCATTTTTATGAGAATGGTGGTGAATGACTGTTTATACTGATGAATAAAATATAAAATTATATAAAACCATTCATTTTTACAAACTTCTTGTAATATCTATAGCAATTATTAGTGACTTTTAAAACTATGTTCTTTGTTGTATATTCACATATGCAAAATTGCCCATATAATTCAGATCCAAAATCTCCATGAGAATTACATTACTATAAGGACGTATTATTTATAATATAGAAGGTGAATTACAAGGTAGACATTCCCTTAATCAACAGAGATCAGAATGGGGCAGAAACTGTCCCACATGCACATTTGCTGATGTGTTGCTTTTATGCAGAAGTTATTTTACAGATTGCAAAGTCTATGGTCATACACATATTTCAAATCATTACTACTACCGTAACTTTTTAATGTATTTTATGGTCTTGCTGTTTAGCTTTTTTGACACAATTCGAATGGATTTTAGAAGAATTATCTCAGAGGGTCTTGGAACACAATGTAACTGCCTAGGACTAATAAAGTCCATAAGTACAAACCCTTCCCTCTACTAAACTTAAAAAACCCACTCTAAATTGCAGCCAGTGTGTTTAGGAGGTTTATGGTATAACTTGATAAATAAACATGAATTATCTTCACTTATTATTTTTATCATTCCACATGATTATTATGTAATGAATATTACATACAACCATTACAAAGTGTTTTTGACATCTTAGTAATTTCAGAGTGGCTTTTGCAGTCTGAAATATTAACTCTTTCTAATTCTTATTTACTCGGGAATATCTTTTTTAGAAGGTTGGTGATAATTTAAAAATATTTTTAATGATTGAGTTTATTCACTCAAATAATTGGTTAAAATAAGTTTGAAAATGAAAATGAATCATTTGAGAATAAATTTTAATTCATTTTATCATTTTGATATCAATTCCCATATTTCTAGATGACATATACATATTAAATGCTTTAGCATAGGTATTTTTAATTAATTTCTCATTTCAGACAGTTAGATTGACCTCTCCTTGCCTTCCTGCACCCTGCTAGCTCCCCAGGTTACATTGTGGTTTCTGAACTTCATCCAAGTTAAAGGAGTGGTCACTTTATCAAATAGATAGAAAAATGTGTATTTATTTTAAAGAAATAAATTAATCATAAATTGTATTTAAAAACTTTAAAATATCATAAACATTACACAACTTAGGAAATAACATGAAACTTTTATTAACTAGCTGCCTAATTAATACATGATTTTGGTACTGTTGAATATGCCTTTATATGACAACATACAGTAAATGGCATTTTCTGTGGTGAAGGGAGGATGGTTAGAGAGATCACTTACTCATTTGTTCATGATGGTTTTTAATATAAACCAAATTAGTATGTTTTTAAAGTAATTTATAATTTAAAAATGTTTATTTTAGTATCACAATATTGTTATGTAAAATTTAATATTATTACCAAATTGTAGTGAAACTCCATGAACTTTCTTTCACACATTAGATATAAGATCTGAAGGAATTTTCTGCTATACATTGTATTGAGAAAAACTTAAATGTGCTTTTCCTGTACCATAAACATTCTTCCAGTGCTAATTTCCATATGATGCTTTCATACCACAGTATGACTCTGGCCTTTATCCATGTAACATTGCAACTAAGATAGATTGTAGGAGTATTCTATAAGCCATTATTTTTTCATCTAAATAACTATCTATGACTTTACAATAGTCAGAAATGATGAGAATCATAAAAAGATAGCTCGTTCTATCCAAAGTAAATGTGTTACCAACCCAATTTCTCCTTTGCCACATCCTGAAAATGTCCATGGCCATTTTAAAACTATGTAACTGGGGGAAAAATAAGATCAATGGAAAATGAAATGAAAATAAAAGCTGTATCATTTATAAATTACAATTAGAATATTTTATTTTGCAAATTGTACAAAGAAACCACATTACTATATAAACATGTGACTAAGGTCTCATGCAAATTAGATGTCTTAACATTAAAACGTTACTAGCTTTATGGTAAATCTACATACTTTAATAAGCTCATGTTACTTCCTGTTCTTTCATTAGCCTGAAGTTTGAGTAGAACACTATTCATTGTTTGTTAATACTCCTAAGAAAAGGTTTATAGAATTGTACTAATTTTACTTTCCTGTCTCACACAATTTTGCTTGCTTCTTTAGTTGCTTCAGTTAATATTTGTCTTATGTCTATGTTTACTTAGTTTTTGACTTAACTTATCAGTCACTTTCAACACTTCCCATCATTTATATAAATTTGTCCTCAATACTTTTGAAACATCACATTTTTTAACAACTTTTTCTTCTATTTAAAGTTATCTCTCCTTGAAAGTTCTCATGCTATGAAATCTAAAGATGTGCTGCAGAGCTCTTAGGCTGAAATTTCCTTGGCCCAAGTCCTAGAATTTCCTGTCTGTATTTCTTTTGTGCTTAGGTCCCCTGTTCACTGGATCTCTTGGTTTTGCCCTTCTTAGTTTCCGTCCTAATTTTATGTGAACTTTTTCCTCCTATACCTTATTGACAAGTGGTATGTGGTAGTAAATTTCTTGAGAATCAAGTACCAGAAATTATTTAAACTAAATACTTAATTATTAATTTGCTCAATATAGAATTCAAGGCTGGGTATAGATTTCTATTTTGAATTTTTTTTTTTTTTGGTTGTTCAAATTGTAAAGACACTGTCCCATGACCTTTCAGTTTCTAATATTGCTGAAGAAAAGTACTGTGACTCCTGAACTTATATGTTTGTAAAGTTTCCCAAGGAAGTAATCAAAATAACAAAACAAAACAAAAATATTCAGTGTTTACATCTGGAGAGTTAATATAGGCAAGAAGTTGCAGGGTATTCTTTTCTGCAGCCATGGAGTGTAGCTTAGACAATGTAGTGCAGAGCACAAGAAACATCTGATGTGTGGATGTAAATTAAAGCATATCCTTGAGAAATTTTGAGCACTATATATGAAAGAAAGCTCCAAAGAACCTTGTCATAGAGGTAGAAATCAAGTTACATAAAACATTAACAATCAGGGTATTTGGAACTTTGTAATAACAGTAGTGGAGACTAAGCTACAGTCATGGAGTACTGGGAATTAACAAACCTTGATACATTCCTCAATAAATCCCCCAATAAATTGATACAGACAGGATACGGAAAAATACTGGCTAAAAGAGGGAGGTTCCCCAGCAAAGGCCCCACCCTCAAGCCTCGATACTCATGGCCCTAAGGGAGAATAGGTGATCCTATTCTTGCACCCAAAAAATTGCCTTTTGGCCCGCCACACTCCCTGTCTTATATACACCAAGCCCCAGCCTATAGGAGGAGACAACGAGACAAGCAGACAAATGGCAGAACAGCACGATAAAGAAGAGGAACATCTGAACACAGAGAGGAGTTTGGCTTGGGGCAGTTGAAGACAAGTTGTGCCAAACTCCAGGGAAAGATCATCTTTCCACTCTACCCTTTTCCCAGCTCCCCATCTGTACCACTGAGCGCCACCTCCACTACTCAGTAAAATCCCTGCATTCATTTTCCATGACCCTGTGTAACTCAATTTTTCTGGGACACTGGACAAGTGCTTAGAATACAGAAAGCTCTCTGTCCTTATGAAAAGGCAGATAATTTACTAAGCTGGTTAAACCTTAAGCCATCTGAGGATGGCAAAGCTGAAAGAGTGCACTGTAACTTACCCACCTGGGCTGTGGGAGTCACAGACACTCACCTACCCCTAGATACTGCCAATGGAGGAGGTAGTCCAGAGTCCAAAGCACTCACTTCTGCTCCTGAACCTACTCCTCTGCATGGTCCGCCACCTACAAGGGGTTTGAGCTTCTAGTGACTGAATGGAGAGCCATACCTTTGCAGCATGTCCTGAAAGGGGATCAGGGAACTCTCCCATTTCCAAATGATGAAAACTAACGGCAAAATGTTTGTGTGTGTGTGAAAAATTCTAAAAGGTATTCCTTGTATTCCTCAGAACACTGCAGTGGAACTGAGATAAGTTGTCCATATCAGTGGTTACATATTCTTATGTTGTCCTTCCTTTCTTAACTGTTTTCAATTTCCTTGATCCCTTCTTCTTCCTCTAAGGAATTGATATGCAAATAAACTACCTGCAAACAAACTCTTGTCTCATACTTTCCTTTCAGAAAAACAAAAAAAGCAAACAGAAAGAAAAATAAACAAGTTAACAGAGTACATTTCTTGTACAGTGGGCTACATGGGCACTTTGAGAGCAAATATGCAAATGTCTTTAATTTTGCTAAATTTTGTTTGATTATTTCTTTGAAGAATTTCTCTATTTGGGTTTTTCTTTTGCTTAAAAATTTATTTTATTTGAACATTGAACCTCTGGAACACAAAATTTATTATTTTCACAATCTGTATTCTTTAATTTCTGTCCCTTTTGTCTTCTTTTGCCCTTTATCTTTAACTTTTGCTTTTGAGAATTGTAGATTCACATCGCATCATAATCAATAAATAGGAAAACCCCATACTCTTTACACAAAATAAACAGTTTTCAAAATTATACTGCAATATCACAGTCAAGATACTGACACTGATACAGCCACGGTATAAAATGATACAGAATATTGTCCCCCACAAGGATGCCCATGTTGCCCTTTTTTTTTTTTATAGCCTACACAACTTCATACCCTCCCACCTCAAATTTCATTACTCACAAGTGATTACTAATATGTTTCCCTATTCTGTAATTTAGTCTTTTCATGAATGTTATCTAGACAGAATCGCGCAGTATGTACCTTTGATATTGACATTTTTGCTCAGCGTGATTACCTGGGGATTTAATCAAGTTGTTGATTACACCAATAATTCATCCTTATTCCATTTTTTTAGTAGCTATTCTTTTTTTTTATTTCATTTTAGGTTTTGGGGTACATGTGAAGAACATGCAAGATTGTTGCATAGGTACACACATGGCATTTATTACATTTTTTTGAAGCATTAGTTTGGTTTTGTTTTTGGCCATTTGAATAAAGCTGCAAGAGACATAGGTACAGACTTTTCATTTAGTCATAAGGTTTTAGACATTTGGAATTAATGTCGAGGAGTGAAATATCTGGGTCTTCTAGTAGTTAAATTTTTAGTTTTTAGCTTTTGTTTTAGTAAATGACCAAATTTGGTAAATTTCCTTAGCCTGGTATTAAATTTCAAATAGCAACAGGTGAATGAACTGGTATCCTCACATTCTCATGTTTTATTTTAGCCATTCTGATTAGTGTGAAGCAATACCTCAATGTGGTTTTAATTTACATTTCTCTAATAGCCAACAATGTTGAATTTTTTAAATGGATTTTTATTTATTTCACCACTGAAATAGCCTTTTTTAAAAAAAATCATTTTCTTTACATCTTTTGCTCACTTCTCGATGACTTTTTCTTTTTTTTTTTTTTTTTTCTTTGAGTTTTAAGGCTTCTTTGAATATTCTAGAAACTAGTCATTTGTCAATATTGTTTGCATATACAGTCTTCCAGTCAGGAGCTTGTATCTATACTCTTTTAGTAAGGTCTTTAATAGAACAAATATTTTTAATTTTGCATAATTTATCAAATTTTCTAGATTTAATTTCATTTTTAATTATTTTGTTATTCATTTCCTTTTATCACATTTTACTTTTATTAGTTGCATTTTTGTTATAACACCTAAGAAATTTTTGTCTAGCCTTGTATCCCTAATATTTTTTCTATGCTACTTTTTGAAAAGTTTTATAGCTTTGTGTTTCTATTTAAGTCTGTAGTACATGTTCAATTATTTTTGCCTTATATGTTAGACTTGCAATTATTATTTTTTGCATATGTTCTTTCTTCAGTACTACTTACTGAAAAAGGTATTTTTCTTACATTGAATTGCTTTTATACCTCTGTCAAAAATTGATTGGGCTTATCTATGTAGGTTTATTTCTTGGTTTTCTGTTTTATTTCATTGATCTGTATGTCTGTCCCTCAAAAAATATCACATAGTCTTTATTGCTGTGACTATATAACAACAATAATCTCAGATAGATTATTTTTCTAGGATTATTCTTTTTTTTTTCCTACTTGTTTTAGTTATTCAAATGTTTTTATTTGCTAAGAATGTTTTAATATACCTTAGTCTAAATCTACAAAATATCTTGCTGGAATTCCAATAGAAATTTTATTAAACATTTATATCAATTTAGAAAAAAGTGACATTTTTGTTATGTTGAGTCTTCCAATCCATAACGGTAACCTACTTTCATTTATTTAGATTTTCTTTTGTTTACTTAAATTAATGTTGTCTAGTTTTCAGCATATCAATCCTCTACTATTTTGATAAATTTGCATATATATAGCAATTTGAATGGCAGTTTATTTTTAATTTTGTTGTTTGCATATTCATTGTCATGGTCTTAAATACCATTAGAGTTGCCATAACAATACCATAAAGTGGGCAGCTTATTTACAAGAGAATTTTTTTTTTTTTTCTCATAGTTCTGGAGTTAGAGAAATTCAAGATCAAGTTACTGATAGATTTTGGGTCTGGTGAGAGCCTACTTTGCAGCTTTCAGTTTCATAGGTAGCTGTCTCCTCACTGTGTCCTAAGAGAGTTAAAGGGGAGAACTGTGGTCTCTATCTCTTTGTAAGTTCACTAGCCTCATTCATGAGGGTGCCACTCTCATGACCTTACCACCTCCCAAAGACCCTACCTCCTAATCTCCTAATACCATCACATTTGGAATTTGGTTTCAACATTTAAATCTGGGGGAGGCAAAAACAGTCAGACCTTAGCAGGACACCTCATTACAGTTTGGAGAGAGTATAACTCTAGGTGCCTCACGCATCCTTTACTGCCAAGGATGGGAGAGTGACCACAAGTTTCCAGTGGTTTGTCTGGAGTAGTGCAGTCATTGTCTAAAAATTCACTGTATTGTTAAGCTGCCTTTTTCCTTCTTTTGGCTGCGGATAGCAGGATTTTGTTAGACCTTACTTTGTCTGCAATCACTCGAGTACCTAGTTTTATGGCTTCTCCAGCACTCGCTTAGGGATATGTGAGGCAAAAAAGAAACACAACGAACTCACTACTATGTTATTTTTCAGGTCCCAGGGTCTTAAGCTTGTCTGCATTTTCTCTACCTTCAAAATATCTTTCATGTTTTTAAATAACATTTGTATTTTTTTTTATTGTACTTAAGGTTCTGGGGTACATGTGCAGATTATGCAGGATTGTTACATAGGTACATACATGACACAGTGGTTTGCTGCCTCTATCCCTGTCACCTGTATCTGTCATTTCCCCCTATGTTATCCCTCCCCAAACTCCCCACCCCCTGCTGTCCCTCCTCTAGCCCCCACAACAGACCCCAGTGTATGATCCTCCCCTCCCTGTGTCCATGTGTTCTCATTGTTCAACACCCACCTATGAATGAGAACATGCGGTGTTTGATTTTCTGTTCTTGTGTCAGTTTGCTGAGAATGATGGTTTCCAGATTCATCCATGTCCCTACAAAGGACACAAACTCATCATCTTTTATGGCTGCATAGTATTCCATGGTGTATATTGCCACATTTTCCTTGTCCATTCTATCATAGATGTGCATTTGGGTTGGTTCCAGGTCTTTGCTAGGAAAGCCTTAAGTTTTTATTGTACTTATTGGGAAGAATAGGGAAATGTATGTCCACTTTATTTTCACAAAAGTAGAAGTTGTTTTTTCTTTGGTTTATTCCACTTTGGAAGATTTTAATCTTTGTACTGAGATATGTGTGTATTTTTAAATTATGTTATCATAGTTTTAATGTTCAATAAATCTTTTTTATTACTGTGAATATTCCAAATTTATATCATGTTTCTGTTTCATAAATGTGTTATAACTTTTTAAAATATCCCAGCAGACTATTTCGTTTTAAATTTTTGCCCTTTGTGTATTATTTGTCTTGTACTATTTTCAATGATTATTTTAGTTTTACTCTTTAAAGAAATTTATTGCGTATGTGCTGATTCTAGAGTTTCTCTTCATATTCAAGATTAAGACAACAATGTTTGAAATGAAGATCTTTGCTCATTGATAAGATTCATCAACATAATGCTCCATTTTGCCAAAGTGTGAAGTCTTCTTACACTTTTACTAATCAAATTTCACAGACAAAAATGCCTGAATATTCTTTTTACAATATACCACATTACTGTAATTTGGTAACCCGGTAACATGGAGACCCTAAAATCTTTGTATGCATTATAAAATATGGATATCTCTGTTTATGATTTTTTTTTTAAAACTTAATCTCCGCCTTAACATCCATATCCAGTTGTACGTGAGAGTCCTACAATAAAATAATCTCTAATTTTCCTTCAGGGAGAAAAATTCAATTCTGTTCTTTTGCCCCCAATTATTAATGTATCATCGACATATAATATTGTATATATTTATGGTGTACACCATTATGTTTTGATACATATTTGCATTGTGAAATGATTGCCACAATCAAATTTATATTCCTTAGTTCACATAATTACCCCTTTTTGTGGCTGTGACGAAAAACCTAAGTAATATATACTCTCTTAACATGTTTTAAGTTACACTGCAGTGTTATGAACTATATGCACCGTACCAAACACTAGATCTCTAGAATGTATACAGGATGCATAACAAAAAATTTATTGTGATTTACATTATCGGGATATGATAAGGGGAAACACTGTCCTGTTTCAGCAGTCATTAAACATAGCAATTTCTGGGCCTTTTGGCTTATGTGTACTGAAAATTGGCTTACTTCAAAATGGTTACTATTTTATGATGTTACTCTCCTTTTCCTGGATATTTAGTGTGGTTTTAGTAGCAAGCAGAGCTAAAGATTTACATTAGCAGTGTTAAATCTAAAGTTTTTAGGTAAATAGCCAGTATTTTTTATGAATCTTAAAAATAGTTTGTTCATGTTAATACACAATAATCCACTATTTTTTCTTTGTTTATTTTATTGGACTAATTTTGCCATGATTTTTGCAAAATTTTACATTTATAAAACATAATCATAGGGTACATTGTATGAAAATTTCATATCTGAGTATTATAAACCCTTGCCACACTAGGTGGGTTTAGTCAGTGTGAAATTGTAAATAACCTTATTGAAACTTTGGAATTCCAAAAAAAGTTTGAAGAATGTTCAGACTTAGATATGTTGCTCTTTCATTTTACCTTTTCTTTTTCAGTTAAAAAGTTGAAGTTTTTCAGGCTTTTTCAACAGTATTTTAAAGAGCTGTACATAGTAGATAAATACGAGTGTATGTCTGTATATAGGTAATGACACTACTTGATTTTATAAAACAGTGAGCATATTAGAAATAGAGATATAATTTCTGTCTCATTCAGCTTTGAACTGGCTTTTCCTACTAGTTTTCTAATTGTTTGATAGAGTTTCTCTGTTGCTTCTTGTTAGAATTTCTTATTTCTGTGTTTGTACTTGAAATTTTTATTTCAACTGGCAGCAGAACATTTTATTCCCACTGTGCCTTCTTGCAGACTCATTAAGAACATTTCTCAGTGGTGCTTTGGCCTGCTTAGAATTAATGATTAGAACCTTTCAAGCTCTGGATACCTAGGAAATTCTCCACTCAACATGTGCAGTGAAGTTTGGCAATTCTTTACTGGCAGGGAGTAGAAGATTAAAAGAGCTCAACTACTCCTCACATGATCTTACCTTCAGATAGAATGTTTTTATTTCACTGAAAAATCCTATTTATGTTTTAAAGTACTGGAAATTGAGTAATTTTGATCTGAATATTACTGGTGCATCCAGTGATGGTGTATCTACAGCACACTTTCAACACTTAGGAAACAATGTTAAGTTATTATGTACATGTTTAGAAGTACTTGTGAAAATTGCTGACAGAACAGTTGTACTTGAATACAAACTTGTGTATACATGATATGAATAATTCTCCCTGCCATAATACCTCTCCCAACACATGAAGAATCATTGCTCTTTATGTGAGACAATAATAATGCAGATATTCTTTAAGTGGTAGCTATTGCTAAAAATCACTATTTGTATTATTATTTGTATCATTATTTGTATTACGGATACTTTATGTTTCACATTTACATATTTTTATTTAATCTTTTGGGAACCCCAAATACTTTGAAGGCCATAATATGCATTTTGAAAAAACCGGGAAAGATACTAAGTTTTATTATCTTAAATTTAGTCACAATTTCTGTTACATATATAATATATATTATATATAATATATAATATATATAATATATAGTATATATAATATATAATATATAGTATATGTAATATATAATATATAATATATATAATATATAATATATATAATATATAATATTATGTATAATATATATTATGTATATTATATATTATGTATAATATAATATATATTATACATATTATATAATATACATTATATATTATATAATATACATATTATGTTATATATATTATATATTATAATACAGTGTTATAATATATAATATGTTATAATTATATAATATATATTCTATATTCTGTATGTAATATAGACATTAGCATATATAGTATATAATATATAATTATACTATACTAATTACTATAATTTATATTATATATAGTATTATATATTATATACTATAATATATATTGTATTATATATAATGTATATATTATATATTATATATAACAGAAATTGTGACTTATATGTATAACTATATATATCTATATATAACATGTATTATATTATAAATATCTCTAATATATATTATATACTATATAGAGAGAGTTATATATATTATATATACCATATATATTATATATAGAGAGAGTTATCTTACATATATAAGGATATATTTATATGAATATAGGAATATATACAGTTTTCCCTATCTGTACATAACTATGATAAAGTTTTATTTGTAAATTGGTCACAACAAAATACAACAATAAATATTATTAAAAATACAACAATCATAATATTATATCAGCATCACTACTCTTGTACTTTTGTGGCTGTTATTAAGTAAAAATGGATTATTTGAACACAGGCACTGCATTACTGTGACAGTTGATCTCATAACCAGGAGAGCTACTTAGGAACTATATAGTATGAATTTACTGGCCAGAGGCAGGTTTGATATCCCACAGTAGGACAAAGCTGATGGCATGACATTTCCTCATGCCACTCGGAATGGTGTGCAATGACAACTTACAAGTTGTTTATCCTGGAGTATTCTACATACTGTATCCGGACAGTGGATGACCATAGGTAACTGAAATCCTGAAAGGAAATGAGAGGACTACTGTTAACTGATTATAATATAATGTGTAAAACCACAGAAAGTCTAGGGAACCACCCATTATTAAACACAGTACTATTCTCAAGTAAACCATATATTTTGCTTCAATAAATTGAAAAATAAAAACTATAAATTACTTCAGGTCAGATTTGTGCTAAATGAGTTTGTCACCAAAGTTATGGAATATTCAGTTTTGAATACTTACTTGGATAAATGATTGTGAACTCACACATTCTTTTAAAATAATAGTCACAGTGCTAACATTGTCTTTCATGGGGGCAATTTATCCTCTATTAAAGGAGATACAATAATTTTGGAGAAATACGAAGTTCAGATTTTAAAAAGTACCCAAGCTCACACAACAGGTTATAAGCAGAGACAAGTAATTGCTGCAGGATTCAGATGTCAGTGGATTGCTATGCTCTCTGAGGTACCAAGGTGTTCTGAATTCCCCTATGCTGGCCACCTCCCTCCATTTTTTTGTACCATAATCAAAGTTACACGTCTTGAGTTGATACTGTGTACTTGTTCTTCTCCACTATATACAATTACTTAGCAACAAAGGATTACATTTCTATGGAGCTTTTAGTGGTAAATTATTTATTTCTGATTAAGAATTTTTGACGTATATAGAGTTTACTGTTAATATTTATAATGATAAAATTTACGTATTTTAGCAAAAATTATTTTTAGTCTCTTTATAACACAACACACAGAAAACTTTTATTTCAAATATTATTGGAGAAAGATAATTAAAACAGATTATTTCACATACTAAAAATTTGAATTTTTGAAATTGTACTTTTTAAATTTCAGTAACTTTTGTTGAGATCCTTTGTCATTTAAAATAATTTTCCTATACTCTCTCACTTATCTATGGAATTATATGCATTCCATATTATATAACTATACTTTTTTGATTTTACAACATTAACATTTCTATATCATTATCTGTATCCTGATAATGAAGCTGCTGCAAGTATATAACTGCCACAAGTATATAACTCTGTTTCACCTTGTACTTGCAAAGTGAAAGATGTAACCTAAATCTTAGAAATAGCTGTTTGTAAAGTACAGATGTAACTCCTCTCAAGCAGTTTATTGTTTTAAAGTCTTAAACACGTAGCTGTTATATTTACATGGAATTAATTTAAAGTTTTTATTGTTTCTTACTGATTTGACTGAAATAATTGTATGTGTATATTTAAGGTAGATACTAATTGGAATGAATCTTTACTTCATAAATCATTTTACTAAAAAACAAATCACTCACAGTGCCTTTAACTCTAAAATTTGTTTGCTAAAGGCAATGTCTCATCTGGAGCTTGAAGCCAAAACAACCTGGTTTATTCTTGAACTAGGGTTAACATGTTTCATGTCAGTTTGTAATGTCTCCCATCCCTAGATTGTGGCAAATTCAAGAAAGAAATAGATAAAATTTAAGATCTAAGAAATTCTAGGCATACCCGAGCATTGTAGGTTAGCATAACACAATATTATGTTTAATGAGGAATAGGAACCATTTGATTGTCTCCTTTTTTTCAGTTACAATTACTGGAATATTTTTAACTGAGCAGGATCTGTTTATATGCATAGATAGTCTTTAGGATACTGATGAGAAACCAAAGACATAACAACATAGACATGAGAGAATCTTACTTGGTATTATTTGCAAATAGTTATCCTCCCATTGCAAGTCAATCAATGCTCAGCCTTAAACCATTTTTTGAGAAAGAAGCTCTCTGAAGTTTTGTAATCCAAACTAAACCAGTCATTTTCCACAGTTAATACCTCTTTCTTCATATGTAATTAAAGGCATCTATAGAGTATAAGAATGGGAGAAATATATCGGAAGGGGAATACTAAAATACATTATTGCTGCATTTTTAATGTGTTGTCTTAAGTTTGTGTTTACATCTTCCAAAACTGTTGTGCCTCATTACTTATTTTCCAAATTCAACTTCATAAAACTCCTTCCAAATTTCAGAAATATGTATTTCAATCTCTCTTCCCATGCCTTTTTGTAGAGACTTACATAGGTATTCTTATTCAATGCAAATGTCTGACAGTAAATTTGGAAGATTTCATATCTTTTTTTAGGTCTCCATCTGGATTTCTTTAGGAATACTACTTGGGGATATGTTTACAATGAAATATTAAGGAAGAATAACAATAATGATGAGGAAATAGCTTCTGTATGAAATTAGTTTTATTTTGCATTCATCATTTATTTATTAAAGCAATAAATGTTTTGAACGAGGCACTAGAGCTGTATCTGTTAAAAAAAAAAAGTATAAAATGTGATTCTTGCCTTCATGAGGTTTACATTATTGTGGATACGAAGACAAAAAATAACCTAATTACTGAATTGCTTAACATATTCATCTTTCTCCAGCTGTTATTTTTATTATCTGAGTATAATTAAATAAAGATTGGTTATCTGACTAAATAATGGTTAAGTAATAATGTACATTGTTAAGTAATAACTGGTACATTTTTGGAGAAGACTATTAAGATACAAAGCTAAGAATAATATTCTTGGCCAGGGGCGGTGGCTCATGCCTGTAATCCCAGCACTTTGGGAGGCCGAGGCGGGTGGATCACGAGGTCAAAAGATCGAGACCATCCTGGTCAACATGGTGAAACCCTGTCTCTATTAAAGATACAAAAAATTAGCTGGGCATGGTGGCGCAACAGCGACACTCCGTCTCAAAAAATAGAAAATAAAAATAAAAAAGAATAATATTCTTATTTGACAAGAAAGAATTTCATCTTGCAGAGCAATTGATATTTTCAGAACTATTTTGGAAACTGATTTGTTAAATTTATGTTTTGGAGAACATGTTTTCTTATAATGGTTGTAAAATAAATTCATTTTATAATTCACATAGTGAAACAAGTTCAAGTTCAGAATTTTGTCACCCTAACCCATTTTTCCAAAACTAAGCTTTGTTTTTATTCTTCTGACCTATAAAGAAAGTCAAAAATTATCTTCCCAAATGCATATAAAATTCCAAATGTCAATATTTGCCTCCAACCTATAGAGTTGGGAGAGCAGCTAAGTTCAAGAAACTTTCATTGAAACTAATATAAAATGAACATATGTTCAAAATAATTATTAGTAAATATCGGCTAACATACTACAACTTGAATGTATATCCAAAAGTGTTTACCTTGCAAGAGAATAAGAAAATTAGTAAAATATATACACATACACCCATATATGTGTATACATATATATGTCTACACACACACACACACACACACACACACACACACACACACACGTAGATATATAAACTAAATAAATATAGCAAGTTTTAAACTAAGTAATTTGCCATATTATTTGGGTATGTGAGGTATGGTGGATGATTATCTAGATTTCTACTTCACAAATCATTCAACCTAACCATTCTTAAAAAGTAGAACAGGACAAATGCTTTTTTTAAACTTATGTGGAGGAAAGACTGAAATCTCTACCTAAATTAAGAGATGTTGTTAATGACTTATAATTTAAAGTAAAAATATACATAAATTTTATTTTCTGTGTCTTGATACAAAAGTTTTTCCCAAAATTTTATAATTCCCAGATCTCAAAAATCATCAGGTAGAGGTCCTATTTATCAATGTCAACTAACTTTGCCATATTCTTATGACCTAGCAAGATGGGAAGCACTTCAATAATCTATTGACATTATTTTAAATGTGAAAGCAATGTCATATATTGCACTGGTTGAATGGAATGATATTCCAAGTTGCTGTGCTTTACATGTCAATTTTCACAGCTATACCAGTGGGCAGTGCTTCTCAAATGTTAATGTTTCATCAGTCATCTGGAGACAGAGCCAGAAAAGCACAAGTAAACGTCCTGTGGAACTTTCTTACTGTATTAAAATGACCACTGCTTTGATTCAGTATTTACTTGAGTGCTATAGAGCTTTGAGTGTTTTCCAGAGTTCTGACAAAATTAGTTCTAATAGTTGATGCTTGATTTTTTAATTTTTGTTTTTATGTTTCTGTGGAAGGACAGATAATTGGAGCTGCCTACTCCATCATTTTCACTGATATTCACGAATATGTTTTAACACCATAATAAAATGACTATTATTATTGTAGCAATTAAAATATATTTTGTGTATATCTACAATATTGGCTAAGCAAATGTATATTTAATATACAGCATAATATTTGATATTTTGAGTAAATGTACATAGTAATAAATACTCTTAATCTAAAACAACAACAACAACAACAACAACAACAAAAACCAGCACCTACTTGGAGGTCCCCTGAGATTCTCCCAGATTCAATTGTCTTTCAGTCTCTAAAGATGTAGGCATCTTTTATTTTAATTTATTTAATAAGTTAATCACTTATAATTCATATTTCTATAAGCCTGAACAGCATAGTGCTTAAATATTTTATCTCCCAAATTGAATTATTATGGAAGAATCTCACAAACTCATTTTGAATTAATGTATGCATCACAGAAAAATACATAGACTATGACAACTTTCCAAGGAAAGGAGCTACGTGTATCTTTTTCTTATCATTTTCTTCATCCATCTGTACTCTGATATTTTAAGGTGTTTCTTATATGCAGCATACAGTTGTCTTTATGTTTTACATCTAGTCTTAAAATCTTTGTGTTTTGAGGGTAGGGAAGTATAATTAATTTTCCTAATTGTAATTACTGATATAATTGAAAAATGTCTTGTCTCTTTATCTTTACACTGCATTTGCTATTTATTTTTTCATGTTATTGCCTTTGATTATGGGTTTTTGCTCCTTTCCTTTTTTTAACAAATTGGAAATTATATAAGTAGTAGTTACCCATGAGATTTAACATTCATATATCATGAATTTCAGAATAAAACAATATTCTTACCCTTATCTCAAAAACTAAGCCAACAGGTATTATAAATTGGACAAAATAACCTCTCCTTTCATTTTATTTTAGTCTAGAAATTGAACTTTTTAAAATGTCAGAAAACAAACATTATTTCGCATAATTAATACTTTTGATTTAACTATATATCTATGTATTAGGTTAATATTGCTAATTAGATTAGTATTATGAACTCCACTTTAAAAATAAAGACTGAATACCTATAGAAGTCAGGGAACATGGGAACATGTGCAGTAATATTTAGATAAAAGGAGTTGGAATTGTCCTACCTTCCTGATATGGTTTGGCTGTGTCCTCACCCGAGTGTCATCTTGAGTCATAGTTCTTATAATCACTACGTGTTATGGGAGGGAACTGGTGGGAGATAATGAATCGTAGGGGCAGTTACCTTCATGCTGTACTCCTAACAGTGAGTGAATTTTCATGAGATCTGATGGTTTTATAAGGTGCTCTTCCCCCTTTGCTCAGCACTTCTCTCTCCTGCTATCTTGTCAAGAAGAATGTTTTTGCTTCCTCTTTCACTGTGATGTAAGTTTTATGAGGCCTCCCCAACCATGCGAAACAGTGAGTGAATTAAACCCTTTTTTCTAAGTTACCCAGTCTTTGACAGGTCTTTATTATCAGCTTGAGAACAAACTGATACAGTAAATTGGTACTGCAGAGAGTGTAGTGTTGCTGTAAAGATACCTAAGAATGTGGAAGCAGTTTTGGAACTGGGTAACAGGAAGAGATTGAAACAGTTTGGAGGGCTCAAAAGAAGACAGAACAATGTAGGAAAGTTTGAAACTTCCTAGAAACTTGTTGAATGGCTTTGACTATAATGCTGATAGTGAGGTTGTCTCAGATGGAGATGAGAAACTTGTTGGGAACTGGAATAAAGGTGACAAGCTATGCGTTAGCAAAGAGACTGGGCAGCATTTTGCTCCTGCCTTAAAGATCTGTGGAACTTTGAACTTCACAGAGATGATTTAGGGTATTGGTGGAAGTAATTTCTAAGTGCCAAAGTGTTCAAGAGGAAGCAGAGCATAAACATTGAGAAAATTTGCAGCCTGAAGATGCAATAGGAAAGAAAAACTCAGCCGGACTCAGTGGCTCACATCTGTAATTCCAGCACTTTGGGAGGCCAAGGTGAGTGGATCACAAGTTCAGGAGTTCAACACCAGCCTGGCTGAGATGGTGAAACCCAGTCTTTACTAAAATACAAAAATTAGCCAGGGGTGGTGGCACTCACCTGAAATCCCAGCTGCTTGAGTGATGGAGGCAGAGAATTGCTTGAAACAGGAAGGCAGAGGTTGCAATAAGCCAAGGTTGCAATAAGCCAAGATCACACCACTTCACTCCATCCTGGGCAAGAGGATAAGACTGTATCTTAAAAAAAAAAAAAAAAAAAAAAAAAAAAAAAAAAAAAAAGAGAGAGAGAGAGAGAAAGAAAAGAAAAAAAGAAAAACTCATTTTCTGGGGAGAAATTTAAACTTACTGCAGAAATTTGCATAAGTAACAAGGAACAAAATGTTAGTCACAAAGACAATGGGGAAAATGTCTCCATGGCATGTCAGAGACCTACATGGCAGCACTTCCCATCACAAGCCTGAAGGACTAGTCGGAAAAAGTGGTATTGTAGGGTGGAACCCAGGGCTTCCCTGTTCTGCGCAGCTTCAGAAAATGGTTCATTGCATCCCAGCTGCTTTAGCTCCAGCCATACCTAAAAGGGGACAACATATAGCTCAGGCTGTTGCTTCAGGTGGTGTAAATCCCAAGCCTTGGCAGCATCCATGCAATGTTTGGCCTCTGGTTGCACGAAGTCAAGAATTGACAGTTGGGTGCTTCTGCCTAGATTTCAGAGGATTAATTGGAAATGCCTGGATATCGAGGCACAAGTTTGATACTTGGGTAGAGCCCTCATTGAGACCCTCCAGTAGGGCAGCGCAGAAGGGAAATGAGGAGCTGAAGCCCACACACAGAGTTCTCACTGGGGCACTGCCTAGTGGAGCTGTGAGAAAAGGACAGTCATCCTCCCCACCCCAGAATGGTAAATCCACCAACAACTTGCACCATGTTCCTGGAAAAGCCACAGACATTCAATGCAGAGACTATGAAGGCAACCTGTAGAGGAACTGCATACTGAAAATCTACAGGGCAGAGCCGACCACGACTGTGGGAGCCAACCTCTTGCATCAGCATGACCTGGATGTGAAACACAGATTCAAATAAGATCATTTTGAAACTTTCATTTTTAATATATGTTTTATTGCATTTTAGGTTTGGGGGTACATGTGAATAACATGCAAGATTGTTGCATAGGTAGATACATGGCAATGTGGTTTGCTACCTTCCTCCCCATCACCTATATGTGGCATTTCTCCCCATGTTATCCCTCCCCAACTCCCCACACCCCACTGTTCCTCCCCTAGTTCCTCCCCACAGACCACAGTGTGTGATGTTCCTCTCCCTGTGTCCATGGTTTCTCACTGTTCAACACCCGCATGAGTGAGAACATGTGGTGTTTGATTTTCTGTTCTTGTGTCAGTTTGCCGAGAATGATGGTTTCCAGGTTCACCTATGTCCCTACAAAGGACACAAACTCATTGTTTTTTATGGCTACATAATATTCCATGGTTGTATATGTGCCACATTTTCCCTGTGCAGTCTATCATCAATGGGCATTTGGGTTGTTTTCAAGTCTTTGTTATTGTAAACAGTGCTGCAATGAACATTTGTGTGCCTGTGTCCTTATAATAGAATGATTTATAATTCTTTGGATATATACCCAGTAATGGGATTGCTGGGTCAAATGCAATTTCTATTTCTAGGTCCTTGAGGAAGCTCCATACTGTCTTCCACAACGGTTGAACTAGTTTGCACTCCCACCAACAATGTAAAAGTGTTCCTATTTCTCCACATCCTATTCAGCATCTGTTGTCTCCAGATTTTTTAATGATTGCCATTCTAACTGGCATGAGATGGTATCTCAATGTGGTTTTGATTTGCATTTCTCTAATGGCAGGTGATGATGACCATTTTTTTCATGTATTTGTGGGCCTCATATATGTCTTCTTTTGTAAAGTATCTGTTCATATCCTTTGCCCACTTTTGAATGGGCTTGTTTTTTTTCTTATACTGTAAATTCATTTTAGTTCTTTGTAGATTCTGGATATTAGCCCTTTGTCAGATGGGTAGCTTGCAAAAGTTTTTTTTTCTTTTTTTTTCTTTTTCCATTCTGTTGGTTGCTGATTCACTCTAATTACTGTTTCTTTTGCTGTGCAGAAGCTCTGGAGCTTCATTAGGTCCCATTTGTCTATTTTGGCTTTTGTTGCCAATGCTTTTGTTGTTTTAGTCATGAAGTCCTTGCCTATGCCTATCTCCTGAATGGTTTTGCCTAGGTTTTCTTCTAGGGTTTTTATGGTGTTACGTCTTACGTTTAAGTGTTTAATCCATCTGGAGTTAATTTTAGTGTAAGGTGTCAGGAAGGGGTCCAGTTTCTGCTTTCTGCACATGGCTAGCCAGTTTTCCCAACACCGTTTATGAAACAGGGAATCCTTTCTCCATTGCTTGTTTCTGTCAGGTTTGTCAAAGATCAGATGGTTGTAGATGTGTGGTGTTGCCTCCAAGGCCTCTATTCTGTTCCATTGGTCTGTATCTCTGTTTTGGTACTAGTACCATACTGTTTTGATTACTGTAGCCTTGTATATAGTTTGAAGTCCAGTAGTGTGATGCCTCCATCTTTGTTCCTTTTGCTTAGAATTGTCTTAGCTAAGCAGGCTGTCCTTTGGTTCCATATGAAGTTTAAGGTGTTTTTTTTTTTCCAGTTCTGTGAAGAAGGTCATTGGTAGCTTGATGGGCATCGCATTAAATCTGTAAATTACTTTGGGCAATATGGCAATTTTCATGATACTGATTCTTCCTGTGAGCCTGGAATGTTTCTCCATCTGTTTGCATCCTCTCTTATTTCATTGAGCAGTGGCTTGTAGTTCTTCTTGAAGAAGTCCTTTACATTCCTTGTTGTATTCCTAGGTATTTTATTCTCTTTGTAGCAATTGTGAATGACAGTTTGTTCTTCATTTGGCTCTCTTTCAGTTTGTTATTGGTGTATAGTAATGCTTGTGATTTTTGCACATTGATTTTGTATCCTGAGACGTTGCCGAAGTGGCTTATCAGTTTCAGGAGATTTTGGGCTGAGATGATGGGGTCTTCTAAATATATAATTATGTTATCTGCAAATTGAGAGAAAATTTGAATTCCTCCTTTTCTAATTGAATATCCTTTATTTCTTGTTCTTGCCTGATTGCTCTGGCTAGAACTTTCAATACTATATTGAATAGGAGTGGTGAGAGAGGACATACTTGTCTAGTGCCAGATTTCAAAGAGAATACTTCCAGTTTTGGCCCATTCAGTATGATATTGGCTATGGGTTTGTCGTAAATAGCTTTTATTTTTTTTGAGATATGTTCCATCTATACCTAGTTTATTGAGAGTTTTTAACATAAAGTGCTGTTGAATTTTGTGAAAGGCCTTCTCTGCATCTATTGAGATAATCATGTGGTTTTTGTCTTCAGTTCTGTTTATGTGAATTATGTTTATAGACTTGCATACATTCAACCAGCCTTGCATCCACAGGATGAAGTCTACTTGATCATGGTGGATAAGCATTTTCATGTTCCATTGCAATCAGTTTGCCAATATTTTATTGAAGATTTTTGCATCTTTGTTCATATGGATATTGGCCTGAAGTTTTCTTTTCTTGTTGAGTCTCTGCTGAGTTTTGTTATCAGAGTTATTTTGATCTCATAAAATGATTTAGGAAGGATTCCCTCATTTTCGATTAATTGGAATAGTTTCAGAAGGAGTGGTAACAGCTGCTCTTTGTATGTCTTGTAGAATTTGGCTGTGAAGCCTTCTGGACCTGGGCTTTTTTTGGTTGGTAGGCTATTAATTGCTGCCTCAACTTTTATTAATTGCTACCTCAACTTCTTCCCTTGTTATTGGTCTATTCAGGGTTTTGATTTCTTTCTGGTTTAGGCTTGGGAGGATACACGTGTCCAGGAATTTTTTCCTTTTTTTTTTTTCATTTTTACTAGTTTATGTGCATAGATTTGTTTGTAATAATCTCTGATAGTGGTTTGTATTTCTGTGGAATCTGTGGTGATATCCCCTTTAGCGTTTTTTATTGCATCTATTTTATTATTTTCTCTTTTCTTTTTTATTAATCTGGCTAGTGGTCTCTCTATTTTGGATCTTTTCAAAAAACCAGCTCCTGGATTTATTGATTTTTTGAAGGGTTTTATTGTGTCTCTGTCTCCTTCAATTCTGCCCTGATTTTAGTTATTTCTTGTCTTCTGCTTTTAAATGTAATGACTAACCTATTATATTTCAGACTTTTATGGGGTCTGTAGCCCCTTTTGTTTTAGCCAATTTTTCTCATTTGAAATGGGTGTAATTATCCAAGGCATATACCCACATTGTATCTAGGAAGTAACTAACTTGCTTTTGATTTTACAGATTCATAGGTGGAAAGGACTTGCCTTAGATTAAACTTTGGTCTTGGACTTTGGGGTCAATGTTGGAATTAGCTAAGGTTTGGGGAGAGTCTTGGAAGGGATTTATTTGTTTTGAAATGTGAGAATATGTGATATGAGAGGGGCAAGGGGCAGATTCTATGCTTTGACATCATGAGATTTGGTGCATCCCAACCCAAATCTCATCTTAAATTGTAGTTTCCATAATCCCTATGTGTCATAGGAAGGACCCAGTGGGAGGTAATTGAATCATGGGGACACAGTTACCTTCGTGCTGTTCTCATGATAGTAAGTTCTTACAAGACCTAATGGTTTTATAAGGGCCTTTTTCTCCTTTTGCTCAGCACTTCTCTCTCCTGCTGCCTCATCAAGAAAAACATTTTCTTTTTCCCAAACCACCATAATTGTAAGTTTCTTGAGGCCTTCCCAGCCATGAGAAACTGAAGTCAGTTAAACTTCTTTTCTTGATATATTATCCAGTTTGGGATATTTCTTCATAGTAGTGTAAGAATGAACTAATATACTTCCCAGTACCTTGTTGTATATCTAGTTTTATATAAATGTGTAAACAAACTTTCATTTAATCAGTGATATTTGGGCCATGATGGAATTAAATCTTCTCTCTTAATTTTTACAGATGGAAATCATGTATTCAATTTATTACACACTGTTTATCATGATATTTGTTTATTTCAACACTCATGTATTTGATGAATTATATTTTCCTCTTCATCCCTACTATGGCTGCCTTAGTTCAGACATGAGTGAATTAGACACTACTTTTTATCTGTAACTCATGTTTTTTTCTGTAGTCTACCATAAATATCACACTGATTTACAGACCAGATTTTTTTCTAAAATGCAATCTAATTACAATATTCTTCTATTTTAAACTATATAATACCATTCTAACACCAAAAATAATAAACCATAAATCTCTTGGATATTTTTTCTTAATAAATGTATTTCATAAAATGGTTAGTGACAAGAATGATATACAAAATATTTACACATAATAAGGTATAGCTAGTAACTGATCAGGACCAGCTTACTGAGATGCTGAACTAGTCTATTTGTGATACTTCCTTCTCCAGTTTCCAAAACAGAATTAATAAGCCTTCTGAATTGACACAAAATTATACACATAAACTGGGTCAACAACATTCTTATACATAGAATTTTATTTATTCATTACATATTTAATAACAAGTGTACCTACTAACTGCTGAAGTTGTAAAAACACATGAAGGTAATACCTAGGAAAAGCTAAGACTTTTGCAGAGAACGGATTTGAGGATTTGAGCATACAAATAATTGGTAACTAACTTTTATATGCAACTTGTTAATGCTCTATATGCACAATTGTATAGACATTATAGACATTTAAAATTTTATACATACATACATACATATATTTATGTATGTAGGATATTCTCACATCATGTTGTACCTGAAATTCCAGGGTTTAACACTTGCAATTTTCATTTCATTTCTAATGACATGAGGATATTATTAGTTTGATAGGTCATGCCTCAGATTTCCTGTACTCATGCTTGCTGTAGTGTAGCAATTTTACTTAGTGATTCAATCTTTACCTTCATATAGAATTATGAAGAGTAAAGGTAAGGTGAAAAATACTTAATTTCTGGGGAAAAAAAAAAACAGATAAAACTTGACTGAAAGCCAAAAAGCTGGAAAGCTTGTGATGTTTAATTATAATCTTAAGTCTTGCTTTTCATTGTTTCTTTACACTCTTAATTTTTGAGGACCACAATTAAAAGTTAAAACTGGAAATCTTAAAGTATTTTAAATAACTGATTTGAAATATCAATCATATTTCTATTACATGTTAATATTAACAATGCATTTTTTAAAAATACAGCAATCTTTTTAAGACAGTAAATATTCGTAAAAAGTAGCTCCATTTAACATTTCTAAATCCCTTGAATGTCTGTCGTAATAGAAGACAACTAGATTTTTATTTACTCCTGCATTCAATGTGTAGTGATGTACCCTTTCTACTTACAAAAGAATGAGAATGAGACAGTCATATTATTTAGTTTTAGTATTATTATAAAATTAGTTTTGAACTTGCAGAGACCTTGAAAGTTTGGGAAGAACAGAAGCACTGAAGCACACTTTGAATCTTAGCATAGAGCCATATATGGGAAACATGTTTCTTATTTTAAATATGTATATTGGAAGAAAGTTTGAAACCAGTATTTTTTTTATTAAAGATTCTTTATAAAGTCTGAAGATTTAAGCTAAAGAATATCAAAATTCTGCAATTATTTGTATATGTGTCTTCTGTTCCAGTAGACTGTGAGCATCTCACAGTAATAGTTTTTAAAAATTATGTGTCTACAGCATGAAGTTGATTCTAAGTGAATAATTATTGAATTAATCTTATTTTTCACTCTAATGGAAAACCTCCATTAAATCATTTCAAAGCTCTATTATCTTATTGTGGCTTATAGTGTTTAAATGATCAGTGGATGAATATTGTGAGGGTTTATAGTACTTTTGATTACTGCTTACAACAGAAAAAAAATGTTCTTACAAACTCATACATTTTCTTTCTAATTTAACAAGAAAAAAGTAAAGTCTTCACTTAGATCATTCAGAATTAGGTTAATTGAAATGCTCCCTAGATGCTTTAGATCTAATTAATTGCATTCTCTTTACTTTCATCCCATGTAGTCCCTTGCCAATACCAAAGTTGTTTATCTGTTTAGTTTTTTTAAATATATAAATGTATTATTTTTGTCTGTCCACCAAGTAAAAACCTTTCAAAAATAAAATTTTAACATACTTTTATTTCAGGGTATAAAAATTGTATTGAATTGATAAATCACAGAAGCCACTTATAATTATCTATGAAATAGAATTTTGTCCAAAAAGACAGAAAATTACTTAGGACTCAACAGTCCTAGTATCCTTTTAAGTGCCTACCAATAAAATTTCTAGAAGAAACGTATGATCAAAATAAATATTCAAACATATGTATATATCATTATAATAATTATTTCAGACAGATATTATTATCTTCCTTTTCATCTTTCAGAGGCAGTCTGAGCAAAACTGAACCATCAATTATTATTATCTCAATTCCATTTAAATTTTCCCCAAATATTTATATTTTCATAACAAACAAAGTTAAAAAGAACTAAACTGGTCAGACAATGCTAGTTTGCAATACAGTCTTCTATATCTACTATATATTTACCTCTCTTCCATTTTTGTGTTACGGAATTTGTCAAGTGTTTTTATATTTCAGATAAATGCTTACACAAGAGAGAATCATCTGCTTTGGCCTCTTGTCTTTAACAACCTCAGTATTATTTCTAACTAAGCAAGTGCTCAGCAGATCTGTGTAAGCCAGGATCTTTGGATAAGTGGGTATACTGTCTGAGTTAGGTAAATTAAATAATGCTTCAGTCAATTATGTAAATAATAAACAGGTCCTAACTCCAGATAAATTACAGTGGCTACTTGGTGGCTACTGAAGACTATGAGGCACCAGAACAAGAAAAATGAAAAACTAGTACTAATGTTTTACATATTGAGACACTAGTTTATAACTTGACCTAATTCATACATTACTATGTTTAAATGATAATATGAAAAAAATAAGATGTAGAAAATTAAAAAAAAAAAACCTGAATTGTATTGTTGCAGTTTTTTTTTTTTCAGCCTAGCATACAAAGAACCTTGAGTATCAGTAAATCTTAAGTGCCTTAAATGTCATTTGATAGCCAATAGAAACCATTAAAAAATTCTGAAGTTTTCTCAATTGCTCAAAAATAGTATTTGATTCGAATGTTGGCCATGACTGTAATGCTCAGAATACCCTCTTTATGTGTGTTATTACTTTTTACAGACTCAGCTGAAATCTCATCTTCTTTTATTGGACATATTCCATGTCTTCTCACTTTCTCCTTCAATAGGCACGGGAGACAATATCTCTTCTCTCAAAGTATCTGTTATTGAACAGATATTGGCCACTGTCAGGGCATCATGAACATATTCTGTCATTGAAATTGTTTATATACATATGCCACATATCTACTGGGGAAAAATACAATTGTTAAGTTTAAAACCAGAGTCTGATTCATTTCTCTATATTACCTTCCAGAGTAGTTTCCTTAAAAATATTCAATATATATTTATCAATTGACTAAATTACTTTGGAAATACAAATTATCAAATAATTGTATAATGCAAAAAAGAAAAAAAAGCAGAGCTATTACAGCAGACTCTCTTAGTCTGTTTTGTTTTTCTATCAAAGCTTATCTGAGACTTAGAAATTGTTAAAGAAAAGAGGTTTATTTAGCTTAAAGTTCTTCAGTCTGAGATGTTTAGTGGCATGGCTTTAATTTTTGGTGAGAGCATTAATTCTGCATCACAACACAACATAGAAGGTCAAAGGGGAAGTGGATAGATGTGAAGAAATGGAAACCCCTGAGGGTTGTCCTGGCTTTATGATAACACACTCTGGGTGCCAATTTCTTGTCTTAGTCCATTTTCTGTTGGCTATAACAAAATTCCTGAACCTAGGTGATTTTTAAATAAAAAGAATTCATTTCTTACATTTATGGAGTTTGAGAGGCCCAAGGTCAAAGGGGTGCATCTGGTAAGAACCTTCCTGTTGTCAGTGACTCACTGCAGAGGCCTGAGACAGTTCAGGATTTCACATAGAAAGGGGTTGAAGGTGTTCTCATTCTAACATGCTAGCTCAGGTATCTCTTTCTGCATATAAAGCTACCAGGTCTCATTCCATAAGTACCTATTAACCCATTAACTAATTAATAAATTCAGTTAACTAATTCATGAATGTAATTGTCCATTCATGGTAGGAGAGTCTTCATGATCCAATTACTTCTCAATACTGACACATTGGGGATTCAATTTCAATATGATGTTGTTAGGGAAAAATATTCAAACCATAGCAAGGACACATCAAAAAAGCACTTACCTGTTTGAGATGATAAACTAACTTTTCACTCTTACTGCATGTTTGGCATTCCATAGATGGTTTATGATTAACTAAGCCCAACCACCATAACCATAACTACTATCTTTTGGGGAAAAAAAAAGAGAAACATATAATAGTTGCAGAAAAGCTGAATAAGCAGGGGCAAGGAAGGTTTTCTCTTTCATCTTATTTGCATGACTATGCCTTCTGTCTCTTAAAATCCTTCTTCTACAAAAACACACTAAGATGCCTGCTGAGAATCAATAGCAGCATTTCTTTCAATGCAGAGGTAAACTTTGCTTTAGTTTATAAAAGGTTTTACTTTTTAATCCAATTAGGAAAAAGGAAAAGTTATTTGAGGCAAATTACACAATATATGCATGGAAGAACCACTGTCTGGTTAAAATCATAGTCTCTTTCAAAGTACTTTAGTAGTTCTTTCAGATAAAATTTAATGTTTAATTTTATCTTTCCTTCTTCTAGGTATAGTATATCTAATTTGAGGTCATGGAAAATTTTAAGAATTCAGTTTCCTTTTCATAAATGTGAAACAGGTTATAACAAAAACTTTATTGTGTATTTTGCCTGTATTTCATGAAAGCTATGTCATAAACTGTCTACATATAAAATTAAGATTATTATCATTTAAATGCATAAAAAGTATAAGATATTTAACTTTCATATAATGCATATAATTTTTCTAAATATTCTGGGCTCCCAGATGATAAAACCGATGAGTGGCAACACCACGATTGGATCTGAAAGAATCTATACCATGGTTGGACAGCATATTATTCAGTTAAAATATTTTAAAATAACAAAACATTGAAAATTTCAAAAAAACAGTGATTTACAGAAGTGTAGCATTAGTGGTCCACATTTTATAAAATTTTCAAGATTCTATTAAGATTAAATTTTGGAGACAAAAAGAACTTGAAAATTACTTTTGAAGAGCTAGTTTAAATTCTACATTCTAATAATCCTAAAATTTGCTTTTAAGCAAGTTTAATTTCTGGTTATTCCTACTGTTCCTGGTTGTGAAATACACACAAACACAGAAACTGGGTTTTATTGTTGTGATATATATAGTATACACTATGCATTCTCTATATTCCCTCCAGTGACTACAAGTCCTGTCTTCTCACCCAGTTGTTCTTTCCCTTTGATGAACATGGTTACTACTAAGGTATTGTTACTTTCATCTGATTATAACCAAATAGGGTATGCCTTTTCAGATTAGTCTCCTGAGCATTGGACCCATTCAATTATTTTTTTTTCTCAGATATCTTACAAGTAGTAAAAAACAAGTTCATATCTGAAGGTTCAGCTTCTCTTACCAAAAGTTTTCTCCCTCATATTTTTACTATTTTTCCTAATGTCTCTACCACGTGCCTCATTTCTCAAGCTAGTTTGTCTTGCCTTCATTATCATTGGCAAAAAT
This sequence comes from Saimiri boliviensis, assembly GCF_048565385.1. Taxonomy (NCBI): domain Eukaryota; kingdom Metazoa; phylum Chordata; class Mammalia; order Primates; family Cebidae; genus Saimiri; species Saimiri boliviensis. Next base: position 119,681,153 of record NC_133452.1, on the reverse strand, counting down.
CTATACTCTTCTCTTTCTCTTCAGTTTACTGTCTTAATCACTTGAATTTTGTCTTCTTCTTAGTTCTAATTATGAACAATCTAAATTAAATTATCATGGTTGATTGCTTTGCTTAGGGTATCAATTACTCAACTACTGATTAAGGTTCAGTTTATACCCATGTCCATAGTTCATACTGTAGAATATATCTATTATCTGGTCAGGTGTTAATGCTGCATATCTGTATCAATATTTCAAAATGGATATTATATTAAAGTTCGTAGAAGCCCTCCCAAGAGGGAGTTTGTTCAACTATTCCTAAATGTAAATTTTTGAAACCTATCTTTTGGCCAGACACAGTGCCACATGCCTATAATCCTAGAATTTTGTGAGGCTGAGATGGTAGGGTCACTTGAGACCAGGAGTTTGAAACTAGCTTGGGCAACATAGGTATCTCTACAAAAAATAAACAATTAGCTGGGTATAGTGCGGCTCCTGTGGCACCTGTGGTCCCAAATACTTGGATGGCTGAGGATGCGGGATTGCTTAAACTTAGATGGTCAAGGCTGCAGTGAGCCTTTATCATATCACTGTACTCCAGCCTGATGACAGAGTAAGATCCTGTGAAAAAAAAAAAAAACAGGAAAACCTATTTTCAAAAATAATGTAGTTTTTGTTAAATAATCAACATTCTTTTTTTTTTTTTTTTTTTTTTGAGACGGAGTTTCCTCTTGTTACCCAGGCTGGAGTGCAATGGCGCGATCTCGGCTCACCGCAACCTCCGCCCCCTGGGTTCAGGCAATTCTCCTGCCTCAGCCTCCTGAGTGGCTCGGATTACAGGCATGTGCCACCATGCCCAGCTACTTTTTTGTATTTTTAGTAGAGATGGTGTTTCACCATATTGACCAGGATGGTCTCGATCTTTTGACCTTGTGATCCACCCGCCTCGGCCTCCCAAAGTGCTGGAATTACAGGCTTGAGCCACCGCGCCCGGCCATAAACATTCATTTTTAAGGGAATACACTTCAAGTCATCTCGTATAAAACTATGCAAAATTTTGGGAATGATGATAATCAGCAACATCACAGATGAAGGGAGAAAAAATACATGAAAGATGTGAAACTATCAAAAGGGCCAGAAGGCTAATATAAAAGATTGATATCAAAAATAACAATATTCTTGAACCTTACCAACTGTGGGATGATTCAAGAAAAAGTAGTGATAACTGTGGTAAGCTAGTTCTTTATTACATTAAACTTAATGCTGTGTAAAATAGGAGAAACAAGATTTCCAATAAGAATAATCATCTAATAACCTTTAACTACTATTTAGAAATATTTTAATAACTGAAAATTTTAAAAATACTATGACTGAAACTAATAAAATACATACATTACAAAAGCCAAATCCTGACTATGTGTTTTAATAACATAATGAATTTGATGGAATAAATATGCTATGAATAATTAATATAAATGAATTACATCTATTTCTTGTAGTAGTGATTATAGGCAGCTTCTATCCATTGATTAGAAATAGTCCAACAATATTTGAATAAAAAATTATAGAATTATACATTCAAAAGGATAGATGGTAATATCCTAGAATATGCAAACATTTTAACTTAAAAAAGGGAAATACATGGCCTCAGGTTTCTTTTCAATTTAATTGTAATATAATTAAGGAAGAATAAGTTCAAAATATCGATTGTGCATCATGGTCACCATAATCAATAGCCATGGATTGTGAACCTGAAAATTGCTAGGAGAGTACATGATAAGTACTCTAACAACAAAATTGATAAATGTATGAGGTAATGCATGTGTTAATTAGCATTATTTAGCTATTTCATGTGTACTCGTGTATATACTTCAAAATATCACATTATATACCATATGTATATATTTATTTATTTAAGATTCAGCTTAAATCAAGTGTATTTCTTCGATCCCAGTCTGAACTTAATCTCTCTCATACATCCTTTCATTCTATACCAGCTCTTTATTTTCTCTGCTCCCAGAGACACTAAATTCAGCTGAGACACTGTTACTATAGCCCCTTGGTCATGGAGGCCTAGTTCTAACTGAACTTCTATCCACAAGGCAGTGCAAACCTTACACAAAACATAGCACAACCAATTAATATTGTATTACTGAACTTGGACAACCAGGTGATGATACACGAAAACTAGCGATAACTGTGGCAAGCTAGTTTTTTATTTCATTAAACTTACTTTGTAAAAGGGAAAAAAAGTAAAATTTCAACTAAGAAAGAGTTATATATTATTTTATCCATTTGTTTCAGGCATTAAAACCCACAATTTTCCAAGATTAGACCAGGAAGAAAATGAAAACCCGACAAGACCAATACCAACTTGCAAAATTTAATAGGTAATAAAAATAAAAAACCTTTCCAACCAAAACCAGTACTGGAACAGAGGGATTCACAGAGAAATTCTACCAGATGTAAAAATAACTGATACCAATCCCACTGAAATATTCCAGAAAAATCAAGGATGAAGGATTCCTCTCTAACTCATTATTTGAAGGAGACATACTGATACAAAAATCTGGCAGAGACACAATGAGAAAATAAAACTTTAGGCTAATATCCCCAATAAGCATAGATGCAGAACTCTTCAACAAAATACTACCAAACTGAATGAAGCAGCACATCAAAAAGTTAATTCAACATGATCAAGTAGTCTTTATTCCTGGAATGCAAATTTGTTTCAGCATATGTATGTCAATAAATGTAATTCACTATGTAAACAGAATCAAAACCAAAACCATATGATCATGTTAAATGCAGAAAAAAAAATTGATAAAATCCAACATCCCTTCATGATAAAAACCCTCAACAGGCCATGCATTGTAGAGACATACCTAAAAATAATAAATGAAATATATGACAAGCCCACAACCAATATTATATGGAACAGGCAAAAACTGGAACTATTCTCTGTGAGAACTAAGGATCATAATGCCTACTCTCACCAGTCCTATTCAATATAGCACTGGATGTCTTAGCCAGAGCAATGAGAAAGAAATAAAAGGCATCCAAATGGGAGAAAAAAAAGGTCAGACTATCTTTCTCTGCAGATGGCATGATTCTATATCTAGAAAACCCTAAACTCTACCAAAAGGCTCTTGGAACTGCTAAACAACCTCATTAAAGTTTCAGGATATAAAATCAGTGTAAAAAATTAGTAGCATTTCTATACACCAATAATACTCTAGCTGTGAGCCAAATCAAGAGCACAATTTTATTTACAATAGTCATACCAAAAATATGAAATACCTAAGAGTGCATCTAACCAAGAGGTGACAGGTATCTACAAGGAAAACTACAAAACCCTGCTGAAAGAAATAATAGACTATGCAAATACATTTTAAAACATTGCAAGCTGATTGGGAAGAATCAATATCATAAAAATGGTCATATTGCCCAAAGCATTGTAAAGATTCAATATCCTTATAAAACATACCAGCATCATTTCTCATATAATTAGAAAAATTCTATCCTTATATTTCTATGGAACCAAAAAGGAGCTCAAATAGCAAAAGCAATTCTAAAAAGAAAAGAGAAAAAAAAAAAAAAAAAACAGCCAGAGGCATTGCATTACTAAAATTCAAACTATACTATAAAGACACAGTAACCAAAAAAACATGATACTGGTACAAAAACAAACACCTAGGCAAAAAGAATAGAATAAAAAAACTTAAAAACAAGACTGCACAGCTACAATAATTTTATTTTTTTATTTTTTTCAAAAATAAGCAATGGGGAAAAGACTTCTAATCAATAAATGGTTCTGGAATAACTGGCAAGCTGTATGCAGAAGAATGAAACTAGGCCCCTATCTCTAACCGTATATGAAGATTAACTCAAGATGGATTAAATAATCACTAATAATTGACTGTGGGTAAATAATGTGAAGACAGATAATTTTCTCCCATCACAATAAGTGGTCAGGAAAATATTAACAATTTCCTAGTATATCACTGTAAATAACTAAAAGCAATTTGAGAGATCTATGATATATGTAGTGATTTTGAAGATATTTTATGGTATGGATTTTGTATTCCGTGAATAGAATACAAAACATACATTACATTGTATGTTTTTACACTAAAACTTCTACTCCATGAATAGAATACAAAACATACATTGCATTGTATGTTTTTACACTAGTATGTCTTATCAGTACCGTAGCTACCAACCACTACTAACTGTTGTTAAAAGACATGAATCCACATTTAAAATAAGGTATACTTACTCTTTTACATGGAATACACAACTGAGACATAGGCATTTGCCCTATCTGCAAGAGGAAGGAGAAGGAGAAGAAAGTAGAAAGAAGTAAGATGAAGAGAGAAAAAGGAGGAGGAGGAGAAGAAAAAGAGGAAGAAAGAGAAGAAAAAGGAGAAGAAGAAGGAGAAGGAAAAGGGGAGGAGGAGGAGGAAAGATGACAATGACAATGGCTATGATGACCACCATTCCTAATACGGTACAAAAAGAAATTTAACTCCAATTGAATTTTCTACTACCCTTGCTTTTAATAGTACAAGTGATACTACTTAAAAGATTGCCAATATCCCTTTATTTAATGAACATTTACTGATCACCTGTAAAGACAAACTTTTAAATTAGATTTTTGCTGAAATTCAATATTTAATTCTGGTAGAAAAATCAATTCATATCCAAATATTCTACAACAATAATAGAAAAACCAGAAAGGAGTAAAATAGTATCAACCAAATTGCCTTGGACATAAAGCCTTAAAATAGGTGAAATTTTGATAAAACTTCAGTTATCAATGTACAGAAAGTAACAGAAATAAAGAAGAGTTCCTTATTCTTCTTTATTTTGGCAGCTCAACTTTAAAATATAGCCATAGTTATTAAGGGTTTGTGTCAAAATCCTCCTATATTTAGAAATATCGTTTGTGAAAGCAGTTATGCATAGTCACTACCTGAAACTTGTCTCTTGTTTTTCATTCATTCAAACAGTGAATGAAAAAACATTTAGTCAAATTTAGAACCTTCATAATAGCAGGGTCAAGACAAATTTAGAACCTTCATTATAGCAGGGTCAAATCTAGGTATGCAAGCGATTTTAGGCCATGATAATTTTGTGCAAAAATTAAATAATGTTATTTTATTGTATTCAGAGTATATGCTGTTTTTCAAAGTTCTAGTGAGATGATAGAAACAGTAAAGCATTTTACTTTATTCTACGTTAGTTTTGCAGTATTTTTTCTCGTACTGTCTATGTTGTTCTAACCTAACTAGTAAAAGTTTATCACCGTGTCTTTATAAGCACCTTTGAATTTAAATAATATTATGCATATATTTTAAAAATAGATTGGAAGTTATCCTTCCTTCTTAAAGTTGACTGTGTCATTAAATTTTCTTCAATGAAGACTTTGACAAATTTTAACTAACTTCAAGTGTCAAAATACTTTGAGGAAATATTAAAGTGTGTGGGTCTTTTTGCCTGACATTAAATGCCCCCAGTTGAGTTTATAAATTGTGATTCATACACTTCTGTTTCTACTCCTTTTGAAAGCTACTTACTCAGAGTCAATTTCTTTCACTATCTTGCTTCTCTCTGCCTTTCAAACTGAAGAGATGGAAGTTGAGCAGAACCAATAACCAAATACATCAATTCAGTAGGCTTATTATTAAAATGATTCTAAGTAATAGACTATCTTGTGGGCAAAAGGATAACAGTTTTATAGTTCGTGATGGCCAGTTTTCAAGTTGCTTAGAGACATTTTTCTCTGATAATTATGTCTCTAACCTTGTTCCAGGCAATACATACTGTCAGATGTCTAATTAGCAAATAAGTAAGACATTGCCCCATGAAAGTTAATGGATCCTACAAGTACCAGTGAATTCTACATTCTTAATAAATTATGAATGACAGAGATGAGAATCATATCCATAATATTTCTTTAAAAATCAGAACTTGCATGCTTGTTGCTATATCTCTGTTAATATCTTTATTTGAAGGTGACAATGTAAATCATATTGCAAATAATGAATAATAAGTAGAAAATTCTGGCCAATAAGGTTACATAATTATTTTTAGCATATGAATTTATATATATACATATATATATATATATATATGTATGTATTTGTTCATATATGTATACCTATATATAATTCACACTGATGGAGTATAAGGATGCATGAATAAACTCATCTTTAAGCATAAAGTAAACTCTGCAGTCATCTGTTTGCCTCTCATTGATCACTGAATGTCACGTTTGGTTTCATGGTGACCCTCATTGTTCAGCATGTAGTAGTTATAATACTTTAAGCCCATATCAGCCAAGAGTTATCTCTGCAAGTCGTGGTTTGAATGTAAGCTTGTAGATGAAACATTCACTCATGTACAGCCTTTTACTCTCTCTGTCACTGCAATAAATAATCCAGTAACTCTTTTACATTTACAAACTTTAATAGCCAAATATAAATGGGCCAGGCTTGCGATGTTTCCTTTGTCACATATATCTAAGAAGCAGGCATTATTTTTAAATGACACTTTCATGCTAATTTTAAGAAAGCACTATTAATTAATTTACTTTTTAAGAAGAAAATGAACAGTCCTTTGTAGGGACATGAATGAAACTGAAAACCATCCTTCTTAGCAAACTTACACAAGAACAGAAATCCTAACGCCACATACTCATAAGTGGTAGTTGAAAATGAGAACACATGGACACGGGGAGGGGAACATCACATACTGGGGCATGTCAGGAGGGTGGGGGACCGGGGAGGTATAACAGTAGGTGGGGAGGTAGGGGATAGCATTAGGAGAAATGCCTACTGTAGATGATGGGTTGATGGGTGCAGCCAACCATCATGGGACGTGTATACCTATGCAACAAACCTGCACATTCTGCACATGTATCTCAGAACTTAAAGTATAACATAAAAAAAAAAAAAGAGAGAGAAGAAAATGAGGGCCAGATTAGTTCAACTTGTAAATAAAGTAATACTTTCTGATAGAACATTTAAATAGTAATAAAATGTATGTACTTTATAACTTAAAATTCAGTTGAGTAAATATAAAATGTATACATACATATAGATAAATAGATACAGCTAGACACACACACTGTACTGTTTTTCATAGTGTCATACTTAGTTACTATCTTTTTTGAGGCAAATAAGCAAAACTTTGTGTTTTACCATGACCATATTAAAACATTTATGTTTTAACCATATCTAGAATAAATTGATTTTAGTATTAAACATATCTAGAATAAATTGATTTTAGTAATTTAAAAATACATAGGCTCACTTTAATCTTGAACAAATTTGCTGATTTTTGTTCTACCCAAATTGTGATTTTTAAAAAAATGTCTGAAAAGGCACTGGTTGCTTTGTTTGTTTGTTTTTTAATTTATGTATTCTGGACATCTTATATACATGACTTCTGGTTGGTGGGATGGCTCAGTCAACCGAAATATTAGAATTTATAGTGCTCTTGAAAAAAGATAACTGTAATACTAGTGAATTGTTCTAAGGTTATTTATTAAAAGGTGTGAAAGTCATATGGATAGAAAAAATTATGTACGAGTGGGTCTGCTTGCTTTATATACTTCAATTTTCCCAGTCTTTTATGCATACTAATATTCCCTTACAGTTTTATCTATATTTATTCCTTATCATGTACTACATGTTTATTTTCTGACTTTCCTATTGGCATGAAAACTACTTTATTTCTCTATTGTATGCCCTATATGTGATTGATCAACAGAATATGTTAAATAATTATTAAAATAATGGCAATTGTTTAACAAGAAAAATTTTAGGCAAACAATGGCTATTAGGTCATTTTGTCCTCTCTTTTGTTTCACGTGCCTTTGTGTGTGTGTGTGTGTGTGTGTGTGTGTGTGTGTGTGTGTGTGTTTATGTGTGTGTAGGTGTAGTTACTTGCAGCCAGCAATTAATTTCAGTGTGGTCTTTTCACTGAGCATCTCTCTATCAGTAAGAGTATACATCTGAATTAATTTCATAGACAGTTTTATCTTTTATAATCCGTAATTATGAGATTGCACATTGAAAAACATTAGAAATTTTAGACAGTAGTTTGGAATGATATTAGTACAATGTAAATATTGTACTAGTAGTTGTAATTGAAATTATTCTTTGCATTTGTTTTACAGCTCCTGTTTTAGCTTAAAACACACTAAATAATGTATTTTGCAATAACAGAAAAAATATATATATATATCATATTCTTTCCAAGCTCATCCCAGTTGTTTCTCCATGATCCAAAATATTTAGTACCATAATGGTTTAAGATCAATATATTGGAAACGGATAGATATCAAGAGAAAAAGTCAGATAGAAGGAAATTAGAGAGCAACATTCTCCTAAGCCTGTCTTCAGAAATTCCTTTTGACCACCTATAAGTAGAAGGCACTCTTCAAACCTAACCTAAGAAATGTGTTGCAATAGCTATACAAGTCCCCTTAGAATTAGCTATCAGAAAATGCTAAGGAAAGTCAACAATAATTCAGGCTTTGAAACCAGGCCTGTGACTTTGAAAGCATTTTCAGTGTTAACGTTCTACCTTTTATGTATTTGGACAGATTCTCTGGGGTGTAGTATGAATTTGCCTTTATTTTTTTTAAATGGCAGTTTCACTAGTGATACTATATAGACAACATACCCTTTTCACCCTGCTTCAAAAGGGCAGTAAATTCTGCTGTTCTTAAAATGGCTAGTGCATTGTGTATGTGTTAGTTGAATAAGGTCTGTTTCTTTGTGGGTATTAGACAGAAATAAGGGAAAATGGGAATTGAGCAAAAGGCTAAAAATATATTCATGTGAAATATCCAAGGTCATGCTTATAGTAAGGCAGTATTGACATGGGTAAAAAATAATCCATGATAGTTTAGTTTGAGAAGAAAATTTTCTTTATTCCAGTCTGTCATCTTGAGCTACACAGCCCAATTGAATATATTTAAAAGCAAAGTAATATTTGGATGACTGTGCCGTGGTCCTCCTTACAAGAGAATAGGAATGCCATTGATACCTACTGTCTGTGAGTATGGGTGTGGATAAATATTTAGAATCTATATGTATTTATTTGTGATAATATATATGTATATATGGACATACATGCATATATGTATATATGAATATATATATATGAATGTCTGTGTAGATACATAATAAATCACAGAAGAATGTAAACATAATAGAAAGTATAAATGAATGAGAAACATGCCTTTGGGTATTATATTCTATTATTTGTTACCATCGCAGAAAAAGTTGCTGGGTTTAGTTATTCTTCATTTAGAAACCAAAATGTCTCATTTATTATTAAAGGATAATTGACTAATGAAAAACCATGCTCCACATCAGTATCAATTTATTCACATTTTAAAGCAATGTTTGAATGTATTAACTCTATTGCTTTCTGTTTTGAACTGAAAAAATTGTTAAAATAGATTTTATAATCCCTACTTACTAAAACAGATGCTGAGAAATGATTTTCCATATATCTGCATATTATGTAGCTTCAAATTTAATATTAATGACTTTCTTTGGCAGCCTTCTACAGATAAGAAAATCTTCACTATTTTATATAGTCACTTATATGCTTGTATGTGTATGTGTTTCCTTGTACTTGAACATAATTGTCATAACAAAAATTAGAGTAAGAATTTTATATTCTATTAATATTTAAAACTCACATAACTTTTATAAATACACATTTTAAGCTGCTTTTTTTACTATTTAATTAATTGAAGGTAATATATAAATTATTGAAAGTATATGAAGCATGTATCTTATATGGCTTATAAGATTCTTAGGAATTTCATAAATGTTAGTGATCAACTCTACCTGAAACTGACTTTTACAATAAAAGCATTAATATAATCTAAGTCCTAAGATTTCAAACCATGTTTGAGATTTGTTGTATAGGCATATTTGGAAGGATAAATTAGAAATTAAAGATAGTTCACAGAAAGGCAAAGAGACATTGACAATGTGTGATAGATTTCAAAATGTGCAGAAGTGTGGCTTCAGCTTAAACTGCATAAAAAAATGAGAAATGTAATAAAAAAAAAGAAAAAAAATGGGAAAGAGGTGAATGTAAAAGTGAAAGAGAAAGCCATCAATATGTGTTCATGTCTGATGTTAAGGGTTTAAACTCTTGAGAAGTTTAAGCTACATATTTCTAATGAATGGCTCCCTTTAGAATTGCTTTTTTTTTTCTTTATTAGTAAAAGTTTATATTTTATAGATAGGCCAATGTGAAATAAACAAAATGAATTAAATCCAAAATAAAACAGTGTCATCTCACATCATTCTTTCTAAAAATAGGAGATAGCTATTATTCAAGACAGAAGTCTGGTGTTGATTTAAGAGGAAAAAAATTTCTGAAAGTCATTTAGTAATTGAGACGTTGTTCCATTAGCTTTTAAATATCTATCTATATCTCTATCTATCTATCTATCTATCTATCTATCTATCTAATTGCATTTTAGGTTCTGGGGTACATGTGAAGAACATGTAGTATTGTTGCATAGGTACACACATGCAATGTGGTTTGCTGCCTCCATCCCCATTACTTATATCTGGCATTTCTCCCCATGTTATCCCTCCCCAAATCCCTACCCCCTACTGTCCCTTCACTAGTTCCCCTCCACAGACCTCAGTGTGTGATGCTCTCCTCCATGTGTCCATGTGTTCTCATTGTTCAACACCCACCTATGAGTGAGAACATGCAGTATTTGATTTTCTGTTCTTGTGTCAGTTTGCTGAGAATGATGGTTTCCAGGTTCATCCATGTCCCTACAAAGGACATAAACTCATTGTTTTTTATGGCTGCATAGTATTCCATGGTGTATATGTGCCACATTTTCCATGTGCAGTTTATAATTGATGGGCATTTGGGTTGGTTCCAAGTCTTTGCTATTGTAAACAGTGCTGCAATGGACATATGTGTGCATGTTTCCTTATAATAGAATAATATATAACACTTTGGATATATACCCAGTAATGGGATTGCTGGGTCAATTGGAATTTCTATTTCCAGGTCCTTGATAAATTGCCACACTGTCTTCCACAATGGTTGAACTAATTTACACTCCCACCAACAGTGTAAAAGTGTTCCTATTTTTCCACATCCTCTCCAGCATCTGTTGTCTCCAGACTTTTTAATGATCACCGTTGTAACTGGCGTGAGATGGTTTCTCAATGTGGTTTTGATTTGCATTTCTCCAATGACCAGTGATGATGTGCAATGTTTTCATATGTTTCTTTTGAAAAGTACCAGTCCATATCCTTTGCCCACTTTTGAATGGGCTTGTTTTTTTGGGTGTGTGTAAATCTGTTTTAATTCTTTGTAGATTTTTGATGTAAGTCTTCTGTCAGATGGGTAGATTGCAAAAGAAGTTTCCCATTCTTTTGGTTGCCAATTGAGTTCAATGATTGTTTCTTTTGCTGTGCAGAAGCTCTGGAATTTAATTAGATCTTATTTGTCTATTCTGGCTTTTGATGTCAATGCTTTTGGTGTTTTAGTCATGAAGTCCTTGCCTATGCCTATGTCCTGGATGGTCTTGTCTAGGTTTTCTTCTAAGGTTAGGTCTTGTGTTTCAGTCTGTAAACCATCTGGAGTTAATTTTAGTGTAAGGTGTCCAGAAGGGGTCCAGTTTCTGCTTTCTGCACATGGCTAGCCAGTTTTCTCAACACCATTTATTAAACAGAAAATCCTTTCCCCGTTGCTTGTTTTTGTCAGGTTTGTCAAACATCGGATGGTTGTAGATGTGTGGCATTGCCTCCAAGGCCTCTATTCTGTTCCATTGGTCTATATCTCTGTTTTGATACCAGTATCATGAGGTTTTGCTTACTCTGTAGCCTTGTAGTATAGTTTGAAATCAGGTAGCATGATACCTCCAGCTTAGTTCTTTTTGCTTAGAATTAACTTGGCTATGCAGGCTCTTCTTTGGTTCCATATGAAGTTTAAGGTGTTTTTTTTCCGGTTCTGTGAAGAAGGTCATTGGTAGTTTGATGGGGATAGTGTTGAATCTATAAATTACTTTGGGCAGTATGGCCATTTTCACAATACTGATTCTTCCTAACCATGAGCATGGGATGTTTCTTCATCTGTTTGTGTCCTCTTTTATTTTGTTGAGCAGTGGCTTGTATTTATCCTTGAAGAGGTTCTTTACATCTTTTGTCAGTTGTATTCCTAGGTATTTTATTCTCTTTGCAGCAATTGTAAATGGCAGTTCGTTTTTCATTTGGCTGTCTTTAAGTCTATATTGTTGTATTGGAATGCTTGTGATTTTTGCACATTGATTTTCTATCCTGAGACTTTGCTGAAGTTGCTTATCAGTTTCAGGAGATTTTGGGCTGAGATTTTAGGGTCTTCTAAATTTACTATCATGTCATCTACAAATAGAAACAGTTTGATTTCCTCCTTTTCTAATTGAATGCCCTTTATTTCTTTTTCTTGCCAAATTTCTCTGGCTAGAACTTGGAATACTATATTGAATAGAAGTGATAAGAGAGGACACTTTTGTCTAGTGCCAGATTTCAAAAGGAATGTTTCTAGTTTTTGCCCATTTGGTATGATATTGGCTGTGAGTTTGTTGTAAATAGCTTTTATTATTTTGAGGTGTGTTCCATCGATACCTAGTTTATTGAGAGTTTTTAGCATAAAGTGCTGTTGAATTTTGGCGAAGGCCTTCTCTGCATCTGTTGAGATAATCATGTAGCTTTTGTCTTTGGTTCTGTTTATATGAGTTATGTTTATAGACTTGCATATGTTGAACCAGCCTTGCATCCATGGGATGAAGCCTACTTGATTGTGATGAATAAGCTTTTTGATGTCCCATTGTAGTCAGTTTGTCAGTATTTTATTGAAGATTTTTGCATCTATGTTCATCATGGATATTAGCCTGAAGTTTTCTTTTCTTGTTGAGTCTCTGCCGGGTTTTGTTATCAGGATGAGGTTCGTCTCATAAAATTATTTCGGAATATTCCCTCTTTTGGATTATTTGGAATAGTTTCAGAAGGTGTGTTACCAGCTCCTCTTTGTATGTCTTGTAGAATTCAGCTATGAACCCATCTGAACCTGGGCTTTTTTTGGTTGGTAGGCTATTAATTGCGGCCTCAACTTCAGCCCTTGTTATTGGTCTATTCAGGGTTTCAACTTCTTCCCCAAAGAGACACCTCATAAAGGAGATCTCCAGCTAACGTTTGGCGGGTATCCTTCTGGGACAAAGATAACAGAAGAAGAAACTGGCAGTGACCCTTACTCTTCTACAGCCTCTGCAAGTGATCCCCAGGCAAGCATGGTCTGGAGTGGACCTCCAGCTGTCCTACAGCAGTGGGGCCTGCCTGTTAGAAGAAAAACTAAGAAACAGAAAGAAATTACTTCATCAGCAACAAAAAGGGTGTCCAGTCAGAGACCCCATCTGAAAGTCACCAACCACAAAGACCACAGGTAGATAAATCCACAAAGATGGGAAGAAACCAGTGCAAAAAGGATGAAAATACCCAAAACAAGAATGCCTCTCTTCCTCCAAGGGATCACAACTCCTCACCAGCAAGGGAACAAGGCTAGATGGAGAATGAATCTGATGCATTGACAGAAACAGGCTTCAGAAGTTGGGTAATAACAAACTTCTCTGAGCTAAAAGAAAATGTTCTAACCCAATGCAAAGAAATTAAGAACCTTGAAAATAGGTTTGACGAAATGCTAATGAGAATAAACAGCTTAGAGAGGAATATAAATGAATTGATGTAACTGAAAAACACAACACGAGAACTTTGCGAAGCATACATGAGTTTCAATAGCCAAATCGACCAAGCAGAAGAAAGGATATCAGAGATTGAAAATCAACTCAATGAAATAAAAAGAGAAGGCAAGATTAGAGAAAAGAAGAGTAAAAAGAAATAAACAAAGCCTCCAAGAAATATGGGATTATGTGAAAAGACCTAATCTACCTTTGATAGCTATACCTGAATGTGACAGAGAGAAATAATCCAAGCTGGAAAACACTCTTCAGGATATTATCCAGGAGAACTTCCTCAACCTTGAAAGGCAGGAAACATTCAAATCCAGGAAATACAGAAAACACCGCAAGGATATTCCTCAAGAAGAGCAACTCCAAGACACATAATCATCAGATTCACCAGGAAGTAAACCACTCCTCAGCAAATGCAGAAATGAAGGGAAAATGCTAAGGGCAGCCAGAGAGAAAGGTCAGGTTTCTCCTAAAGGTAAGCCCATCAGACTCACAGTGGATCTCTCGGCAAAAACCCTACAAGCCAGAAGAGAGTGGGGGCCAATATTCAGCATCCTTAAAGAGAAGAACTTTCAACCTAGGATTTCATATCCAGCCAAACTAACCTTCATAAGCAAAGGAGAAATAAAATCCTTTGTGAACAAGCAATTGCTCAGAGATTTTATCACCACCAAGGCCTGCTTTACAAGAGCTCCTGAAAGGAGCGCTAAACATAGAAAGGAACAATTAGTACCAACCACTCCAAAAACATACCAAAATGGTAAAGGGCATCCACACAATGAAGAAATTGTGTCAACTAATGGGCAGAACAACCAGCTAGCATCAAAATGGCATGATCAAATTGACACATAACAATATTAACCTTAAATGTCAATGGGCTAAATGCCCCAATCAAAAGACACAGACTGGCAAATTGGATAAAAAGTCAAAACCCATCAGTGTCCTATATCCAGGAAACCCATCTCACATGCAAGGATACATACACATAGACTCAAAATAAGGGGATGGAGGAAGATTTACCAAGCAAATAGAGAGAGAGGAAAAAAAAAAAAGCAGGAGTTGCAGTCCTAGTCTCTGATAAAATAGACTTTAAAACAACAAAGATCAAGAGACTCAGAAGGGCATTACATAATGGTAAAAGGATCAATGCAACAAGAAAAGCTAAGGATCCTAAATATATATGCACCCAATACAGGAGTACCCAGATACATAAAGCACATTATTAATGACCTACTAAGAGACTTAGACTCCCACACAATACTAGTGGGAGACTTTAACACTCCACTGTCAATGTTAGATCAATGAGACAGAACATTAACAAGGATATCCAGGACTTAAACTCAGATCTGGACAAAGCAAACCTAATAGACATCTACAGAACTCTCCACCCCAAATTCACAGAATATACATTCTTCTCAGCACCACATCACACCTACTCTAAAATTGACCATGTAATTGGAAGTAAATCACTCCTCAGCAAATGCAGAAGATCCGAAATCATAACAAACAGTCTCTCAGACCACAGTGCAATCAAATTAGTACTCAGAATTCAGAAACTAAGTCAGAACTGCACAACTTCATGAACACTGAGCAACTGGCTCTTGAATGTTGACTGGATAAAGAATGAAATGAAGGCAGAAGAAAAGATGTTCTTTGAAACCAATGAGAATGAAGACACAATGTACTAGAATCTCTGGGACACATTTAAAGCAGTATCTAGAGGGAAATTCATAACAATAAATGCCCACATGAGAAGCACGGAAAGATCTAACATTGACAACCTATCATCAAAATTGAAAGAACTAGAATTTCTTAAAGTGAGGAGGTTGGACAATCTTAGGATTACTTAAAGAAGGCTGTGGTACTGCAGCCGGTTCACACTGGGTTATAGCATACCTAGGAAAGCACTGTTGTACATGGGAGAGTAACCAAAATTTTTCACAGCACTGGCGTGGACAGTCATAAAGTTGGTACAGCTCTGAAGTAATAAAAAATGAGTCCTAAACAACTCAAAGAAAATAGGTATTATTTGTTCTTCTTAATTGCTGATTACATTTATAAATATTTTTCTAATTTATATGTTTTTTTCATATTATGTAAAGGAACAATATGGGTATCTGCTTATATGAAACTCCAGTGTATACTAAACAGATACAAGGTAAAAATGCTTCCTCTAAAATGTTTCCTAATGTTTAATTAAGCTTATTGTTTCAAAAAATCAATAGTAACAGCAGTTTCTATAGTAACCATTTTCAAGGAGAAATAGTGAAATCATAATAAAGGAACACACACACATGCATGTGCACACACATGTGCATTCATACACACATGTGAATTCACACACACACGAGAGATACTGCATTTAATGTGAGTCATCTTGTCAATTCATAAAAACTAATAAAATGAAGAAGCAATTGTCTATAAAGCCATCAACCTTTGAGCAGGATTGCCCATTCAGAGTAGTAATTTAAGTTAAATTGTAGTTTACATACTCTTCAAAATGTCTATAAATTGTTTATTAAAATATAATTTAATGTGTCTTATGTCCACTTCTCATGCAGTGTATGTATACATTTCTTAATTTTATGATGTCTTCTTTAATTATTTATCTATCTTTTAAAGTTGTATGATGAGGAGAAAACTATGACATAAACCATGTTATAGTTGTTTTAATATAAGGTAGCTCAGGCCAACAAAATTACTAGAGAGTAGAAAAACAGTACCTTTTGTTTTCTGAGAAAATGTGATTTAAAAAAATCTGAATCCATACTATATTTATCAGTCATAGAAATACTTTTTGAAAGACCTTGGCTATATCAGAAATTATGTGTGAATATCTTATAAATACATAAATTCAATAAGCAAACAGCTCCATGTATCTATCTATCCACCTACGTTTCTATGTCTGGGTGTTTAAGTGGGAAAAAATATAAAAATGTGACATAGGGTCAAAATATTATTTTTTTCATTATTTTGACTGCAAATTGTAGCTTTTAAAATTGAATACAGATTTTTAGATTTTACTTGTAGCTAAATATTCAATTTATTACATTAAAGAAACTTTTTATATTTGTTAGGCTCTAGATATATAAAACATTATTAAATTTAATATAAATAGATTTTTTTCAAAGAAAATGAACTCTTTTCCATTTCCTCAATGTACTCTACTTCTCAGCTCCATCCTGAGCTTAGGCAGCTGCATGCCCCTGATTAGATCCCTACAGGTTTGACTTCCATTATACACTGTGATAATTCAAATCATTTCCAGGTCTTAGTTCCAAATTTACCATGATGCTTAAAAGGTATGCTACCAAGTTTCTCTTAAATTGTGGAAGTGTGCCTCTAATGAAACAACACTGGAAATCTTGGATAAAGGAGTGCCAGCATGGGAAGAGGCACATTTGTTCAGGAATCTTAATGTTATCACCTGTCAGCTATGCAACAATGAGATCTTATGTACACCAAGGTATATTTCAAAATGAAAAGAGCTACCATATTTTTAAAGCAAACATATTTAAATCAATTTAACAGGCATTTGCTGATCATTCATCTTATGGAAGATACTGTATTGAGTGTGAAGGCTTCAACAGTAAAGATCCCATGGGCAATTAACTTAAAATCCAGTTGAACAAATGTGACAGGTACATAAACATCTCAAATAGACTTGTTATTTAAGAGAAAGTAAATAAAAACATTATGCCATGATAATGGAATTAGTCATTGTTTTGCTGCATGTCTTCACTAAACTTATAAAATCTTAATTTTGACCTCTAGACATAGAAGTATATTGCTAAATTAATTCAGGAAATAAATAGGGTTATTAAGAGTCTCCCAAATTAAATTGTATTGTATATATATTGGGGGCTCAGGGAGACGTCTGTGAGAATATGAGTCTATTTTTCTAAAACTATTAAACTGTAAAACATACCTCTCCCTGCCTTCCCCAAGCCCCTTCGAAAGTGTAATGAGAGGGAGAGAGAGGGAGAAAAAGAGAAAGACAAAAAAACAGACAGACAGATACCCACATGCATTCTGTCTCTCTCACACACACAGAAAAGTTATATCAGTGAGTAGTGCACTTTGAGAAGTAAAAACCATAATAAAGCAAAACAAAAAAGATGTTAAAATCCATTCACCTGTTTTCTTATGGTGTGCTAGCATGTAAACTAATTGGAACTCGAAATTTGAATGACTAAATATGGAGATATTTAATAGCTTGTGTGTTGAGAGACATCTTTCCCTTATTACCATAATATTACATTGGAAAAATTACAGTAGAGAAGTGTGAATCACATGGTTCTCTCCAGACTAAGCTAGTCTAGATTTTCGATAGCTTATGGCTGTGATTATGCCAGTTTACTTTACTTCACCATGATATGAAATTTATAGATGTTTCTATTTTCTTGATGTCACTCCATGTTGTCCTAAGTTATAAAACATGTGTCTAGCTAATTCACACTCATTTTTTTTATCATTTTTACATATTATATATTCAGTAATTTAGGTTCTCTAATGATTTTGCAGAGAATATTATTTTATTTTGATGGTCAACTCTGCGGGGACAAAAACTTGACAGGGATAATCACATTTTGCTTGATACTTATTGTAATTACAATTGAATTCTTTGATCAATAAATTCCTTTTAAACTTTAAAATCATGTCAAATGTCATAACAAAATTATGACATTCATGATTTTTTTTTCATGATTTTTTTTCAGTTATCATTGGAACTGAAAACTTATTTTATGCTACTTAGAGGAATTTGTGCAGATTATCTTTTCCTGAAGTCAGAATGAAAGTGGGCCCCTGCCTTTCACCATATACAAAATTTAACTCAGGATGGATTAAACATATAAATGTAAGAACTCAACTTTAAAAATCCTAGAAGAAAACCTAGGAAATATACAATTCTGGACATTGGTCTTGAAAAAGGATTTATCAATAAGTCGCCAAAACCAATTTCAGCAAAAACAAAGATTTACTTGTAGACCTAATTAAACTAAAGCCTTCTGCACAGCAAAAGAAACTATCAACACAGTAAACACACTAACAAATGGGAAAAAAATTCACAGACTATGCATCTGACAAAGGTCTAATATGCAGATTCTGCAAGGAACTTAAAAGATTCAACAAGCAAAAAACAAATAACCCCTTTAAAAAATAGGCACAGAACATTAACAGACACTTTTCAAAAGAAGATATATATCCACCCAACAAATGTATACAAAAATGCTCAGTATCACTAAAAAATGACATTTTGATTCACATTAGAGACATGCAAATTAAAACCACAATGAGATACTATCTCAAAAATTTACAGTTATTTAAAAGTTCAAAAATAACATGTTAGTAATTTTGCAGAGCAAAAGAAATACTTAAACACTTTTGGTGGGAATGTAAATTAGTAAATTAGTTTGGTGGCAGTATAAATCTACTATAAAAAGTAGTTTAGCGAGATCTCAAAAAATTTAAAGCAGACTTACTATTCAACCCTACAATCCCATTACTCATTTATACCCAAAGTAAAACAAATCCTTCTACCAAAAGACACATGCACTCGTATATTTATTGCAGTGCTATACACCATAGTAAAAAACATGGAATCAGCCTATGTTTCCAACAGGGTGGACTGGGTTAAAAAAAAAAAAAAGTGGCATATATACACTATAAATACTATGCAGCCATAACAGCAAACAAAATCATGTCCTTTACTACTCCATGTATACAGCTAAAGACCATTATCCTAAGCAAATTAACGTAGGAACAGAAAACCAAATGCCACATGTTCTCAGTTACTTAGACATATTATTGTTCTGTAATTCAAGATCTTGAGGGCAGTACACATTTCCTTGTGAAGAAAAAGATTCCTTAATATCTTCTCTGACAACAACAGTGTTAATCATTACTAAGATAAGGGAGACCACCACTGAAGGCTCTGAGAGTTCAGAGAGTTTAGCAGAGCCAACATTCTCCCGGTTATTAATCTAGAAATTTGCATCACATGTG
Source organism: Saimiri boliviensis (assembly GCF_048565385.1). Lineage (NCBI taxonomy): Eukaryota > Metazoa > Chordata > Mammalia > Primates > Cebidae > Saimiri > Saimiri boliviensis. The sequence goes on along the minus strand of NC_133452.1, from coordinate 119,661,376 downwards.
TTAGAGTCCTAGATTTCTGTGCATGGGCCCGTCAGCACAACTGATATGTTTGAGTGAGCAATCAAACTTCTTTGGAATTCTGCTACTCTGTCATATTTTCAGGCTGCTGCGTAGCTGTAGCTACTCGTCTACTGTAGGAGATAATGACCTTTACATAAGTTACCTAAGATGTCCTTTGGCTCACTCTCATTACTTGTTAATGGCCCTCAGTCTCTCATTAGTCCTAGGCATGGGCTTCACATAATTTAACATTACCAGACAATTTTACAATTTTTATAGACATATTCCCTCCACATATTTCAACTTGCTGAATCATTATTCCAAACTACCAATTTTATAAATAATTTACCATAAAACCCCACTGATCAAGTAAATAATCTTCAATTATTATTTTGAATGATTTGTCATTTTAGGTACTATACTATCATGTTTCTTGAATTTTATTTTGTTATGGTTCAAATTATATGATTATCTCATGCTAAATATATCTATTAAAATTTTCTTTTCACAGTTTCAGAAATTCCAAGGTGAAATTATAGAATATCAAAATTAAATCAAATGTTATCATAATTTAAGTTGCTTGGTTGTGACCTTGATTTCTAAGGATACATTTTAGTACTTTCCTGTTATGTGAACTTTTATTTTATTAAATATAATTTAATAAAAATTGAACTCAAAATATTGGGGATATGTAATTTGAATGTTTTTATGAAAAATTTCTAATAATTTTTTAACCAAAATTTAGAATATTATTTAATTAGAAGTTTTGTCACCATTATATATCATTTTGTTATTTTATGAAGAAGTTTTTAAAGGCTCAAATGTTTTGTAATTTAATAAATCTTAGGCAGCGCAAAGGGAATGCACAATCTCATATGTTAAAATATGTTTTCCATTCAGTATCATCTTTGTCCAAAATGTTATAGTTCAATAACTCAGTACACATGAGTTTGTAAATTTGTCTATTATAGCACCTAACTCTTTTGTCGCACTTATTTTAGACGTAATTTTCAAGTATGTGTATGCCATACCCTGTGCAACTATATTTCTGGTTCATAAGTTTTGTAACAAGAAACTTGTTTTTACCGTAGTGTTATATTTTCCAAAATTTATATTCATTATAATAGCATCATTATAAAAACAAACAACATATTTTCAATGTCAAATGTGTACCTGAATTTACGTCGGTGTCAGAGGTTTCCCAGTGGACTTTCAACATTTTGCTTTAATTTTTCACATTTGAGGTAAAATTAAAATTAGATCTTGGCATGGGCTACTGCTTCTTCTAGGGCTGATATACAACATATTAGACTGTTTGCTATTGTCCCCAAATAGATCAGATTTTGTTTTCACTATTTTAATTTCCTTATTTTATCTCATATTTATGCTTAATATTTTATAATTTATGAATTTATTAAGTCTTTAATTACCTTTGCTTTCTTTTTATTTATCTTGTTCTTTCCAGAAATATGGTCAATGTATGTGTTAAAATAATTGTAACTTTTAATGTCACTTACTTATTTGTGAATAACTAAAGGGCAATATTTATAGTATTTTCCCAGTATATTTAATCAGCCTCAGTCTGTAGAAATTGAGTGGAGTAGAAATTTTTCATTTTAATACCCATATGTTTCATTCATAAGGCTGTAAGAAAATATTTCCTTATTAATCAATACATTAGTTTCAGTAAACAAATAGAATTTACGTTCTATTGGGCAAATAAACCTAAATACACTCTAGTAACTTGTCAAGAGCAAAAATGGTTGTTAACAAATGTTGCGGTAATTCAATTGCTGAATGAGCAGTTACTCTAAATATTTTTTAATTTACTATTATTATTATTTTTTTAAAGATGGGTTCTTACTATGTTTCCCAGGCTGGACTCCAATTCCAGAGCTTGAGTAATCCTCCTGCCTACTTCCTGAGCAGCTGGCACTGCAGGTGCAGCCAGCTTGTCACTAAATTCTATAAGAAACTTAAAACCATTTCGTTTAGATTGACATCATCAGGGCATGTGACTCAGTGCCTTTTTAACCACAGTGAGCTGAGGCTTTTACCTTCAGTAACTATGTTACAGAAATTAGACTAATGTGAGTTGGCCTAGAAAAAATGAGTCTATTATGTTGTCCATCAGGTTGTGGGTGAGGACAGATGTGGGGATTCTGGACTGAGAAAGGTAGTTGTGGGGATTCTGGACTGAGAACTAGGGAAAACAAAGTTCAAAGGCCTGTAACACCAAGATTTATGTAAATGGTCCATTTTGAAAATAACTTAGTGTTCATTTGCACATTGTTCTGAATATCACAATTATAAACATATTAAGCTATGGTAACTCCATCTTTGTCAAGACAGCTCATATTTCAGAAGAGATTAATCAACACAAAGAATAAGGTACTCCTTCTTTCCTCCATCAAGTTGGCATTTGCAAAAGCCTCTTCCTACCCCAGGTTAGAAAAAAACACCAGGAGAGGAAAGTGAATTCCTGAATTAAAACTCCCCAGTAGCTAAAGAATCACAGAATGATTTATTTTCAAATGAAGTGACTATAGTGGCTTTCCACATCAAACAGAAAGAGAGCTTAAAGTCAGGGGGATAAAAAAAAAACCGAAACTGAATATTGAAAAAGTAAAGTTATATTTCTTTGCATAAAAAAGATACATGACTGTGAGTATTTATACTAATTACAATTAATCAACTCTCCTTATTCTAAAATGCCAGAGATTGCAAGATAATTCAATTGACTTACTGCTATGTTAAATTTGACCTGACCCATAATATGCATCTCAATTTTAGTAACACTAAAATGAGAAAAAGAAAATATATAGAATTGAAAAAACCTAACATTTCTTTGAACATACAAAATATGTTGCAAGTCACCCAAAGGGAAATTTATCTTTACAAAAACATTATTATTGTGATATTATTAGTATCCAGGTAGATGTGTTTCAGCTTTTTCACTCTCATAGTTCTACAGGCAGCAGTGTTAAAGCTTTTTTACTCCTGCCACCTGCAGCTCAGAGAGCAGCAGTGTTACAGCTCTTCTGCTCCTGCACTTCCATGACCAAGAGGATTAAAGTAAGCAGATACTGGAGGATGGGAGGGCAGAGTAGAATTTATTGAGCAAACGAAAAGACAACAAGAGGGAACCCCTGAAACTGGATAGCAAGAGGGGACCTGAAAGTGGATAGAAAGTGGATTCTATGAGCTTAGAATGGGAGAATGTGTGTTGATTGGTTTATGGATGGCCTGGAAAAAGCACCATTCAATTGGTTAAAAAGCATAATTCAGAAAAAAATCAGTTCAGAGATTGGGTAAGATGGGGATGAAAGTTCTCACTCTGGTCCATGGATTCTATCCAGAACTGGTAACTCAGTTTTCAGGCTTTAGGCTGCTCTTGGCTTCAAGGTTGAGTTTCACTGCGGACCCATCCCTGCCTGTGTAGGAATTTGTCTGTCTCAAGTTGCTATCAGGGGTAGTTACAGCAATATTCTTATTAAACTTAAATGTTATGGTAAATATGTTTAGGAAGTTTTTTATCTTAAAATTGCTTTCAATTGAAACAAACTGAATCCAGTTAAGTATCATGCCATATGAAAGAGTAATAGAAGTTTTCTCCGTATGTGCTTTAACAACCATGAATTAGATTTACCACCTTATCAACTATTTGCTTATTAATTATGCGTTTGGTCAAGCAAAACACATGATTAATGATTTGTATATGCTGTTTCATTAATTATTTCAGCTATTTTGCTTCATGTATGAGGGAATTGAAACTTTGAGGATTTAAAAACTTTGCCCTAGAATCAATAGACAGTAAATAAAATTTATCTAAGTTATTTAATACCTATATGATCTATTTTATTCTACCAACTTTTGTGATCTTGTTTCTTTTTTTTCATAAAAGCAAAATTCAAATTATCAACAGGTGGCAAATCACTGCATAAAGCGATTGTGTCTATCTACTTTAAGCAATCAGTGATTTTCTGTTGTATACTGAAGATGGTAATACATCTTGATAGCACATATAATGATATAAGCCACATTCTGTGGGATTAAAAGAAAATTCCATGCCAGAGAGTTGAAGTGAAAAAATATATATTAAGCTTCTAAAAACATTTTGATTGAATTAGATCATGCTACACTTCTTAATTTTATACAGTTGTAAAGTGGAAGAAAAGATGAGCAGGTCAAAGTATTTTAATTAATCCCAAAATGAGTTTACTTTTTGAGTTTTTGTTTTGTTTTGTTTTGTTTTGTTTTGAGATGGAGTTTCGCTCTTGTTACCCAGGCTGGAGTGCAATGGCGTGATCGCGGCTCACCGCAACCTCGGCCTCCTGGATTCGGGCAATTCTCCTGCCTCAGCCTCCTGAGTAGCTGGGATTACAGGCACGAGCCACCATGCCCAGCTAATTTTTTGTATTTTTAGTAGAAACGGGGTTTCACTATGTTGACCAGGATGGTCTCGATTTCTTGACCTCATGATCCACCCGCCTCAGCCTCCCAGAGTGCTGGGATTACAGGTGTGAGCCACTGCTCCCGGCCTTAAGTTGAGTTTTAACATAATTGGTCAACTCAGTCTTTCTCTCCTAACACTGGAGCATCGGGAAGTCATATGAACAAACATTACCGTTTTTTTCCCCCCAAAGCTCTTTGTAGTATTCTTATACATGATTGCCTCCAAGCCCCAAAAAAGTTTGCTTACAGTGTTCTTAGTTAAGGTTAACAGGCTCATCTTGCCACTCTATATACTTATTAACTTACACAGTTCAATGATCACTTATGCCTTCCCACCAAAATGTTGAATCATGTCAACAGATTTAATTTAGCTGCAAACTATTTCACTGAAAACTTCTACCTTCAAATCTTTGACCAGATTGTTTTGTGCAATTCCCTCAATCTATTCTCTTTCGCTTAAATCATATGTGTTCCTGCTAAATAGCTTTCCTTTTTGAAAATTGCTGCCTGTAGATTTTGCGTTTTCATTACAAAAAATGGGTATGTAAAGTAATGAATATGTTAATTAGCTTGAATGAGCCGTTCTTCCAACTACTTAAACCTTCAAATCATAATATTGAATGCTTTATTTTCTCACCAATTTTTTTCATCTTTTCCCGTTCTCAATTCATCTTATATTTTATCATGAGTTTAGACTCTCCTTAATGCTTTTTAGTCTTCTAGGCTTCTCCTGTTTTCACATACTTCTCAATGTAGACTAGAGTGCCAGGAGCTACTATGCCTTTAATTGGTGTAATTTATTTATCGTTACAAGTCTTACCAACTTTCAACATTGAATTATTTAATTAATTAAATCCTTCAATCAATATTTATGGATAGCCTACTCTGGGATTGCAATAAACTAGTTCAGAACATAGTGGCCAATAAGACAGATGAGAACCCCATTCTCAGAGCTTATAATCTAGTGAGTGAAAATAGATATTAAGTTTACACAAGTCAGTGAATGAATGAGTAAAAAAATCATAAGATGATGACAGCACTATGCATTATCTGAAATAAAAAACATGAGGGCATTTATTGCCTCTGGAGAGATATATGCTAGTCAGCTGCAGTCTCCTTGAAGACAGCAGACTGGCAATCTATGTAATGTTGAAAAGAAATGAGTTCAGGGCTTAGAGGGCTTTTGGGAGTGTAACAGAGTCAACATAATCTGTGTCAGCAGTGAAGTATGGTTACTCAGATAAGGTGATTGTCATGTTTCCCCACTCAGAAGTGAGATTATTAGACATAATTCATTTTGATTGTGTACTGGCACATCATAGTTGCTTAAATATTATCCACTGAGTAAAGTCTCTGGGTAATATTTATTTTATATGCACTTATTTACATGTGTTTTAACCCCAGGCTTGACAATAGTGAGGGCAGAGATTGTGTCATTTATTTTTATATATTCTATATTAGCCATACTCCATTACTAGCCCCGTAATGCCCATAACAATGTACATAATGTATTGAGTTAAATGAGATGCCAGGAATTGTATATAGTAACATATTTATCATTTATTTTCTAAAAATATCACTTTCATAAATTAAAAGACAATTAGGAATATAAACAATTAATAAATGAACTTTTTAGGAAATAAGACAGTAGTAGTTAACCTCAGTAATATTTATCTTTATAATAAATGAACTCATAATATTTGTAGTATTTTATGTGTGAATAAATAAGTAGTACAGGAATTAAATTAGAGAAAAGTGTTTTGGAGAGGAATATGCTCATTCATTTTGCTGTTCATTCAAGAACAAAGATCTCCCAAAGTATTTATTGATTTTCTGTTATAATGGTATATTCTAATGTTCCCAAACTACTTTTCTCTATGAATATACATAAGAGAAGTAGATTGTGAATGTGTAAAACTTAGTGAAAACATGTGACTTTTTATTCAGGCTTACTATTACAACATTTATTCAGGAAATTTAGACACATAATGGGAGAAATATATTGTCATAAATTTATGACATTTAAATGGTAACTATTATAAAGTGTGATATTTAAAAAATACAAAGAACTCAGTCAAACAAAATCAAATTTTCTACTCTTCTATTTTAGATTTCTGCCTATATGCTATTCATTTAAACTCATCGGATCTCAAAATGATTTTTTTTTTTTAATTGAGACAGGGTCTCCTGTCACCCAGAAGGGAGTGCAGTGGTGCAAACATGGCTCACTGCACCCTTGACCTCCTAGGCTTAATCGATTTCCCAGCCTCAGTCTCCTCAGTCTCCAGAGTAGGTGGGATTACAGGAGTGTGCTACCATGCCTGCCTAATTTTGTCCTTTTTGTAGAGACAGGATTTAGCCATGTTTCACAAGCTGTCCTTTAACTTCTGGACTCAAGTGGCCCACAGTAAATGTTAGTAAGTGTGAGGTAAAGTATGTTAGAAATATTATATTTCTGAAATGAAAACTATGATTTTAACTGGATACTTTCAGTGGAATAAGGTTCAAAAATATGAGGTGAATGATACACGTATGCCCTACATTTCTGCAGTGACTTAAGTTGAAACATAACCTTGAATGCTGTAAATACAAGAAAAGCAGTATCCTCAGTGGACACTTTTTCTATTCAAACATTGATAAAATGTGAGGAAATCATTAGTAAAATTATAAGGAAAAATAAGATTTTTAAGATTCTATATGGAATATTGGTCCATATATGATTTTTTTGAGAATTTTTGAAAAAATGTTTGCAAAATTAATTAAACTTTGTGGTATCCTTTCTGAATCACATTTGGCATACTAGTGAAGTAACTGACTCCTTGTAAAATTATTTCTGAACATACTAATCCTTGGCACTATGAAAATTCTCCTTACTTTTCTGAATTTTTCCCCTGACAGCCTTATTTTTTACTCCTCAAAGGTTTTTTTGTACCTACATGTAAAATCATAAACATTTCTACATACACGTTTACACACACACACAGACACACGTGCACGCGCTCACACACACACATTTTCTCTATTTCTCTCTCTCTCTCTCTCTCTCTCTCTCCCCCTTCCTTCTCTCTCCTTCTAAAAGTCATTGTATTAATTTGTATTTTATTTTTGAGCTGTTGACACATTAGGCTAACCTATTTGTCATCTTTTCACCTTTACTCAATTCAGAAATGACCAAATTTTCTCCAAAGGACAATTTCATTTTTTGGTTTAGAATAGAAGAATATACTTGGCTATAGGTCAGGTATGAGTAACAGAAATGGAAGATATGAGATGACAGTGGGCATTGAGGAGCAGAAAATAGCATGAATAGTAATAAATACTAATGAGTTTGACATAGTCATGGAAGAAATTCTGCTGAACTAAAAGAAGAAGTTATTAAGTCTGTTTGCAAAGGATCTTGAAAAGCTTTACTACAGAATATTTGTTTGAGTTCAGCAAATATATCTGCAGAAGAATTCCTAGGATTGTGAAAATTATGTGACTATATATGCATATAACAAGAGGGCTTGTTCAAGAATAAGGAAGTTGTGATCATCACATTGTATAGAGTTCTTAAGTGAGAAAAGAGGATGCATTTCCAGTAGAAGTAGTTTTTGTAGTTTCAACTTCTTAATACATACTTATATTGCCATGAATATTTTACAATGTCACTGTGTCAATGTCATCTATATTACGATTTCTTTGACACAGCATATGCCAGACTCCTGTTACTCTAAGCTTCTTTTTAAAATGTCTAATGAAATATTCATTCAGCTTCACATTTTAGAAAAGATCACAGTGGGTAACCTTAACATAAAATACATTGAGTTTTATAAAGTTTCTGTTGTACTTTGAGGATCTTCATTTAATTGTGAGATAGGTCTAAGAGGGCCAGGGATCTGGGCAGCAAATATGATATTCTTCAGGTGCCACCCTATGTGTGCAAGCACATTTGTCTCTGTAGAGTAAGACATTCCTTGGCATATGGCTACAACTTGGACAGGAGGTTTTAGTAAAAAATCCTAGATTTAATATTAAATTAGTCCTGATATAAAGTCATTTCTCAGCTTTTGTGAGTAGGCTGAATTTAAGCAATTAGCTAAACTGCTGAAAATATCAATTTCTTCACTAGGAAATTGATATATAAACACTCTTTTTACAGTTTTTAATGTAAATTCATTCATTCTTTTAGTTAACAAATATTAATTCAGTATTTACTAGTTTCCATGCATAGTTCCAGGAATTGCGACTAGAGCTCTGAGAGGCACTGTTTTAATCATACTTATATTCCAGAGGATGAAATAAAAAATAATTAATTAAATCCATTAATGTATAATATGACATAAGCTATTGATAAGTGATGTGGGCAAGAATTGTTACAGTAACAGGACAGGGTGACAGCAGATTCTGTTTGGAAAAACAGTAAATAACTTGCAATGAGGTAATGTGAATATACTATATAGCATACATTCTCAAAAAGCAGTGGTTATTAGTTTTATTAACAGGATTTATAACCACGGAAAATCTATAGAGTATGTCAAATTTTTAAAATATATCACTAGTTGAGAAGTATGGGCACAGTGTCTCATTCCTGTAATCCCAGTATTTTAGAAAGCCGAGGCTGATGGATCACTTGAGTCTGGGAATTGGAGACCCGCCTGGGCAACATGGCAAAACCCATCTTTACTAAAAATACAACAAATAAAAAGGATTAACAAGAAGTGGTGTGGTAGCACACACCTGTAGTCCGAGCTACTCGAAGGCTGAGGTAGGAAAATCTATTGAGCCTGGGAGGTTAAGGCAGAGTAAGCCATGCTGCAGCACTATACCCAGCCTAGTGACCAGAGTGAGCAGAGTGAGATCTTTTCTTAAAAAAAAAAAAAATTACATATATACGACTAGTTGAAAATTATTTATTCAAATGATCTCTCTCCCTTGTCACTGTACTTACTAGCATTTTATATTTCTTAATCCAATGTTTAGCACAAACAGTAAGTGTTAATAAGGCAAAGATTTGTCTGAAAACACTTGTTATGCATTGTCAGACACCATAATCATTCTTAATAAGTGATCTACATTTTTGTATTAATATCTATATTTAATTTTTAAAAGAACAAAAATTTCTTTATAAAAAAATTTCTAAACTGTTGTAATTATTCAAATGGAAAATTTAAATTAAGTAACCAAGCTGTTGCTCTATAAAATTACACAAAAACAATCTGTAAGATTTCCAAATTTACACTCAAAATACACAATGTAAATAACCAGGAATAATATTAAACACTGAAAAATTATTTGAGGAAATACTTGAATAAGAAGGGTGGATTTAACAGTATATTTTATACTAAATTTGGTTGCTGGTAATATTTCAGTTTCATCTTCTTTTCCCCAACTGCTACCATAAAAACAGAACCAAAAACAAGAATTTAGGTGTTCCTGTAGTGCCGATATGAAAGAAAGACGAACCAGGAAGCATGAGTATGAATACAAATTCAACATAAAGAGTGCATTATTGAGGGAAACTGGGAGTCCATTGGGACCTCCTAAACTTCCTTTGGGATCTTTTAAAAGCATATAGAATGTTTTCCAAAATTATCTGAGCATTAAGGATTAACAAGAGGAAGTATTATATTAACACTATTAACAGGAAGAAGGATCAATTTTCTCTCTTTTCCCATTGGTCAAGGTTTTGCGTTTGGGGAGAAAATCACTTACATTTCAAAGTTCTGCATGTTCATGTAAAGAAGGAGATTTTAGAGACAGTAGCTGTCTTCTTTAGCTTTTATTTTAGTTTTGGTGATACATATGCAGGTTTGTTAAACAGTTAAATTGCATGTTGTGGTGTTTGGTGTCAGATTATTTCATCTCCCAGATAATAAGAATAGTATGTACAGGTAGTTTTTCAATACTCACTCTCCTCCTACCCTCCATGCTTTAGTAGGTCCCAGTGTCTGTTTTCCCTTTTTGTGTCCACATGTACTTGATGCTTAGTTCTCACTTATAAGTGAGCTCATGAAGTACTTAAGTTTTCTGTTACTGTGTTAGTTTGCTTGGAATAATGGCCTCTCACTCCATCCATGTTTCTGTGAAGGACATGATCTCATTCTTTTTCTATTGCTGAGTGGTATTTTCTGGTGTATATGTGCCACATACTACTATTGGTGCATATCCAGGTTGATTTCATGTCTCTGCTACTGTGAATATTGCTGCAATGAACATACATGTGTATGTGTCTTTATGGTAGAATAATTTGTATTCCTTTGGGTGTATACACAAATAATGTGATTGCAGGGTGGAATAGTAATTCTGTTTTAAATTCGTTCAGCAGTTTCTAAACTGCTTCCCAGAATGGCTGAACTGATTTACATTCCAGCGAGCAATGTTTAAGCTCTTTTAAGTTCTCTCTTCTTCTAAACCTCACCTGCCTCTGCTAATTTTTGACTTTTTTGTCATAGCCATTTTGACTGGTATGAGGTGGTATCTCATTGTGACTTTTATATGCATTTCTCTCATGATTATTGATGTCGAGCATTTTTACATGCTTGTTGGTCATATAGGTATGTCTTCCTTTGAAAATTGTCTGTGTTCTTTGCCTATTTTTAAACAGTTATTTCATTTTTGCTTGTAAGTTTGTTTAAGTTCCTTACAGATTTTGGATCTAAGATCATTGTAGGATGGGTAGTTTGCATCCAATATTTGCTGTATAGAGAAACATAGGACCAGAAAGTGAAAGGCAGGGCTCAGGAGGTTGGGGGATACAAGCATGAGTTAAAGACATTTCATAGTGTAGATGTATATCAAGTCATGTCGTACACCTTAAATATATATAATTTTTATTTGCCAATCATACCTAAATAGGCTGGGAAAGTTTTTTAAATAACATAGATACACTTCTATTTTTAAGAACTTATAATGTCTTGGTACTCAGAATGCATTTTCACGTAAGATAACTATAATATGAAAGTCTCTTAAATCAACAATATAACCCCTAATGTACTAAACTTGTGAAGTAAAACAGTGTATTGTAAATTTTGAAATACCTGGAAGAATTATCCCAATACATCAAAATGACAAATTCAAAAGGTGATAGATATCTGAAATACCTTGACTTGATCATTACATATCCTATGTGTGTAATAAAATATTACATGTACCTCATAAATATGTACAATTATTATGTATCAATTAAAAATAAATACTGAAAATAAATAAAGCAAAGTAAACAGTAAGGCATTGCTAATACTACAGTTGAGTTTGAGAAATCTAGCACAATAGGTAATAAGCAATCTACATATTTGTATAATGATGAAAAATGTTTAACAATAGAACTAAAATAGATTAAATTGTTGGCATCCACTGACACGTTTATAAAGCAGGCTATCTTTTACCCACCCCATCTTATATATTCCTTTATTTTTAAATTGAACATTTTCATCCTCTTTGTCCATTTTCTCCTACCTATTCTTTCTTTTTTAAAGGATTGTGGCTATAAAAGATTCTGATAATATTCATTTATTATTTATTGTAAATTGATTCAATCTATTATATCACATTTTAATTTAAGCATGTTATTTCCTGTATTTTATTGATTTTTTTAAGAAAAGCCATGACATCATAAGTATTTTGACAGGCCATACAGTTGAAGGTCTGTTTAATCACACTTTATCTCTTCACACATACTTTTATTGTCCAGATGCTTTGAGATGCAGCAGTGTAAACCAATTAACGTTAAGAAAAAAAAAAAAAAAACCTGTTTATTCTTTGATTCTCTTTTCTTCACTTTGGAAATTACTTCTAAAATGAACTACAGTACATGCAAATAAATCTTTGCTAATTCTCTAATTTGTGTCAGTGGAGAAACCCACATTGAAACATATATATTGTTACACAGCTAATATTAACTACAAAACACTGTTCATTTCAAAATAAAGAGGGGTGTGTGTGTGTGTGTGTGTGTGTGTGTGTGTGCACGCGCATGTGTGCACGCTTGTGTATAAGTTTCATGCAAATTTTTTCCTTTGGGTTAATATAATGTAAACCTCAGAGTAGTTATTTCACAACTTAACAATTTCAGCTAAACATAAATTAGTATAATAGAAATTAAATGCAATATAAGAAAAAATTGTCTCTCAAATATAGTTACTATTTTATCACACTGCAAATGGCACAATTATTATTCTATAATCTTGATTGCAAAGAAAAGCTGCCAACAAGATGCAAATTACTAGTCAATAAGTACATATTTTTAAAATAACAGCTATGCATTCTTAAAATAATTTTGTATTTCTATATTTAAGTACTTCTTGAGCTATAAAAAATAGCATGTCCTAATCTTGAAATTTTAGTTTAATCAACATATGATAATTTGATTTGACAGTATAATTCTCCAGAGTCTTTGTGGAGATAAAAAGAAACCATACTCATTTCTATTGCTACTTTATCTTTGTTAGAAGGTCATATGATTAATAAATACTGTTGTATAAGACTTACATGTTTATTTCCATGTTTTCAAAGTCTCCTAATATATATGTTTTTTTTAATCAACTTATAGGTTGTTAATTATGTGTTCTAAGCAATAACATTCCTGATTTCTCTGGTAAAGATTTCTCATTTAACATTTATCAGTAGCCATTATATGCTACTAAACACTTGGAAGATATGATTTTTGTAAATACAAGTCCTTCAGTTATTTACTGCTCTAATAATTGAGAATCCACAATCCACATATTCATTTATCTTTTTTTTCTGTTTTCATAATATAAAATAAAATAATTTTGGAGATAAAAAAATGGGTATTATTCTCAGAAGAAAAGGTTTATTTTTGGTTTTTAAAGCAAAATATGATAAGACTTTAAACCAATATTGTAAAATTTGCTGAATGTGAGGTGTTCAACATTCCAGAATTATGGTTCTTAGTTACTGATTTCATGATGTAAATGTCAGATTTCCCTTGCTTTTATGAAATTGTCCAGAAGGCAGTAAATCATATGTTTAAAATATAAAATAGTGGTCAGGCATGGTGGCTCATACCTGTAAGCCCAGTACTTTGGGAGGCTGAGGCAGGCAGATCAATTGAGGTCAGGAGTTTGAGACCAGCCTGGCCAGCATGGTTGAAACCTCACCTGTACCTAAACAAAAACTAACAAACAAACAGAAACACAAATTAGCTGGGCATGATGGCATGCATCTGTAGTCTCAGCTACTTCAGAGCCTGAAGTGGGAGAATCGCTTGAACCTAAAAGGCAGAGGTTGCAGTGAGTCAAGATAGTGCCATTGCATTCCAGCCTGGATGACAGAGACTCTGTCTCAAAGAAAAAAAAAAAAAAGACATTCATACATAACATATTAACTGTTGATATCACTGTTTAAATCTTATTAATTATGAATGTCATATTTTTATTAGTAAAGTAAATATTACCCAGGAATTATGAGCTAAAACAGTTAATACTTTTAGACATATTATAAGTAGGTGAAGTAATAGCGTTTATTTCACTCTGTCTTATACTATGTTAATGAGTATATGCCTCGGAAGAGAATAAATTTCTCAGAAGATTATTGGACATTTTATGGCAAGATCTGTGTTACATTTATCTTACTCGCTTTTACACATATTCAGCCATTAGACTATTCTGCATATTAAATTCAATTGTCACATGCTTTTCATTTTTTATTTAATCCATTAATATATATACAGATGATTGTTTTCATGAGTAAACAAGTATGACAATCCTACTAATATTATAATAAAATTATAGCCTGTGTTTTTATTTTTCTCTCAGGTGTTGGGAAGAAGATATTTACATTACATATTTTGTACTGTTAGGCTGATCTATATAAAAGATAATAATTATTTTTGTTGGAGAAATGTAATTCAAAAGAGTATCATCCATGAACCCAGAATCCTCTCTCCAAGGGTAGCAGAGAAATAAAACAGTTTTATTACTCAATAAGCTTTATACCAGAAAGTAATAGGCATCCAAGGACATTTGCTAAGTTAGCAAAGACAGCAAGAGACAGCACCCTCATATAGCCAAGCGGATACAACCTATTTCATAAATGTTTCCAAGGTAAGCAATAACGAGTCTTCAAGTAAGAGAACATAACAGCATCATTTTCACACAGACTTGATACCAGGTTCATCTAGTAATTATATTGATCATCTTTGGCAGCTAACTGGCTTTATCAAGAGTCTAAACAAACTTCTCTTATCACTATAAGGAAAGGTAGTTTTGTAAGTTGGAGCAAGAAGTTCACCAAAGTTGGACTCCTATCTCCATACAGAAAAGTAGAGATAGGGGTGTTATCTCCCTTGATGTTTACCTTTCAAAGAGATGTTTCTTAAGCTTTAGAGGAAGGCATTTTGGGGTCAACATAAAGCTGATTGAAATTTTATAATATTTTGAAAAGGATTTATGTGCATTTCAGAGAGAGGAAACATACTTAAGGCAATGAGTTTTTTAAAGCATATGCTCTGAGAAAAAATGGAGGTGACAAGAAGTCAATTACTTTATTTTCAACAGGGAGAATTAAGCCTCTTATTGTAAGCTTTTATTTGTCTTTACAATCTAAACACATACTAAATGACACAGAAGAATAAGAGTAATGATAATATACTTTACAAAAAATGTTTTAAAATTACTAGAAGTTTTTGAAATTTGTACTAGGATTTTCTATAAGCCATGGATTTCTAATATATTTTGACTACAACTTTAAAACTAACATTATTCTTAGTAAAGAACCATGTCTACACATTGTTTATTTACCTATTTTAAATCATCAATCTGATGAACAACTAGTGGACTTACAGAAGTCTGAAACCCTAGGCCAACCTTAGTCCCACCTGCTTGGGAGACTGAAGCAGGAGAATTTCTTAAACCCAGGAGTCAGAGATTGCAGTGAGCCTAGATCTTGCTACTGCACTCTAGCCTGTGCGAAGGCCTAAGAGCCTTGTCTCCAAAAAAGAGAAAACATTGCTAACCTTTTTGATGTTTTGTGAAAATCATGTTGAAATTGTATTTCCTTATACATTCACAGAAAACTTTTGTCTTGCATTTTATATATTCTACCCAGCCAAGAAATAAAATTCTGTGCTAAAAAAAATGAGTATTGAATTAATTAAAATATATTATTGGAAAATTAGTTTAAAATACAATCTGGGTAGAAATAGGGTATATTACAAGAATTGCTTTGTGATGGATACAAAATATGAATAATTATATATGTTTTATGAATATTTCTTAATCATTATTAGCAAAGAGTTAATTATATTAAGTCTAGGTTGGATGAGCAGGACATGATGGCACACACATGTTACTTATATTATGAAGTTACCTAGGAGAAAATATAAAATCAAAATTGTTACCTCACTCCTAGTCCAGGAAGATGAGATGGTGTAGAGAACTGAACATAGGAGGAAGTACTCTAATTTTTTCATTTCTTTACAGAAATAACATAAGAAATTCAAAGTTTCTAAATGATGAATGAATACAATTCATACATTTGTAGAATAGCTAAAGCACTTATAAAATACTATATGCCATGACTGTATTAAGTGCTTTTCACATATTGGTCATCTCATTTCCGAAAATTGAGACAGATATTTTCATTATAATTTGCAAATACAAATGAGTGTTACTTTTCAGACTAATTTTCAGACAACCATTTTCAATCATTAATAAGACTGTAATTTTGGTAATTTTTAATAAAACAAAACATAAATTTTAAAAATATTTGTAAATTATCTTGAGTTTCCAAATATAATAAAAGATTTAGAAGATGATGTACATTCATTAAAAAATTAATTTTAGAAAAAATGAAGTTTTGGAAAATTAATTGTAGAAAATTGCAAATTATGAATTATATTTATGAATGTGTTATTGTGTATATTTGGAGGAGGATTTATATATTTGCAATGTTCTGTAATTTGAGGAAGTATGTTCCATCAACAGTATTTTAAATTTATATTTTCCAGTATAAACTTGAAAAAAAAGTTTATTATTCTTCTATATTTTTTTGCTATATTTTGTCCCATTTCTTCCTTTTTTTCCTTAATAGTATTTATTTTATTTTTAAAATTATTATTATACTTTAAGTTCTGGGGTACATGCGCAGCATGTGCAGGTTTGTTACATAGGTATACACTTGCCATGGTGGTTTGCTGTATCTATCCCCCCGATCATCTACATTAGGTATTTCTTCTAATGCTATCCCTCTCCTATCCCCCCACCTCCTGCTATCCCTCCCCTAGACCCCCAACCAGCCCCGGTGTGTGACGTTCATCTTTCTGTGTCCATATATTTATTCATATACTTAAATATTACTTAAATGTACTAGAATAATACTTATTTAGGTAATATTTAGAATATTACTTAATATTTATAATATTAAGTAATATTAATGACTTAATATTCTAGTACATTTATTTTTTTCAGATTGCTTTTTTACACTTTACAATAATGTCTAACTCAGATAATGGTTGTCATATCACCCAAATATTCAAGAGATAATGGAAGTCTGGATTTCATGTCAAAAGTCTTATTTTTAAAGGATATCAACTTAGTCAACTTTAAAACAGTGTCTGAGTCAAGAAAACTTTTTCTTTAAGACGTGCTTTCTCCTCACTTGTAAAAGGATTGTAATGGAGATTTTGGCAAGAGAATGTAATGAGCTATGTTATGGTAAAGTTAGATGTAATAAAGAGAAATTTCAGTTTTAAGATATACACAGATTATGAAACCAGTAACCACATTTAAGGGTAAGCGAAAGAGGAAATTTAAGAACAGATATCACTGAAGTTTCCATATTAGGTAACAATACTAAATGAATTAGAAAATACACCCTTAGACAATTATGTATGTTAACTTAGCTTCAAAGAAAAACATGAATTAGAAAAACCAATTTGGGCATCAATAGGATATGAGTAGTAAATGGAACAATGAGGGAAGATGAGGTCTTCCATGGAGATTATGCAGATTAGTTAATAGAAAGAGTGATAAAGGGGCTGGAAAAAGGAGTTTAACAGGATAATACAAACGGTGCCAGTAAGGTGAAGTGCTCCAGGAGAGTTTGCCTTCAGTGAAAGGGAGAGTATGGAACTTTAAAAATCCTCAAGAGTTTTGGTAAAGTATGCTATTTGAAACATTGTCAGTCACATTTTATCAATTGAGAAGTAAATGGAAGGAGGCAATTTTAGAAATACATAAACATTTTATTTTGTCTTTAGTTTTAGTTTAATTCGCTTTAACTGATTTACCTTTAGATCTGGGAGATAAAGCTATTTGAATGGAAAGAGATAGGAAATAGAAATATTTTCAAAAGAAGAAAGGGGAATCCAATTGCAGGTAAAAAGTCAAGGTATGGAAATAACATATTTTGAGTTAAAATCCATTCCCCTAGATTTAGACTGTAACTCTTAATTTATCTGTTCTGTTTAGAGCCTTACCAATAAAAACAGATTGTGTGGATTCATTGGGAAATTTTCCCTAGGTTAAAAGAAAAATATATGTAATAGGTCTCTCAATGTCAACATATAATATAAAGGAGTTGTTTTGGAACTTTTCAATATTAATTTAGCCTATCAAAGGATATATTTGGAGCCATAGTGTGAAGTATGTCTTAGCTGTCGTAAGGATTTTATTAATTAGAAACATATTTCAAAATCCTTATTTTTATACAGGCTTATTCAAATATCACCAAATGGAAAAAATGTACGTAAGTTTTACACAAATAAGAAAGGTTTCTGTTTTTTCTACATACCGTTTTCCCTTTCTACTTGAATACTACTTTACCTTTGTTAAGAATTCATAGACTTCAGTTCTCAACATTCTCCAATTCATTTTACTATTGTCAATGAGAGTGATCACCATTTATGTAAAACCTGAAGCTTAGTTCTTTACATTGAAATAGGTACTTGAATATTTATTCTTTGTTTTCTTTAATTTATATTATTATTCTGTCAGTTTCATTTGCTGAAAATGGTGACTGAAGCTGAAAACATGTGGCTTGTGAACACATTTTTTATATTTTAGGTAAATTTAAATAACTTAGTTTTGAAGATAATAAGCCTTATTAATACTCAGTGGATAAAACTTACAGAGAAAATTTTTTTTTTTTTGCTTTTTTAAAACATTCACAAGACACATACTTGTGAAACATTTCTTTTTGGGGGCATGATAGGCTTTGTCAATAATAAGAAAAAGAAAAATCTAATTTATCTTGATTCAACTAATACAGTAACTTCTCT
This sequence comes from Saimiri boliviensis, assembly GCF_048565385.1. NCBI lineage: Eukaryota > Metazoa > Chordata > Mammalia > Primates > Cebidae > Saimiri > Saimiri boliviensis. The sequence continues at coordinate 119,642,700 of NC_133452.1, read as the reverse complement.
TTCAAGTGAAACAGTTTATTTTTTTAATTGACAGATCTGCATGTAGTTTAGATAATATTATTTTGTGTAGGAACTTTGCTTGTCAGGAACTTAAACACAATGATTAACAATTAGTAATTTAGTATTGAGTCAGGGGAAGTTTTATCATTCTTCTGCCAAGCTTCACCTGATACAATCTAATATTTTTAACAATGGCTTAGGAAACTGAATTTCAAATATTAGATGTAACATAGTTATCTAAAAATGGAGACTTTTTTTAAAAGATAGTATTGGAATGGAAAACATTAAGAAGATTTTAAAAATAATGCTGGTATCATCTTTTCTGAAAAGCCGTACTGACCCACATCTCTTGAGTGCCTCTACTGATGGATTTATCCAGAACGATGTGTAGTTTTCTATCTCTCTATTTTATAAGCTTAAGAGTTTATATCTGTGCCACCCACTTGAGTGGCAGCTCCTGGAAAGTAGATTAGGTGTTATAAATATTTGAAACTTTAAGAAATAATATAACATTTGAAGTTAATAAATGTATATTGAATGAATGGAATATACTAACATTTTCTACAATGATTAAGTGGAGGAAATAATTTAATGAGGATTGAATGTCAAGGCATCTATGATTTTTATCAAGTTATTGGAGAAGTTAAGTTCAGGAAAAAGCAGAGCAGTAGGTATATGCATTTGAATTTTCAGAGCTATAAGCCTCTAGAATGTGAGTACACATTATACATTCATGCATTTAAGAAATAATTTCTTAGGCACTTGCTATATACCATCCTAAACAATAGGGGAACAATGTACAGAACAGAGATGCCCTGCCATTCCAATACTCACATTTGGATAGACAGGAAAAATAATATCACAATTATAAAAAAATAAATGGAATCTATCATTGACAGGCATTTGGGTTGGTTCCAAGTCTCTGCTATTGTGAATAGTACTTCAATAAACATATTTGTGTATGTGTCTTTATAGTAGAATGATTTATAATCCTTTGGGTATATACCCAGTAATGGCATTGCTGAATCAAATAGTATTTTTAATTATAGATCCTTGAGGAATCACCACACTGTCTTCCACAATGGTTGAACTAATTTATACTTCCAACAGTAGTATAAAATGGTTCCTGTTTCTCCACAACTTCTCCAGCATCTGTTGTTTCCTGACACTTTATACACCGCAGAATATTATGCAGCCATAAAAAAGGGATGAGTTTGTGTCCTTTGCAGGGATATGGAGGAAGCTGGAAACTAACACACATCATTCTCAGCAAACTAACACAGGAAGAGAAAACTAAACACCATGTGTTCTCACATGCAAGTGGGAGTTGAACAATGAGAACATATGGACACAGGGAGGGAAACATCACACATCGGGACCTGTTGGGTATTGGGGATTACGGGAGGGATAGCATTAGGAGAAATAACCTAATATAGATGACAAGTTGATGGGTGCAGCAAACCACCCTGGTGCATGTATATCTATGTAACAAACCTGCACATTCTGCACATGTATCCCAGAACTTAAAGTATAATAATAAAGTAAATGGATATATCAATAAATGGAAGAAACTCTTAAAGAAATTGGTGAAATTTTGCATTGAGTAGTCAGAATGTCCTCGACATCAGTGACAACTAGCAGAAATATAAATCAATGTAACAAGTTGTATAAATAACTTACAGGAGATCATTGCATGAGAGAAAACAGCAAATACAAAAGACCTGAGATAGGAGTACACTTCACATATTCAAGGAGTAAGGAGGTTAAAGCAGAAAGCACATAGTTACCTAATCAAAAGCAGAAAGACATCAGGTTGGAGACATCACGTTCTACTATAGATGACAACTTACAGGCTTTGTGAGCATTAAGGTTTAATGTCAATTGTATTATGAGTTCAATAAAGAGTTATGAAGGTTCTGATATGATCTGCCTTATGATTTTGAAAGATCCTTAGTTTTGTGGAAAATAGGCTTTTCCAAAAGAGGAAATCAAGAGACCAGTTAGGATGTGTTTGCCAGAGTTCAGGTTGCTGGATGTATATGGTAAAAGTGAAGGTGATGCGAAACAGCTGGATTCCCTAGGAATAATGTTGGTATATCTAAATCAAAGTGCAAATTAATTGGATAAGAACATGAATAAGGTTAATAAGCAATGACTCCATATCTTTTGACTGGAGTAACTAGGTAAGTTTTGATAAATATAAGTGTAATTCTTGTTCCCTGATTGGTGTCATGTTGATCTCCCAAAGAAAGAACATTATGAAGATAGAGCTGAAGAGAAGATTTAATTAGCTTAATAAATGACAAAAATGTTTATTTTAACTTCTTATTAAAAGTTTTAGCTCTAGAAAGGAATTGTCTTTTTAAACTTCTGTGGTGATTATGTAATAAGTCTGAATTCAAAATTGTGGCAATTTTTAGTACTGCATATGATTTAAAGAAACATCCAGATTCCATATATATTACGTTGGAAGAGCTGAATCAAGATGCCAGTTAATTGGATAAGACTATGGATAGTGTTCTTATTTATTCATCAAAAATTTTGTAGTGCATTAAGCCCAGTGTTATTTATCTTTGATTTTGTTTCCAAGAAATTTAATATAACATTTATATATTTGACTTAAATTTTAAAAGTCGTAAAAGAAGAAATTGTTTAAATGAAAGATACAGATGCTTACTGATAGCCCTGTTAAATATGCAATTTTTGAGTCTATCATTTCTATAACATTTGCCGCAATATCGAGTACCTGATATTTATATTAAAACTACCATCATTTTTATTCAATATATCCTATTCTCAAAGATAGTTTATTAAATAAAGATAATTGTAAATTATTCTCAATAAAGTTGCCAAAAAGCATAAATAAAATTTATGAAAATTAAACGTACAGAAAATATTATAGTCAAGCAAATTTTGAAGAACATAGCTGAAGGACTTATATTACTAGACTTAAAGACTAATCCCAAAGTTACATGAAATTGCCAGATGCGGTGGCTCATGCCTGTAATCCTAGTAGTTTAGCAGGTCGAGAAGGGCAGATTGCCCGAGGTCAAGAGTTCGAGACCAGCCTGGGCAACATGGTGAAATCTAATCTCCACTAAGATACAAAAAATCAGCCGGATGTGATGGTGGATGCCTGTAATCCCAGCTACTCAGGAGGTTGAGGCACCAGAATTGCTTGAAACCAGGAGGCAGGAGTTGAAGTGAGCAGATATCCTGCCACTGCACTCCACTCTCGGCAGCAAGGCAAAACTAAAAAAAAAAAAAAAAAAAAAAAAAAAAGTCATATGAATCATGAATTTAGACAGTGTAAGTAAGACTGGCACAAGAAAACATAAAGGACCAGAGTGTGGAGGGAAGGGTAGATTGGCATGGGAGAGATAGAGTCTAGAAACATATCCAAAATATACCATGGCTGGACATGGTGTCTCATGTCTATAATCCCAGCACTTTTGGAGGCCTAGGTGGGCAGATCACGAGGTCAGGAGTTTGAGACCAGCCTGGCCAACACAGTGAAATCCTGTGTCTACTAAACATACAAAAATTAGCCAGGTGTGGTGGCTCATGGCTGCAATCCAAGCTACTCAGGGGCTGAGGCGGGAGAATCACTTGCACCCAGGAGACGGAGGTTGCAGTGAGCCAAGATCACACCATTGCACTCCGGCCTGGGTGAGTGACAGGGTGAGACTCCATCTCAAAAACAAAAAATTTATATATCGTGTGTGTGTGTGTGTGTGTGTGTGTGTGTGTGTATAAAATATATCCACGTATATATTATATACACAAATAATATATACACATACATATTATATATACCATTACCTAATCAATCATCATCTACTTTAAGATTTCTGTGATACATTTCTAGAAAGGTGGTCTTTTAGTAAATAATGTTATGTTAACCATCTATCTATATGGAAGATAATGTCTTAGAAATTAATTTCTAAATAAGAAAATAAAATCTTGCAGGTTTTAGAATAATTATAGAACAACTTTCTAACTTTTAAAATCAATGGAGCCCAGAAGCCTTGACTATAAAGTCAATAATTTATAATATAGACATCATTAAAATTAATATTATGAATAGCAAAGACAAAATTCAGCTGAAGGACAAGGAGTGAAAATATTTGCAATAAACATACTATCTTTGTCAGTGTGGGTTGTTATAGCAAATTACTGTAAACTGGATGACTTAAAAGACAACAGACACTTATTTCCCTCAGTCTGGCAGCAGGGAAGTCCTAAGAAACTAGTATATTCAGTGTTTGGCGAAGGCCCAGTTTTTGGTTTATAGGTGGTACCTTACCACTGTGTCTTTACACAGTAGAAGGAGCGAATGAGCTCTCCATGGTGTCTCTTATAAGGGCACTAATCCCATTTGTGGGGACTCTACCCTCATGAATTAATAACCTTTCAAAGAAAATACCTCCTAATACTATCATCTTGGCAGTTAGGATTTCAACATATAAATTTTGGGGGGACACAAACTTTCAGACTATAGCATATATTTTGTAAACCTGTTTTAAATTTTTTTCAGATCAATAAAGAAAATAAAGACAACACAGTACACAAATAGACAAATTATTTACATGAGCACTTCACAATGAAAAGCAAAAAATGCTCAAGTGGCCTATGAGCAATTTAAAGTTAACAATTTTAGTTGATATCAATAAAATGTAAATTAAATCACAATGTGATACTAGTACACAGACCACCCAGAGTGGATAAAAAGAATAAAAGAGAATATGTATAATTAGTGAATATGTGGACTGATCAGAACTCTCATGTATAATTTGATATGCTTTCAATTTAAGATTATTAGTATCTACTGAAGGTGACCATACAGAAGCCTATGATTAGCAATTCTATGACGAGTAGTAAACAGTACAGATATGAGTTCCTATGAACACCACATAATACATATAAGAATTTCATAATATTTAAAACACCATAGCACCAAACTGGAAACAACCTAAATGTCTACCAGAAATATGCAGTAAAGTATTACTCTGTAATAAGAGTAAATTGCTATTATGCTTGCAATAAAATTGATAATTCATGGAAATTAAATATTAATTTAGAAATAAAAAGACAAAATGAGCCTGTATTCGTAGAATCAGGATTGTGGTCATTTTTCAATAAAGATAGTTTCTGGAAATTCTTTATTGGGGTTAAGAATGCTCTAAATTTTCATTTGAAGTTCTGGTTACTCTGACATACATGTTCACTTTGTGAATATGCAACAGTCTGTGCAATCACAGTCAATTTTCTTTTCTGGATGTATGTTACACTTATCATCTCCAGGCATTACCACCATGGTCGGCTATCTATCCTGCAAACAAGTGTGCTTTTTTCTGTCCTTCCACTGCAATAAGCACAATCATGCTGAGGGCCATTGTACTTGCTGCTACCTCTAACTGAAATATTTTTGTTTCCTGAGGGCAAAACAGCCCACTTTATCCAGTTAAGTTTTATTTGTTTACTGTCTCTTTTTATATCTATTGGAGTGGAAAGATTGAGCCTGAGACATTTATGTTTCATTCACTGCTGAATACATATTGTCTTGAAGATTGACAATAATATATGTCTATCATATAATATGCCTTTAATAAATATATTGACTGGATGAATGAGTATAAAATACTTTATAGAAAACTAACAAAATACTATTCATGGAGTTTGTAAGGGGCAGAAAACTGATGGTCATTTACTAGGTGTGCATGTGTTTGTCATTTATGGGTGTAGGTGATGTTTTTCTTTCTATATCTGTCTGCCTGCCTGTCTATATATTTACTGATCTACTTATCTACTTATTTACCAACTTATTTATGTGGTTGTTGATGTTATTGTTTGCTGCACATGGAGGTATGCTTTTAAACGTTCCAATAGATGAATGCTTTCTACCTAGTAGGCAAAGTCAAAACCTACTTGAGAAAAAAAGAGGTGAGAAAAAGAGGGAGGCAGGAAAGGAATACAAAAAGGTAGGCAGGAAAAAAGTTAGAAAACATTTTTCTTTTAAATTTCTATGCCCTTCAAATCTAACAGAAATCAGTTTACTGATATAATAAACTTTACTTTTTTGGTGTAACTGGACACACACATGTTACACGTGTACATACACACACACACTCACATATATTCTATGTAGTAACAATGCTTAGAGGAAATTTTGAAGTTACATACTTATTCCTAGTGTCTTCTACCCAGATCAATAGTGATGCTACTTGGGGGAAGTACAGATGAGTTTATAGCTTCCTATTCTTGGAGAGGATTTTCCCTTTAAAGTTTTAAGATTCTTTTCTGCTTCTCATGGCAAGATTTGAGAGGTCTCTGAAATATTCAGATAACTGAAGAAAATAAGCAGTTTTTATGGAAATGTTAATATTCAATTTTCCTCATAAATTCATAATTACTATTTTAAAGTGCAAATAATATTGTTATTCCTCTAATACCATGTAGTATGTTATTTTTCTAAACTGATAATAAATTTCCTGTAATTTCACTTGATAACATTTGATTTTTATCTTTGTTTGCTTTTTATCATTTATATATCTTTTATCGTATACCATTATATTATTTAATAAGATTATTTAAGATTTTATAATGTAATATACTGTAATGTAACATAACTCCATTTATATTTTACCTGTTTTCTAGAAGTTTAGGTGTTTAGAAATGTGTTAACATAAGGATGATATATTTGCAAACATTAATTTGTACTGTATCATGGCCAAATTTCTTGTGAGGTCAATTATTTGGATTTTAAATACTTCAACTTGTACTAAGTTCATCTGTTTAACTGACCATGTGTTATATATACTACTACACAATTTCATCTTTTCTACTTTTTACCCATTTATTTTAATTAAACCATTATAGCATCATTAATCATGGCAGATTCATTAAGTCTGATGACCCATACATCATAGTAATATTAAGGCATGTTAATACATGAATATGGTTCTTCATAGTTAAAGAGGAAAAATAGATTGGAAGCCATAAGCCAATAGCTACATGTCAATATCTTAAGGTTAGGATAAAATCAGACAGGCGCTTTTTATTGAAGTGCTTAGCCATTAGTTAGCAATTACCGCAAAAAGAATTTGTTTAATAGGGTAGTGGGAGAATAAATAAGGAAATTATCTTTTTTTCTGACATTGTGAAGAATATTGATTAAAATCTGAATGAATTTTGCTGTTACTAGTCATTTTTATACAAAATAGGTGTTCTTATGAACTTAATTTTTACAAAATAAAATTAACTTTACCAACTTGGAATGAACAATATATTTTATATTTAAAGTAGAAATCAAATGAAATATTTAATTTTAACAAAATACTGGAAGGAAAATATTGTTTTAATTTTAAAATTCAAATATAAAACTTCAGTCTGCTCTATGGAAATAAAACAAGTTTTAGAAATAAAACATATTTTAAAAACTCAGACGCTTCATAAAGTGTGGTTAAATATTACAAAAATAATTTTTACGTTGATGTTGCCTAATGTTTTGCTTTTTGTTTAAGGCATGTTGTGAAGTTCCCAAGATTATTACTAAAATACGTAGAAAATAATGTAACACAAAATTATGAGTTGTCTTTAAATTAAGTAGAAATATCTGTTGATGGCTCTGAATCCTGTTTTCTTATAAGTAGATATATGGTAAAATAAATAAGAAATACGTATTTCTACTAAAAATCTAATATCATATTCAGAAAACAATTACACTTAACCAAGATTCCAAGCCCCAGTATTGACATAATATGACTGTGTTAAATAATTCATTTCCATCTGTTTTTATAAATCATTAGTTACTAATTATTTCAAAAATAGATCAATTTTCCTAGTCTTTAAATAAATTTACCAGTAAATATCCTTTAAATTGCTTAATATTATCTAATCCATTTTTGACCAAAGTAATCATTTACTTTAGGTTTCTTTTATAACACCAGACAGTTACAATTATCAGGAATTTGAGGTACTAGTTTAATAAAGAAAAGATTCTGCAGAATTTTCAAAGATCTTACTTTCATGAGTAAGACACTTTCCTAAAGGTATATTGTATCTGAGTTACATGTACATATAGCTACTTTTACTGAACTCATTTTTTCTTTAGATAGCATTAAGGAATGATTTCTGTGATAATACCTAGGATTTTCCTCTGAGTTTAGGCTTTTATCAATTTATAGAAGGGGTTCATTTCCAAAATTGATATACTGCTAATGTACACCTAAAATCCTAGAGAAAAGAATGTGTCTATTACCACATCAAAGTGGCATTTAAAGCAGAATCTTACTTGACTGATGTATTAGTCCATTTTCACACTGCTTATAAAGACGAAAATGAGACTGGGTATATTTAAAGAAAAAGAGGTTTAGTGGACTCACAATTCCACGTGACTGAGGAGGCCTCATAATCATTGCGGAAGGCGAAGGAAGAATGAAAACACGTCTTCCATGGCAACAGGCAGAGACATGAGAGAGCTTGTGTAGGAAAACCCCCCTTTATAAAATCAGCAAATCTCATGAAACTTATTCACTATGACAAGAACAGTACAATGACGCCAGGATTCAATTATCTCCCACTGGGTCCCTCCCACCAGAGAATTATGGTAGCTACAGTTTGAGATAAAATTTGGGTGAGGACATCACCAAACCACGTCAACTAATAATGAGCCTCAGTTTCTTCCTTGTCCGCTAGGAAACTCAGAATTCAATTCAGTGCTTAAATGCAATAAGAAATTCAGCCAGATGTGCTGCACATCTAAATCTTCTCCTTGCTCATAACATTTGAATTTTTATGTTTTCTTTTAATTACAGCCTTCTTATTTTAATAATTTTAAACACTGAAAGATACCTAAACTTGAAAATCAGTAAAATATCAGCCACATTTTAATAATCTAGAGTGCTAGCTTTTTAAGAAGAGTATTAATTTACTTCCAATCATGAAAGTCTCTCATGTTCCTTTAGTCTTTCCTTGTCAAATAACAATAAGCAATATTTTAACCTGTTAGGTCCTCTATGTTGATTTTAGTTAGGGACTAATAATTTTGCATATTTCAATAGAACAAATAAATCCTTAATATTTCCCCAAAGACTAATGGAGTGTCTGGATTCTATCCCATGATATAGAGAGCTGTACACAGTGTCTCTTCTATCACCACCAACAAAAAAAGTTTCATTAAATTCATATGCATGCCTTTTTTCAAATGCATTGGAACACTTTATTTATAAAGCAAATAATGGCCCCCAAATCTAAGGAGAGACAGTACGTTTGAGGGAAAAGAAGGCATGAGTATATGTTTACTTGGAAAGATTCAACTAGATACTGATAGGATTAGTTTAGCTAGAATAGCTCAAAAATTGGTGAAGGCTGAATGTGGTCCAGAATAACAATGTGAACCATTGTTCAGCCTTTTCCTGCAGAAACCCCACCAGACGCTCATAGTAAATACCTGAAAGACCCCTAAATGTCCATAATGGTGCAGATATAAGTAGGAAAACAGCATTTATGCAACAGGGGCAAGAAAACTGCCCAAATATTTCTCTACTATGTTCACTAAGAAACAAAAACTTCAATTTTCGATGTGCCATGCAATAACACTACTTATCTTAGGACATTGTTAAACTATTGTAACTAATGGAAGGAAACAGGAAGGGTGTAAAAATCTATTCTTAGAAGCAGTATTACACACTCAACCCATAGCTACAAACACAAAAAGGCAGAGAAAGCCATACTACCAAGACCCAGGTACAAGATACAGGTCTAAAACTGAGCCAGAAAAAAAAAAAAAATAATAAAATAAAATAAATAAATAAATGGAACACACATACCTCCTAGGTCTCTAACAACTTCCACTAACAAACGAAGAGGCTCAAATACATAACAACAACAAACTACAAGAGAAAAGTAAGAGAGAAACAGGAGTATGCAAGGACTGAATCTGAGGCACAAAGGAAAAACATATAACTCAAAATCAATAAAAATCTGGTAAGTTTTATGCCACCTTAGGCCAGAATTAGCTTACAGGAATTGGAAAACATTGCTGCATTTTGGGTAAATGGCAACAATAAATTTAAATTTAGAGCAACTCTTAACCAGATTCACATTAATCCCCACATCAAAGTTCTAAACAAAGAAAAAAATGGGGTCTCCAGGCATAAAACCTATTTACTGCAGTCTCTACTATGCTACATAGTACATCAGATTAAAAAAAAATATGAAGTCATGTGAAAGATAAGAAAAATCACCACAATCACAACAGATTTTAAAAAATCATCAGAGTAGATTCACATATAACACAGAAGTTGAAATTATGTAATAGAGGTTGTAAAACAAATATGGCTAGTATTTTAAAGGTTCTAACAAAATATACACAGCATCCAATATCTAATAGGAGACTTCAGCAGAGATATACAAAATATAAGAAAAAAATCAGATAGAAACATTAGGAATAAAAAACAGCAAGGAGATTAAAAATATTTTGGTAGGATTATCAGTAGAATAGATACAACCTTGGAAAGAATAAGTAAATTTGAAGATAGATTAATAGAAATTACCCAAAATAAAATGTAAAGAGTAAAAAAGAGAAAAGTTAAAGAAGAACAAACATCTAAGGGCTATGAAATAATATCAGACCACCAATTGTAAATGTAATAGACATCCCAGATGGGTAAAATAAAGTAATTAAACTGCTGAAAGACAACAAACCACAGATCCATGAAACTAGAATGGTAAATATATATACCTCCCTCACCACCCCCCACCAAAGGAAACACACAAGCACACAGACACACACAAATTTACCTGAGTATATTGCACATCATGTTTCTACTGCTGTAACCAACAACAAAGAGAAAATCTTGAAAACATGCAGAGAAAGAAGACATAATACTAATCTATAACAAGGGTAATAATTGTAGTAGTCTTATCAAAAACCATGTAAGCAAGAAGTCAGTGTAATGACATCAATAAAATGCTACAAGAAAAACAGTCAACCCACATTATTATAACCAGCAAAGCATTCTTCAAAAAAAAGTAGAAATTAAGTTTTCCTTAGACAAAAACGGATTCATATGTTTCCAGACCTAGTCTATAAAAATATTACAGGAAGTTATTCAGAATGGAAATAGAATAGATGAAGATAAAACACTTTTTTCTTATTTTGAATTGCTCTAATAATGGACTGTTTAAAGCAAAAATGTAGCAATGTTTTGTGTGCTTATATTATCTGCATAGGTGAAAAGTGTGAAAACAATGGCATAAAAATAGGAGAAAAGTATTGGGAATACTATTTAACAAGGTCATTACACTGCAAATAAAGTGATTTCATATTATTTCAAAGTAGACTCTTGTAGTTCATACACTAAACTCTAGGGAAACAATTTTAAAAATCAAAAGTAGTGTTATAATAAGTAAATAAATAAAAGCTACAATTTAATTATAAAATATTTTAAAATCTGTATAAGGCAGAAAAAAATCAATAAAAAGAACAAAGAAAAAATAGAAAATAGCTAAGATTATGATAGATTTTACTCCACTGTGTTAACAACCTCTTTACGTGTAAATGGTTCAAAAGACTAATGGAACTTATTATTTAATCCTAAATGAAGATTACCTCTAATATTATATTTAACGTTAATCCCAGATAACGAAATATTGATTTAATTTAGTTCAGGATTCCTTGACCTAAAATGAGGTAGATTGAACCCCAGTCTGAGAGCATAAATAATGATTGAGCAAAATTACCACTTGGTAACTTCAGTTCCCTTTGCTGCGTTCTTACTAATGAGATATGAGAACATATCTCACTAACTGCTGGATGGAGTTTCCCATGACAAAAGCAAAAGCCAATTTTTATCTTATTTTATTTTTTTATTTTTTTTACTTTTTCTCTATCTTCCTGCCTACAATATTGATGTGTGGCATGTTGCTGGATTAGATGAGACACATTATTTGATTTGTGTTATTTATCTGGAAAAGCACATATAGTTGTGTCCTTATTGAGTTGCCTCTGCATAGAAAGAACATGGTAGGAGATTTATACCAGCTTTGTCACAAGCCTTAGTGGAAAATTGCTGGTTTTCTAATAAGGTGAAAATAATAACAGAACTAGATTTTAGAGAAAAAATACTTACTTTTTTAATACTACACTAAATGTAATTTATAACAAATTTCTTTAAATTTCTACAACATTCTGAATATGTAAATGAGAAGACCAAAGGTCAGAGAATTTATGTAACTTTCCTGAGGAAAAACAGATCATATATTAGAAGCTTCCTCCCTTTAGCCCTTTTTATCATATTTGTTTCTTGAATAAACAATTGCTGGTTAATATAATAATGATGTTTTAAAAAATAATATTTGGGTTAGATGAGGGAAAAAGAAGAGAGGAAGCCTGTTTTTGTTTTAAGTTTTAAACATACATAAATATCTAAGCAAATTTGTCTTTATTGGCTCACTGACTCACTCTAGAGTTCAAGTTTGGAAGAAAAAGCCTATAGCATTTAAGGATGTTACCTGAGTTGTCTCTTATACTTATTTCATTTAGGACTTTAGCTTGTTTGGACTGCTGATGAAGAATTTGTGGGTTTCGAATCATCTAATTACTTTCTCTCAGGTAATATATTGCAAGGATTAGAATTTCTTTAAAAAGTATTGTTCTATTTTTCTGAGAAGAAATTTAGAATCCTAAAGTACAGTCATTGTGTAGTTAAAAAAAAAAAATCAAGAAATTTGTATTCAGGCAGAACTTTGACTTTCAGCTCTGCCGCTTACTACATTTTTAACTTTAAGATTATTAAACAACCTCTGTTGAAGAATGGCATCTGTGCCATTTTAATAATTTACAACCTATTTTAATTTTCCTTATCCCTCCAAAGTAGTTAAACCAAAGTAATTTTAAACATTGGACACTTAAAAAGTGGAAAATGCCTATTAATCAAGAAAATAGACTAAAAAAAATAGAAATGACCAGAATATCAGATTTTTTTTTTTTTTTTCTTATTCTACTGCCTTAATCCCAGGTCAGAAAACTCCTGTAGGAGTGTATACATTTATATCCCTTTGGGAAGGATAGTTCTCAAAATAGTTGTAGTTGATGATTTCTTCTAGATTTACTTCAGTAGCTAGGATTTGTTTCCTTTAATTCATGAAAAGTGTTTCTATCAAAATTACTTTAAAATTATATACAGAATTACCTATGTGCAACTGAAACTGTCTTCACCGTTTCCCAAATCCTATGATCAGATACTCACAAACATAACTTCATGTTCTAATTCTATGCTGCTGTGCTCATCAGAAAGAACACTGGAATTCAACAGAGAGGTGATAGGGCACACTGAAAGTGAATATTGTGGAAGCAGGGTTTCCTGCTCAGGGTTGCTGGGAGGCACACGCTGCCCCTGGACCCAGAGAAGGCGCAATTGAGAGACCACTGGAGCTCCACATTCCTGCCAGTGATCTTTATAATTCTAAATGAAAGGCCGGGCGCGGTGGCTCAAGCCTGTTATCCCATCACGTTGGGAGGCCGAGGTGGGTGGATCACAAGGTCGAGAGATCGAGACCATCCTGGTCAAAAAGGTGAAACCCTGTCTCTACTAAAAATACAAAAAACTAGCTGGGCATGGTGGTGTGTGCATGTAATCCCAGCTACTCAGGAGGCTGAGGCAGGAGAATTGCTTGAATCCAGGAGGCGGAGGTTGCGGTGAGCCGAGATCGCGCCATTGCACTCCAGCCTGGGTAACAAGAGCGAAACTCCGTCTCCAAATAATAATAATAATAATAATAATAATAATAATAATAATAATTCTAAATGAAAAAGACTTCCCAGATCCCCACAGGCCTCCAGACTGGCATAGGGAGCTACCTAGAGATTGCTCAGAGGCTCTGCTCAAACTCGTAAGGAATACCACAGCTTCCAAGTGCTGCCTAACTACAGCACAAAGCCATTCTGTGAGCCCATACCTACAGGCTTTGTCTCCTTCCCTGAGGACACTGCTGCTGCTGCCAGCCATTGGGTCAGGGAGAGGAGAGGCTGAGTACTCTCACATGCCCCAAGTACAAGTACCACTGCCACTACTGTATGCTGCTGCTGGAGCAAGGCACGTTCAGATCATGTGCCCCATACCTTCTGATTTACCCCAGAGCTGCCTGGATGGCCATTCCCATGTAGAAGTGCCTGCCCTTCCTGCTGGCAGCACTTCAACACAGTGGCCATTGTCTTGCCTGAGTGTTTGATTAGTGTCCTGGGACCAGCCAAGGGTAGCAAAGACAATTTCTCTGGCCCGGGCCGTACCCCCAGCCCCTCCCCAGGACTTGAATGTGCCTGGTGGGGCATAGGGATGAGCTTTGTAATCTGATCTTGAGTGAGGAAAGCGCTCCCATGGGTCAAAACTGAGAGAAGAGTATAGTATGAATTCATGCTGCAGCATGGAAGCTGGGTGCTCCTTCTTTGCAGGAATGGACCAGGAAGTCTGTAACCTGAAAGCTGGACAGGGAGTCCTTATCCTGAAATGGCATCACAATCTGAATGCAGACTGCTTTGGCATGGGCTAGCTGTTCTGGCCTGCTGCCAGTGGTGGATGCTGAAGGGAGACCCTTCAGTTTGGGGGTGTGGGAGGTTGGATGGGTTCCACTGCTCTCTTCTGGGCTGTGAATCCTGATCTGCCCCTCTTCCCTCCACAGAGGCCCTTTGATGTGAGAGAAACATCTCTGCCTCTTCCTGAAAAGTTGCCTCAGTGCCCTTAGAGCTGCTCGCTGACTCCTGTCAAGGTCAGTGCTCAAACCTGCTATTGGAAAGCCTAGATACAGAATGGTTCAACTTGGCCCCACTTGGCTATTCTCCCTCTACCCATCAGAGGCACAGCATGGGAAAGAAAACCCTGGGTTCTATGGCCCTTCCCATCACCTAGAATATTCAAGTACTTCCAGTTTTTATAGTTCACACATAAATCTCACTGCTATTTTCACAGCTGTCTCTCTCCTGCAAGCACCACTTACCTGTCTGGGAGGTTGACCTGCACAACCCAATACAATACCTGTTGACAGAAGTGCACAGGGCTGAGGAATGAGATAAGCAAAGCATCCTAGGAAATTCATCTCACCATCTCTGCAGGAGGCAGTGACTCTGCTCACATACCCAGAACACCACTGCTACAACCTACAAACCAGCATTTGAGAAAAACAGCACACTAAAACTCTCTATAACCAAGAAACTAATAGAGCCTTGGTCCCCTGGAAGCACTCAGAACCAAAGCCAAAGGACCCTACCCAATATATGCTAGAGTCACACCCTCAAAGTAGAGGTAGTCCCTTTCAAACAAAAGCAAATTCAAAATGAACTAGTGGTGTCTTCTCCAGATAAAAAGGAATCAGCACAGTAACTCAGACAATATAAAAAAAAAAAAAAAAAAACAGAGTGTTTTGATGTCCCCAGAGGATCACACTAGCTCTTTATCCATGGATCCTAAACAAAATGAAAATTATAAGATGATATTAAAAATTTTAAATGTGGATTGTAGGGAAATTATGTGAGATCAAAAAAAATTTTGAAAAGCATCACAAAGACATTAGAAAAACTGGAAATTCTGGTTAAAAAGTTACTAAAGAGATATGTAAGAAATAGAATTTCTGGAACATTTTTTTTAAATAATTACAAAATACAGCTGAAAGCTTTATACATAGATTAGACAAAGCCAATGAAAGAAATTCAGAACTTGAAGAGAGTTTTTTCAAATTAACCCAGTTAGATAAAGAAAAAAAAATAAATGAGAAAAGCCTTTGAGAAATATGGGATTAATGCAAAGCAGCTAAGCTTATGAGTCAGTTATTTCTGAGGAATAAGAAGAAAAAGTAAATAGTTTGGAAAACATATTTGAATAAATAATTTAGAAAAATCTCTCTGGTTTTGCTGAGAAGAGAAAAATAATTTGCAAGACGAACTTCACTAACGCATATATGCATCAGACTTTCCAAAGTTAATGTGAAGAAAAATACCCGAAAAGAAGCAAAAGAGAGGCATTTAATCACTTATCAAGGAAATACCATTAGAATAACAGTAAATTTTACAGCAAAAGCCTTACAAGCCAGAGGAGATTGGGGTCCTATTTTCAGTTGTCCTAAATAAAAAATTTGTCAACCAACAATTCTGTGTCCTAATAAACTTAGCTCCATGAATGAAGGGGAAGTAAAGTCTTTCCCATACAAGCAAAGATTAAGGGAATGCCTCACCACTAGACCATTCCTACAAAACATTTTCAAAGGAGTATAAATATGGAAAATAAAGAACAATACTTGCCATCATAAAAACACATGAAAGTAAAAAACTCACAGATCTTATAAACGAGTTACACAATTGAAACTACACAGTATCTCGGTAGCAGTTAACATTATGACAGTAAGAAAACCTAAGATATCAATATTAACCTTGATTACAAATGGACTAACTTTCCACTTAACAGAAATAGACTGGCATAATAGAGAAAATAGAAGATTTAGCCATATGCTGATTTTAAGAAACCCATTTAACTAGTAAAGACATTTGCAGATTAAAAGTAAAGGGATGGAAAAAAGATATTCCATGCAAACAGAAAGCAGAAGCAAATGGGAGTAGCTATACTTATATCAGACAAAACAGATTTTAAATCCACAGCAGTTAAAAAAAAAAAAAGACAAAGGGCATTACATAATGATAAAATATCAATTCTACAAGAAGATATATGAATTCTAAATGTATATGCCCTGTACACCAAAGTACTCAGGTTTAAAAAATCAATATTACTAGACCTAAGAAAAGAAATAGACAGTTATGCAATAATAGTGGTAAGCTTCAGCCTTCCACTCACAGCACTAGATGGGTCATAGAGGCAGAAAGTCAACAAAGAATCTCTGGAACTAAATTGAACTCTAGATGAAATTGGACATACAGATACTTACAGAACATTCTATGTAACAACCACATAAGATTCATAATTCTCACCTGCACGTGAGATATTTTCCAAAATTGATCATATACTAGGCCACAAAGCAAGTCTAAATTAATTGTAAAGTATCAGAACTATATCAAGTATCTTCTGAGATCACAGTGGAATTAAACTAAAGATCAATATCAAGAGAAAATTTTAGAACTATACAAATACATGGTAGTTAAACAACTTAGTCCTGAATGATTTTTGGGTATATTATACAATTAGGAAGAAAATTAAAAAACAAATTAAATTTAAAAAATAAAGACACATCATATGAAAACCTCTACGATACAGCAAAAGCAATTCTAAAGAGGGAAGGTTATAATGTTAAATGCCTACATCAAAAATATACAAAGATCTCAAACTAACAGCCTAACATTATACCTCAAGGAACTAGAAAACCACAACAAACCAAATATAAAGTTAGCAGAAGAAGAAAAAATATATATTAAAGTAAAACTATATGAAACTGATTTGAAAAAAACAAAATGAAAAGTTTGTTATTTGAAAAAATCAACAAAATTGATACATCACTAGCTAGATTAACCAAGAAAAAGAGAGGTGATTCAAATAACCACAATTTAAAAATATTGATAAAGGTGACATTAAACTGATACCACAGATATAAAAATATTGTCAGAGACTACTATGACCATCTATATAAACACAAACTGTAACACATAGAGGAAATAAACAAATTCCTGGATGCATACAACCTCCCAATATTGAACTAGAAAAAAATATAAATTCTGAACAGACCAGTAATGATTAATAAGATTGAATCAGTAACAAAACCTCTCCTAACAACAACAACAACAACACAAAGCCCAGTACCAGAGGAATTCACAGCTGAATTCTACCAGGTGTACAAAGAACTGGTACCAATCCTACTGAAAATGTTTCCCATAATCAAAGAGGAGGGAATCCTTTCTCACTCATTCTAGGAAGCCAATATCACCTTGATATCAAAACTACAGGCCAACATCCATGATGATGCAAAAGCCTCAATGAAATACTCGCAAACCATATTTACCAGCACATCAAAAAAGTAATAATACATCACAACCAAGTACATTTTATTACAGTTCTTTAAGCATACATAAATCATTAAATGTATTAAGTCACATAAATGGAATGAAGGCAAAACCATATGATCTCAATACATGCAGAAAAAGCATTTGATAATTTTTAAAACTTTTTATAATAAAAACTATCAACAAACTAGACCTTGAAAGAATATACCTGAAAATGATAAAAGTCACATACAAAAAACCCACAGTCAACATCATATTGAATGAGGAAAAGTTGAAAGCATTTCTGCTAAGTACTGGAACAGACAAGGATGACCAGTTTTATCATTCTCATTTAACATAACAATTCAATTTCTATCTAGAGCAATCCAGCAAGAGAAAAAAAAATAAAAAGCGTCCAAACTGGAAAGGAGGAAATCAAGTTATCTCTATTCACTGATGATATAATCTTACATACAGAAAATATAGAGACCTACTCCAAAAGACTCCTAGATTTGATAAGTGACTTCAGTAAAGTTTCAGTGTACAAAAATCAATGCACAAAAATCAACAGAATTTCTGTACACAAATAATATTCAACCTGAGAGCAAAATCAAGAGTTCATTTCCATTTATAATAGCTACAACAAATAAAATGTCTAAAATGTCGTTAACCAAGGAGTTAAAAGATTTCTACAAGAAGATCTACAAAACACTGCTGAAAGAAAACATAGAGGACATAAAGAAATGTAGAAATATTTCTCACTAATCAATTGGAAGAATCAATATCCCCCTTAAGTTGGGCATAATGCCCAAAGCTATCTACAGATTCAACAAAATGCCTATCAAAATTTTAACATCTTTTTTCACAGAATTAGAAAAATTAGAAAATTCATATGGAACCAAAAAACCTGAAGAGTCAAAACAATCCTTAGGCAAAAAAAAACAAAGCTGAAGGCATCACATTACCTGACTGAACTATACTGCATACAAGGCTTTAGTAATCAAAACAGCATGTTACTACTATAAAAATAGACATATAAATCAATGGAACACAATAGAGATCCAAGAATAAAGCCACATGCCTATAACCAACAGATCTTGGACAAAGTTGACCAAAATACACATTGGGGAGCAGACATGCTTGCTATTCAATAAATGGTTCTGAAAAACTGAATAGCTATCTGCAGAAGAATAAAACTGGACCCCTATCTTTCAATATATACAAAAATTAACTCAAGATGAATGGCAGAATCAAATGGAAGACCTGAAACTGTAAAAATCTAAAAGAAAACTTAGAGACAACTCTTTGGACATTGGCACAGAGAAATAATTTATGACTAAGTCCTCAAAAGCAAACACATCAAACCAAAAAATAGATAAATGGGACTTAATTAAACTAAAAAATTTTCATACAGCAAAAGCAGCTATTGAATGATTAAATGGACAATCCACATAATGAAAAAATATGCAAAAATATACATAATAATTTAAGCCCTTCTGCCATTCTATTCATCAATATATATCTAGATATTTATTTTTTACAGATCTACCTGTCTATGTATAGACATTAATTATTAACATTATTAATGTTTAGACCCTGCCAAAATAAATTTACAATTTCTTTACTTCAGCATGCACTTATATAAAAGCTTATTATATTCATATCTGTAGTTTGCATAATCCACCATATGCATGAATGCACATACATCACTTTAAAAATGTTCTCTTATTAACGGAAAAGAATAATCATCACACTATCAATTAGATACCACAATCTCTTCCACATTTGAGGTTAATTATTTGTGGCAAGACATGATGCTCAATAAATCTTTATAGAATAAAGCAATTACTATTCTACATCATTGAAATGTTTTATACCAATTGAGAGACTATAATTGTTACAAAAGAATTTAAACTGTAAATACAGCACCATTTATAAAATTAGATACATCTTAGTTATATTTTATTTATTTAACTTATGAAACATATTTAAGTTTTGTCTGTTTTTAAATATGTTTTCATTATAATGGTACTTTATTATAAAGATTTTTTATATGATGAAATAAAAAGTACTATACTTATACTATTTTTGGCAAAGATAGCTTTGCATTGTAAATGAAATTTTATACATTTAGTGCATAAATAGTCTGCTTATGTGAACAAAAATCTATGGAATCTGTAAAAATACTAGAAGTAATAAGTAATTAGGTAAAATAACAGTAAACTAGGTGAATAAACAAAATTCAACCATATTTCTATATAATAGCTATGAAAAACTGGAAAATCAAATTACAAAAGCAATTCCATTCAAAATAGCATAAGAGTAGAGCCAAGATGTCTGATTAGATGCAGCCATGAATAGCTTCTCCCACTGAGGGACCAGACCATCAAGAAGACTGGCACACTTGTAGTAGTTTTTCAGAAGGAAGACATTTAGATTGTACAGAGAAAGAATGAAGAATCTGGACTGAATGGGGTGGAAGGTAAGAAGCCTGTACCTTGTTGCTGAGGACGAGAATTTGTTCCCTGTGCTGAGTAACTCCTGGGGAAGGGATGAGTTAAGGCATGGTGTGGCCCACTCTCACCGTGGATCTCCAGAATCCTAGCAGCAGGAGTCCCCACAATCCCAATGAACATTTGAACTGGCAGAGAGAACTGCTTGGAGTGTTGGCAGAGATAGGACTCCAGGCTGTGCAGAGCTGCAATAAAGCATGGCCAAGGAAACCCATCTCCCAAGGCTTGCCACACTCCTCTAGATGGCTTTAGCCTTTGTTGGCTGTTGGACCTGAACAGTACACAGGGCTATCTTGCCTGTAGAATGGGGCTAGGCTGATCTGAGTACTCCCATTTGCTGGCCTGTCTTAGAATTTGGCTGCATCCAGTTTCATTACAGTCTCAAATGCTCAATTGAGGCACATTCCAGCAGCTACTAACATAGCTCTTTTACCAGCAGACACCACCAAGGCATCAGAGAGCTTTTGCAGACAGGCCTGTACTGGCATGTACATGCCCACAATCTTGCCCCATCACTTTGCTGACATGCATTCAACTGCAGCCTGTCCCCACTGCTTTCCTGGCACACATGAATGCATGAATCTTACTGCTCTGCCACCACTGGCATTTTTACATCTATGCAGGCCTCACTGCAGCAACCCACCAAAATGTGCACATTTGGACTCCACCATGGCTGGTACTCATGCAGACCCTGCCATGCCATTGCTACTGGCACATATATATGTGTACAGACTCCAGGATTTTGACAACCTTCTGTTTCCTGCAAGTGCAGACCCTGCTGCCACTGCCTTAGTTAAGCACCATTGCCAGCACCATCCCCACAGGTCACCCAATTTGAGTGTTATCACCAGTGAACCAGGAACACCTCAGGCCTCACTGTGCAGCCAGTGTCTAAGCACAGGTACAAGAAAACTGATCCCAGTACCCCAGCTTAGGGTACATACCCCAGTAGTGCTGAGCTAAGCCTTTGACACCTAAAATTATCCAGAAACGAAGCTGTATTAGTCCATTTTCATGCTGCTGATAAAGACATATGTGAGATTGGGCAATTTACCAAAGAAAGAGTTTTATTGGACTTGGAATTCCACATGGCTGAGGAGGCCTTACAATCATGGTGGAAGGCAGGAGGAGCAAGTCACATCTTACGTGGATGACAGCAGGCAAAGAACCTGGGCAGGGAAGCTCCTATTTTTAAAACCATCAGATCGCCTGAGACTCATTCACTATCAAGAGAACAGTGCAGGAAAGACCCATTCCCGTAATTCAGTCACCTCCCATTGGGTTCATTCCATGAAAAGAGGGAATTGTGGGAGCTACAATTCAAGATAAGATTGGAGTGGGGACACATACCCAAACAATATCAAGCCAATTAACCAACCCAACTTACATCTTTTATATTCTTTGGTGCCCTCAAGGGTTTGACTTATATCAATCATTTGGGACCTAAACTTGACACTTGAACAAATGTATCTAACAGATGCTCCACCCAACAAGAGCAGCATATATACTGTTCTCATCAACACATGGCACAGACTCTGTCAATCATAGAGCATAAAGTAACTACAATCTTAGAGCATAGCACAAAATAAAGATGGAAATCGATTTCAAGAAGATCTTTCAAAGCCATACTATTACATGGAAATTAAACAATCTAATCTTGAGTGATTTGGGGATAAACAATAAAATTAAGGCAGCAATCAAGAAATTATTTGAAACTAGTAAAAGCAAAGATACAACATACCACAATCTTTGAGACACAACTAAAGCACTGATAAGAGGAGTATTTTTAGCACTAAATATCCAC
Source organism: Saimiri boliviensis (assembly GCF_048565385.1). Lineage (NCBI taxonomy): Eukaryota > Metazoa > Chordata > Mammalia > Primates > Cebidae > Saimiri > Saimiri boliviensis. The sequence continues at coordinate 119,620,406 of NC_133452.1, read as the reverse complement.
ATGAAAAAGTTAGAAAGATTTCAAATTAACAACCTAACAGGACACCTAGAGGAACTAGAAAACAAAAACATTCCAACCCCGAAGCTAGAAGAAGAAAAGCCCAAGCCAGAGCTGAATTGAACAAAATTGAAATGTAAAATATAAATAAATCAATAAATCTAAAAAATACAAAAGATTAAAGAAACTAAAAGTTTGCTTTTGGAAAAATAAAATAGACTCCTAGCTAGACTAACAGTGGCAAAAAAGAAAGAAGATCCAAATAAACACAATTAGAAATGACTAAGTGCTGAAAGTGTAGAAATACAGAAAACCCTCAGAGACTACTATGAACATTTCTGTGCACACAAACTAGAAATGGCTAAGTACCTGGCAACACATATCCTCTAAAGATTGAATCAGGAAGTTGAAATCTTAGACTTTGTTCAGATTTTGAAGCAATAATAAAAAATCTTACCAAGTTTAGATTTTTCTTACCAACCAGAAAGAGCCCTGGACCAGTTGTATTCACAAATTCTAGCAGATATATAAAGAAGAGCTGGTGTCAGTCTTACTGAAAATAGTTTTAAAATTGAGAGAAGGGACTCCTCCCACATGCATTCTATGAGCCTGACCTCGTTTTGATACCAACACCTTCATTAAAGACACAGTGAAAAAGGAAAACTTCCTTTCATTGTGTCTTCATGTAAAGGCACAATGAAAAAGGAAAACTTCTATCCAAAATCCCTGATGAACAAAGAGGCAAAAATCCTCAACAAAATGCTGGCAAACCAAATTCAGCAGCACCACAAGCCAATCAACAACTATCAAGTAGGTTTTATTTTCAGATGCAATGTTGGTTCAACATATGTAAACAATAGATGAGTTTGATGACTTAAGCGAAATTGAAAACAAAAACACACGATCATCTCAATAGAAGCAGAATATGCTTTCAATAAAATCAACATTCCTTCATGTTAAAAACCCTCAACAAACTAGGAATCAAAGGAACATACATCAAAAAAATCAGAACCGTTTATGTCAAACCCACAGCCAACACCATACTATATTGGCCAAAGCTGGAAGCAGTCCTCTAGAGAACTTGGACAGGACAAGGAGTCCCACTCTCACCACTCCTATTCTATACAGTTCTCAAAGCCCTAACCAGAGCAATCAGGCAAGAAAAAGAAATAAAAAATATCAAAATAAAAAGAGAGTAAAATTATCTCTCTTTGCAGAAGATGTGATTCTATTCTAGAAATATGAGTTTCAGAAGACTTCTTTCTATTTCTGTGAAAAATGTTATTGGTAATTTGGTAAGAAGAGTGTCACATCTGTAAATTGCTTTGGGGAATATGGCCATTTAAAACATGTAAGTGCAAAAGCCGTTATGTTTAGCAGAACATATGTGTTCACTGTATTAATAGGAAGTGATTAGCCATGGTGACCTACAGAGGGTTTTCAGAACCAAAGTGGAATCAGAAAGTGTCTATAGGGAGAAAAGAGTTATAGTCCATTGTGCACTATTAAAGTCTAATTCATGTAAGAATAATTTCACCTGTAAGAAGAGACAGAGCCTAAGTAGGATACGAAGGGTGTCCCTCTGAGGTAGTTGAAGGTATAGAATAGAATAAATTGCAGAGAAATAAGGCCACATGTATGTAGTCAATTGGTTTTCAGCCAGTATACAAATTTAATTCAATAGAAAAAGTATTTTTAACAAACTGTGACAAAATTTATTATGTGTACCCAATGTCAAAATGTCCAATTCAACCCCTACATCAAATGAAACAAAAACAACTGAAGTAGATAATGGATCTAAACTTAAAACAGTGCATCATAAGATATCTAAAGATAATATAAATGCCTACATAATTTTGAGGTGGCAGTTTCTGGAGATACAACATTAAATCAATAGTAATAAAGAATACAAAATTACAAATTGGATTTTATCAAAGTTAAATATTTTTTCTCACTAAATGATACCATATGGGTAATAAATAAGCCACAGATTATAGATAATGCATTTTCTTTATAAATATCTAATAAATCTACATAGAACTTATTATTAAAGAATTAAAATGCAAGAAAAAATGGGCAACAAAGTTAAACAGTTATTTAACAACAGCATGTAGAAGCATGGCCAATACACAGAAAAAATGTACTGTACATAATTACCCTAAAGGAAAATACAAGTTAAAGCCACATTTCATAACCACTAGAATGACTAAAATAAATAAACAAATAAAACTTACAACACCAAGATTAGGAAGCATCAAAAAACACATATTGTTGATGGAAGCATAAAATAAAACAGTCACTTTGGCAAACTGTTTAACAGATATTTGTATAGTTCAAGATGCATCTACTCTGTGACTCAGTAATTACTATTCTAAGTGTTATCCAAGAAGAATGAAAACTAGCGTTCACATATAATAATTCTTGTTCAATAGCATTTGTGATAGTCTTATTCATAATAACCTAAAAGTGAAAATGACCCAAATCTCCACAAAAAGAATGAATAAACAAATTGTGGTATCTTAATACAATGGAATACTAATCACTGATAAAAATTAAGAAACTGTTACAGAGGATAATATATGGATTAAGTTTGAAAACACATTGAGTAAAAGAAAAAGCCACATGCAAAAGAATGTATACTGTGTAGTATTATTTATAAGAATTTCAAGAACATAAAACACTATATTTGGTACCAATAATCAGAATAGGGGTTAGCCCTTTGGTCTTTATATAAGAGAGAACTTTATAAGTGAAATATCATGGGTGATAAAGAGGTTCTTAATGTTCTAGATGCTAGTTTTATGCACATATTGAAAAGATGCTGTTGTTTGCCAGCTACAATATCTTAGCCTTCCTCAAATCTGCAGAGTTTCTCTTTCTCTTTTTTCCTAAAAACATCATGATTTTAACTTTCATGATTAAAAAAAAATTGTTGACTATGCCATGAAGTACAGTTTATATTTATGTTTTTTTCCAATAAACAAAAATGTGAGTTACTCCACCACATTTTTATGAAAATATCTGACTTTGTCCACTGAACTGAATTAGTGACTTTCTTGAAAGTTGCAAGTTTCTACTCAACTATTTTAGGCTAACACGACTATTCCAGTAGTTCTAGCTCAATTATTATAATTTTATAATAAGTCTTAGAGTATGTCAGTATAAATTTTCTGTTTTTCAAGATTATCCTGGTTACTCTAGATCACTTGTATTTTCATATACATTTTGGGATTACTTTGCCAGTTAATATAAATAACTTTTGAATTTTTTATTAGGACTACATTAAATATACATTAATTTGGTAAGAATTTAAGTCTTAAAAATAGCACCTTTACCAATTAATATACATGAGGTATTTATTCATTTATGTAGGCCTTCCTTATTTTTCTTCTCCACAATGTTCATGACTTCTTGTGTCTCACAGTTGATTTCTTCTATCTAATCTTGTGTCTCACATCTATTGTTTCATATAATTGATTTAGTTCCTTTTCTTTTTTTGCTTTTTTGCATTTATTAGCTACATTGGTTTCCCATTGCTGCTGCAGCAAACCACAATTATGGTAGTGTTAAAACAGTACAAATTTATTACCTCTCAGTTTTTTAAGTCAGAAATCTCAAAATGGCCTCTGTCTCTTCCCTTCACCTTTGTTTCTGTCATCACTTTATCTCCTCCAACTCTGAATTTTCTGCATCTGTCTTATAAAGTTATTTGCAGTTGTATTGAGTAAAGCCAGATAATTCAGGTCAATCTCCAGTCTCAGGGCCCTTAATTTAATAACACCTACGAAGTTCATTATTCCATCTGACGTAACAGACACACAGGTTAGGAAAATCAAGATGTGAACAACTTTTCAGAGTAAAGAGACATTATTCTGCCTGCCATACTGTTTTAGCAGAAAATGTAACTGAAATGCTTTTAAAAATGATCCATGTAATACAGGAGTCACAAATTATCCTAGGAAGTTTCAAATATCCAAAAAAAAATGAATCACAATTCAAAAGTTTTAATAAAGAGAATGCCATAATTGTATATGAATTTTAGAAAGATCACTTCATTCCAATGTTATATAAACAAAGGAGCAGTTAGAATACTGTGTTAGTAATTTAGTTAAAGATATTATTTTGCTTTACAGTGGTGGCAATGCTGATAAAATGGACAGAATAAAGACATTGAGGAAGCTGAATGGAAGGTCTTGGTAAGTCTTAGCTTGTGGGTGTTTAATTTAAATTCTGTTCACATTTTTTGTACAAGCTGAGTGATTTGGCTTTCAGATGCACAGCTTGAGAACAGCCTACTTCTCTGGTACATAAAACATTCATTTAATTTGAGAAAAATTCTTATTCTTAATGCTTGATTATTTGATAGTATGAATCAAAAAAGTAAAAACTTTTTAAAAAAGCTACAATTATCAATATATTTGAAATTTTGAGCGTCACTTCTGTCATCTCACTGAATTTTAAAAACTGCATAGAATCAATAATTCGTAAACCCTGATGCATACGTCTCCCTTATTATTTTGTGAGTGGCAAACTTTATATAGAAGAATATAAAATGAAATTATGACTCAGTATATAGACATTAAAGAAGAACATGAGGGTTTCTATTTATTTTTTCTTCTTTAGAATGGTAGCTTTAACTGTTTTTTAGAAACTGAATGTTTTTAATTTTTCTCGTATTTGAGTAGTTGCTGAAAATCCAACCATTAATTTTAGCAGTAAGTTCACTTTTAGATCTCATTTTGTTTTTAGGGTTCTTTCTTTTTTTCTTTTTTTTTAATGTGTGTATATTTTTTTCCCATAGATATTTTAGTATAAATTTGAGAAGGGTAGCAATAGGGGCTACTGGCTAGGTGTTATCTTAAAGGAGAAACGCCTAGTCTGTTTTTTGTGGCAGGTAGAACATTATATACCCTTTAGAAGATATGTGTTCATTTGCATCAGAAATTCCTTCAAGAAGTAATTCTTTATAACATGTCACTGCATCATAGTTCTTATGGGAAGGCCATAGTTTTTGTCTGCAGGGTCCTCAGGAGTGAAATCTGTCAATTTTTTCTTGACTGACTTTAAATTTCCATGTTCCTCAGTCTTAAAATTAAGGTTTAATAACTCCCTCTTGGCAGAAGCTAAACTAGGGATTCCAAGAAGCTTAAGAGAAATCTCAAATTGTTCACCATATATACAATCTTCAATAAGGCTAAATGCCACCTTTTCAAATTAGCTCTTGCAATATCCCTGGGTAGCATGTGAATCCTCATCTAGCTATGCAAGTTGTAGTCTACTCATGTGTATATAAGAACTGCCTAGAGGAGAGATGAGGCATGATCTAGGCACAAGTTGATTAGAAAGGTAAAATAAAGCAACACTGGAAATTTTTCTTTAATACTATTTTTTATACTTATCAATTTTTGTCACCTCATATTCCTTTTTATTATAATTTGCTTAGTAAAAATAAGAAAAGAAAGACAGTTTGTATAAGCTAACTTCAATGTACAAACATTTAAGTGCCTATATGATTTAAAGGTCCATGCTTAAGTTGTATAGAAACACTCTGGCTTGACTTTCAAAATAAACTGTAATTTTTATTTTGTTAAAAATTAAGAAAGTAGATTGTTGCAAAATAGTGATGAATAAATGCCAAAACTTGTTTACAAGTTAAAATAGTTAAAGATTAGACCAAAAATAAATGAAAGCTAGACTAAAAAATTACAAACAATGGACATAACAAAAAGTTGTTTTTTGAAAAGATAAACAGAATCAACAAACTTTAACCGTACTAAAGAGCAAAAAGAGTGTGATGGTGCATGCCTGTAATCCCATATATTTGAGAGGCTGAGGCATGAGAATCGTTTGAACCCAGGTGCTGGAGGTTGTAGTGAGCCTGAATCATGCTTTTGCACCCCAGTCTGGGGATATAGTAAGAATGTGTCAAAAAAAAGTAATCTTAAAAAAATCAGAAACAAAAAATGGAGTCATTACAACTGGTATCAAGTTTATGTATGAAATCCTGTCATTTGTAGAATCATGGATGGAAATGAAAGACATTATATCCAGTGAAATAAACCAGAAACAAAAAGACAATATGCATTTTCTTACTAATAGGTGGAAGCTAAAAAAATTGATCTTATGTGAGTAGTTAATAGAAAAGCGGTTTACCAGAAAGCAGAAAATGTAGTGGAAAAGGAGGGGAGGATAAAAGGGTGGTTGATTGGTTGATTAATTGGTACAAAAATACAGTTAGATAGAAAAAAATAAGTTCTAATATTTAATTGCATAATAGGGCAACAATAGTTAAGAATAATTTATTGTATATTTCAAAATAGCCAAAATATAATATTTGAAATATTCCTAACACCAAAAAGTAATACATGTTTAAGGTAATGGATATCCCAACCACCCTGATTTGTTAATTACACATGATATGCTTTTATCAAAATATCACATTTACCCCAAAAATATGTACAATTATTACATTGTAATTACAAAAATAAACTTGACAAAAGGACATAATATTAGCAAATAAGAGATTATTTTGCTAACTAATCTAATAGGATTTGATAAAAGATAAGTTTCCCAGCACTTTCAGTTTTTTTATGTGAGCCTTGAAGTTACTTCCATGTTATTTTTTACATACTAATTGAATGAATATTCTGTCTCTCAAAATATGACTTCAAGGTAGACTAAAAATATAAATTATATTGCACAGAGCCAAACTATAACTTTGTCAAAATATTCATTGTTATTGTTTTATCCCATGGCTAATAATTGAAATTACCTATACAAGATATTTCATATAGTTTGGCTCTGTGTCCCACTCAAATATCAGCTTGAATTGTAATCCCCATAATCCCCACCTGTTGAGAGAAGGACTAGATGAGAGGTAATTGGATTGTGGAGGCAGTTGCTCCCATGCTGTTCTCTTGATAATGAATATGTTCTCAGGAGATCTAATGGTTTTATTAGTATTTGACAGTTCCTCTTTCAAACACTTTCTCTTTCCTGCCCTTGTGAAGAAGGTACCTACTTCCCATTCCTCCATAAGTATAAATGTCCTGGGGCCTCCTGAACTGTGTGGAACTGTGAATTAATTAAAGCTCTTTCCTTTATGAATTATCCAGTTTCAGGGAAGTTCTTTACAGTAATGTGAAATGGACTAATACAATCTTCAAATGTCATACTCTGTACTTAGATTCTCCTATTTAGTATTTTTCATCCTATGAGTAAATCTTGAGGCTCTACCTAAGTCCCTTGAGTTATCCCTTGTTTCCATTTATAATATTAGAAAATAACTTTATGAAATAAACCATGCCTGTAGAATCATGAGATAATGAGTAAAAACTGGATAAATCTTAATGAAGATAATTTTTAGAAGATATGCAATTGTATCAGGAAGATAATAGCAGATAAAATGTGGGAAACCTTTTCTTATTGGAGTACCAAGTGTTCTTTTGTTAATAACTCCAAATTTCAATTTGACTACTACATTTAATCTAAATAAATTCTATGTATTTTTCTCAAGTCTATTTTAATGTAGTTTTCAACACAAATTATTAAGTTACTCATTACACTTTTGCTTACTTTTATTTTTATGAACTTCCATTTACATATTTCACTGTTTTCCTCAATGAAATTTTTCATACACTTTACAACTTAGTTTACTTTTACATGAATGAAAATATTTTTCTCAGAAAACAGAATACAAGCAAATTTAAACTGCTGTAATAATTTTATTTCTCCCATTTATGTTTATCCTTAAATCCCTTTTTCTGTTTTGGGATTACTTTACACAGATGTTTTCTGCCCTTGCTAAGCTAAAATAGAAAATTATATGTGAAGCATATGTTCAACTAACAGTTATTTGTTAATTGATTATTGGATTGATTTATTAATTCATTCTTATTTAAAAGTATCTACAATGTCAGTGCATTTTTTCAGAGTCATAAGCCATTTAACTAATGAGGGTAATATTTATACTATCTAAATCTTAGCTATAAAAGAAATACTAGATTGTTAATTATTATACCTGTGTTTTAGTTTTGGTCAATTATCAACTTTTGACAAATTATTAAATATATACGGAGGGAGATTATTCATCTGTAAGATGATATGGTAATAGTAAATGATCTCTTAAGTTATTGGGTAGTTTTGTGCATAAAATTATCTTAGCTTTTACTTTGCAAGCATGTTTACCTTAATTAACTCTAATGCCTCACATTACACGTACAAATTTCATATACCACTAAGATATATATATTTTCATAGAACTCAGAAATGAATGAAATGCTTATTATGAAAATAAGAGTAGTATTTTATTCTTTATTGAGTACTTGTTAGCTTTCAATCACTGAAGGGATGTATATATACTTATTAAGCAATTGTTTTGTCATTTGAGAAAAATAAGGTCTAAGAAAATTGTGCTATTTGTCTTTGGTAAGAAAGCTAATAAATCTTGAAGTCATATTTTCATCCTTTACTGCCATGATATATTATTTTCTCAACTTAAGGAAGAGAAAATAGACATATATATTTATATAGAATTGAAGATTGATTAATAATGTTCCTTATGATCAAATACCTGGTCTTCAGTTTTCTTAATTCAATATTTTCCTATAAATAGTATAACATTCTAAAATTCCTTCCCCTAAATTTTGACCTATCAATAATGTAAGTAACTTGTTAACAATTGTTAATGTCAAATATAAATGAATGCATGTTAATTTTAAAATTTAGATGTCTTGTTAAAAATACTACTTATAGCTGAATCCTATGATTCAATCTAATTAGACTTAACCAAAGTAGATAATTTTAACTTGAATAAAAATAAGTACTTAGTTCTGAAACATTATTATTAATTTCAGGAATACATATAAAATTTATTTATTGATATCTCACTTGTAAGAGATGATGTTTTAAATATTAAAAAAGTACATTTTGTAGCTTTTTAAAACAATTACTTTTAAGAATTATTCAACATTATAATTTATTTTGTACAATGCTAAGTCTTCATCTGAAGTATTCAAAAAAGAATTCTATGTATTTTTTATTCTAGTTTGAAATGAATAAATTTATAGCTTACTTGCCATTGTAATTGGTGAGAATTTTTATATTGATAATTTATTATTTATTATGGTAATTTAATAGATAGAGAAATGGAACAATGATGATAAGAAATAAAGCATTTTCATAATTCAAACTGTTCCATGTAGAATGACACATTTTGCAGTCAATAGAGAACTCCCCCCTTTTCTCTGATGGGGGGAGTATTTAAAGAAACTCCGTTTTCATGTATTTATGTTCAATTTTGTTGAAAAATACAATAGGGTAAATCATATTTAACTGAATTATAAAATCTGCTTGCCATGTAACTCATTGTAATTTATATTTCTAGAGTACTCTGTTCATTTCCTTTATATATACCTGTAGCCCAGTAATTATAATATAATGTTAGAATGCAAATTTTAATCACACTTTTATCAAATTTTACTAGTTACAGTAGTCCCCTCTTATCCCCAGTTTTCCTTTCTGTGGTTTCAGTAACCCATAATAAACTATAGTCTGAAAATATTAAATGGAAAATCCAAAATTAAACAATACAAAAGTTTTAAATGCAGGTTGTTTTAAATAGGATGATTAAATCTTGTCTCCTCATCATCTGTCTCATCCAGGATGTGAAATATTCCTTTGTCCAGCTATCCATGCTGTGAAAGCTACCTTCCCATTAGTCACTAGGAGCCATCTTGGTTGTCACATTGACTGTAACTGTATTACAGTGCTTGTTTTCAAGTAATCCTTATTTTACTTAAAAATGACTCTAAAGTGCAAAAATGCTGTGCCTGATTTATAAATCAAAGATTATTAAAGGCATATATGTATAAGAGAAAAACACTATATATAGAATGTGGCACTATCCATATTGGGAATCCACAAGAACATACTTTCTTTGAGTAAGAGGGTGCTAATCTGTGTCAATTTTGGACTTAGTCTCATTTTGTCTTAAGGCCTTTCTGTAAAACAGGAAAACAAAACAAGACAAAACTTTTGTTTATAGGTGTTTCCTCCCCTAAAATTATATGCAAATTTTTTAAGGTAAAACAATCTCATCTATAATTTACTAAAATGGAGTAGTTTTCGTTTCCTTTTTCTGAAAATTTTTCTTGTTCTTTATGTCCTACCAGGTTTGATTTACCTGTAGTAACCACAAATGTGGTGAACCATTTTGTTTTCCAGAGAAGATACACATGACACAAGTAAAGAATTAAAATGAGTTATCATCTGGTTCAGTGAACACATGTATACTATATGGGACTGAAGATACAATCACAGAGTCAACAGAACATCACTGAATAAAACAATTTAACTTATTCTTCCAGGATAAAGTATAAAATATAAATGCTTACACCCCATCTTTTTACTTGGTAGACATTTTACGTATATTAAAGGCAGCATAGAAGACAATAAAAATATGCTTTGCCATTGACACATAATTACATAGTTTGGAAGCCCTATTTAAGGTCTGCAAGTTCTAATCCTTCTGTAAAATATTTATAAGTAAATGAATATTATATGTCATTGAACTGTGTTAATGAAAACCATAAGTGTTTTTAGACTAATTTAGACAATTATCCTCTTGGCCTATGCGACGAAGCCATATTTTTACAACTAGAAAATCCAATAGACAATTTAAGAAAGATGTATATAAAACAAAAATATGTGTGTTTTAAATACATAGAATTTATATTTAAATGTGATGTTTTATATGAAATATTTTAAGATGAAAAATAAAATATAAATTCTTATACATTCACTAACATTGACATTTTAATAAGTTTTGAAATACACACAAATATTTTATAATTCATTTTGAAATATGTGGACAACTTGTGTCATGGGAAAACTAAACTTGTGTCATGGGAAAAATATGTTCTTAATGTATCTTAAAATGATACCTTAAGGTCTAAATATATATATATTTTTTCCTAGATGAGTCCCTCCTTGTTGCTGATTGGGTGTTTTTTTGTTTTTTTGTTTTTTTGGAAAAAAGAAAGAAAGAAAAAGAAAAAATAGAGAAAGAAGGAAAAAAGAATGAAAGAGAAAAAGAGGAAGAAAAAGAGGGAGAGAGAATGGGAGTCTTGCTTTATTGCCCAGGCTAGAATGCAGTCTAAAAATGGGTATTAAAAACCTCTTTTATGCCGATAAGTGTGCTTGACAATGGAGACAGGAAGGAATAAGGGAGGAAAATAACAAACAAGCAGCCAACCAATATTTCATTTAAACCTGTGAAATGCTATGCAATTACTGAGGAGTGATTTACTTCCAATTATGTAGTCACTTTTAGAGTAGGTGTGATGTGGTACTGAGAAGAATGCATGTTTTGTGGATTTGGGGTGGAGAGTTCTGTAAATGTTTATTAAGTTTACTTGTTCCAGGTCTGAGTTCAAATCTGTCTAATATTGACAGTGTGATGCATTTGGTTGGTAAATCTTCCTCCATCCCTTTGTTTTGGGAATTTGTGTATCCTTGCATGTGAGATGGGTCTAGATGCAGTATACTGATGGGTTTTGGCTTTTTATCCAATTTGCCTGTGTCTTTTGATTGGGGCATTTAGGCAATTTAAATTTAGGACTAATATTAATATATGTGAATTTAATACTGCTATTTAATGCTAGCTGTCTGTTTTGCCCTTTAGTTAATGTAGATTCTTCATTATGTTGACGCTCTTTACGTTTTGGTATATTTTTGGAATGGCTGATAATGGTTGTTCCTTTCTATGTGTAGTGCTTCTTTCAGAAGCTCTTGTAAAGCAGGCCTGGTGATGACGAAATCTCTGAGTACTTGCCTGTTCACAAAAGATTTTATTTTTCCTTCACTTATGAAGCTTAGTTTGGCTGGATTTGAAATTCTGTGTTGAAAGTTCTTTTCTTTAAAGATGTTGAATGTTGGCCCCCGCTCTCTTCTGGCTTGTAGGGTTTCTGCTGAGAGATTTGCTGTGAGTAACCTGACCTTTCTTGCTGGCTGCCCTTAGCATTTTCTCCTTCATTTTAACCCTGGTGAATCTGATGATTATGTGCCTTGGAGTTGCTCTTCTTGAGGAATATCTTTGTGGTGTTCTCTGTATTACCTGGAGTTGAATATTGTCGTGCCTTGCTAGGTTGGGAAAGTTTTCCTGAATAATATCCTGAAGAATATTTTCCAGCTTGGATTCATTCTCTTCGTCACATTCAGGTACACGTATCAAACGTAGATTAGGTCTTTTCACATAGTCCCATATTTCTTGGAGACTTTGCTCATTCCTTTTTACCCTTTTTTTCTCTAATTGTGTCTTCTCATTTTATTTCATTGAGTTGGTCTTCAACCTCTGATATCCTTTCTTCTGCTTGGTCAATTTGACTGTTAAAACTTGTACATACTTCTCGAAGTTCTCCGTATGGTGTTTTTCAGCTCCATTAATTCACTTATATTCCTCCCTAAATTGTCTATTCTCCTTAGCATTATGTGAAACCATTTTTCAAGTTTCTTAGCTTCTTTGCATTGGGTCGTTAGAACATGTTCTTTTAGCTCACAGAAGTTTCTTATTATCCACCTTCTGAAGCCTGATTCTGACAATTCATCACATTCATTCTCCATTAGGCCTCATTCCCTTGCTGATGAGGAGCTGTGATCCCCTGAAGGAGGAGAGGCATTCTGATTTCGGATGTTTTCACACTTTTTGCACTGGTTTCTTCCCATCTTTGTGGATTTATCCATCTGTGGTCTTTGTAATTGCTGACTTTCAGATTGGGCTTCTGAGTGAACTTGCAGCTTGTTGGTGGTGATGTTATTTCTGTTTCTTTTTCCTTCGGCAGACGCCCCTCCCCCACAGAGCTGGACCTTCTGGGGTTCAGCTGTGCTTGCTGTGAAACTCTCAACCGTCAGCGTTTCCAATTGCTGTTTTTTTTTTTTTTTTTTTTTTTTTTGGTGGGGGTGGGACCAGCGGAGCCCAATCACCTGGCTCCCCGCCTCGAAGACCTCTTTTTTTCTTTTCCCAGTTGAAAGGTTGATTCTCTCCCAGGTGCCCCAGTTGCCCACTAAAAAGTCACGGAGAGATCTATGCAATTTCCCGTGCGGCTACCACACCAGCTGAAACAGCGGCTTTCTAGTGTTTTTCTGCCCGGGAATCTCCCGGTCTGGCTCCCTGCTTCAGTCCCCTCTTTACTCAGCTGAACGGGTGACTGTCTTTTTGGAGCTCTAAACGCCAACCAAAGGGCACTTAGTCCCGCATACTCCTCACTGAGAACCTCCGTGCCTGGATGCCGGCAAAACAGCCGCGGGGGCCAAAAGAGTCACGCTGGCAACCCTTGGGGCTCTTCTGCTGGGGATCTCCTGGTCCATGGGCAACAAAAATTCGTCTGGAAGTCTGGCGTCCACTCACTCCCTGCGCCTTCACTGGGAGCTGCAATCCTGAGCTGCTGCTAAACAGCCATCTTGGATCTCCCCAGGTATAAATATTTTAATTGGCTTTTATATGGCACTGAACTAACCTTGAACTAAAATTATTAATGAAATCACTACCTAACATTTATATCACAAAATAGCCAAAGATTGGATCTGTCAGTAATTAACATCAATAATAGACACTAGTATATGAGTTGATATAAAAGTAAATATAGAAATAAATATACCTGCATTTAATTTCATAATGAAAATTTGCCAGGTTAACAGGCAATATGAAAATTTAATTTTACAAAGATAATTTTTAAGAGTAGGTAAAATGCTCAACAAGAAGATAAATAAAATTTTTATTTGAGCATTTAAGCATTCAGATGGCCAACAGGTATATGGTTTGTTTTTATTTTTTTGCATATTTTGCAAACTTTGACTTTATATTTTTAATCAGTTTCAGAGAATTCTCAACAAGTATCTTTTAGAATGTTATTTATCTTATTTCTCTTTTTTCTCTTTCTTATACTCAAATTTGTATGTAGTGAGTTTTTGTAACATGACCCACGTTTCTTTTATATCTTTTTCCATATTTTTAATCTTTTCTTTATGTATATTACTCTTGATATGTTCTCCTGACTTATACTATAGGTCAGTAATCTTTTTTTTCTGCTTAAATATACTATAAACACATCTATTGAATTGTTTTAATTATTATTATATTCTAGAATGTAGTTCTAGACTTTAAATAACAATACAAACATTTAAATTATATGGTGAAATTATTTCTGATCTTGAACACTTTAATCATAGTTATTTTAAAGTTAATTTCTGAATAAGTTATGAATCTGTACCTATTGTTCTTTTTTCTCTTGATTGTTAATCATCTGATCCTGCTTACTGGCATGCTTGGTGACATTTGAGAGAATGCTGGACATTGAGTATGAAAAGTTAAGATGATGCTTGGCAATGTTACTTACTCCTGAATAAATTTACTCACCTTCTCTTAGGGTCTTTGAAAACAGGCAGATTACCTCCTTTTAGTCCATGCTAGGTTTCAGGTTTTGTAGAGCTCATTTGCTTCTAGATTTCCCTTCCTACCCTAGCCCTCACTAATAACCTAAGTATTTACCAGCTTTCCTCCATTTGTAATGTCCTGAAATTCAACGCCTATCTTGCTTAGGTCTGCAAAATGCTTAAATATTTGCTTAATGAAATAGCATCACTGCACCTAATTTTAATTTATTTTTGAAACTTTTTAATAATATTCAGCTTAGGATTCAGCAAGTGACTGAAGAAAACCACATAGCAATTTTAGAAGAATGAACCCTTCCTTTTTCTGTATCATATCTCCCTAATATTCAGATTCCTTGAAAGGCCTGAATTTCAATTTCTGTGACCTTGGCTCAGTGTGGCTACTATACACCTAAAGCTGTTTCTTTCAACCTCTATCCTCCTACAGCAAACCAGCAGATTATTCACATGACCAAAGTAGAGGCAAATGTGAGGCTAACCATATGTCAACCTCCACTGAAAAGTATTCTGATATGCTACTAGTGGAAATATAAATTATTACTAATTGGAGAAAGAAATTAGAAAATAGAAAATTGCTGGTAAGATTTTGAGTAAAAATTTTTCGATAAAAAAAAAACCAGAAGAAATCTACTTTTAGGATTATACATTATGAGAAATTTTGCAAATACACACAAGAAGATACAGACTAGCAAAAGGGAAGACTTCACAAACCAATAAATGTCTATTAATAGGGAAATGAATAAATAATAGTTATGTTCATACCATAGACTAATACAGGATGCACATTTCTACAGAATCTCTGAGAGGAAGCATAATGATTTCTGAGGACATGCTACAGGAAAACAAATATAACGGGTAAAAATTATTTTTAGAAATATATATTTGAAGGCATTCAAAAACTGTAGAAACTTCCTAAGGGCAACCAGCAAATGAAACAAACATTTATTTAAGGAATAATTGAGATCATGTTAAGGACAGTGAGAATCTGTGGCATTTGAAGAACAATGATTTTCTTCCCCAGTCAGTTCATCAAAAGATAACTTAGATTTCTGGCATATATTTTTTACTAAATATATGAGATTCCTTCTTCCCTGGCTTCCAGTCTAGGGCTATGGTATATGGCAGGCGTCCCCAAACTTTTTACACAGGGGACCAGTTCACTGTCCCTCAGACCGTTGGAGGGCCACCACATACTGTGCTTTTCTCACTGACCACCAATGAAAGAGGTGCCCCTTACTGAAGTGAGGTGGGGGGCCGGATAAATGGCCTCAGGGGGCCGCATGCAGCCCGCGGGCCATAGTGTGGGGACGCCTGGTATATGGTATCTGCTAAGAAGAGCAGGCTGCCAGCGTGTATCATTCTTACCAGATCATCTGTGCCATAGAATCTCTGTTTTTGTTTTGTTTTGTTTTTATAATTTTACTTTAGGTTCTGGGGTACATGTGCAGATCACGTAGGGTTGTTGCATAGGTACATACATGGCAAGTTGGTTAGCTGCTTCCATTTCCCTGTCATCTATATCTGGCACTTCTCCCCATGGTATCCATCCCCACACCCTATTGTCTCTCCACCAATTGACCCCCCCAATTGACCCCAGTGTGTGATGATCCCCTCCCTGTGTTCATTGTTCAACATCCACCTATGAGTGAGAACATATGGTGTTTGATTTTCTGTTCTTGTGTCAGTTTGCTGAGAATGATGGTTTCCAGATTCATTCAAGTCCCTACAAAGGACATGAACTCGTTTTTTTTTGTTTTTTTGTTTTTATGGCTGTGGAGTATTTCATGGTGTATATGTGCCATATTTTCTTTGTCCAATATATTATTGATGGGCATTTCAGTTGATTCCAGGTCTTTGTTATTGTAAACAGGGCCTCAGTGAACATACCTGTGCATGTGTCTTTTTTGTAGAGCGATTTATAATCCTTTTGGTATACACCCAGCATTTTTTTATATGTTTGTTAGTCTCATATATGTCTTCTTTTGAGAAGTGTCTGTTCGCATCCTTTGCCCACTTTTGAATGGATTTGTTTTTTTCTTGTGGATCTGTTTTAGTTCTTTGTGGATTCTGGATATTAGCCCTTTGTCAGATTAAGCCATTTGCAGAAATTTTTTCTCATTCTGTTGGTTGCCAGTTCGCTCTAATGATTGTTTCTTTTGCTGTGCAGAAGCTCTGAAGTTTAGTTAGATTCCGTTTGTCTATTTTAGCTTTTGTTGCCAATGCTTTTGGGGTTTTAGTCACGGAGTCCTCGCCTTTCTTCTTCTTTTTTTTTTTTTTTTGAGATGGAGTCTCACTCTGTCTCCAGGGTGGAGTGCAGTGGCATGATCTCGGATCACTGCAACCTCTGTCTCCTAAGGTTCAAGCAATTCCTCCTGCCTCAGCCCCCAGAGTAGCTGGGATTGTAGGTGTGTGCCACCATGCCTGGCTGATTTTTTTTTTTTTTTTTTTTTTTTGTATTTTTAGGGGAGATGAGGTTTCACTGTGTTAGCCAGGATGGTCTTGATCACCTGACCTCTTGATCTACCCTCATCGGCCTCCCAAAGTGCTGTGATTATGGGTATGACCCACGCTGAAGCTCTGTTTTAATCAATAACAGCTGTGAGGTCTGTGGTTCTCTTCCTCTGCCCATCCTCCATTGATGAGGTAAAAACTCTGCTCCAGATGCAGCAGGATGAAAACGCTGGGCCCTAATTGTTCTTACCCCACTTTGCTCATAGGATGGAGATTTCTCATCAGGAGAGGCAAGCTAAAAAACACAGAGGCTGCACTCCCCGCCCTCTACCCTGCTTACTAATCATAGTGCCATCTGAGAGAAGTGGGCCAGTACTCTATCCCTAGCTCCAAGGCAGTGGTACAAATTTTTACTCTGGGTAAAATGTAGATCTTAAGAAAAGAGAAATTAGGCCGGTAGTGGTGGCTCACGCCTGTAATCCCACCACTTTGGGAGGCCAAGGCAGGTGGATCATGAGGTCAAGAGATCGAGACCATTGTCGTCAACATGGTGAAACCCCGTCTTTACTAAAAATAAAAAAAAAAAAATTAGCTGGGCATGGTGGCGCATGCCTGTAGTCCCAGCTACTCGGGAGGCTGAGGCAGGAGAATTGCTTGAACCCAGGAGGCGGAGGTTGCAGTGAGCTGAGATCACGCCATTGCACTCCAGCCTGGGTAACAAGAGCGAAACTGTGTCTCAAAAAAAAAAAAAAAAGAAAGAAAAGAAAAAGAAAAAGAAAAAAAAAAAAGAGAAATTAGTACTTCTCCCTAACTGGACCGATTTTATTTGGAAAAAAAGCTCAGAGAGTAAAACCTAAGGGCACTGTTGAAAGCATTGAGGATTTTCATGGTATGCAGTTAAGAGAAGATGCTATCTCTAAGAAAGCAAAAGGATCAAGTGCAGAACTAGAATTTTGAAATAGACGGTCAGAGAAATAGGCAACTAAGAAGAGCCCTCCTGGGGTCATAAAAAACAAAACAAAAAAAAACAAAAAAAAAAAAACAAAAAAAACCCACCAAACTCAATAATGTGCATCAAAGTCTACCTGCCATTAACTGTATGTTTGTGTACCCCTAAAAATCTATATTCTGAAACCCTAATCCCCAATGTGATTTAATTTGTATATATGGCTTTTATGAGGTTATTAGGTTATGAAAGGGAAGCTCTCAACCATGTGAGGATACAAGAAGAAGATATAACCAACAAGAAGATGATTCTTCCACAGACATGAGATCAGCTGACACTTTGCTTTTAGGCTACACAAATTAACTGTGACATACATGTTTGTTGTTTAAGCCACCCAATATATGATAATTTGTTATAGCAACCCAAACTAAGACACTCCCCTAGCAAAGAGATCTAGGTGTAGTCAGATCAAACTATGGAGCAACTTATGTTTCAAAAAACAATTGTCAAAAACGAATACAGCATATACATAATAATATATGCTTATGTAGGTAAACATCATCTTATACAATGTTCATATGCATAACAAAATTTTAAAAAATCATTTAAAAATTCAATAATAAATTACAATATTGAAATTGAAAGACACTATTTGAAAAATAAAACTTTCTAAAAACTTAATTTGAATTAACAAAAGCAGTAGATCTATTATCTGACAATTGATGGGGACTGAGAGTTTAACACTTATACAGACAAATCAGCTAAAAACAGGGAGATCAGGAAAGAGACAGAACCCCATGAAAACCACTGCTATCTCAAGTAGATAGTGACAATGTGTTAGACTAAAATGGCTAAAGAATCTGAGCTTGTTTGACCTAAAAATAAAATACGTAAAAGGTTTTAGACAGCTTTTTTATATATAAGTGATTTCTTCAATTGTCTCTTTAATTGAATATTAGGGCAAAAGTACATCATAAAGCATTTATTTAGAATGACAAATTTTGGTTTAAAAATCTTACAATAAGCATAACTGTACATGATAGAATACGTTGTTACTAAGAGAATGTACAAGAAAAGACTTATGGGCAAGCTGCCACTGATAAAGTAGAGAAGATATTTATAAAGTGAAAAATCTATGCTGTCTATATGTTTTTAGTAAAAGGTCTAAGATTCTATTATTCAAGTACCTTTTTATAGTTAGATCTATATGGACATACAAAAGCTTAGAACTAATATTAGAGTCTTTAAGAAAGAATATGTTTATTTGCTCTTCCAAAATAATAGATAATTATTGAATGGATAATGCTGAGATATGTGATAAAATAGTTGGACATGTGCGTACATTCATATACTTTGGAATGTGTAGTGAAATGTTAAGTTCAACGTCACCAATATAAGCAAAAGTCTAAGATTAGAAGCATTTGGTTATTCTGTTTTATCTTGTGACGTTTTCTTCTAGATCATTTTCTTTTTACTTATTTTTCCAACTTAGAACTCTCTGATGTCTGCTTGTGAATGTGTTATTTAGTTAAACCTCCATTCTGCTGGTCAAAGCCCAATTAATATATACTTAGAGTAAAATATTATTTACAACAGAACCTGTATGTTCCAGTCTTTGCATTTTTTGTTGCACTGACTTTTAGAGAAAATAAAAAAATACCCAGTTATGACATACAAATCAAAGTATAACAAAAGACTATTTGTCTTCCTGTATCCTTAGGTAGATACAGTCTACTGATCCTAATTGTGTCATGAAAAAATTCTTTGTGATGAGAGAAAAAGTTGTTTTTTGGGCCTAGGCAGTTTAAATAAGTTAAAAATACATCTTGTCACGACAAGACTTGTGCTTGATTGCAAATGCTTATTTTGAATACACATTCCAAAAGTCTCCCTCCACCCCTATTTCCTCTACCACCATGAGAGTTAGCAAGAAGAATAAGGAAGAGAAAATTATTTTAACCCAGCCCTCCCTAAGCCACTCATATAGAACAATGCACTTAAATATTACTACTCTTATCCACATTACAAACATTATTACCATTTCTAAACACTATTACACAATTATCCAAGGTTCATAAATAAAAATGTGAACCACTTATTGGATGTGTTGGACAAAAGAGGTAGTAGAGATATCAATCACGCTGTTCTTTAATCTCCAACCATTTGATCCAAGACAATGTAAGGCCACAGGCCTAACAGTCTCCTTCAGGAAAAATGCGGACAGTGAAAACTGCTGTTGTGTAATAGCAGTTTGAATACTGAGAAAGTCAGAATGACTTGTAGGGATTTTGAATTTTAGGAAAAAACAGGGCAATCTCTCAATAAATTGCGTTAAAGGATTGCAAAATCTCAGGGGAAACACCTTACACTTGGCTAAGGTTATTTTTCATTGTTAAATTGGTTAATAAGAAAAAAATATTTTCTAAGAGATATGGATAGTAATGTGTTACTCTCACTTTTTAATCTACAGATCAAATAATATAACAGTATTATATCACAATGTTAATTGTATTGTATAAATTAATTGCCTGTGAGACATACATATTTATATAGATTATGGATTAATATTTTTAATGAAAATCTTAATTTTGAGTTTGGCTTTTGTAAAGAAAAATCTGTTTTTAACATTTCTTACAAATTCTTATAAGGGGGATGTTTTTGGTAGTTATTGCACCTAATGTTAATGATATTACTTTGAGATCATTTTATTATAAAAAGATTAACTTTTTTCTTTTTTTGTTGTTACAAAAATTATTTTGGCGAGTAAAAGAGGCAATCATCTCACACAGTCTAGGAAAGGGGGTATGTATTTTAGATTGTGACCCCTCAAATGGACACCTCCAGTGATTTTTGGTGTCCTTCCTGCTGCCCCACTTAATGAGGGCGTCTGGTTCCAGACCCAGTCCCTCCTTATCTGATTTCAATTTACCCGCTGAGCTTGGAACTCCTGTTCTGGAATTGCTAGAATATCCTGAATTCTTGACTAAAGTTTTCTTTAGAAGGAAGCATTAACAGAACTCCCTGGACAGCCATAAATTCTTTCTTTCAAAGATATTCCTTAAAAAAAAAAAAAAAAAAAAAAAAAGTTTAATTTAATTTTAAGTACCAAGATACATGTGCAGGATGTTCAGATGTGTTAAATAGGTAAATGTGTGCCATGGTGATTTGCTGCACCTATGAACCCTAGGTTTTAAGCCCCACATGCATTAGCTATTTATCTTGATGCTCTTCCTCCTGCTGCCCCTCTGGCAGGCCCCAGTCTGCATGGTTCCCGTCCCTGTGTCCATGTGTTCTCATTTTTCATCTCCCACTTATAGGTGAGAACATGTAGTGTTTGGTTTTGTGTTCCTGTTGTCAGTTTTCTGAGGATAATGGCTTCCAGCTCCATCCATGTATTTGCAAAGAACATGATCGCATGTATTTTTATGGCCACTTAGTATTCCATGGTGTATATGTACAATATTTTCTTTATTCAGTATATAACTAATGAGCATTTAGGTTGATTCCATGTATTTGCTATTGTGAATAGTGCTGCAATTAATATACATCTGCATGTAGCTTTATAGTAGAACAATTTATATTCCTTTGAGTATATACCCAGGAATGAGATTGTTAGGTCAAATTGTTTTTCTGATCTAAGTCTCTGAAGAATCTCCACACTATTTTCCACAGTGGTTGAACAAATTTACATTCCCACCAACAGTGTAAAAGCATTCCTATTTTTCCACAACCTTGCCAGCATCTTTTGTTTCTTGACTTTTTAATAATCACCATTCTGACTGGTGTAAGTTGATATCTTATTGTGGCTTTGATTTGCATTTCTCTAATGATCAGTGATGTTGAACTTTTTTTTTTATAGGTTTGTTGGATGCATAAATGTCTTCCTTTAAGAAATGTCTTTTCATGTCCTTTGCCAATTTTTTAATGGGGTGGTTTTTTTCTTGTAAATTTGTTTAAGTTCTTTGAGGATACTGGATATTAGACCTTTTTCAGTTAGATACATTACAAAAATGTTCTCCCATTCTGTAGACTGTCTGTTCACTCTGATGATAGTTTCTTTTGCTGTGCAGAAGCACTTTAGTTTAATTAGATCCCATCTGTCAATTTTTGCTTTTGTTGCAATTGCTTTTGATATTTTCATCATGAAATATTCACCCATGCCTGTGTTCTGAATGACATTGCTTAGATTTTATTATAGGGTTTTTATAGTTGTGAGCTTTACATTTAAGTCTTTAATCTATCTTGAGTAAATTTTTGTGTAAGGAGAAAGAAAGGGGTTCCGCTTCAACTTTCTGCATATGGCTAACCAGTTTTCCCAATGCTGTTTACTAAATAGGGAATCATTTTCCCATTTTTTTGGTCAGGTGTGTCAAAGATCAGATAGTTGTTGATGTATGGTCTTATTTCTAAGATCTCTATTCTGTTCCATTGGTCTGTGTATCTTCTTTTCCAGTACCATGCTGTGTTTGTTACTGTAGCATAGTATTATAGTTTGAAGTCAGGTAGCATGATGCCTCCAGCTTTGTTTTTTTTTTCTCTTAGTATTGTCTTGGCTATACAGGCTCTTTTTTGGTTGCTTATGAATTTTAAAGTAGTTATTCTAATTCTGTGAAGAATGTCAATGACAATTTAATGAAAATACCATTGGATTTATAAATTACTTTGAGAAGTATGGTCACTTTTGTCATATTGATTCTCCCTATACATGAGCATGTAATGTTTTTCTATTTGTTTGTGTCTTGTCTGATTTTCTTGAGCAGTGATTTATAGTTCTCCTTGAGGACGTCCTTCAAATCCCTGGATAGGTGTATTCCTAGACATTTTATTCTCTTTAGCCATGTGAATGAGAATTCATTCATGAATTGGCTCTCTGCTTGTCTGTTGTTGGTATGTAAGAATGCTTGTGATTTTTGCACATTCATTTTGTATCCTAAGACTTTGATGAAGGCACTTATCAGCTTAAGAAGCTTTTGGGTTAAATGTGGTTTTCTAGATATAGACTCATGTCCTTGCAGACAGAGACAGTTTGAGTTTTTCTCTTCCTATTTGAATACACTATTTATTTCGTTTGCCTGATTGCCCTGGCCACAACTTCCAATACTATGTTGTATAGGAGTGGTGATAGAGGGCATCCTTGTCTTGTGCCAGTTTTCAAGGGGAATACTTTCAGTTGTTTCCCATTCGGTATGATATTGGCTGTGGTTTTGTCATAAATGGCTTTTATTAATTTGAGGTATGCTCCATAAGTACCTCATTTATTGAGATTATTTAACATGAAGGAATGTTGAATTTTACTGAAGGACTTTACTTTGTTGAGATAGTCACATGGTTTTTGTCTTTAGATCTGTTTATGTAATTGATTATGTTTATTAATTTGTGTATGTTGAACCAGCTTTACATACCAGGGATGAAGCCGACTTGATTGTGGTAAATCAGCTTTTTGATGTGCTGTAGGATTCAGTTTGACAATATTTTGTTGTGGATTTTTGCATCAATATTCATCAGGAATATTGGCCTGAAGTTTTCTTTTTTGTTGTATCTCTGCCAGGTTTGGCATCATGTTAATACTGGCCTCATAAAATGAGTTAGGAAGAAGCACCTCCTTTTCAATTGTTTGTGTTAGTTTCAGAAGAAATGGTGCAGGCTTCTCTTTGTACTTCTGGTAGATTTCAGCTATAAATCTGTCTGGTCCTGGGCTTTTTTGGTTGGTAGGCTATTTATTACTGTCTCAATTTCAGGACTTGTTATTGGTCTATTCAGGGATTCAGCTTATTTCTGGTTTATTCTTGGGATGATGTATGTTTCCAGGAATTTATACATTTCTTCTAGATTTTCTAGTTTATTTGCATAGAGGTATTTATAGTATTTTTGATAGTTGTTTGTACGTCTGTGGGGTCTGTGGTAGTATCCCATTTATCATTTTTTATGTGTGTCCATTTGATTCTTTTTTCTTTGTCTACTCAGTGTTCTATCCTTTTTCTTTTTTTCAAACAAATGGTTCCTGTATTGATATATATTTTTTATAGGTTTTTACTGTTTTTGTCTCCTTCATTTCTGTTCCAGTCTTGATTATTTCTTGTTTTCTGCTAGTTTTCAGGTTTGTTCACTCTTGGTTCTCTAGTTCTTTCAGTTGTGAGGTCAGGGTGTCCATTTGAGTGCTCTCTAGCTTTTTGATGTGAGTATTTAATGCTATAAATTTCCCTCTTAATACTGTTTTAACTGCATCCCAGAAATTCTGGTGCATTGTCTTTTTGTTCTAATTAGTTTTGAAGAACTTCTTGATTTCTGCCTTAATTTTACTATTTACCCCAGAGTCATTCAGGAGCAGGTTGTTCCATTTCCAGCTAGGTACATGATTTTGAGTGAGTGTCTTAATCTTGAGTTCTAATTTGATTGTGTTGTGGTCTGAGAGAAGTTTTATTATTATTTCTGTTCTTTTACATTTTCTGAGGAGTGATTTACTTCCTATTATGTTATCAATTTTAGAGTAAGTGCCAGGCAGCACAAAGAATAATTTATATTCTGTTCTTTCGGGGTCGAGAGTTCTTGACATATCTGTCACGTCCACTTGATTAAGAGCTGAGTTCAAGTAATGAATATCTTTGTTAATTTTCTGTTTCAGTGATCTAATATTGACAGTGTGGTGTGAAAGTCTCTCACTATTATTGTGCAGGAGTCTAAGTCTCTTTGTACATCTCTAAGAACTTGTTTTATGAATCTGGGTGCTTCTGTATTGAGTGTATTTATAGGTAGGATAGTCAGCTCCTCTTGTTGAATTGGCCCTATATCGTTATGTAATGCCCTTCTTTTTCTATTTTGATCTTCACTGGTTTAAAATCTGATTTCTCAGAAACTATAATTGCAACGCTGCTTCTTTCTGCTTTCCATTTGCTTGGTAAATTTTATTCCATCCTTTATTTTGAGCCTATATTTGTCTTTTCACATTATATGGGTCTTGTGAATACAGCACACCAGTGGATCTTGACGCTTTCTCTAATTTGCCATTCTGTGTCTTTCAATTGGGGCATTTAGCCCACTTACATTTAAGGTTACTATTGATATGTGTGAATTTTATCCTCTCATCATGATGCTAGCTGGTTAGTTTACAGACTTGTTGATGTAGTTGGTTCATAGTGTCTTTGATCGTTGTACTTCAGTGTGTTTTTACAGTGTGTGGAAATGGTTTTTCCTTTTCATATTTAATGCTTCCTTCAAAAGCTCTTGTAAGGCAGGCCTGGTGATAATGAATTCCCTCAGCATTTCCTTGTCTAAAACGGATTTTATTTCTCCTTTACTTATGACTTAGTTTGGCCAGATATGAAAATTTGAGTTGGAAATAATTCTTCTCCTTTCTCCTTTCTCCTTTCTTTCTCCTTGCTCCTTTCTTCTTTCTTCTTTCTCCTCCTCCTCTTCTTTTCTTTTCTTTTCTTTCCTTCCTTCCTTCCTCCCTTCCTTCCTTCCTTCCTTCCTTAATGTTGAATATTGGACCCCATTCTCTTCTGGCTTGTAGGGTTCTGGTGAGAGGTCCATTGTTAGTCTGATGAGCTCCCCTTTGGAGGTGAGCTGCCCTTTATTTCTGGCTGCCCTTAACATTTCTTCCTTCATTTTGACCTTGGAGAATCTGATGATCATATGTCTTGATGTTGATCTTCTTATGAAATATCTTACTGGAGTTCTCTGAATTTTCTGAATTTGAATGTTAAACTGTCTTGTTAGGTTGTGGAAGTTCTTCTGACTGATATTCTGAAGTATGTTTTACAACTTGGTTCCATTACCCCTGTTTCTTTCAGGTAGACTAATCAGTCATAGGTTTAGTCTTTTTACATATTTGGAGGTTTTGTTCATTCATTTTTTACTCATTTTTCTCTAATCTTGTCTGCTTGTCTTATTTCTACAAAATAGTCTTCAAGCTCTGATATCTTTTCTTCTTCTTAGTCTGTTTGGTTATTGATACTTGTGGTTGCATTTTGAAGGTCTTATGCTGTGTTTTTTAGCTCCACTAGTTCATTTATTTTCCTCTCTAAGCTGGTTATTCTGGTTATCAGCTCCTGTAGTATTTCATCATGGTTCTTAGCTTCTTTGCATTGGATTAGAAAATGCTCCTTAGATTAGCAAAATTCATTATTATCTATCTTCCAAAGCTTAGTTTTGTAAATTCATCCATCTCGGCCTCCGCCCTGATCTATGCCCTTGCTAGAGAGGTGTTACAGTCATTATGAGGAAAAAAGGCAAACTGGATTTTTGAGTTTTCAGTGTTTCTTTATTAATGCTTTCTCATCTCATTTTCCTGAGTTTATCTTGCTTCAATCTTTGAGGCTGATGACCTTAGGATGTGTTTGTTGTTGTTGTTGTTTTTTGGTTTGTTTTTGTTTTGTTTTGTTTTGTTTTGTTTTGCTGATGCTATTGTTGTTTCTTTCTGTCTTTTTGTTTGTTTTTCTTTTAACAGTCAGGCCCCTCTTTCATAGATCTGTTGTAGCTTGCTGGGGTCCACTCCAGACCTTATTTACCTGGGTCCTTCCTGCACCTGAAGGTGTCACCAGTGGAGGCTTCAGAACAGCAAACATGGCTGCTCCTTTCACTGGGATCTCTGTTCCAGAAAAGAACTGACCCAATACCAATGGGAACACTCTTGTATAACGTGTCTGGCAACCCTTGTTTAGGTGATTTACCTAGTCAGGAGGTATGAGATCTTGGATTCACTAAAGAAAGGGCTGCCCCTTGGTGGAGAGGGTGCACTGTGCTGGGGGGAATTCCACTTGCCCACACTGCCCAGATTCTTTAGAGCTACCAGGGGAAAGGATTAAGTCTGCTAATCAGGGGAGACCACATCTCCCCCTCCCCACAAGGGCTCAGTCCCAGGGAGATCAGAGTTCTATCCCTAAACTCCAGTCTGGAGTTCCTAAAAATTCCTGCAGGGCTCCCCCACCTAGTGAAGAGGGATGGGTCAGAGTCCAGCCTACAGAAGAAGTCTGGACAGGATCTGCCATGGCTGCTATGCTGTGCTGTGGGAAATTCCTCCTAGGTTCCAATTGTCCAGTCTCCCTGGCACCAGTAGTGGAAAAACGACAAACTGGAGAAACTGGAACTTCAGTGATGACTGCTACACTCTCCCTCCAGGAGCTCAGTTTCTTTGGCAGCAGGCAATCGCCCATCCCCAAGGGAGCTCAGTAGTCTTAGGCAGTGTCCAGCTCAGTGGCGACTGAAAATCTACACAGATCTGTTCTTGGGACTCAAAGCCCTGGTGGCATGGGCTCATGAGGAGTATCTTATCCACGGTTTGCACAGATTGGTGGAAAAAGCATGGTTTCCTGGGCAAGGTAACACTATCACTACTGCCTTCCTTGACTGGATGATGAAAGTTCCCTTTGCCCAGTGTGGCTCCCAGGTAAGCTGTGGAACCACCCTACTTCTCCTTGCTCTGAGTTGTACTAACTACCTCGTCAGTTCCAATGGGAGAACTTGTATACCTCACTTGGCAGTGCAGAATTAATTCACCATTTTCCTTCTTCTCACTGTGAGCCTCCAACTGCAGCCATTTGTAGTCAGCCATCTTGGGCTGTAATAAGAAGGTTTACTCTTTGATTTATAATATTAAGTGGCAAATTGGAACAATTTTGTAGAGAAATTTGACTAGTAGAAACTTTGCTGGTATTCCAGGATCCATTTGTTGAAATAATATAAGGTGCATGAGATCTCATTAAGGCTTACTTGATAATTTTCATTATAAATGTCATTGTTAACTTACTGCTGATGAGGGGAGATTAAATTATTAAATTTACAATGTAAGCTCAGTATTATTGAGGAAAACATAGCTTAATTTCTAAGTGTTCACCTCACTGGTGGTATTATTTCTTTGCCCAAATTGGAAATGGGAGCTTTGTTTTCTTGGATTCACAATGGTTAATTCACTGGTGTTATGATTTGTGTTCTTTTGCATTTGCTGAGGAGTGATTTACTTCCAATTATGTGGTCAGTTTTAGAGTAGGTGCAGAGTGATGCTGAGAAGAATGTATATTCTGTGGATTTGGGGTGGAGAGTTCTGTAGATGTCTGTTAGGTCTACTTGATCTGGATATCCTTGCTAATTTTCTGTCTCATTGATCTAATATTGCCGGTGCAGTGTTAAAGTCTCCCATTATAATTGTGTGGGAGTCTGAGTTTCTTTGTAAGTCATTAAGAACCTGCTCTGTTTATCTGGGTGCTCCTGTATCGGGTGCATATATATTTAGGATTATTAGCTCTTCTTGTTGCATTGATCATTTTACCATTGTGTAATGCCATTCATTGTCTCTTCTGATATTTGTTGGTTTAAAGTCCATTTTATCAGAGACTAGGATTGCAACTCCTACTTTTTTTTTTTCTCTCCATTTCCTTGTTAAATCTTCTCCCATCCCTTTATTTTGAGTCTGTGTGATTATTTGCACATGAGATGGGTCTCCTGCATACAGCACATCCATGGGGCTTGACTTTTTATCCAGTTTGACAGTATGTGTCTTTTGATTGGGGCATTTAGGCCATTTACATTCAATGTTAATGTAGTTATGTTTGAATTTGATCCTGCCATTTTGTTATAGGCTGGTTGTTTTGCTCATTACTTGATGCAGTTTCTTCACTGTGTTGATGCTCCTTACCATTTGGTATGTTTTTGCAGCAGCTGGTACTGGTTGTTCCTTTTCATGTTTAGCGCTTTTTTCAGGAGCTCTTGTAAGACAGGCGTGGTGGTGACAAAATCTCTTAGCAATCGCTTGTCCGTAAAGGATTTTGTTTCTCCTTTGCTTGTGAAGGTTAGCTTGGCTGGTTATGAAATTCTAGTTTGAAACTTCTTTTCTTTAAGGATATTGGATATTGGTCCCCACTCTTCTGGCTTGTAGGTTTATGCCAAGAGTTCCACTGTGAGTCTGATAGGCTTCCTTTTGTGAATAATCTGACCTTTCTCTCTTGCTGCCCTTAGCATTTTTTTCCTTCATTTCAACCATTGTGAATCTGACGATTATGTACCTTGGGGTTGCTTTTCCTGAGGAATATCTTTGTGATGTTCTCTGTGTTTCCTGGACTTGAATGTTGGCCTGCCTTGCTAGGTTAGGGACGTTCTCCTGGATAGTATCCTGAAGAGTGTTTTCCAGGTTGGATTCATTCTCCCTGTTACATTCAGGTACACCTATCAAAGGTAGATTAGGTCTTTTCACGTAATCCTATATTTCTTGGAGGCTTTATTCATTTCTCTTTTTTTTCTAATATTGCCTTCTTATTTTACTTCATTGAGTTGATCTTCAATATCTGATATCCTTTCTTCTGCTTCGTTGATTTGGCTATTGAAACTTCAGTGTGCTTCACAAAGTTCTCGTGCTGTGTTTTTCGGCTCCATCAAGTCGTTTATATTCTTTGCTAAGCTGGTTATTCTAGTTGGCATTTCCTTTAACCTTTTTTCAAGGTTTTTAGTTTCTATACATTGGGTTAGAACATGTTCCTTTAACTCAGATATGTTTGTTGTTACCTACCTTCTGAAGCCTGCTTCTGTCAATTCACTGGACTCATTCTCCATCCAGCTTTGTTCACTTGGCGGTGAGGAGTTGTGATCCCTTGGAGGAGGAGAGGCATTCTTGTCTTTGGTGTTTTCATCCTTTTTGTTCTGGTTTCTTCCCATCTTTGTGGATTTATCTACCTGTAGTCTTTGTAGTTGGTGACTTTCAATTGGGAGTCTCTTAGTGGGCATCATTTTTGTTGATGTTGAGGCTATATCTTTCTGTTTTTTAGTTTTCCTTCTAATAGTCAGGCCCCTCTGCTGCAGGATTGTTGGAAGTCCACTCCAGGCTCTGCTTGCCTGGGAATCACCCACAGGTGCTGCAGAACAGTAAAGGTTGCTGCCAGTTTCTTCTTCTGTTATCTTCATCCCAGAAGCATACATGCCGGATGTCAGCCAGAGCTCTGCTTTATGAGGAGCCTCTTTGGATATACGGGGGTCAGGGAACCACTTGAGGAGACAGTCTGTCCCTTATCACAACTCAAGTGCTGTGCTGGGAGCTCCTTTGTTCTGTTCAGAGCTGCTGGGCAGGTATGTTTAAGTCTGCTGCAGCAGAACTCACAATCACCTCTTTTCTCAGGTGCTCTGTTCTGGGAAGGTCGGCTTTATTTTTAAGTCCCTGAAGTGCTGCTGCCGTTTTTCAGAGATGCACTGCCTAGCAAAGAGGGAATCTAGTCACACTCTGCCAGCAGAGGCATTGCTGAGCTGCTGTGGGCCCTGCCCAGCTGTTGAGTAAGCTTCCTTACAGTTTTGTTTACAGAGTTACAGTTAGTATTGCCATAATTGTAGTCTGCCTCAGTAACAGCGGATTGCCTCAGTAATGGTGGACTGCCTTAGTAATGGTGGACTGTGTCGATAATGGTGAACTTCCACAGTAGTGGGGGATGCCCTTCCCCTCACAGAGCTTGACTGTCCTGGGTCAAGCTCAAATTGCTGCTCTTGCTGTGAAGCTCTCAAGCCAGAGCATTTCAGATTGCTGGCCCTTGTTGGATGGGACCTGCTGAGCCAGATCACTTGGCTCCCTACCTTTAGCCCTCTCTTTTTCAGTTGAATGGGCTGCTCTGCCTCCCAGGAGTTCCAGGCCCCAGTTGAAATGGCCACCCAGCCCTGTGTGAGTTTTCATGTGAAAACCAGGGGCACCAGCTGAAACAGCCATGCTGGAAACTCTTGGCACTTTTTAGCCCAGGAATCCCCTGGCCTGTGGGCTGTGAAAACTGTGGGAGAAGTGTAGTATCTGAACCGGAGTGCTGGAGTGGCTGGAAGAAGCCCTGATTTCCTCCATTGGGTAGGGAGGGAGAGTCCTCCAGGGATTGCATTTCCGGGGTGAGGCAGCACTCCTCCCTGCCTCTGCTTGCCCTTCTTGGGCTACAGCCACTGTGCAACAGTCCGATTGAGATGCACATTTGAAAATGCAGGAATCACTCACCCTCTGCATAGCTCTCACTGGGAGCTACAATCCAGAGCTGTTCCTATTTGGCCATCTTGCACTTTGTTCCAGGAAAATGAATTAGAAAGATTAGAAACTATTTTTGTGTATGTTAACAATGATACATTCAGTTTTGTTACAGCTTTGTTTCCTGAATTTTGTGTTTCAGAAAGGAAGTATATTTTTCTCTTATCTGAGGGTTTAAGAAATATCTTCCAGGGTAGAGTTGTTTAGGTTGTCCATGGATTATATTAAATAACTATTGGAGACCAAATTTTAGGGAGCATTCAGTAAAAATAAAACAGAATGAAGTAAATAAAACACTAAAGGAGATTGTATCCGTTCATTGTAACTTTTAAATAAATAGCATGTATTTAAATGTAAAACTTTAACTGAATAATTAAAATATTTTCATAAAAAAGAAATTCAGTTTCTATGTGAGTTACAGTCACTATTTATATTATGATCAGTCACTTTTTTTTTTTTTTTTGAGATGGAGTTTCACTCTTGTTACCCAGACTGGAGTGCAATGGCACGATCTCGGCTCACCGCAACCTCCGCCTCCTGGGCTCAGGCAATTCTCCTGCCTCGGCCTCCTAAGTAGCTGGGATTACAGGCACGCGCCACCATGCCCAGCTAGTTTTTTGTATTTTTAGTAGAGACGGGGTTTCACCATGTTGACCAGGATGGTCTCGATCTCTTGACCTCGTGATCCACACGCCTCGGTCTCCCAAAGTGCTGGGATTACAGGCTTGAGCCACCGCGCCTGGCCTCAGTCACTTTTTTTTTTATTGGAAGACATTTTATGTGTTAGTCACTTTACCACATGGCTATATGTTGACAGTAGAATGATGAAGATATATATAGTCAATGATGTTAAGAAATGAAATCTTACTGGAAGACATAGATAATTCATCAATTAAAACATAGTAAGTTAAGTTAAAATAGGTTATTAGGGGCTTTGTTTTTGAAGAGATAGGAAGAGTTTTTTAGTTGTGGGTATCACCCTACTTTACAATGTGTTTTGAACAATGCCTGCTGCTTTTCTACACTGGGAGAGCTCCAAGTTAAGTGAAACAGAGATGAACATGTTGTATCAGTTTTTCGAGTATCCCCTGATGGGTCAGAAAAGACACGCACAATTCTTTGTGAATAAGGTATGTTCTGCTCCCTTTGGAATCAAGTGGAATCAGGATCATTGTCTCACACTTGGAATGCAGGCTATTATCTTATGGAGTCCAACTTAGCTGGGAGAGTTTGGAAAAAGAGAAAGTTAAAATGTCACAATGCTTTTCTACTATTTTTAAGTTGACTTTTTCTTGATAGAAATTGTACTTGGTTTTGACTCTTTGCAGAGTCAGGGAATGGTTGACTTTGACAGTTTTTGCTTCTTGTTCCATATTTTTGTGGACTTATGGGTGTTTGGAGCTACCTGTTCCTGTCCTTTGCTGATGTTACTCTCTCTCTAAAAATGTTTCTATTTGCACTATTGCTACTTGTATCTGTGCATGTGTTCATGTAGGGGTGTATGTGTAAACACGCATATATACAAATACACATGCAAGTATATACACAGATACAAATTTACATATACTACCATTACGTCATATTTAATCTTAGAAAAAATTTAACTTTAAAATTTATTTGTTATACTTTAAGTTCTGGGGTACATTTGCAGCACATGCAGGGTTGTTACAAGATGGTTGTTACAAGATGGTTTGCTGCATCCATCACCCTGTTATCTGTGTTAGGTATTTTTCCTAATGCTGTTCCTCCCCAAATCCCCTACCACTTGTTATTCTTACCCTAGCTCCTAAACCCCTAACAGGCCTCAGTGTGTCATGTTCCCTCCCTGTGTGCTTGTTTTTGCATTGTTCAACAGCGACTTATGAGTGAGAACATGCAGTGTTTGATTTTCTGTTCTTGTGTCAGTTTGCTGAGAACGATGCTTTCTAGCTTCATCAATTTTTCTGCAAAGGACATGAACTGATCATTTTTTTATGGCTGCATAGTATACCATGGTATATATGTGCCACATTTTCTTTATCCAGTCTATCATTGATGGATATTTGGGTTGGTTCCATGATATCATCTTAAACTAGTTAGAATGGCTCTGAAGAGAAGAAGAAAAAGAACAAAACAGATATTGGTGAGAATATAGAGAAAGGAGAATGCTGATACACTGTTGTTGAGAGTATAAATTAATATAACCTCTATGGAAAATAGTAGGACATTTTTCAAATAGATAAATGTAGAGCTACCATTTGATCCAACAACCCCACTCTCGGGTATCTGCCCAGAGGAAACGAAATGACTTTACTAAACAGATACTTACATGTTTATCACAACCCTATTCATGATAGCAAAGTCATAGAATCAACATCTCATGTACCCCATAAATATATACACCAAGTATGTAGCCACACAATTTTAAAATAAATTAATGACATTATAAAATATTTTAGATAAGTCACCAGCTCAACCTAAGTATCTATCAGTGGATGATTGGATAAAGAAACACATACACACACACAAACTTATATGTGCTATGGAATGCTACTCGCACATATAAAAAAGAAATCGTGTGTTTTGCATCAATACAGATGGAGACGAGTCCATAATCTTAAATGAAATAAATCAGAAAGAGAAAGCCAAATACTTCATGTTGTCACTCATAAGTGAGAGCTAAATAATGCATACATGCAGACAGAGAGTGAAATAATAGACATTGGAGACTCAGTAGAGTGAGAAAATCAGAAGGGTGTGAGTGTTGAGAAATTACTTAAGTGATACAATGAATACTACTCTGCTGTTGGCTACATATAAAGCTCAGCCTATACCACTATGCAATATATCCATGTAACAAAACTGCACCTGTACCCTCTAAATCGACAATAAAAAATAAATAAAATTAAAAAAATAGGTGTCATTTCAAGTGAGTGGCAGTACAGTACTTTGGTAAATGATAGTAAAATTATTTATTCACTATCTGAAAAACACTACAGTTGCGTCTCACAGCAATATCAAAGTGAAATCCAGGATAAATTCTTCTGATATAAAAATGCTAAAGTAAAATATAGAGTAATATTTATATCATGTGAGATCTAGCAATTCTTTTAAGCCTAAAAGAGTAGAAAATGCATGTCAATGCCTTACGTATCTAGTTAGCATTTGCCTAAATAATACATACATGTTAAAAACAAATTTTATTTGGATTGCATTCCAAATATCCCTCCCAAGTGAATGATGCACATCTTTTTATTAAATTAACAACAGAAGTAAATGATTTAATGTTAAAAGTAGAAATTGCTAGCTGTAAGAAAGTTTAAAAAGATACAAAAAAATACAAATTAAAGTAAAAGGTAATTTGCAAACATGAAAAAGGGATACATAATGATGTAAATTTTCTATAATTCTTCATTTTTAAAATTTGAAACATAAAGAGAATGAATGCTAGTCAAAACCTCAGTTCGGAGAATGTCTGAAGTAATATACCTATCTAGTTATTTCTTAGGGAAAAAGGTAAAATGTGAATGATATGGAATATATTTAAGGTAACATATTAAATATGGTTTGCATTGTAATATATCGTTGATTAAGAAAAAAAAACTGTAGAACCATGGAAACTTGGTCATACAAATATGTCTTCTTAAAGAAAATTCCTGTTATTTATAACTTTGTCTGTCTTAACAAGATAAATTAGTTAAACCAATAATCTTTGAAGTGCTACTTAAAATATTTTTTCAAAGCAAATAAGCCAATTAAATGTAAATCCCCACTAGCTAGTACAAAACTTTGAGGAAGATAATATGAAGATTTTTAAATTACCTTGGGACAGATAAATAAATCTTTTCAGCTTTTTATGGTATAATTGATGGAAAAAATGTACATATTTCAGGTATAAAATGTGTTTTCATGGATGTATACATTATGAAATGTCACAAACAAGCTAATTAATATATTTATGTATATTACCCCACATAGTTACCTTTTGTAATGAGAATGCCAAAGATATTCTTTGTTAGTATGCACTGATTTTATTATGGTTTTTAAAAATTCTTTAATAAATATTAAAACAAATCTAAACAGAAAACTTTATGAAGATAGACTAGTGGAGGGTTCCACCCTGCTCGACGGTGGATGAGAGCATTGAATTATATTTTAGCTTTACCCAGTGGCGAGTTCTGTGAGACACATAAATTATTTGATAAGATGAGGTTTTGTGAAAAAATAAATCCTTTGTACCAAAGAGAAATGAACCAGAAATGCCACTGAATTGTGTATCAACCGCAGATAATCTGTCAACCAATAAAGAAGATTCAGCAATTATAATAGTTATAAATAATTATGGGCCACATATCTTACCAAAATATATGATATGTCATAGATTAAGTAGGAGAAAACAAAGCTTTATGTCTCCAAGGAACTGATTCTCAATGAATTTGATATTATACCCAAAATAAAATTTAACTAAACTTTTCAGAGGTATCAGCTTTTAATTTGTAATTTTCCTATTCAATGAGAAATGCTAGTGCCATTTATTGCTCTAATTACCTAATAAAAATGAATAGCTCTCTGATTTCAACATGCATGTCTTACTGTATGCAAAACATTCAGTTCCTCAGCAGAAGAAAATTCAAGTTAATGGAAAGACCTAACCAGCAGGAGCTTCACAATTTATTACAAAGATAAATTAGAAAGATGCAATAGCCCTGCAGAGTACAAATTGTATGTTTCTAAGAAATACATAGATGTTGGATAGAGATTTGAATTTCTAAAAATGTAAAACATTTGACAAATTTTAAGACTTTATCTTGCTTCTCTGTCAGTAATGATCACAAATTATTGCAACTGACTCTTGGTAAAAATATTACAAGACTTGTTTTATTGGCATTTAAAATTTCAGGAGAAGCCTAAATCAATTTACTGCAATTAGTTTGTACTGACACTTCTAATGGTTAGTGGTTAATCTGAAACTCATGACATATTTGATTAAACTAAAATTGCACATGAATAGCCATTTCAAATTGTGATAACTCATTAAATCTTGTGTCTATGCAGAAAAAGAATATATGTCTAATAGAGGGGATATAATGGATAAAAAGAACTTTCTTTTAAAAGAAATAAGTACATTTTAATTAGAATGAATATAACAGGTCAGATATATTCTATCATTTTTGTTACATAGAAACTGTTGAGTCCTAAAAAAGGAAGATACAGTTAATTAAGTTAATTAAGTCAAAGCCTTAACAGATACAGAAAATGTTAGCAAAGATGAAGAAAAGTATAATGTGGACTGACCTATTTTATCAGTAAAATGAGACTTTCGTAGTAGAATGTCTACAAGTAACTGGTACTTTAATTTTTCTAAAGATTCAGCACTCAGATCAAGGGATTAAAAAATCCCTATATTTAATTTAATTAGGTGTTCCAGAGGTTCAAGTAATTACTTTCCTTCTCATTATTTTTCATACAAGGTAGGGTCTTCTGTCTATTGAAAAAGGAGGAGAATGTTAAATACAGAACTTCAGATTCCCATTTGTTTTTTAAAATGATGAATAAATTTTATCTGATTTTCACATTTTATTCATTAATTTCTCAATAATTCAACAAATTAAAAGTCTAGTTTAATAACTGTTCAAGTGCTATATGTCTTTTCTCTTAACCCATGCTCACTTTTTAACTTTTTCTTAATTGTGTTTTATCACAAAATATTTATATAAATGATCATTGTAAAATATTAACAAATGTAGATTAGTGAAAATAAAAATTGTAGTTTTAATATAAAGTTAAATAGTTCAAATATTCAAATATAAACACAATCAGTACTTTTGTCTATGATCTTCACACTCTAATCTGTATCTGCATATGACTTTACATATAAAGCTAACTATGTTTATAGATAAAATATCAATGGGTAAATACATAATAAAAAAATTCCTTCATAAACCATTATACTTTGTAAAATCATTTAAGATCCACTTTTCATTCGATAATCATTGTCAACGATTGTCAGTGAGATTTAAGGACTCATCTAGAAATGTGTTCATATCTTGGCTCAACCCCTTACTAACTGTATTTCATAGGAAAAGTCTATTAACCTGTGATATGAGAATAATAATATATTTACTCATAGAGATGTCATAAGAGTCAAATGAGATAATGTATAAAAGTACTTAAAACCATACCAACCATTCTCAGTAATATTTACCTTCCTCTGCCTCATTAAACTCCTTTATTTCTTCTTTAAGAAGTATAAAGATTCCAAATTTAATCATAGATCTTTCATCAACTTAATTCTAACTTGATATTGGTTATTGCCTATGTACTATTACAGTATTTGGAAAACTTTCAATGTACATTATGGAAATAAATTAATAGCATAGTAAGCTCTCATTTCTTAAGATTGGGAAAATCTAAACTTTATAGAGCATTATTCTAGCATGATATCTATTTAGGGTATTTTTAATCAGTTTTACAATTGCTGATATATAAAGATTTTTAGCTTTCAAATTTAATTTGCTAATTTGTGTTTCATAGAAAACTTTCCATTTCAATTATATTTTCACTGGTTAGCATAACTATTCTCATTGTCCTTTCTCATAAATTTAACTTTTTTATATAAAACGATAATCATTTTATTAGTCATATTGTTGCTTATTTGTAGAATAACACTGTAATTGAGTCTGACTCCATTTGTTGATGTTTACCTGCTCACGGTTTTTAAACCTTACTTCTAGCCCTACCTTTACTGCCCCAAATCCAAGCAGATAAGAAAGATCTGATTTTTCTTCCTGTGGTGTCACCAGGAGATTCAAACCGTGCCAGGTTGCTCTTGAGAATTCTTACTCTGGCCTCACATTATAATCGCCATAAAAATTTCAAGCCATATATCCCTTATTGCTGTTCCTCAAGCCAATATTAGATCATCTTGGGAAGCCTGCACTGCTTTTCCCAGAATGTATTATAAAAATAATATAACTTTTTGGGTCTGTGGTGTGTGTGTGTGTGTTCATCAATCTTGATATCGTAACCAAATATGAGGATGTGTGGGTTCACCCTATTTCTTCAGGATGGCTATTGTCAAAATGCAAAGAGCTAGAGGTGCAAGATCAAACAAATTCAAAAGCTAGCAGAAGACAAGAGATAACTAAGATCAGAGCATAACTGAAGGAGATAGAGACACAAAAAACACTTCAAAAATCAATAAATTTAGAAGCTGGTTTTTTGAAAAGATCAATAAAATAGACTGCTAGGAAGACTAATAAAAAAGAAAGAGAAGAATCAAATAGGTGCAATAAAAAATGATAAAGGGACACTGACTCCACAGAAATATAAACTACCATCAGACATTACTAGAAATGACTCTATGCACATAAACCAGTAAATGTGAAAGAAATGGATAAATTCCTGGACACTTACATCCTCCCACCACTAAACCAGGAAGAAGTTGAATCCTTGAATAGACCAATAACAAGGTCTGAAGTTGAGGCAGCAACTAATAGCCTAGCAACCAAAAAAAAGTCAAGATCCAGACGGGTTCACAGCCAAATTCTACCAGACCAACCAAGAGGAGCTGGTAGCATTACTTCTGAAACTATTCCAAATAATGCACAAAGAGGGAATCCTTCCTAACTCATTTTATAAGAGCAACATCATTCTGACACGAAAACCTGGCAGAGACACAACTAAAAAAGAAAATTTTAGGCCAATATCCATGATGAACGTTGATGCAACAATCTTCAATAAAATATTGGCAAACTGAATGCAGCAGCACATAAAATGTTTATCCATCATGAACAAGTAAGTTTTATCCCAGGGATGCAAGACCAGTTCAACATATGCAAGTCTATAAACATAATCCATCACATAAACAGAACCAAAGACAAAAAACAGATGATCATCTAAATAGATGCATAGAAGGCCTTCGACAAAATTCAACAGCCCTTTATACTAAAAACCCTCAATAAACTAGGTATCGCTAGAATGTATCTCAAAATAATAAAAGCTATTTATGACAAACCCACAGTCAATATCATACTGAGACGATAAAATCTGGAAGCCTTCCTTTGGAAATCTGGCACTAGACAGGGATGCCCTTTCTCACCATTCCTATTCAATGTATTATTGGAAGTTCTAGCCAGAGCAATCAGGCAATAAAAGAAAATAAATGATATTCAATTAGGAAAAGAGAAAGTCAAATTAACTCTATTTGCAAAGGACATGATTGTATAATTAGAAGATCCCGTCATTTCAGCCCAGAATCTCCTTAAGCTGATAAGCAACTTCAGCAAAGTTTCAGGATACAAAATCAATGTGCAGAAATAACAAGCATTCCTATACACCAATAACAGACAAACAGACAACCAAATCATGAGCCAACTCCCATTCACAGTTGCTACAAAGAGAATAAAATACCTAGGAATACAACTGAAAAGGATGTGAAGGATCTCTTTAAAAAGAACAACAAACCACTGCTCAAGGAAATAAGAGAGGACACAAACAGAAGGAAAAACTTTCCATGCCCAAAGTTAGGAAGAATCAATATTGTAAGAATGGCCATACTGCCCAGAGTAATTTATAGATCGAATATTATCCACATCAAGAACTGGAAAAAACAACTTTAAACTTAATATGGAACCAAAAGAGAGCCCGCATAGTCAAGACGATTCTAAGCAAAAAGAACAAAGCTGGAGGCATCACGCTACCTGACTTCAAACTATACTACGGCGCTAATAATCAAAACAGTATGGTACTGGTACCAAAGCAAAAATACAGACCAATGGAACAGAACAGAGGCCCTGGAAGCAAGACCACACATCTACAATCATCTGATCCTTGACAAACCTGACAAAAACCAGCAATGGGGAAAGGATTCCCTGTTCAATAAATTGTGTTGGGAAAAGTGGCTAGCCATGTGCAGAAAGCTGAAACTGGACCCCCTTCCTTACACCCAATACAAAAATTAACTCCAGGTGGATTACAGATTTAAACATAAAACCTAACACCATAAAAATCCTAGAAGAAAACCTAGGCAAAACCATTGAGGACATAGGCATAGGCAATGACTTCATGACTAAAGCACCAAAGGCATTGACAATAAAAGCCAAAATAGACAAATGGGATCTAGTTAAACTCAAGAGCTTCTGTACAGCAAAAGAAACAATCATTAGAGTGAACTGGCAACCAGCAGAATGAGAAAATATTATGCCATCTACCCATCTGACAAACGGCTAATATCCAGAATCTACAAAGCATGTAAACAGACCTACATGAAAACAAACAAACAAACAAACAAAAAACCCCATTCAAGAGGAGGCAAAGGATATGAACAGACACTTTTCAAAAGAAGACCTATCTGAAGCCAATAGACATGAAAAAGAGCTCATCATCAGTGATCATTAGAGAAATACAAATCAAAACTACATTGAGATATCATCTCACACCAGTTAGAATGGCAATCATTAAAAAATCTGGAGACAACAGATGCTGGAGAGTATGTGGAGAAATAGGAACACTTTTACACTGTTGGTGGTAGTGTCAATTAGTTCAACCATTGTGGAAGACAGTGTGTGGAAGACATTCAAGGACTAGAAATAGAAATTCCATTTGACCCAGCAATCCCGTTACTGGATATATATCCAAAGAATTATAAATCATTCTATTATAAAGACACATACACACGTATGTTCCTTGCAGCACTGTTTACGATAGTAAAGACCTGGAACCAATCCAAATGCCATTGATGATGGACTTGACATGGGAAATCTGGCACATATTCGTCAAGGAATACTATACAGCCATAAAAAAACGATGAGTTTGTGTCCTTTGTAGGGAAATGGATGAATCTGGAAACCATCATTCTCTGCAAACTGACACAAGAACAGAAAAATTAAACACTTTATGTTCTCACTCATAGGCGAGTGTTGAACAATAAGAACACATGGACACAGGGAGGGGACCATCACACACTGGGGTCTCTTGGCGTGGGTTAGGGGAGGGACAGCTGGGGCTGGGGAAGTTGGGGAAAGATAACATGGGGAGAAATGCCAGATGTAGGTGATGGGGAGATGGAGGCAGCAAACCACCTTGCCATGTATGTACCTATGCAACAGTCCTGCATGATCTGCACATGTACCCCAGAACCTAAAGTACAATAAAAAATAAAAGAGTAGATTTCAGTTTTTGTTGAATACCAATTTCTCCCAGCCAGTACCATAAGTGAGTCTTCACTGGACTATTTCACCCATCTAGCATTCCAACTACCTTTGAATGGTGATATACCTACATTGATGGACATGTAAATCCCATGGTATGAGCATTTTCTCATTTTCTTATTTTGTTATAAAATTATTTACATACAGAAATAATGCTCTTTGGGTTATAAGGATGGCAAATATGACATTTAGGAATTCCGTAGTTCATTGTACAGGCAGAAGCATTACTGGCAAGAGAAGTATATATACATATGGAACTGAATGTATGTTTCAGTGAAGACACAGCATTGACTCTAGATCTCTAATGTAAGTAGTGTGCAGTCGGGTGGCCTGCCTGTCCCTCTGGAAATGATTTCAGCTTTAGTCTCTTTTGTTGATAGAAGCCATCAACAGTAGTAAGATCAGTTTTGATGAGGTGAAACCTATAATTTAAGTCAATGCATAAACTTTATTTTTCTTGAGCCCATTGAACAATCACTGGGATAGCTAAGAAAAGAATATGGCAGACATGAACAGAAAAGTTTATCTTGGCTTATTATCGAGAACCTCTTCTGCTACTGTGCTGAGCTTCCTCATTTAAAACAAATAGCCAAATACCCATTTCCTTGTTCAAGAGAGTTTATTCACATAATTACTACATACCATCATACTAGCAGTCTTTCCATCTGTTTTTGCAAGTGCTCAATTATGAGGTCAA
The DNA here is from genome assembly GCF_048565385.1 of Saimiri boliviensis. Lineage (NCBI taxonomy): Eukaryota > Metazoa > Chordata > Mammalia > Primates > Cebidae > Saimiri > Saimiri boliviensis. The sequence continues at coordinate 119,578,704 of NC_133452.1, read as the reverse complement.
ACCACTAGCAACTCTTAAGAATATATTCTTTTAACTGTATCCCCCTGTAAGGAAATTTAACAAGCAAATGCACTGTTTAAAAAAAAAAATCTGTTTTTTTGTTTGTTTGTTTGTTTTCGTTTTTTTTAATAGTATTTCACATCCTTACTATTCTTTAGGACCACTCAAGTCACAGGCTACAATGCTGAAGCCGTTCATTTCACTTGGTGTCAACATACTAGAAAGAACCAACCATAAATCAAGTCACATTATTTTTCTTTTTCTTGCCAGTTTTTATAGAAAAATGTATGTATATGTGCATGGATGGATGTATGCACGTGTACATGCACAAATGTGTTTCTTTTCTCTAAGGTTTTAGATTTGAGGTTTTTTGTATACAACAAAAATAGATTAGGTATGTTTCCAAAGTCCTACCACAGTGCCAAAAACTCTGCATGTAATTGCAAAAATATGGGCAGACATATATGAATCTACCTTCCAGAAAATTAAGGGAAAGGCAACATATGGCTGAGACTGGGAACACATACATTACTTCTTTATCTCATTAGGAAGAAAGGAAAGAGCAAAAGGGAGGAATGAAGAAATGCGGTCACTTTGTTCTATTTAATTCTAAGTTTGTCAAACGAAACATGTAAAATTAAAGAAGTTAATTTTAGTAGTTTCAATATTACCTCACAGTCAAGAGTATATTGTGCAATATTAAATTCCTGTTGAAAATTATATTGTGATAAACTATCTCAGTGAAGACAGTTGAATTAAGTTTGAAACTTCACTACATAAAAATATTTTCTAAGCAAAATAGTGGATTCTTGTTTTTTAGCTTAAGGATTTATGCCTTTGAAAGTATAGGAAAAGAGTTGGAGAAGAGAAAGGGTATTTCCAAGTTTGAATTAATTTTGTCTAAGCCTCTTTAATAAGTCAAATTCTGACTATTCTTTGCCTTCTATAACATGATTATGTGAAATAGTCTTGATTTCTTTAGTTACCCTGGCTATGAACCAAACTAAATATTCCTGCCTAGATTCAAAGCATTAATGGTCCTCAAATTAGAAGAATAAACTGCATAGTTTTTTTGTTTTTGTTTTTTCCCTAGCTTTAGTAGGACTATCCTTAGAAGAATAGGATTAGATTAAATAATCTTTGCAAAAAGCTTAAATAATGTTAGTGAATTTACTGCGGGAACAGAAAATCTAGTTTATTTTTCTTGTTTCCTTAGAAATTAAAGTTGATTCCTATCAGAAAAACTGAAAGATAGTAAAAGGAAATGGTTAAGGCTCTGGGTCTTGGCTGTCTGGCTTAGTCATCTTGGATCTTTCCCCTACTTACAGTGTTATATTTAACTATTTTGCATCATTTGCAAAATGCAGATGTTGAAAACGTACTCCAAAGGTTTTTCTGAGTATCAAGTATTCCAATATATACTATATTAAGAAATTAAATGTTCCTGGTATATATCAAAACTCAATAAATGTTAGATCATAATATTATTAAGAAAACTTTTGTCATATTGAACATAATTACCTATACAGATTTAAAAAATATTTCCTGATTCTATACAGCCATAAAAAGGAATTATATCATGTCCTTTGCTGGGACAAGGATGGAGGTGGAGGTCATTATCCTCAGTAAACCAATGCAGGAGTAGAAAGCTAAATACTGCATGTTCTAACTTGTAAGTGGGAGCTGAATGATAAAAACACATGGACATTGGAGGAAGCAAAACACACTAGGGCCTGTCAGGGAGTGTGACGTGGGAGGAGGGAGAGAATCAAGAAGAATAGCTCATGGATGCTGGGCTTAATACCTAGGTGATGGGATAATCTGCGTAGCAAACCACTACGGCACATGTTTACCTGTATAACAAACCCCACATATCCTGCACATGTGCTCCAGACTTAAAAACGACACTGAAATTTTAAAAAGTCCTGATAAACAATCAAAATCAATGTACCAAGCATGCCATTTTTTGTCCACTAAATTGTCAGTCAAAATAGATGCTATCACATTCAAACTAAGGTCAAAAGAAAAGCACATCTTTAGAGCTACATTTCTATGCAAAATATGGGTCTTCAGTGATTTTTGTATGGCAGATCAAAACAACTATGGTTTAAACTAGATAAATGACATTTTATGGAATCACAAAATGTGCCTTTAAACAACTTAATGGCTGTAACGCATTTTAATTAGCTATCTGGCAAATCAACAGATGTACATGGCCAAGCTTGCATAATTTATCTACCAACAATGGTGCAGGTCCTTTTAAAGGGCTTGTAGCATTGCCTGCATTAACTGTCTTAATACCTCAGTGATTTCTGGCCTGATCATTTGCAATAGAGATTTTAAAACAGTGCCATTTTGGAAATGTCAATGAAGTATATGTTTTTCTCAGTCAACACAGATGTATATACAAGCATTTTCTGAGAACTGTTGCTAGAGCCTGTCAAAAGATGTGACAAAATTTGAAGTTTTCCTATACATAAGTGATAATTTTTACCAGAGTCTGAATGTTTCAGTTTTTTTTCATTTTTCAAGGAAACACTTTTTTTTTTAATTCATGGGACTGTATAATATACTTAGTTTAAGGGTCATACTTTGGAGGAAGACTGCTGGCAATTAAATCCTGCTTCTAGCACTTCCTGGCTATGTGACCTTGGACACCTTATTTAACTGTATCAAGGCTCTGTTTCTGCATGTGGAATGATAGGTAAATAAAAATAATTTCCTCACTGAATTGCTGTAAGAGAGAAAAATCTACAGGCATGTGTAAGTTCTTCAGTTAGGAGATGTTTGATGTTAAATTTGTTTACTTGATGAAATATAAAATCAAGCACTCTAATCTTATTTCTTGCCAAATTAAAAAAAAAGTATCTTTTGCTAAGAAGTATATTTTACTATTTTATTGGTGCATCTTGGAGACATCAATTGTTGCATCATTGTCATATACATATATATGTATATATAACAACTCTATATAAAAATATGTATAAATCTTTCTAACATTTGCTATGGTAGCAAGGTAGCAGGTAAATCTGCATGATATTCAACCGACTTCACTATGGTACAACGTACATTGCATCATCTCATTCTTATTTCCTGTCTTTTATCTCTATCTGGACTTTTCTCAAGGTAGAAAAATTCTGCAGAATCCTATCAATGGCTAGCCATAGACATCTTTAACAGCAGGGGAGGAAAACAGTGGACAAACATTTAACCAATGATAGAAGCTAAGCTTACTTTTATCTTTTCTTCACTGTCAGTGCAAATTAGGTAACAAAAACGGAAATTAAAAGATTAAGAAAAGTTAGCAAAGAAAGAAACCTTGATAAAACCTTGTGCCTGGAGAATCACTTGAACCTGGGAGGTGGATGTTAGCGTAAGCCGAGATCACAGAACTGCACTCCAGCATGAAAACAAACAGCAACCAAAAATACCTAGCAACTGAGCCAGGCACATTGGCTCACGCCTGTAATCCCAGCACTTTGGTAGGTGGAGTTGGGAGGGATTGTTTGAAGCCAATTGTTCAAGACCAGCCTGGGCAGAAAGGCAACACACTATTGCTACATTTTTTTTTTTTTTAATTAGGCTGGAGTAGTGGTGTGCACCTGTAGTTCAAGCTAAGGGGAGGTTGGAACAGGAGGATTACTCCAGCCCCAGAGTTTAAGGCTACAGTGAACTACAATCATGCCACTGCTGTTCAGTCTGAGAGGCAGAGCAAAACCGTAATAACATCACACCTGGCAATTATAACTTTAGAAATATCCTTGCTTTGAAAGAATGTTTTGAATTCCATTTTCTGAGAAAGAAGACACTCTATATAGGAGGAATTTTTCTAGGTACAATTAATGCACAGAGCCAAATTCAACTTCTACTGAGATATTTCCCCCAGTTGAAATTATGTTATCAGGATATGGAGTACGAATAATGACAAAACCGACTGTCTTTATTTCAAGTGTAAAATTGAGCACTCCATTGATCTTTAGGGCCTCAAATACCACTAAATCTCAACATTCATCTTGGACAATATATTATATAATATAAAATAAATTAGGTTAGAACAATTTCTAAAACACTGAGGATTGACTCGCCCTCTAAGAGTAACAGGTGAACAGAGTGTTGGTCCACTACTGTGTTTCCTAGTAATCTGTAATACTTATTTTAAAAGCAGGCATGTCATACTTATGGCGTTGATTTAATTTACCTTCAGAGGTCCTAAAGGATGCATGCATCAATGAGCAATGCTGACGAAATATCAACTCCACTCTGGAAGAGAAAATTCCTGAGGTTAGACTGAGCAGAATTTTTTTTAAAAAGCTGATTTTTAATTCCTTTGGAATTCTAACTCAAAAGATCAAAAAAAAAAAAAAAAAAAAACCTGATCTTGTCTTTTAATTCCTTAAGCCTCAAGGGCTTTATTTGCAAAGGAATTTAATTGAGGATTTTAATTTCTCTCTAGTAATTAGATAATTGAACATTGTATGAAAATGTGATGCCGTAGTATGCTTTTGGTAGTTTAATTTTGATATCTATAACATTTGATTATTAAAGTATTTTTATGGTTATATTTGATTTTGTTCTTAATAGTACAGGTGATGAACATGTTGTACAATGTAGACAGACATATTTTAGAGAGCAATACACATAGGAAGTGAACTTTTAAATTTGAATTCAAGATGTTCTTATAGTAGACATTACTATTTCATTGTTTGATCTATGAGGACAAAACTTTGTAGGCTCAAAAACAGTCCTATAAAATAGTCTCAAGGGACAGTCTGTAAAAGTGAACATGCTTAATGAAGATGGGAGACTGATAGACTGCAGTACCCAAAATGATGGTCATATGTCTGGCTGAACAATAGTTCAAGGTTTAAACCAATAAGTTGTGGATATAAAAACCTGAGAATGTCAGAAAACAAAAATCCGAAGGCAATTCCTTACAGGGAATTGTCCTCAAGATATTAGGAAAGCTTGTTAAACCCCCCTGAAAGCACCCTGCCTCTTTGTTGCTGAACCTTGAAATCCACAGGGTAGGCAATCAGAAAACAATGAAGGTAAAGTGAGGGTAAATCAAGGGCAGGATGGGTGCCACATGCTTGGCCTGGAACCCCACCAAAAAAGGCTGAAACCTGTGTCCGTTTTTTTAATGTTTTTTACCTTTGTGGCTAGTCTATTGTGCAGAGATAAACACTCAGACCTAGACCAGTAGCCAGAGAGGCCTAACAAGGATTTAAGGAAAGAAAGAACAGCTGGGGGCTCAGTTACTTCTTTCAGAGATAAGTCATCAAGTTAGCAACTATGTGTATAAATTACAAAACAGCTGCTCTCCAAATCTCCAAAGAATCTCTCTTTTCACCCTTACTGAAAACATTATAGAAAAGGAATTCTGTGAAATGTAATCCAGCCCTCTAGTTACCTTGTAAAAGAGACACCATGCCATTGTTTCCCCTTTCAAAGTGGAGGGATTCTCTTTGGATTCTGACAAAATCCTTTTTTACTGTTTTGTACATACAGTTGGAGCAAGTCACCTAATGATGGTAGTAGCAGGTAGCATTTGTTTATGTTTCTTCATTTAGGAAAATTAGTCTTTTTACATTTTGAACTTGGGAAAAATCTTGGCCTATTAAAGGCAGTGACCTAGAAAAGAATACCTGATTTGTTGAGGCTGTCTTTCAGTGGGGTGTCCCAAGGTCTGCACTGGAGGGTAGATGATTAGCAATTCCTTTTAGTTATCAAAACCAAGCCAAATTTTCTGATATAGATTCTATCAGCAACAACATTTCCATTTTGTTCTTATGTTTTTAAGTAAAATATTTTATTTCTTAATTTAGAAATAGAGAAAGATGCTATTCATTGAGACTATGATGTTATAATAAAGATATGAATAAAATATTTTTAAATTATGACGTGCACCATAATATAATATTCTTCAAAAATAATATTTTTAAAGGTGCTATGTATCTTTTTGACCAATTTTAGAATCAGAAACTTGCCTTGAATGTATATTCTCAGTGCAGGTTTTTAGCTAAAACATCTAAAGAAATTACTTAACTAAAAGCCTTTGCTAAAATGCTAAAACTTAATAAGAATTTTGACAATTGCCTCATAGCAGTTTTATACACACACACACACACACACACACACACAAATATTTGTAAAATGTATATATTGACATGTTTATTTCTATAATTTATACTGCTCCATGAAATCCACTATTTGTTGACTTTTATAGTGGTAAAGAATAACATTGTCATATTATTTTATGTGTCTTTCAAAAACCAGATATTGGTACATTGCATCTATCTTTAAAGGATCTTGCAGAAAATTTTGTTCTGCTTCTGATCAAAATTCACGAAGGCATAAAATCAGAGAATATAGAAATGGAATGCCACTGAGATAAAGTCACATGCCTTGTTTTTGTAAACGGAACCCCAGAAATCATAGTGAATTCTTCGGTATACTGGACTTGCAATAAGTGAAGAAGATACCTGTGTTCTACTTCTAAGCTGTAGTTCTGAAACATAACAAAATAGGGTAACACTATTGTAACTGTGAACTCCAGAACAAAGATAGCAGTGTGAGCTAAGAAGCCAAAGAGTTTCAGAATGGCTGTAGAACATTCTTCCAAAATTTTCTTTACTTTAACTGAAACAACTCAATTGGCTAATAAAATGACATTATTAAATTTAAAGGAAATTTTTCACCCTTGTGTCATATTTAAGTAGGAAGTTTTATTATATTTAAAGCACACTTGGATAAGGGAAAATACATATTGAAACATGTGACATGAGAGGGAGTAAGAGCTCTACAAGGTTTGTAGATTTATTTGTAGAAAAAAAAAACCTAAGTTTTAGAAGCCTGTAAAGCTAGTAAAGAGATTTAAACGGAATTAAACTTAGGTTAAATTGTTATCAATAATGAATGTAGTTTCATTAAACTGTTAAAATCCTGAGCTTGTTTGCAAAAATATTACCAGAAATATGACTCACAGTGGAGCTCCATTGCTGTGAGAAGTCTCTTGGGATATGTGGAGAGTAGAACAGCATATGTCTAGAAAAGTTGACTGAGATTGGCCACTAGGCTGACATAGGACATGTGCCAGATCCAGACATTTCTATGTGCCTGTTTTTGAAACACTGAAATACTGTGAAGGCAAATACTCTAGAATGTGTCTGGAGTTGTGATTAATGTCTAGCTGACCAAATATAATTATTCTTTTTTCAAATGATCCTTCATAATTGTGTATGACTACATGACTACAAGTAGTGATAAATGATATAGATATCTTAGTAAAAGTCAGTGAAGATCCAGTATCAACAAGTGGTCTACATTATGCAACTAAGAAATTATTTTCTGACTATGGAATTCTATAAGTTACTCTATTTCTGCTTTTGCCTTGTATAATTATGTTCAGGTCTTCCTTCAGTTTTATAAATGTCCTGGTAAACTTTTATTTACTTTAAAAATCATTATTTTGTTATTCACAATAGGTTTCTATGGATTGCTAACAAAACAAAAATACTAATTATGAAATTGATCATGGTCGTGAGGCAACAGAATATAGAAAAATGTATGACACTTGGAATTGGTTGTTGCATTAAAATGTAATTAAAAATGCAGATATCCATTTATAATCTAGAAAAAAATTTGAAGCACACGGTTTTTAGGGAAAAAAAGAATAAAACTAAGCCACAGCTTCTAATTACCTGAGGCCTTGTACTTACTAAGATTAATACTCTGATGTCAGTATGTCTGCTACCATAGACCAATTAATAAAGGATTTGGTGTTTCAGCTTTAAAGAACTGGAATTTTGAATTAGATCTGTCATAAGCAACATTACCACAGGATTCAAAAAACATCCCTTTCATCATGTCACAAAGAATAAACTGGTAAATATATGCCAAAATTCTTAACTAAATAAAATTATTTTTTCAGTTTTTAAATTATTATTAAAGTTGAGTATGTAAGAGAAAAATGTGTAAACAAAGAGTCTCATAATGGAAACAGAGAGACTGAGACACTGGAGCCCACTTGCTTTATGTAACTAATCAATAAATGTGTGTATAATGTTAGTTTAAGAAGATGTAGGGTAAGCATGCTTATCAAAATTCAGGAAGTGGTATGTCTGTTATAAACTTTGGATATGGTTACTTAATTATGGAACTTTTAGGAAAGAAATGAAGAAGCAGTGTCCTCACACAGGTATCATTTAACTTATAAACTGAGAAAAGTAGAACCTATTCATGCCTTTGTAAGAGAAATAGAACTTAACTACCACTGTAGATAATTGTAGTATCTCACCCAGGTCTGGGTCAAGGACCTTTGAGTTAAGTAAAGTAGATGTGCCCTTGAAGAAATTTTGTTTTACTACTGTACATAATTATTGTTGAACTTTTTTATAGACTTTATAATTTGCCACCTAGTTCTGAAGTACATGTAAACCAGAAAAAGTGAAATATTCAAATATGTCAGTGGTTATTGAATTCTAGAGCTAACAATAATTTTAGGGAACATAAAACATCTCGGCCAGATATTTTCACTGAGTTAGTGTCAGCAGTGTCATCTGATTAATAAAGTTATGACCAATTTTCATATGATGATAGGTGAGTAAAACTGCAAACATACCCTTTATTTTCTATTTGGGGAATGTGTAGAGTTACTGTTTGTTTGTTTGTTTTTTTGTTTGTTTTTGTTTTTTTTTAATGCCTGATAGAATTTGCCAATGAAACCATTAAGCCCTGAAAAAGTTTCTTTTGGAAGATTTTACATACTAATTCAAGTCCTTTAAGAGACTATATTATGTATTTATTCTTGAGTGATTTATGGTAGTTTTTCCTTTCAGCAATTGGTAAGTTTCTTCTAAGTTATCTGTTTTGTTTGGTTCAAGTCTTTAATCAGTAATCCTTTTAATGCCCTCTTTCACTCCTGTTATGAGTAAATTGTGTCTTTAGTTTTTTCTTGGTTAGTCTGGTAGAATTTTGTCAATTGTTTCTGATTTTAGGGAGGAAGTCTTTTATTATTTTTAATATTAGCTATGAGTTTTATGTAGATGTTAATTTAAATAATTTTATTTTATATCCCTTTATGTTGAGTGCTTTTATCATGAATGGGTGCTAGGTTTTGCCAAACACTTTCCATTTGTCTATTGATGTTGTAAAGTTGATTCAAGGATGGAGAGGCAGACCCAGGGTCAGGTTTAGCAAGTTTATTTCAACCTGCCAGGCTGGCTGGCTCACCACAGGCAGTGAAGGCAGCAACCTGGCTTACCTACAATAGGGGTTTTATAGGGTATTTGCAGGTGGCCTCGGTGCTATTCTAAGAAAAACCGCCTCTTGATTCTTAGGTGCTAGCATCCTGCTTAATTAGATCACCGTCCTGGGTTCAACAGCCAGGTGCGACCACCTCCTGGAACCCAGGTACCCTGTTTGCAAGGCATAGGACTGTTCACTGTGAGCTCAGCTTAGCAGGGGAGAATGGGGAAGGGGTCAATGGGCTTGTCTTGCTGAGACCCTTACATTCCAGCATTTTGTTATATAAAAGAAAGGGAGAAGGGGCACTGTTAATTTGTAGATACTTCCTGCTGAGTAGTGACCCATGTATTGTGTCATGGGTAAAAGCTTGTAATTGATTCTGCAAAAACTGGGTGAAAAGGCATAGCAGACAAGGGCCAAAGACCAAGAGGAGGAGGAGTGTTATAGCCAGGCTGAGGAGCGGAAGCAGCCAAGGGGCCCAGTAGCTGAGAGACCTGCCGGGCCATGGGGGCCAGGCAGAAAAATTTTCTTTTAATTCTGGGGCTTGGTCTTTGAGTCTTTTGACTGCAACTTGCACTATTCTTGATTGGTTGAGATAGACACAACATTGTTAGTCTGGGAAGACACAGACCTTCTTTTTGAGCCGTAAGTAGATCAAGGTCTCTGTGGTTCTGGAGGACAACTGCAACCAGTTAATCTGTGTTCAGAGGGTAGAAATGGACTTAGCCATGTCCTCTATACATGTCTCTAGGGACTTTGGAGAGGGAGCGATAGTAGGAGAGAGAGAGAAAGCCCAGCAGTTCTTGTTGCAACCCCGCAGTTCCTTTAGCTACTCCTAGTCTCACAAGCAGAGGTATGAGCTGCGCCACCCAGCGGCTGGATAGAAGTCTTGACCGAGATGGGTAAGGATTGTTTACCTGGAGCTATACTAATTTGGGGCTGAGGAGGACTAGGATGCAGGTGCCAGTCCAATTAGTGGGGAGGCAAATATAGGTGGAGGTGCCGCATAAAGAGAAGACACCTTGGCTTGGCAGACAGAATTGGTTGTGTATGTTGAAGAGATGTTAAAATCTGGTGTCCTTTAGGAGCCATACTCCTAATGTCCCTGCGAGTGCTGCTGCAGTGAGTGGTTGTCGGGGTGCGTTATGAGGGGTTTGAGTGCCCTGCAGTGCTTTATTTTCCCAATGTAGTAAGAAGCGTTTGGTGTCTACGAGAATCCAGTGAGAGGAGTTACTGGCAAAGAATGGGTGGAAGAGAAAATCTTGAGTTTTAGGTGACTGGGTTTCACAGGAGGGCAGCCAGGGATTGAGATTTAAGCAGGGAAGGTGTCTGCTGTTGCAGAAACCTGACTTCTTATTAAGGATCAGGATGATGTTGAGTTTTGGGGGACTTGAAAAGCAGAGGAGTTTTGAGTATGTTTTGGTTGGTATTATCAGTGGAGGGTTTGAGTTGTAAGGTGAAGTTACACTGTTGGGAGGGCAGGTGGCCTAGGAGGTGGCTGGTTGGGGAATGATGTTGAAAGCACTGTGGGGCCTGAGAGAGGAGAGCTGTTTGTGTGGTGATGGGGTTTAGTAGAGGCTGAGTTTGATTGATATAGGGAGTAAGGGAGGTGTGAGATATGGGCATAATAACAGAACTGATTGTCCAGTGGGAGATGGAGGTTTGTTATGTTCTTTGAAGGATTCCGAGAGTTGTATTAATAGCTGTAAATTATATTTAAGAGGTCCCGTCCCCTTACTTGAAAGTGGGGGTGATAGGTTACTCTCGTATGGATCCATTCTTGTGTGGGGGCCGGAATGGCAGTGTAGGCAGTGTCCGAGACAGAAAGACACAGCCAACATTTGCTTACCAGAGCTGGGTTAGACTGGTTTAGTTGGAACTAAGTTGAGTTGAGAGTGTGTTGAAGGTAGCGTGGCAAGGGAATGGGATAGGTGTTGGTGGGAGCAAGTAGGAGTAGCAAATAAGCAAAGGGTAAGGATGAAGGTAAAGAATTGGACTTCATCTGGGGTGAAATTGCACAGGGTGCTTTGGAAGATAAGTTCAGTTATCCAATCTAGAAATGAGGTGAGAATAGGTTCTTTAGGGAGGAACCACGTAATATCCTCTGTGAGACAGTGAAGGAGGAGAGTGAAGTGACAAGAAGAAGAGAGACAGGACATAAAAAAAAGAGGGGGTAGTTACTTACCAGCAACTGTTATTCCTACTCTAAGTGCAATGATTAGGCAAAAAATTATGGCAATAAAGGCTTTCCGCTTCCTGTTCCACGTTGAGGGGCCTACAGTATATATACCTACTGCAAGCAAGAGAGTGAGTAAGGCAGTTCCCACAAGGAGGATGGACTAAGCAATTTTCATTTAAGGGTGTTATAACACTTGATTTGTAAGAAAGGAGCAGGAACAAATAGAGAGGAGGTAATTTTGCCTAATCATCTGGTGGCAGTCCCTCTGGAATGGATGTGAGGCAGAGTCTGGTTTGCCCGAGGATGACGCTGGAGTATTGACGAGTGGTTGGCGACGAAGGAGTAGATAGACCAGTGGAGGCCTTGGGGTCCTGTTTTTACCTGGAGAGCTTTGGCCGCCACGTGGGTACTGAGGAGAACCTGGAAGGGACCTTCCCATTTTGGTTTAAGGCTTCTGGGATTAAGGGATTTTAGAAAAACATATTCTCCTGGGAGTAGGGCCTGGTTAACTGGGCCTTTGTGAGCCCTTGAGAGGGTTTGGTAGGTGTGTTTGCAGAGGTGTCAGATGAGAGAGAGTGTTGGGAGATATTCTCCTAGTTGGGATCCTGTTTTGTAAGAGGGAAGGGCTTCCATACATTAACTTAAATGGGCTGAGAAAGGAGGGTGCTTTTGGGCTGGCTTTGATGTGGGCTAGAGCTATGGACAGAAGGGAGCCAATGGCTTTCGGACTTCGAGAGTAAGTTTGGTGAACTGAGTTTTAAGGATCCCCTTTACCTTTTTGACTTTTCTGGATGAAGGGTTTGGTATGGGATATACAGGTACCACTGGATGGATGCTGAGGGACTGAGAGACTTGTTGGGTGATTTGGGACATGAAGCTAGGACCATTGTCTGATTGTATGGAGTACAATAACAAGGAGTGAGAGAGCCTGGGAGATTGAGTTTTGTAGAAGTGAGAAGGGTCTTAGAGAGAGCAGAGGCAGTGGGGCTGACTCTTAAAAGAATTAGGAACTTGAGAAAGAATTGGAGTCTGTATCTGGCGGACAGATTTAATAGGGGTTGTATGGAGAGGTGGCCTTTTTTAGACGGTTTATGAGGTGACTGATAGAGTCCTATGGATAGTTAAACTCTCCTTGCAGATGAGCAAGGAATAGATGAGTTAAGAACTCTTTTTTGTGTGGGAATGGGGAGAGAGGAGAGAACTTTTAATATTTGGTATGCTATGGGGAGAGACTGTTTCTCTTATCTGATGGGTAGGTATAGGAGGAGAGTGGAGGGCCCTTTGAGAGGAAGTGACAGAACAAACATGACAGTTTGAGGTTGTTTTTTTGTGTGATAAATAGACAGGGTGAATAGAAGTAAGGGTGAAGGAGATGGTGCAGGAGTATGCACCGATACAGAAGGATTTGTGAAGAGGTATTAGAATTTCCTTGGTTTGGTTTTGAGGTAGGATGAGTTTTTGATTTTTGATTATCCAGTTTCCCTGAAAGGAGGCTCCTTATTGTAGTAGTGAAACTTTTTCAGTGGGCGAATACTGGGGTTGGATTGTAGGGCTGATGAGGAGGAGAGGGGCAGGGGCAGAGGAAAGGGAGGTTTTTTGTTTTTTTTTTTTGTTGTTGTTGTTGTTTTTTGTTGCCTCATCAGCCTATCTGTTCCCTTTTGAGATTTCATCTGATCTTGTTTGGTGTCCCCAGAAGTGTATAACTCCTTCCTTAACTGGGAGGTGTGCAGCTTGGAGAAGTTGATAAATAAGGGGATCATTAGTGATGGGGTTTCCTGCCTGGAATGGAAGAAGGACAGTGAGGCATGATAAGAAAAGAGTGTGGTGTATTAGATGGGCACATGAGAAGGGTTTGGTGGTGAATGGGTGCTTGATATGCCCATCAGCCTCTACAACTGAGACTTGTGAGGGATGAGTTGGTTGTGAAAATTCAGGTAAAGCCAAGTAGGTGGCCTTGGTATTGATTAAAAAATGTAGTTATTTCACTGTTAAAGTTTCTAATTATGCCTTCATGTTTTTTATTGGTTTTATTTATTTTCTCATCATCTATATTCAGAATTGTCTAATCATTTTTTTCTTATTTTTATAAACTTTCAATTTCAGAATACTTTCAGATTTACATAAAAATTACATCTTAGTGTAATAAATTTGTCACAGCTAATGAACCAAAATTGATTTATTATTGCTAGGTGAAAATTACACTTTAACCAAACTTTCTTAGTTTTTGCCTAATTTCTTTTTTTCTGTTCCAGGCTTCCATGTGGGATATTACATTACATTTTGTGTTCATATCTCCTAAGCTATTTTTAAATATGATAATTTCTCAGAGTTCACTTGTTTGTTACTGAGAGATTTCTTGTTTGTTTAATGAGAGTTTTAAGCAATCTTGATCAGGTATTTGATAAAACATCCTCATGTAGAATTTGCTTGATGATTTCCTTACGTTTTGATTGTGGTTATAGATTTGGGGGATAAAGATTAGAGAGACAAAATGACCTCCTAATTGTATCAAAGATACATGCTATAAACATGACTTACCACTACTGATATTCATACTTATTACCTGATTGACATAGTGTGTTTCATGTTTATCAATTATAACCCTTTATTCTCCTCTGCATACTATCCTCTTTGAAAGGAAGTCACTGCATGGTCCACACTTAGGCAGTGGGGAGTTATGCTCCACCAGTTGGAGGACAGAATATCTACATAAATATTTGTAGTTTGTGTGCATATAAATTTGTCTATATCCCCTATTAAGGTATTATTTAATAATTTATATCAGTATGGAATCATCTTTATTCATTTCTCACTTGTATTTATTTTGTTTCTGAAACCATTTTAGCCTTGGCCATTGAAAAGTCTTTTATTTGGCTCATGTGTCCCTTTGACATACCCCTTTTTCATGGACTTCATTGTTATTATAGTTGTTATATTGAGCATTTTCTTACTTCCTGGGACTATGTATTAGATGCTCTAGACTCATCTTGTTTAATTTTTGCCCCAGTCTAAGAATCAACTATTTTCTTCAAGAATTTCTGATTCCTTTTATTAGGAAAACAGTATTGGAAACTAAATCAAAGAAGCCAGGTGCACTTCCTACTACTGAGGTTATAGTTTTTAGGTCATCTCTAATGATAGAGCTTGAATATGTAATAAGTTAATACACACACTCATAAATGTAATGTAATATATATATATATGTGTATGCATTATATGTTTGTGTAAATATAATGTATATTATATATGTGTATGTATGTATTAATCTATGTATATGCACATATCTATAAATGTTTCTGTACACAAACATCAATATCTTTAGTCAGAGTTGATTTCAAAGAGAAGAAATATGGTAATATTTTAAATTAGAATTACCCTCTTTTTATCTATGAGATACATAGATAGAGTACAGAAACGTTAAAGTAGAAAAAGAATACAGAAAGATTATAGTGCACATGATAAAAATTGTCTGTCTGAAATATATTAAGATAAATTTAGTAGATTAAATTAGTTGAAAGAAGACAACAAAAGAAAACATTCTCAATTTGTCTACCTTGGATAACTAGGCTAGTGTGAAACTTTAGAATCTAAGTAACATACAATTTTTAAAATTTCATTTCAATAGCTTTAGGAATAGATGTGGTTTTTGATTACATCAATGAATTATATAATGGTGATGTCTAGGATTTCAATGCACCTGTCATCTGAAAAATGTGAATTGTATGCAATAGGCAGTTTATCATCCCTCCCTCTCCTCCTCCTTTCTGAATCTCCAGTATCCACTACACCATTCAGTATGCTTTTGGGTACCCATAATTTAGTTCCCATTTATGAGCTAGAACATGCAGTATTTGATTTTTGATTCATAAGTTACTTCACTTAGAAAAATGGCCTCCAGTTCCACCCAGTTTGCTGCACATTATTTGGTTCTTTTCAATAGTAATATATTGTATAATGCGTATATATCATTTTCTTTATTCACAAATCAGATGATGGACACTTAGGTTGATTCTATATATTTTGCAATTCTAAATTTTGCTGTGATAAACATATACATGTGGGTGTCTTTGGGATATAGTGACTTCTTTGCTTTGAGGAGATACTCAGTAGTGGGATTTCTGGATAAAATCATAGATCCATTATTATTTCTTTGAGAAATCATTATATTATTTTTCTTAGAAATTTTACTAATTTGCAAGCCCACCAACAGTGTGTAAGCTTTCATTTTCACCACATTTGTGAAAAAGTCTATTATTATTTGACTTTTTATGGCCATATTAGCAGGAATAAAGTAATATCTCACTGTGGTTTTAATTTGCATTTCTGTGATGCTTAGTGATGTCATGATGTCTAGCCTTTTTTCACATATTTGTTGGCCATTTTTATTTCTTCTTTTGAGAAACTCTATTTCATGTTGTTTACCTGCTTCTTGATGAGATTTTTTTTTTTTTTCTTGATGACTTGTTTGAGTTATTTGTAGACTCTGGATAGTAGTCCTTTATCAGATGCAAAGTTAACAATTTTTTTTTCTCATTCTGTGAGTTGTCTGTTTACACCAATAATTATTTATTTTGCTGCGCAGAGGCTTTTAGATTAATTAGGTTCCATTTGTCTATTGTGTTTCCATTTGGAGTGTTCACAGTAATATTTTTTTTTTGTAGGCCAAAGTCCAGAAGAGATTTTCCTAGGTGCTCTTCTAGAATTTTCACAGATTCAGGTCTTATATTTAACTTTAATTCATCTTGAATTAGTTTTTCTATATAATGATAGACGGAGTTGTAGCTCTATTCTACTACATGTGGCTATTTAATTTTCCTAGCAATGTGTAGTGAATAGCATGTTCTTTTTCAAATTAATGTTTTTATATGCTTTGTGATATGGTTATGCTTTGTATCCCCTCTCAAATCTCATATTGAATTCTAATCTCCATAATCCCCACATGTCAAGGGAGAGGCCAGGTAAATGTAATCAGATTATGGGTGTGATATGGTTCATTAGCTGTTCATACCCATTCTGGTATCATGATGGTGGGTGAGTTCTGATGATATCTGATGGATTTATAGCTGTGTAGTAGTTCTTCCTGTATTCATTCTCTCTCCTGCAACTTTGTGAAGAAGGTGCCTCCACCATAACTTTATGTTTACTGAGACCTCCCTAGCCATGTGGAACTGTAAGTCAATTAAGCCTCTTTCCTTTCTAAATTATCCAGTCTTGGGCAGTTTTTTTTTTTTTTAATAGTCATGTAAGAACAAACTAATACAGTAAATTGGTGATGCATAGTGTGGAGGGCTGCTATAAAAACACTCTAAATGTAAAAGCAACTTAGCAACTGGCCAACAGGCAGAGGTTGTAACAATTTAGAGGTGCTCAGAAAACAGGAAGATGTAGGAAAGTTTGAAACTTCCTTGAGATGTGTTGAATGGCTTTGACCATAATGCTGATAGTGATAATGGA
Source organism: Saimiri boliviensis (assembly GCF_048565385.1). Taxonomy (NCBI): domain Eukaryota; kingdom Metazoa; phylum Chordata; class Mammalia; order Primates; family Cebidae; genus Saimiri; species Saimiri boliviensis. Next base: position 119,561,825 of record NC_133452.1, on the reverse strand, counting down.
CAACGAAGTTCAGGCTAAAGCGGTCTCAGATAAAGATGATAAATTTGTTGTGAACTGGAAAATGTGATTTTTGCTATGCTTTAGTAAAAAGACTGGTGGCATTTTGCCCTGCCTTATAGATCTGTAAAACTTTGAACTTGAGGGAGATGATTTAGAGTATCCGGTGGAAGAAATTGCTAACTACTAAAATGTTCAAGAAGTACCTTGAGTGCTCTTTAAATCATTCAGTTTTATGCATTCACAATGATATGGTTTGAAATTGGAGCTTATGTTCCAAAAATATGCAGTGTGATGCAACAAAAAGGATAAGTTCATGTTATTTGCAGGGACATGGATAAACCTGGAAACCATCATTCTCAGCACACTCACACAGGAACAGAAATCCAAACACTGCATGTTCTCATTCATAAGTGCAATCTGAACAATTAGAACACATGGACACAGGGAGGTGAACATCACACACCAGGGCTTGTTTGGGCAGTGGGGAACTAGGGGAGGGATAGCATTCAGAGAAATACCTAATGTAGATAACAGGTTGATGGGTGCAGCAAACCACCATGACAAGTGTATACATATGTAAGAAACCTACATGTTCTGTACATGTATCCCAGAACTTAAAGTATTATAAAAAATAAATAAATAAAACCTAATCTTCTGGGGAAGAATTCAAGCCTGCTGCAGAAATTTGCTTAAGTAATGAGGAGCCAAATGTTAGTTACCAAGAAAATGGGGAAAATGTCTCTAGGGCATGTCATCGGTCTTCATCCCATCACAAGCCTAGAGGCCTAGGAGAACTAATAATTTTGTGGGCTGGGTGAAAGACCTTACTGCTTTGTGCAGTCTTAGGACTTGGTGACCTGCTTCCCAGCCATGGGTAAAAGGGCTCAATGCACAGCTCAGGCCATTGCTTCAGAGAGCATAAGCTTTAAGCCTTTACAGCTTCCACATGGTATTGAGGCTGTGGCTACTCAGAAGTCAAGATTGAGGTTTGGGAACCTCCATCTAGAATTCAGAGGATGTATGGAAACACCTGAATGTCCAGGCAGAGTTTTACTGTAGGGGTAGAGTCCTCATGGAGAACCTCTGCTAGAGCAGTGTGGAAGGAAGATGAGGAATTGGAGCCCCCACACAGTTTCCACTGGGATACTGCCTATTGGAGCTCTGAGAAGAGGGCCACTGTCCTACAAACCTCAAAATGGTAGATCCACTGGTAACTTGTACTGTGTGCCTGGAAAAGCTGCAGACACTCAATGCCAGCCAATAAAAGCAGCCAGGAAGAGGGTTGTATTCTCAAAAGCCATAAGGTTGGAGCTGTCCAAGACTGTGAGAAGCCTATTTGTTGCATTAGCATGACCCAGATGTGAGACATGAAGTCAAAAGAGATAAATTCAGATGTAAGATTTAATGGCTGCCCTGCAGTGTTTCAAACTTGCATGGGGTCTGTAGCATCTTTGTTTTGGCTAATTTCTTCCATTTGTAATGAAAACATTTACCCAATGCCTGTATCTCCATTGTGCCTGTATCTCCATTGTATCTTAGAAGTAACTAATTTACTTTTGATTTTATAGGCTTCTAGAAAAAAAGGACTTGCCTTGTCTCAGATGAGACTTGGGACTTGGTATTTTGGGTTAAAGGCAAAATGAATCAAGATTTTAGGGGACTATTGGAAAAATATAATTGGTGTTGAAATGTGAAAGAAACCTGATATTTGGGAGGGTGTTGGGAAAAACAGCGAAGGAGAAAGCACTTACAGAGTGCCTACATAAATTAGTTATGAGTAACACCTAAACAAGGAATAACAAACTGTGGAAGACTGCAGGAGACCTCTGAAGAGGAAGGCCTCTCCATGCCTCAAGATCCAGTGCAGGGTGGCCTAGGCTCTGATACCATAAACATTGTGCTCAAGACATAAAACCCCTTTGTAGCACTGTGACGTAGCCAGGCTTGTATGCTCCTTGTAAGGGCCACATTCTATGCTCTTGTTTTGTGAAACTCCCAAACCGCCACTGTTATCAATCTTTAGAATAACACACCAGTTCCAGCTCACTGGTTCACTTCTGGCTCACTGATTCACTGCACCATCACTTCACCCACTCCCCACTATCACTCCAACCCTACCCTATAAATCAAAGTGATTGCAACCAATAAATGGTGTGAATAATCAGAGCCTGGGGTCTTCACTGCCTTCTCCAGTGTAATAAGTGATGACTCCCTGGTCCCACTGTCTCTCTTAGTCTGTCTTTTACTCATTCCTTTGTTGCCACCAAACTCAGAGTACCAATGGTTGATGTAGGGCTGGCTCCCTACAGGACGGGCCAGGAGTGGAATGATGTGGTTAGGCTTTGTGTTCTCTCCCAATCCTCATTTTGAATTATAATCCTCATAGTCTCTATAATGCCCAAGTGTCAGGGGAGGGACCAGGAGGAGATAATTGGATCATGAGAGTGATTTTTCCCAATCTCTTCTCATGATAATAAGTTCTCATGATATCTGATGGATTTATAAGTATTTGATAGTTTCTCTGCATTAATTTTCCCTCCTTCCCCTTGTGAAGAAAGTGCCTTGCTTACCCTTCACCTTCTGCCATTATTGTAACTTTTCAGAGGCCTCCCCAGCCATGTGGAACCGTGAGTCTATAAAAAAAATTTTATTACTAAATTATCCAGTCTCCAGCAGGTCTTTATAGCAGTGTAAGAATGGAATAATACATCTTGTCAAAGACCAATTGGAGATAAATATTTAACCTTATTTCTGGATTCTGATTCTGTTATATTGATCCATGTATCTACTTTCATACCAATACTATGCTGTTTTTGTTACTGCAGACTTGTACAAGAATTTGAAGTCAGGTAATCAGATACCTTCTGCTTTATTTATTTATTTATTTATTTTTTTGCTTAGGATTGCACTGGCTATACATGCTCTTTGTTACTTCCCTATACATTTTAGGATTAAATTTTCTAAACATGTTAAAATAATGTTGAAATTTTGATAGGAATTGCAATGAATATGCAGATTGTTTTAGGCATTTTGGTCATTTTTTCAATATTATTTCAATTCATGAACATGGGATGTATTTTCATGTTTATTTCATCTATGATTCCTTACAGCTGTGTTCTTTGGTTTCTCCTTGTAAAGATATTTTTCTCACTTGATTAAGGATATTCCTTGGCATTTAAAATATATATATAAAGGAATTGAATTCTTGATTTAATTTTCAGTTTAGTATTGTTGGTGTATAATAGTGCTACTTTTTTTTGTAGAGTGATTTTGTAACCTGAGACTTCACTGAGTTTATGTACAAGATCAAGGAGTTTTTTGGAGGACTCTTTAGGTTTTTCTGGTTATGGGATCATATCTTCAGCAAGCAAAGATATTTTAACTTCTTCTTTGCTAATCCAAATGCTCTTTTTTTTTTTTTCTTTTTCTTTTCTTTTTTCTTTTTTTTTTTTTTTTTTAACTTGCCTGCTTCCTCTAGCTAGGACTTCCAATACTATCTTAAAATAGAAGTAGTGAAAGTGGGTACTATTTTCTTGTTCTGGTTATTAGAGAAAGTGCTTTCAACATTTCCCCATTTAGGAAAATGTTGGCTGTGTGATTTTCATATGCATCTTGTTTTTCATATGCATCTTTTATTCTGGGATATATGCCTTCTCTGAATAGTTCATTGACTGTTCTTATCTTAAAAGGTGCTGGATTTTATGAAATACTTTTTCTACATCTATGGAGATGATTATGTGGCTTTTGTTTTTAATTCTGTTTATGTAATGAATCACATTGTATTGAGTATCTCAAACATCCTCACATCCCTGGAGTGAAACCCAATTGATCATGGTGAATTACGTTTTTGATATGCTGTTGGATTCAGTTTGCTAGTATTTTGTTGAAGATATTTACATCTCTATTCATCGGGAATATTCTTCCGTAGTTTTATCTCTTTTGTTGTTGTTATGTTACTTCTTGGCTTTGGTATGAGGATAGTACTGGCAAAATGGAATAAATCAGGGAAAATTCCCTCTTTTTGAATCTCTTGAAATAGTTTCAGTAGAATTATTATCAATTATTTAAATTTCTGATGGAATTCAGCTGTGAATAAATCTGGCCCAAGCCTTTTTTTGTTGTTGTTGTTGCTGTTGGCAGTTTTTTTTTTTAATACTGATTTAAGCTCATTGCTTGTAATTGATATATTCATTATTTCTATTTCTTCCTGATTCAGGCTAGAGGTGGGGTTGTTTATTTTCAGAAGTTTATCCCTTTTCTCCAGATTTTCAAGTTTATGTTCATAGGAGTGTTCATGGTAGCCTCTAATTATCTCTTATATTTCTGTGTTATCAGTTGTGATGTCTCAATTTTCATTTCTAATTGAATTTTTTGAATCTATCAGTTAGTCTAGGTAGTAGTCTTTTAATTTTATCTTTTGAAAGCACTAGCTTTTTGTTTTATTATTTTTTTGTTTGGGATGTGTGTGTGCTTGTATTTTTTCAGTTTCCTTTATTTCTCCTCAGATTTTCTTCTTTCTATATTTTTCTGCTAACTTAGGGTTTGGTTGGTTCTTTTCTCTCTAGTTACTGGAGGTGTAACAATAGGTTGCTGGTTTGTAATATTTTAGACTGTTTACTGTTGGCATTTGGCACTATAAACATTCCTCTTAGCACTGCTTTTGCTGTATCACACAGGTTTTGATAACTCTTATCATTATTATCATTTGTTTTGAACTTTTTGGAAACATTTCCTTCTTGATTTTATTGTTTACCAAAAAATCATTCAGGAGCAGATTGATTTATGTTCATATGTCTGTGTAGTTTTGAATGTTCTTTTGGAATTGATTTCTAGTTTTATTCTGCTATGGTCTGAGAAGATACTCAATACTATTATGACTAAAAAAATTTATTGAGACTTTTTTGTGGCCTATCACATGGTCTATCTTGCTTCAAGTCCTTGTGCTGAGAAGAGTGTATATTCTACAGTTCTTGGATAGAATATTCTGTAAATATCTGTTAGGATGATTTGTTCTAGACTGCAGTTTAAGTGCAGTGTTTCTTTGTTGACTTTCTCTCTCAATGATCTATGTAGTGCTCTAAGTGAAGTGTTTATGTTCTCCACTATTATTGTGTTGCTGTCTAATTCTTCCTTTAGGTTTAGTCATGCTTTATGCACTCTTTCTGAAATTATGTGCATATATTTTTAGGATTGATATATCTTCTTGTTGAGTTGAACTATGTATCATTATATAATGACCTTCTTTGTCTTTTCTTTGTTAACTGTTGTTGCTTTAGAATCTGTTTTAATTAATATAAGAATAGCTATTCATATTTGCTTTTGGTTTCCATTTGCATGAAATATCTTTTTCCATCTCTTTACCTTGAGTGTATAAGAGTCCCCATGTGTTAAGTGTGTCTCCTGAAGACAGTAAATATTTGGTTTGTAATTTTTTAATATAGTCTGCCAATCTGTATCTTCTAAATAAAGCAGTTAGACAATTGACATTCAAACTAAATATTAAAATATGAGGTACTATTTCAGTCATCATGTTCTTACCTAATGACTTTGTATTCTTTATAGCATTATTGTTTTATTAGCCCTGTGAACTTTGTTCTTTCAAGACTTTCTCTTCTGGTGCATATTGACATTTTCTTTTGAGATTTAGAACTCCTTTTAGCATTTCTTGTAACTCTGGTCAAATGTTGATAAATTCCCTCAGTATTTGCTTGTTTAGAAGAGATGTATTTTTTCTTTATTTATGAAACTAGTTTTGCTGGATACAGAATTCTTGGCTGGGAGTTATTCTACTTAAAGAGACATGATATAGGACCCCAATCCCTTCTCACTTGTAAGACTTCTACTGAGAAGTCTGCTATTAGCCTGATAGATTTTCTCATATAGGTTACCTGATACTTTTGTCTCACTACACTTAGAATTATTTTCTCCATCAACTTTGATAGCCCAAAGACCACATGCCTTCATGATGTCCTTTGTGCAGGGACTCTCAAAAGAGTTCTTTGAGCTTTTTGTATTTGGATGTCTAAATATTTAACAAGGCCAGGAAAGTTTTTCTCAATTAGTCCCTCAAATAGATTTTCTAAACTTTTTGCTCTCTTCAACCTCAAGAACATTTATAGGTTTGGCCTTTTTACATAATCCCATATTTCTTATAGACATTGCTCTTTATTTTTAATTTTTGTTTCATTGGGTTAATTGAAAGTCGTGTCTTTGAGCTCTGAAATGTTTTCTTCTATGTGATGCACTCTATTGTTAAAATTTTCCACTGCATTTTGTAATTCCCTAAATGTGTCTTATTTTCAGAACTTTTGATTGAGCAACCTGAGTTTTTAAAAGGGAGATTTGTCTATCTTTTTCTTACATAAAGAGTAAAAGTCTGCTCGTCTCTGAGATGACTCAGTACAGAAGAGTATAGATATATTCAGAAGTATAAGTAGAGCTGGAGATCTGTTTCAAATTTGCTTGGTAATCTCTTACAGCATATGAACAAGGACAAAACACTTGGAAATGAAAAAATTAAAAAAATATGTAAAGACTAAATTATTTTTAGTGTTTGTCTTTAATTTTATTTAATAGAGGACTGTATAAGCACTGAAAAGGGCAATATTATCAGGTTTAATTTACTTTTTCAAAGTTTTTCTCCCAGTTTTATTGAAGTGTACTTGACAGATAGAATTTGTATATATTTAAGGTGTATATAACATGATGTTTTGATATATGCATACAATGTAAAATGATTACTCTCAGTTAAGCTAATTCACACATCTATCATCTCTCATAGTTACACTGTGTGTGTGTGTGTGTGTGTGTGTGTGTGTATGTGTGTGGTGAGAACACTTAAACTTAATGTTCTCTACAAATTTCAAGTATGTAATAAGAGTATAATTAACTTTAGTTACCACACTGTAATTACATTTCTAGAAATTATTTATTTTGGATAACTGAACTTTGAAACCATTAGGCCAACGATACCTACTTTTTTCCATCCCAACCCCCAGCAACCACCATTTTACTCTACTTCTATAAATTTGACTTTTTTAGGTACTACATTTGAGTAAAATCATGCAGTATTTGTCTTTCGGTCTCTGACTTATTACATATAGCATAATGTCCTCTGGGTTCATTCTTGTTGTCACGTATGATAGGATTTTTTTTAATTAAGCCTGGATAATATTTTATTATCTGTGTGTGTATGTGTGTGTACCACATTTCTTTATCCAGCCATTTATTAACCAATATGAATGTTGTTTTCATATCTCTGTTATTGTGAATAATGCAGCAAAGAACATGACATGTAGATATCTCTTTCAGACCTCCATTTTATTTCCTTTCAATATATATCCAGAACTGTGACTGCTGGACCATATGAAAATTTTATTTTTAATTTTTTGCAGAGCTTCCATAATGTTTTCCATTATGGCCATACCAATTTACATTCCCATTAACAATATGTAAGGATTATCTTTTCTTTACATTTATGACCATTGTCTTCTACATTTTCTGATAATTGCCTTTTAGTCAAGTTTTTAGAATAATAACTCAGAGATCAACTCAGATTTCTTCAATCCTTAAAACTGAGATGAAATTTTGGGTTCATTACTACTTGTTGTCATGTAGATGTTCAATTCCAACTTAATAGTTCTGTATTCCACATGATCACAATTAAAATATGGCTACAGTGCATTCAGTTCAGTCTCTTACACAGGAGCTTAATGTGTGAAATATTGTTATTTTTATTTATCTCTAAATTTTATTATCTCTTAATTTATTAGACTTGACTATACATATTTTGGGATGATATTAGAAGTGTGTTTCATCATTAGAAGTAACTTTGAATAATATGTTAATATCTCTACCCTTAAAATATTTTAAAATAATTTTGAATAATTATTAAATTCAATCAGTGAATGTGCCCCTGGATGGATATAATTAAATACATACTCAAAATTCTTGCCTCTCATATGTGGTAAATAGAATTCATTGTGTTTGAAGCAGGCTATCTTTATCTTTGTTGAGGTATAAATCCACCCTTGGTGTATTTGGCACCATTTTCATGTTTTCAGAAGTAACATCTCTTCATGACATCTCTAAATGCTTTTTCAGATGTTTCTAAAATGTGACAAATGATTACAATAATAACGTAAGTTCTCCCTTGTCTCTTTGCCTTGACTAGGTTGGATCAATGATAGCTGAAACAGAGACAAGTTAAAAGGTCTCTAGGACTTTTCTTAGATGGAAGGCTTACATTTCATTCTTTATCTCATCTTGTTTCGGAAAACTAACTCCAAATGACTTAGCCTACTCTGTGCACTATGCCACCATAAAACAAAAGTCCTAGAGTAGTTAATGCAAGTATAACACTTAAAGTAGAACCTGATGTATAATCCCATTCTGTAAGGGTTAGTGATCAGTACATCTGATGGACACTGTAACACAAAGCTACTTCTCAATTTCAGCTATCCAATAAGATATTAATTAGTCAAGTACTTGTAGATGTCATTGGTTCCTTCTTTTTTGGTAAATGTTAAATCTAAATTATTTATTGTTAGTAACTGTTATGAGTTCTACTTGATATTTTCTAAAATAAAAATATTCTGTATAGTTTAAGTGACTCATTCTAACTAAAAGAAATACTCTAGAAACTAAAAAAACCAGTAATTGATAACCATAAACAAAGTAGTATTTACAATTGCTAGAAATAAATAGGCAGTAAATATTTAAATTCAGTAGTATTAGACATACATAGGTTAAAGTATGTAATGTTTGCTAAAAATTAATTAATTTTCTGATATTTTTTCTGCATATATCTCCATATAATTTTTAAAACAATAAATTTAACTTTTATCTATAGGAAATACAACTTTTGATGGTCTAATGATTTCTGTTTCTTAAACTTGCAAATTTTTTTTTTTTTTTTCTGAGACAGTCTTGCTCTGTCACTCAGGCTGGAGTGCAGTGGCACAATCTCAGACTCAGCATCCATGCTGGGCTAATCTTTGCATTTTTAGTGGAGATGGAGTTTCACCATGCCAGCAAGGCTGGTCTTGGACATTTGACCTCAGGCAATCCACCCGCCTTGGCCTTCTGACGTGCTGGGATTACAGGTGTGGCCATTGCACCTGGCCACAAATGTTTGCTTTTATCAGAAAGATACTTTCAAAAATTTGTGAACATATTAACATATGTTTTATTGAATATTAAGCTTAAAATACTAAGCTGTCACTAGTAACTAGCTCTCATACACATAAGATCCTTTCATGCCTTGATATCTTTTAAAAATATATTCAGTTTTGTGCCTCATTAAAAATCATAGTTTTCAAGATAGATTAATTTCTCTCAAGTACAAAATTTCTCACCATTTGAGAGAAAAATGAGTGCTCTTATATTCTACTGATTGCTATCCTAAAATTCCTGACATCATTGAAAACTATTTTTATCAAATAAGTTCTTACCTAAAAGTTCAGTATATCAGTTTACTACTAGCAATATACCTTACACACTGATTTTTCCCTTAACCTGGTAATGGAGCTTTATAAACAAATAACATAAATAAAAGGATACATTTTATTAATAAAATAAAAGGTACTTTGCATTTGTAAGATACATTATCCATGCTTTGAATTACATAGAATTCAATAGTTTTTCTCTGGTTTGTGGTAGGGTTATAGAAAATGGTTATATAAATTACATATTTATATGGTATATTTTAATCTTTGGTATATATAAACTGTAAGAACAAAGAGACTGTATTCATTTATGTTACCAAATGTCCTTTCATTTAAATATTGATTTTATAAAACAGTTAAACAACTATGATGTATATTATATTCTCATTAAAAGAAAGCTACATATTAGGCCACTAAGAAGAGTCAATTCTTGGACATTTTTAATTAGGTTTGGGGAAAAAAAAGTCTAACATGTTTTTGCAGTAAGTGTCCATGTAAGCTTATATATTTTTAAAATATTAGTAAAATAATGTTTTATACCAATAGAATATCTCTTACCTGAAGTGCTTGGGACCAGAAGTGTTTCAAATTAAGAATTTTTAGAATTTTTGAATACTAGCATTTACCTAATGAGATATCTTGGGATGACACCCAAGTCTAAACATAAAATTTACTTACGTTTTATACATACACCTCTTACACATAGCCTAAAGATAATTTTATACAATACTTTAAATAATTTTATAAATAAAACAAACTTTTGATTGCAATTCCTCACATTAGGTCAGATGTGAAATTTTTTGCTGGTGCTTGCATTTTGTAGCATTTTGAGTTTCAGAACTTAGATCAGAAATCCTCAACCTGTATATACTTTGAGAAGTAAATTACAGTCAGTGTTTTGGTGGCAGGGAGTTGTCTCTGTTAGGTGATAGGTAAAATATATTCTTGACACAAATTTTATTCAAGTTTATTTTCAGAGTAAAATAGAAAGCTAAGCTCACTTGAAAAAAAAAATCTCTAGAATTTTCAATGTCTGATTTCAAAGTGCTACAAAAAGCAGAGGATTCCTCTCAACAATGCTTGTCCAAAAGAAACATTTTCACTTCGGATAAAATTAAGATGGCAGGAAAGCATTAAGTGTCTGTCTCCTCACCTCCAACACACAGAGTAACTTAAAACAGTTTTGTTGAGAGTAAAGCCCTTGGTGTGTTAACCATTTCATTTAGCTCAAATCAAATAATTCAAAGCATAGCTTGCTTGCTTTCAAGAATAGCTTGCTAGGAAATATCTTTATCCAAAAATGTTAACAACTCATCTAGGCAACAGATGCTTCAATATATTTAAAGAGTTGTTTGGAAAAGTCATAACTTTTTTGAAATATTGAATCATTTTTGTAAGAACTGGTGACATCTAAGCTACTAATCTCTATTTTTATAAGTATTTTCTTTGTTATGTATGTGTGAAAATAAAAAATACTAAGATTGGCATTTTCATTGTGAATGAAGATTTGTTTTTCTCCTTTTCTAAGTTTTTTCATTTTTGTTTTTTACTACGATGTCTTTGTCTTAATGGTATCATATATGCCATTTTGCAAAGAAGCCTAATTGAACTTCCGTGTCTCTCAAAACTCCAAAGATGGAATTACATATATAGCAGAATCTGCATGCAACCCTGTAGCTACTATGTATAATATTTAAGTAAATTAGTGCTGTGGTACATGTGGATGTATATGCCTGTGGAGATAGGAGTTTTTTTTTTTTTTAAAGAAAGCGCATTTCTGGACTTTGTGGTTGTCTGTCAAAACACTGAGAATAAAATAAGTAATGTATCCTCTAATCTTTGCAGTACATTCATATAGGACTTTGTTGCATTTTAATTTTTTTTTACAAGTTATCTCAGTCCTTACCCTGATCTGTCTATTCAGCTGTTGCTTTGTATTCTAGAAAATGAAACTAAAATATCCAAATATCCACAGCTATATTAGGGATGAAGAACTAAGGATGTTTCCTTTTTCTCTGAGGCCTAAGAATAATGAAAGGTTAAGTATTTCCAGAAACCTAAACCGAGATAATCAAGCCTTATATACTTGAACATACATTGTTTGGTGTGAGTTTTAAATATAGTTAAATGTATGAAACCAGATAGAGAATGATATTCCCAATAACTACAGAGAGGAGTATTTCCTAATTAGAAAACTGTCAGAGTAGAAGAGAGCAAATTATACTCACTAGTAAAATCCTAAATCTAAATATTCATCGCAAAAGTTGGATCTTTTGTTTGTTTGTTTTTGTTCTTGTTGTGTTTTGTTTTTTCATATATTTTTTTTTTACCATTTTAATGGCAAAATACAATAATAGAAAACTGAATATCTTAATAAAGTATTAAAAAGTGAATACACTTTAGATATTTACTTCTAGGAGTAAAAGTTGAATCTTAAAAGCATTTTTGTTTTTTAAATTTTTAACATTAGAAAAATTGAGGGACAACATTATTAGTAACAGTTCTTATTGTGCGTGAGGGAGTACAGAGAGGGAAATAAGTTAACTATTCTTAAGACCAACCTCATGCAATAACTCTGTGCTTGAAGATAATACCCCCGGGCTTAAATTTATCTACTAAAGGGTTTTAATGAGTTCATTACTCACCACTGTAAACAGAAAATGAAACAAGGTATTGTCACATCAAAGTGACTACATGTGTGTTTTAAAATGTTTTGGATTTGTCTTCCAGGACTGCAACCTCAGGGTCCAAAGTACAGCTGAAACAGCTCACCGTGTTTATTTAAGTATGGCATCAATATAACTCCTAAGTTGCTGAATTTATGTTTGAAGGGAGTAAAAATGATTTTTAATGTTGAATGAGATGGTCATTGGAGTTATAGTTCACAGTCCAAGGGAAATTTAGAAAATTGTATGAAGATTAGAGACATACACTCTCTAATCTTTGGAACAACTTCTATCTAGAGCCAACTATTTCAGACAAAAAGCAAAGCAGTATATAATTAACTATAAAAAGGATATTAAATGTAAATTTGCAGACTGCAAGCCTCTGCGAAAATACAAGTTATTTTTATTAGTTAATAAAGCCTTTTCTCAAATTAACCATCTATATAGGTTTCATTGCAGACTAAGATTTTGCTCAGAAATAGATTTTGGAGCCACATGCTCTAGAACTAGGATTTAGAGAAAAATGTCTAGTGCAGACAATAATATTATACACACAAAACATGTATAAAGTAGAGTTTGTAGGCAAAGAATCAGTGAAAATAAAGTTGCTAGGTCAAAATTGCAAATACTAAATGTTGCCATCCCTGGTCTTATGGTAGACTGTCTAATTGCATTTTAAAGCAGAATTAACATGATAGACATTTTTGTTATTTATATTTTTAATGTATTATTCCAAGTAACAACCTAGAGGAAAATAATACTGTTAAAACATTGAGTTTTAGGTTCGATATTTTACAGACAGCCCTACTGCCAACACAGGTATCAGCAACTGAAACAAATGATATGGGAAGCAAATAAGGTCCAAACTTAATAACAGAGTTAAAATATCCAAAATAATTGAAGAGGCAAGTCACCTAGATGTTCTCTGTAAATTCACATCTGTTTATAATTTAATTCTGAAAAAAAAAATCCTCTGAGATCAAGACTGTATTTCTGAATATGAACCAAAATTAAAAATGCAAACTTGAAGAACCAGAGCTGAAGCACCTATGATTCAGAATAATCCCAAGTCCAATTTCCCGGTACGTGCATCCCAAATTGTGGAGATAACTCACTATGTTCCCTTCATAGTGTTAATTTGCTTTTGGCCAGTAGTCATATTTTTGTTGGGAAGTAGAGATGCTTCTTCTGTCTTCATTTTTGTTGTATTTGACATGAGTGATCTTGACATGAGTGACCTTGTGTCCTCTACCAACCCCTTACAATTTACTCATTTTTATTTTTTCTAACACTTCTTCCTGTTTTGTTCTCTGCCTTTTGCTTGGTTTTCTTTTTATCCTATGCAGACTCATTGTCCTTTCTTTGTCCACAGCACATTCAAAGTTCTCAAAGTAGACCTTCCATAATGATATCCCTGGGTAGTATCATGTACTAAAGATTTAGATAATCTCATTCTTGGTAATTCCATTTTCATCCAAGACTTTCCTAACAGCCTATTTGTAGATATTTCATAAATGGAATATGTTGAAAATCACATCTTTATTTCCAACTGTTTCTTACTCAGTACATTGTCCATCTTGCCTTAAGATATGTATAATTAAACTACTTTCCCAAATGTGAATCTCTTCTTATAGTCCACATTCAAATCAATGAAGCTATTGTCTATATAATTTCAAATCCAATGATGTAGGATTCATTCATGACACCTCCTTCTCTCTCCAACCCCACATTCACATACTTAATCCAATACCAATTCTTTTATATTTATTTTAGATTATTCTCAGTCTGGTAGCTTTTCTCAAGTTCTACAAATATGCTCATTGATTGCTATTATGCCATAACTAGACAATTTTGGAGATTCCTCACACAGGCCTTCTTTCAATTCTTTGTGCTCACCATCTACTCTCTCACCAGAGTAGCTTTCATATGAAATTCCTTGCATCTATAATCTTATTTATTTTCCTCTTTGACAAGGTGACTCTTTTTTAATTCTACAATTCTCAGCTTAATTACAAAGTGCCTTTTTCTTTGAGTGCCCTTCTATTAAAAGTTTTAAAAAGTTAAACTTTTTTTTTTTTTCATTATTTTGGACAGGGTGTGGCTCTGTTGTAAGGCTGGAGTGCAGTGGCATGATCTTGGCTTACTGCAACCTCCACCTCCCAGGTTTGAGAGATTCCCCTACCTCAGCCTTCACAATAGCTGGGATTACAGGCACATGCCACCCCGCCCAGCTAATTTTTGTATTTTTAGTGGAGATGAGGTTTCACCATGTTGGCGAGGATGGTCTCGATCTCTTGACCTCATGATCCACCCACCTCTGCCTTCCAAAGTGCTGGGATTACAGGTGTGAGCCATTGCACCCTGCCAGAAGTTTAGACTTTTTTGTGTGATTGTATGATTCCTTCATTACCAAATGTAGAAAAACTATAAAATATGTTATTAAAATTCCAACATTCAAGCAGTTCAATCATTTCCAAGCATGATCAATGCAAAACATAAATCTTTGAACCTACATATGTTCATTAATTTATTAATTCTTCCAGCAGATATTTTCTAACATCCTATAATGTCAGGGGAATTTTTCTAGGCAATTAGGGATACATCAGTGACTGTAATAAGCAACATACTCTAGCTTGCAGTTTAGTAAAGCAGACTGATAATAAAATAAATAACTATGTATGTGTGTATACATATACAGAAATTATATTATTTGTGGAGAAAAAGAGGTAAGAAAGAGAGAGTGTTGGGGTGAGGAATTTGAATAGCAGAATGAGGAAATCTTTCCTGTGAAGGTGGTGATTGGGCTAAGGCTGAAGTGTTAAGCTGAGCTATGTGAACATCTGGGAAAAGTGCCTTCTAGGCAAAAAGAATTGCAAATACAAAGGCAAATACACAACAGTTCATAGGTGACTCTAGTGACTGCTGTTTCTGTTGACTTTTAATTTCCAGGGATCTAGTTTTTCCTGCTATATGATTTTCACTAATTCCAGTTTTTGTTTTGTTGTGATGAAAAACGATATTTCTATGTGTCTGAAATCATCTTGCTTTATTTTTTCCTATCATTTCTACTGTTATACATTTTTCATGAACATTTAAGCTTATTATTAATTCTATTCTATGATAATTTAAATAATATATGTTGTTTTGTAATGGTCATGTTATATGCTTTGTAGTTGGTTTAAGTAATAGAAATATTAAGTAGTCATTACTTTTTTATTTTCTAAATAAAATATACTGAATAATCAATAAAGTACTATGATCACAATTATATTTCTATTATCATTCAGATTTTGCTTTTAGTTGAAAATTCTAATCACCTTCATTCCTTACAATTATTGTAGTAGTAAAGGAATATATATATGTATGTATATATATATATATATATACACACACATAAAAATTCAAAATATTCTAGCTTACATTTTAGTGAAAATAGATGTATAATAAAATGAATATATATGTATCTGTACATCAACATAAAGTATATAATTTATGGAGAAAATAAAGGAGGTAAGAAAAATACTGCTGGGGTGAGCAATTAGAATAGGATCAATTTTAATAGAAGGCTTTTCAGAAAAGGTAATGTATACTATATAAATAAATAAATGTCTATAATATAATGTATATTTGTTTGAAAAATATGTGCATGTAAATTTTTATTTAATTTAAAAAAGTGGCTGGGTATAAAAACAGGCAGTTTGTGGAATTTGGTTACTATGCCTAACAGCAAAAGGTTTAAGAAAGCCTACAAATTCATGACTAACTGAAAAGGGTTTGAGAAGCGTAGAACTTGGTAGCTACTTTTTTGTAACAATTATGAATTGCTGCATGGGGAAGTATAATTTATTGGTGGACTATCCCGGCCAACAAACCTAAGTCCATAGCTAAGTCTAATCATCATTCATCATACGATTGGACTGGTTCTTTATTAACAATGTGATGTTGACAACAGATTTGGGAGGAAAATGGTTAAGTCAGAGAAAGCAAGTATCTTAAATTGGTTTTCTGTGGCTCTAAATCTTTTACCACATTTTTCTAGTAATACATTCTCTCAGGGATTCCTGATCTCTGTGTTCTCCAATCTTCTCCCAAGAAGGACCACATAATTTGCTGGGAATGTGAAGCACTGTGTTAGACATTTGTGAAGTTACTTAGAAACCTGTTCAGATCTCTTAAGATAATTATAAGTGACACCTGCAGCTTATATTTCTACCTGTACTTTCATCCCACCCTCTTACACTGACATTCTGTTTTTGGTCTCATCTTCAATCACTACTAGCATATTGCAGCATGAAACAGAGTTAAGGGAGAGTATCATGTTTTTTTCTGAACTAGATTAACTTGTTTCCAAATAAGATGTTGCTATGAAGGCCATAGAATAATATGAAAATATATCTTGGGAAACTTTATTTTTAAATGTGTAAAAACTGTGTAAACATTTTTTTACCTTTAGTCTTCTCATGCCTTTTACTTTTAAAGGTTACTTTTGAATTTGGGGTCTATAAAATAATTCCAAAGTTCCCCAAGAGCTTAAAATCTAAAAGTAACTATAAGACATTTTCATGCTACAGCATATGTATAAGCTTCTCTATGGCAAATGAAAGAAGATATTTTTCTCTTTTTATACTAAAGTGCCTGGAAATATTTCTTTTGTTCGTTTTGTGAATATAAAACTCAAACCCTGGTTACAGTTTGATAGGTGAAAATAGATAAATGACATCCTAAACAGGGAAAATATGAAATACAAAAATTAAATGTATAAATCCATAATGAACATTTAGACATAAGCAACCTACATGTATTTACTATATATATTTAGCAATATATGTAAATATATATGTATATTCAGCAAGATATGTAAATATATCTATTATAGATTTCTTCAATATATATAGGTTATCTCTAAATACTATATATATGTATATATAAAGTAGAATACATAGATATATGACAATAAATAGAGGTTAATATAGATTTAATACAGATATTTAATAGAGGTTAATATAGATTTAAATGTAGATAGGTATATAAATTACCAAAAAAAATAGAAGTAGAAACTCAAAACTAAATATGTTTAGTATATGCAGTCAAGATGAATCTCTATCTAGGTTGACGTTAAAAAAAAAGTATTGCTTTGTAAGGGTGATTTATCAGAAAGGAGTTTTGTGGCAAAGCAAGTCTTGCTTTTCTGAAAATATGAAAATAAAAGATTACCGTGGGCAAGAAGAAAGAATAAAAAATAGTCTTTCCCAAATGAATCTATACTTTAGTGAAGGAAATAAGCATTTGAGTTAAAATTGTTGCTCAGTAAATCTGTAAAATATCAATGGTGTGCAAACAACTGAATAGACAGGGAATTCAAGAGTCAAATAAAATGGTTGGTTTTAAATTTTACTTTGCTAATTACTAGTTGTACACACATGGATAAATTGCTTTGAGCTTTGAACTCAATTTTCTCACTGACTGTATAAGTTTCTTATGGCTGTCATAACAAATTACTACAACATTGTTAGATTAAACAACATCAATTTATTATTTCACAGTTCTGGAGGCCGAAAAGTCATAAATAAATATCAGTAGGCCTGCATCTCATCAAAGAATCAATGGGAGTAAACTTCCTTTCCTCTTCAGCTTCTGCTAGCTCCAGGCATTTCTTGCCTTGTGACAGCATAACTCCAATCTGTGCCTCCGTCTTCTCAAGGCTTTGTCTATTCATCAGTGTATTTTTCTCTTCTATCTCTTACAAGGACACTTACTATTGGATTTCAGGCCCACTCAATAGTCCAGTATAATATCATCCCAAAAATCTTTAACTTGATTATTTCTGCAAAGACATCTGATATAGTTTGAATAGTGTTCCCTCCAAATCTCATATTGAAATACAATCCCCAATTTTGAAAGTGGGACCTAGTGGGGAATATTTGAATTATAGAGACAAATGCTTCCTGAATGGCTTTTTACCCTCCCCATTGTGTAATGAGTAAGTTCTTGCTTTACTAGTTTGTGGGAGATCTGGTTGTTAAAGATTCTGACAACTTTCCTCCCACTTTCTTGCTCCCTCTCTTGCCCTGTAACACGTCATCTCCCGTTGCCTTCTGCCATGGGTAAAAGCTTTCTGAGGTCCTTACCAGAAGCCTACAGATGCTGGTGTCATGCTTCTTGTACAGCCTTTAGAACTGTGAGTCAATTAAACCTCTTTGCTTTATAAAGTACCCAGTCCCAGGTATTTCTTTGTAGCAATGCAAAATAGACTGTTTTTCATCCTTTTTCAAATTAGGTCACATTCATGGTTTTGAGAGGTTAGGACATATATTTAGGTGGGTCTTCATTTAATTCACTATGCTGACACATATTGGGAATCATAATACTTTTGTAGAATCATAATACTTTCGTAGAGAACATGGTATTATTTTTCCTAGCGTTTCTGTATATATCTGTAACTCTTATTTTGAGAGTTCTGTAGGCCTCTTATCAAATATTCGGTTGGTTAAGCTGAAAATAGGGTAAATATCGGTCTATTCAGAATCCTCAAAGAATGCTTTTGGGAAATTGATACTCTCTCTTTAAGAATATGACTAGCCTTAATGACAATCAAATATCCAATCTGCTAGTGACTCATTTTTTTGCCCTTTGATTAAAGTATGACTCAGAATAAGGCCAGCAAAGGAGTAAAATACACCTGAGAAATGTTTAAAGCAGCCCATATTCTTGAGACCATCATCATACTCCTGTACCCACTTCTGACTTTACCTATTCTTCTTTTGAACTTGTCAGGTAAAGAAGCAAATAGATCCCTTTCTTATGTTGTTAGAACTTGAATTTCTGTAGTACATAAAAATTTATATAAATGTTAAGGTTGTATATGTAAAGAACATAGCATGGTGCTTAAGAAAAATAATTTTTCTTTCCATTGTAAAGTATGCCCATTTACATGTCACACATGTTGATTTTCTACATTTTACCTGAGTACAAAGAAAGGGGAATTTCTATGAGAAATGGTACCAACATAATTAAATGTTTCATTTGTTGACCTGTTGTTTTGCAAAGAATTTTCTTATCACTTTTGTTTAGTGTAGTTAATCCACAAATACTTGACCACAAAAAGCAATTGTCTTTTAGAGTGTCAAACACAGACCTGATTAACAGGGAACTCTGTTCAGTTAAAGTGGTTATAGGAGCCTATCAGCATGTCTGTTGTTCCTTTCCTTAATCACCTGCCAGTAAAAGCCACTGACATGCCTACAAGATCCCTTAATGCACCTGGTACAAAATACCTGGTGCTTGATCAGTCTGTAGCACTTGACGTATGTATGTATGTCTTTTTGGTACACAGGAAAATATATCTTAATAGCAGGAATATTTGTTGCTAAAACACTTTTGAAACACCACTGTAATGCTGGGATATATCAAGCACTCTTTGTCTTTCTTAATTCTGTCAAATCAGTAACAGATATAGAAACCCAGCTTTAAGTTGGTCGTGCAAACAATTTGTATATTCACATGAAAATTTATTTCAAAACATATTTAATTTACAAAGGCTTTTTGTTTCCTTGTAACACAAAGAGTTACTAGGGGTCAATTTGTAGAAGATGTCATAACCATATGCAAAATTGATTACATGGAAAAATCATCACCATGAATCATATTTATACATTTTTAACTGAAGCCTTTGGTTTAAAATTTAGTCACCTGTACTTAATAGTTTAACAAATATTTGTCTACAAAACTATCAGTGCATTGCCAAAAATAACGAAAATCAGCTAAATTTTATTAATCTAATATATAAAGTGTCTGCAAATACTAATATATGAGTTTCAGTTAGCCATTGATCTAATAGTTATAATACATAAAAGGCCCAGACAATTAATAGATTTGGTAAACAGTTATTCCCAGTTCTTAAACAGATAATGTTTATTAATATTAGTACTTATAACTGAAACATGCTAATTAATAATTTGAAATTTCAATGTTAATATACAGAGAAAATAGCCACTTAATTATTTTTTGAGTACTTCTCATTTAAAAATTCTTAATTATTTATCATCAAGCTAGATCATTAAAGATATAAGTATTTTAAAATTTTAATCATTTTTTATCAGTTACACTGCATATGCAGCTTGTAATGAAAATACACACACATACACAAACACATACACAATGCATATATGGATTTGATAATTCTCTTGAAAGAATTTTTTAAAAAATTGATACAGAATTATAATTTATTTTTATGCCATGAATATGAGTATAAACCTTAATGAAATCAAGGAATGGATATAAGGATATTTGATTAAAGGTAATTACAGGCAAAATAAACAAGTTCAGTGACTTCACAGGACTCATAGTTGACTGGTGATGCTGGGGTTCTCAAAGATCTGATCTGAAAACAAAGACAAAGAGCACTAATAAAGGAGGCCAGTCTGTTGCAGTAAGAGTGGAAATATGGAAATCAGTTAGAAAGCAACTAGGTATTGTAATTCAGGCAAGAGAGGAATGTCACTGGGACTAGAGTCTAGTTTGAGATTTGGTGAAAAGTACATAGCTTTTTTAAGGTAAAGTATCTGTGACATTTTTATCAATTGGTTGTTGGTACTAGGAGAAAGAGGGGAGCCAGGGACTACTCTAGGTTTTCATCTTGAGGTAGAGGCTATACAGATGCCTTACTGAAGATGGGAACTGCAATGGCAGCCAATAATTTTATATAAAAACAGGATTTCAATATATTAAGTCTAAGATGTTTTTCAGGCATTCATGTTGAAGTGTTTAGCAAGTACTTAGATATATTATTAAGAATTTCAGAAGATATAAATTAGAAGCCATCATTTGGACTGGATCAGGTCACCAAAGCTATTGTCCTATATTGTAGTCCATGTGGCCACAATATTTAAGTAGAAATTAATCAAAGTTAAACAAAAAATTAAAATTCAGTTCCTCAGTCACATGTCTCACATTTCAAGTGTCTAATAGTCACAAGTAGCAATGGTTACCATATTTAACAGTGTGGAACATTTTTATCAACACTGTTTGAGTTCTGTATACAGAGATACTATAGTTTTTGATGAAATTTTTTTTTTCTCTCTCTCTTTAAACTCCACTTGTCACTGTAATCGTTAATATTGAGTGTCAACTCGATTGGATTGAGGGATGCAAAGTACTGTTCCTGAGTGTGTCTGTAAGGGTGTTCCCAAAGGAAATTAACATTTGAGTCAGTGGACTGGGAGAAGCAGACCTACCCTCAATTTGGGTGGACACCATCTAATCAGCTGCCAGTGTGGCTAGAATGAAGCAGGCAAAAGTTGGAAAGACTTCACTTGATGAGTATTCTGACCTTCATCTTTCTCCACTTCTGGATGCTTCCTGCACTCAAACATTGGATTCCAAGTTCTTGAGCTTTTTGACCCTTGAACTTACACCAGTGGTTTGACAGGGGCTCTCAGTCCTTTGGCTACAGACTGAATGCTGCACTGTAGGCTTCCCTACTTTTGAGGTTTTGAAATAAACTGATCCACCACTGTCTTCCTTGCTCCTCAACTTGCAGATGGTCTCTTGTGGGAATTTGCCTTGTGATCCTGTGATTTAATTCTCTTTAACAAACTCCCTTTCATATATAAATATATCCTATTATTTCTGTCCCTCTGGAGAACTCTAATATAGCCACTCAATTAATAAGTAAGTTAGAGTTAAAATATTTGATACTGGCCAGGCATGGTGGCTCATGTCTGTAATCCCAGCACTTTGGTAGACCAGGGTGGGTGGATCACGAAGTCAAGAGATCAAGAGCATCCTGGCCAACATGGTGAAACCCCATCTCTACTAAAAAAAAAAAATTAGCTGGGCATGGTGGTGTGTGCCTGTCGTCCCAGCTACTTGAGAGTCTGAAGCAGGTGCATTGCTTGAACCCCAGAGGCAGAGGTTGCAGTGAGCCGAACTCGCACCACGGCACTCCAGCCTGGCTCCTGGTGACAGAGTGAGAGTCAGTCTCAAAAAAAAAAAAAAAAAAAAAAAAATTGACACTTAACCTAATGCATTTCATACATATATCTCTTTAGTTCTGTGAATAAATTGAAGAACATAAATGTTAATCTCCCCAATCCATTCTCAAAGCACACATAAGTGTATCTGTTAGCTAAATCAGTTTGTCAGTTTTTTTTAAACTATAATAAGGAGTTATTTTGCAAGAAAAATAAATGTGAGTGTGTCTATTTGTGTGTGTGTGTGTGTGTGTGTGTACTATAAGGAATGTAATTCTTAACCCATCTAGCTTCAAATTCTAGTTTTGCCTTTTCTGAGCTGTATATACTAGGCAAATAATTTAAACTCCTTAAATCTTGTTTTCCTTATGGGTAAAAAGGGAATAATAATGCCTACCTCAAAGTGTTATTATGAGGAGTAAAATAGCTAATGATGGCTATAAACATCTAAGCAAAGTAGCTAACATATAGTAAGTACAAAATAAATTTTAGCTTGAAAAATATAAAGTGATAATACTATACAACTATATAAAAGTAAATTATTGTACATGTTGAACAGTATACTTTAGTAAATTTTAAAGAAATATTTTCTAAAAATTTACCCTTTTTTACATGATTTTTGTCTGTAGCATTAATAAAAATGTTCTATTTTTGAAGGCATATGAAGTACCTGCCATACTCCAAGTACTCTAGTAGTTCTGCAGATACAATTGCAAGGAAACTAGTCACACATCTAACCTTCATGGAGTTTACCATCTGTTATGGACAGAAGTGGGTTCCCTACAAATTCATACATTAAAATTATAACCTCTAGTGCTGTAATATTGATTATAGTTGAAGAAAGGGCTTTAAAGGGGTTATTTAGTTAAAATAAGTCCTTTGTAGTGAATCCTAGTCAAATCTCTCTGGTGTCTTTAAAAAAAGAGAAAATCTGAACACACAAGAAACATCATTGATGTGTACTAACAATAAAAAGACCCCTGGAGAACAAGGTACTATCACTCTGAAGAAGCTTGCAGCACAGATATTTTCACCACATTTGGGTTATAGCAAAGTTAATCACAGCAAGAATTTACACTGTGGAATAAACTCACAGACTGAATGCTAGTTTCGTATGTTAATATTTCTCTAGTCATTCCATCCATTTAGAGTGCATTTAATCTAGGTTTTGGAACATTTTATCCCTTCTGGAATTAGTTCTTGAAATTTGTAAGTCACATATTGTCCACTTAATTGAAGTAAATATTTATACCTTAGAATCTATAATATATGTTTTATTTCTAAACTATATCTGGTCATTAGGTTGATATAATTTAGAAATAACATATATCATAGATTCCAAGGCATTAATATATACTTCAATTAAGAAAAATTTATTTAGCAGCATAAATAAAATGTTATTTATCTTTTTTATCTCTAGTATGTCATACTACCAATATTAATATCAAAGATACTAATCTATAAAGAATATCATCTTGTATTCTGAAAATTAGCAAAGGAGAAGCTTACATTAATTTTATTGTATATAAAATGTTTCAAATGGTCAATAAAAAATATACTACTTACAGAGGTGTTCATATCAAAAGTAATGAATATATAGAAGAGATAAGTACAGCTATCTTGACAAAGGCCCTTCCATGCAAAGCTCACAGTTTGCTTTTTATGAAGTAACCCTAGGAAGTCTTTGAAGAGCTTTAGTGAAAAGAACGGCAGCATCAGAATTCTATCTGAAAAGTCTAAGCTTCTTGAAGAAATGTGAAGAAGAGCTCAGAATAGGATTTCACCAGATATAATTCCATATAACAATGGTTTAGTGGGTTAATATGTCATGTTAAAAAATAGTCCTCTATTTTCTAAATGTTAACACCAATTTTTATGATCTGTATATGTTTCAGCATATTTTGGCCTCTCATTCACAGCAGAAGTTCATTATTGGCACAAAAGTTGGCAGAAAAACTAGTGGTGAAAGATGTAGATAAGTAAGCTTCACACATCTTCTCCAGTTACATAAGTAAATGAATATCCTACTAAAAGTTGGACTTCTCTCACTTACAGTTAGTGGAAACCTAAAAAATGCTGACTTTATGCCAGTTTTGAGAGGGGATGCTATATTTTTATCTAATTGGTGATTTTTTTGTTTGTTTTATGTATTTCCTATTGTTTCTAGCAATAGACCAAAGACTGATAAACTTTACAAGAAGTTGAAAATTATTTTGCTAATATTTTCAGCATTCTAAAATGAGGAGATCATTCACAATAGCTAAGACATAGAAACAATCTAAGTGTTCTGTCACTTCCCATGACATTGATGAAGCTGGAGATCACAGTATGCTAAATGAAATAAGCCAGACACACATACAAAACTATTACATGATCTTATGCACATGTGGCATCATAGAAAGTAAAATATACAGAGATTGAGAATAAAACAGTGGTTAAGAGGGGTGGAAGTGGAGGTGTTAAATGGGAAGATGTAGGCTGGAGAATATGAAATAGCAGATATATTAGATTAACAAGTTTAGAGATCAAATGTACAACATTAGAACTATAAGTAATAAAATCGGACTGTATTTGAGTACAGCAAATGAGTGGATTTTAGCAGCTCTCGACACTAAAACAAAAATATGAACAGTTAGGTGAAATAATGTATTTACTAATTTGCTTCACTATACTAATCATCTGCATCTATATCTATATCTATCTATATCCCATGACATCATGTTGTATATCTAAAATATAGACAGGACATTTGTTTAAAGAAAAATAAGAAAACTATTTTAAAGAGGTTGTCTGTATAGTCTATAATTATATTTTTAGAGAAGCTAATCTAAATTCTCCTTCACAATAGTCATCTAAGATATGTGTCTTTCTCTGCATTTAATAAGCATACAATACTACTTCTGTCTCCACCTGTTTATCCTACCACAATCTTGAACATTTAAATATGTATGGTGTTAAAGAACATAAGTTAAATTATTGTAATTTGCAATGCATCCAATGAATTATACAAATCCCCTATATTGTAATAGTAAACTTGATTTATATTTGGACATAGGAATCCAATAATAGTGTCTCTATTTTATTATCATTAATAGAATTGAATTATATTTAATTAAAGATGCAATAGTTTGAATAAAGTAGCAAGTATAGAAGAGATGGGTAAAATCTTGTGTTTAAATAGACTAGGTTATATATTCAGATTTCAACAGCCTACTCCAATACAAATTATTGTTTTTGAAATGCTGCATACTTAAGTTAGTGGGACTTACTCCATTCAATCATGTAAATCTCTCAAATTTTTTTTTAATTAAAATATGAGTTGGTGAGGAAAGAGACTTTATCTAACATATTATTCTATGTCCAATGTATACCTCATGTCTGTAACATGTTACATATTCAGTGACTGTCCGTTGAAGGAAAAGAATAATTATTGATTTAAAGAAATATAATAGAACAGATAAATGTTAAAAATTTATTGTAATGGGAAAGAGTAAAAAGGGCCGCATATTTTATTAGGACTTAAAAACACTAAAAAAGTTAAGATTTAAACATTTACATGAAAAAAATTTCCTGACAGATTGTATTTGAAAATATTTGAAATTATAAGAAAATGTAAACTGATAAAATTGATTCTAAAATTGGAAATATATAATACTCATATCAAAATAGCATGTAGATATGAATAAGAGCTCAACTAAAAATAAAATATGGCTGGGTGTGGTGGCTCATGCTTCTAATCCCAATAGTTTGGGAGGCCAAGGCAGGCAGATCACTTGAGGCCAGGAGTTTCAGACCAGCCTGGTCAACATGGTGAAACCCCATCTCTACTAAAAATACAAAAATTAGCTGGGCATGCAGACAAACACCTGTAATCCCAGCTACTCCACAGGCTAAGGCACAAGAATTCCTTAAACCCCGAAGGCAGAGGTCACAGTGAAGGGATCGTGCCACTGCACTTCAGGCTGGGCCACAGAACAACACTCTCAAAAAATAAATAAATAAATGAAATAAGATAATAAGATATAAAGATATAAAGATAATTCAAAGTCAGCTAAGTGATATTTCTGGAAAGATTTTGTATCTTGCCACTCCAGTAGAGTATTTTTGAAATCTATAGTGTATACATACAATTTTTACATTAAAATACTGATTGTTTGAAGAAATATCCTTTCAACATATATGTGCCTTCTATGTGCTTAGCAATTAATAATTCCCTCTTGAGGTTTACTTTATAGAAGATCTTAATAGAATTTTTAAGCATATGACAAATATATATATATATATACACAAATGAATATGTGTATATATTCATGGTATAATTCTTAATGCATATGTGTTATTAAATTTTAATAAATCATACTGTTTAGTCTGTTACTATACAGTAATTCTTAGCAAAAAAAAATAAGAACTAATATAGCCAGCATTTTCTTTTGATTATAAATTTTTCAATTACAATGTCAAACAAATACCTCAAAACTGCTATTGAATGAAAAGAATCCAGTGGAAAAAAAAAACATAAAAAAATATAAATCAAACCACAAGGAAATCCAGATTACAAATTTGATTAGTTTCTTGGTAGCAATGACATGGCAACACATCCCTGAGCCTTTTCCATAAAATGGCATATCTAAATAACAAATCTATCTTGGTAGTTATAGATTTGTTGTGCCTGTTTATCTCTAAGATTATAGATCATCAACTATATAACTCCTAAGATTATTATAACTTAATGTTAAGTCTTTTGATTATAAATGAACATATTTGTTTTTAGATCAAAAGCAATGTAATGTTTGCCTCAATGATTGATGATGAAACCAGAACATAATTCTTTTGATATATAATAAAATCTCATACTGCTGTTTCTGTTTAAAGATCATCAACTTTTCCAATGTAGTACAAAAAAAAAAAATACTCAGCAACCTGGAAAATGATCCTTGGATATACCATTTGTACACTGTGAAAAAGAATCTACTACTTTCGTCAGTGAGCTGTTTTTCAGTGCCATGCACAAAGATCCCTTAGGCCTCTCACCATGTTAGTACATCTGTTCATCTTAGTTGATTGAAAAATGACAATGAGTCCCATGTGAATCCACAAATATTCCGTAACTATAAAATTACATGATAAGCATTATTATTACACAAAAATAATAGGTTGCCTTCAATTTCCAGTGGGCTAAAATGCAGTCTCACAAACTCTTTTAAGATTACCATTGACTAAATAATCTTGAATTAAACACCCAATGCAAGCCTTGCACCATAAAATTATTTTTCCAAATTGTGTTGTTTTATTACACAAAATGGAAATATTGTTTATTACTTATGAGAGAGTATTTGCATCCAAGGTTTGGTATTGGGTATAATGAGCAGGATGGAAGCTGAATAAGAGCTGTAACTTAACAAAGCATAGCAATTTAGTGATGCATTTGAACCATTAACTGTTCTGGTGAAAAGAGGTTATTTTGTTTCCTCTGTATTCCTTTTATTTACATGTTACAAATATGGCTTCTGATGCAAAGTAAATGCCAGGCTCAGGTCAAGGGTGTTTAAAGAGACTGTGAAACCCCTGAGAGTATGGAAGAAACAGTCAAATGGAAAATCGTGCAGGTTTTTTTCCGGTTTTCATTAACTAACTTGTCATTTTTAATTCAACAAATAACAAAACAAGAACTGCTATAAAATTATTGACATTTCTACAGAAAAAAAAAATTTGTTGTTATAAGTCTAAAAGACTATGTGGCAGCACCTTATTTATATTATTATATGTATATTATTTTCAATTGAAACAATTATTTAATTTCAAAATTTTCCTGTAATTTAAGGTATTTTAGGAGCACCAGCCATCAAGTTATAGCAAAATACAAAATGCAAGACTCTGGGATGCAAAGTTGAATAACAATTGTGCACATCTAATAGAAGCTCAGGTTATTTGAACAGAAAATTTGAAATGTAACATGCAACATAAAAGTACAGTATTTAAACAAGTATTGCGAGATACCAGTGAGTAGTTTATTAATTCTTTTTTGAAGAATTAATGAAGATGTCAGAAAAGAATTTATCTTTGGAGTGAGGATTGCATGACTAAAAATAACTGTCTAGAACTTTTATTTCTAGCAATAGAACTCTTTAAGTATCTGAATCACATCCCTTGCAAAAGTGAAAGTCCCATAAACCGTTCAGGCAGTTGGCTGTGGGAATGGTGGTGGGGATGAGAAACAACTCTTCTTAAATGCACCAGGGAGCTGAAAGAAATAGTTCGCTTTCTAAACCCTGAAGTTAGTAAATTAGAGAGATGAAAATACTAAAGCAATGAAGACAGCTTTTAGGCTGATGGCAATTGTGTATTTTGATGAACTTGAGCTTTAGATTTTCATTGCCTCCTGGAACCTTGGAACAGAATGCAATATTCATGGTGTGCCCCACAGTAAAAGCTCCTAGAAGATCCTTTTCATCTCAAGATGTGTTAAGAACGAACCAGATATAAACCTTTCCACTTTCAGTCAACCACAAACCAAGGAAAAATGACTTTCTTGAACCTTCATAATGTACAGAAAAGGAAAAATAAATATTATTGTGAATTGTTTCCTCATTTTAAAAAATGTTGAAAAACATTAGGCATTTCTTTTCTCTTGTTTCTGGGGCTGGCTATGGCCCCCATTTGATTAAAATACAGAAAAAGCAAGTCCCCAGACAGAGAAGAGCTGGCCTGATGCTGGAGGCCATTATAAGAGCAAACATCATTTTTATGTGTCTGAAAGCTTGACTAGTCTGTTTTTTAAAATTACCCCAACACCACTCAGGGATACAAGGGCTAGCTAGAGGTTTTTATTGGATTGTTTGAAGGAGAGAAATGAGTGATATATACAAAATTATGTTAAGATTCCTTTATCTCACAGATCCTGCAGCACAAGGATTTTTCTGCAGCATATATTATAATAGATATACTCTTAAATTTATTGCTCCTCATCACAGAAATAGCACAAAGACTTAATTCATATTAATATAAATATAAAATGAGACTACATTGTAGACTGAGTGAAATTTCCCAGGGTCACTGTTGCAACAGGTATACCAACCATCATTGATCCTAGTCCAACAATGTATATTTATTAATCATTTTTAATTTATCCAGTAATTTATAGCTATGATTTTTTATACAAAGTGTTTTACAAATCTTTATAGCAACTACTTAAAAATAATACTAAAAGATAATGGAGATAAAAATTTAATTTTAGATCAATATTAATGAACTTTAAAGTTGAAACAGAGATAATTAAGTCATAAGGCACTATACAATTGCTATTTTTAAACAAAAATTTTTATACTAAGTTTTCTGGTGTTTGATACTTAAAGAAAACTTATGTTTCAAGATCTGTAAGAGGAAAATAATTATCATTTCGGGTCAGCATCTTTATTCTAAAAAAGTACTTTTTCATTCCACAAGGTGATCTCATTGGCCTATCACCCTTCTGTATGTACTTTTCTTGGGTGAGTGCATTTCCTCCCTATCAAGTCAAACTCTCTCCTCCTAATTTTGAACTTGACTATCAATTCTGTTTCCGACGTGATCTTTCATAAGAATTCATATTTGAAAATTTTTACAGCTTAATCATTTTCCTGTCTTCTTCTCTGTATAGTCTTTCTTTTCTTTAAAATATATTAGCACTTTGTCCTTCTTGCCAGCAACCTTACTAGAATATCTTTTCAACCCCTGCCCTATTCCACCATGTCAAATCAGGCCAATGTACTGTTTATATTTTTATATTTTTTCCTTCTCAATATTTTTTTAGGATTGATTTTTTCCTTTTTTTTCTGGTTATACTTTAAGTTCTGGGATACATGTGCAGAACGTGCAGGTTTGTTACAGTTATACACGTGTCATGCTGGTTTGCTGCATCCATCACCTCCTCATTTACATTAGGTATTTCTCCTAATGCTATCCCTGCCTTAGTCCCCGAACCCCCAACAGGCCCACATGTGTGATCTTCCCCTCCCTGTGTCCATGTATTCTCATTGTTTAACTCCCACTTATGAGTGAGAACATAAGGTGTTTGGTTTTCTGTTCTTGTGTTAGTTTGCTGAGAATGGTGGTTTCCAGCTTCATCCATGTCCTTTTCAATGTAGTATTGGAAGTTCTGGTCAGGGCAATCAGGCAAGAAAAAGAAATAAAGCATATTCAGCTAGGAAAAGAGGAAGTTAAATTGTCTCTATTTGCAGATGACATGATTGTATATTTAACATATTTAAATAAGTATACTCTTGTTCATTCCAAGTACCTCTATTTTTAGTCACTTCATACTATTCCTCAAATCACCACTAAAGTGACACACTTTTCTGTCTTAAACTTTTTAATGGAGCACAGCAGTTACTGCAGAAAACTACTTAACGAGATATGCAAAATAAACTACACTTGGTGCTGGAATAAATCTTCAGCCCTGATATTCCCCTACTCCTTTCAAACTGCAAGAAAGCCTAATTACTCTTGTAGTTTCTCACACATAATATGATACAATTTTTACATGCATACCTCTGATTTGACTTTTTCCTCTGCTTAGAATTGTCTCTCTTACTCTTACATTTCCTTTATGTTGAACACAGGAAATCCCCCTCATGCTCCAGGTTATTATTCAGGTAATTTCATTTTCAAAATCAATTAGTAATCTTCTAGGCTAAATTAGCACTTCTCAAACTTGGAAAGATATAAATACTTGTCTCTCTCACCATCTAGATTATGGATAGCAATGAAAGCATATTCTTTCATTTTGTGTCTTCAGTATGAGTACAATTTTAGAAAATAGGTACATCAAAGGAATATATTTTAAATATATGGATGAGTTCTCTTTGTGTATGTGTCTCAACATTGATTACATTTGACTACTGAGTTTATTGTTCATTTGAAATGAAAATTGTTAAAATTCTGCTCACATATATGTTTTTATTTTGAATATGATATTTGCAAAAATAACATAACTTGCTATCATTCTGTTTGTTTTAATAAGTAAATGGCTTAACTGAATTATGAGTACTTGAAATGTCATGTGCATATTTTTGCAAACTTATATGTGTAAGCTTGACAGGTCAATCCTATTCTGATCCTTTTATGTTTCCTTTATTGTGACTTACCACACATACATATTCTTATGAATACTCCAACTCTTTATGGTGGCAAGTGTGAAAATATGGTGATCTTTGGGATTTTGTATAATAGTCTTAAGGGAAATATAATGAATATTATAGAAATCGATGTGATTAATGTCATAAACAAAATGATAAAAGCCAGACGAGTGTGATCTGGTGAAAATCAGTGCCTGATGAGAGTGCTGGCCATGAATGACTCAGCAGCTTTAATAAGGCCTGGGCCTTTTAACCAGGCTGCTCCTGGGGCAGGATGTAAACCTGTAAATGAGAGTAATAATTAAAACTGTATTTTTTCATTATTTTCCGAAATAATTTTAGACATACAGAAATATTTTTAAAAAACTACAGAGGTTTCTGTATATCCTTCACTTAGTTCTTTTCTAATGCTAACATCTTACATAACCATGATACATTTATCAACATAAGAAATACCATTATTGATCAAGGCAGAAAGTTATTCAAAGGGACAATAACAGAAAACTTCCCAAACATAGAGGAAAACATCAATGCTTAAGTACAAGGAAATTATAAGACACAACGCAGATTTAACCCAACGAAGTCTATCACAAGAAAGTTAATAATAAAACTTCTAAAGGTCAGGTATAAACAAAGAATCCTAAAAATCACAAGAGAAAAGAAACAACAAGCAAAGGATCATCAGCACATCTGGCAGCAAACTTGTCTGTGGAGATCATACAGGCCAAGATAGAGTGGCATAACATATTTAAAGTTCTGAAGGAAAAAAATTATATATCCTAGAAGAGTATATGCAGTGAAAATATCCATCGAATAACAAAGAGATAAAGAATTTCCCAGACAAACAAAAGCTGAGGGACTTCATCAACACCAGATCTGCCTTACAAAAATTGCTAAAAGGAATTAATCAATCTGAAAGCAAAGGACATTAATGAACCATAAGAAATCATCTGAGATATAAAACTCACTGGAATTAGTAAGTACAGAGAAAACCAAAGAATATTGTGACTGTAGTTATATGGTATAAACTTCTCATATCTTAAGTAGAAATACTAAAATATGAACCTTTCGAAAATAATCACAACTTCTAAAGATATAGACAATATAATAAGATATAAATAGAAGCAACAAAAGTAAAAAAGCAGGAGGATGAAGTTAAATTGTAAAATTTGTATTAGCTATCTCTTTTTTACATGTTCATTTGTTTATTCAATGTGCTATTTGTGTCATCAGTGAAAATAATGGACTATGTTACTTGCAAGGCTCATGGAAATCTCAAATTTAAAAACTTACAACAGATACACAAAAAATGCAAAAACAATAAATGAAACATACCACCAGAGAAAAATCACTTTCACAAACAGGAAGATAAGAAGGAAGAGAATACCACAAAACAGCAGAAAACAACACAGTGACAGGGGTAATTCCTTACTTCTCCATAATATAAATGAATATAAATGGACTAAATGTTCCATTCAAAAGACATAAAGAGGCTAAATGGATTTTTTTTAAAAAGACCAAACAAACTGTTGCCTACAGGAAATATACTTTACCTGAAAAAACAAACATAGACTGAAATAAAGGGATGGAAAAAGATATTCCATGTAAATGGAAAGCAAAGAAAAAGAAGGAGTAACTATACTTATATCAGAAAAAAAAATAGACTTAAAGACAAAATCTGTACAAAGAGACAAAGAAAGTCATTATATAATGATAAAGAGGTCAGTTGAGAAAGAGAATATAACAATTGTCTATATATATATATATATATATATATATATATATATATATACACACACACACCTAAAACTGGAGCACCCAGATATATAAAGCAAATATTATTAACGGTGAAGAGAGAGATAGATGCCAATACAATAATATATGAAGACTAAAACACTTTACTTACAGCATTGGAAAGATCGTTCAGGTAGAAAATCAACAAAGAAACATCAAAGTTAATCTGAATTATAGACCAAATGGATCTAATGATATTTACTGAACGTTTCATCAAAAGGCTGAAGAATACGCATTTTTCTCCTTAGCACATAGAGAATTCTCAAGGATAGATTATATGTTAGGCCACAAAAGAAGTCTTAAAAGTTAAAAAAATTAAGAAAGAAAGAAGTAGTATCAAGCATCTTCTTTGACCACAATGGAATACTAGAGTTCAATAATGAGAGGAATTTTGGAAACTATATAGGCAAATGGAAAGTAAACAGTACATTCCTGAGTGACTAGTGAGTCAATAAAAAATTAAGAAAACTTACATATGTCCTGAAACAAATGAAAATGAAAGTAGAACATATAAAAACCTATGGTATACCGTGAAAGCAGTAGTGAGTAAAGTTTATAACAATGTGTATACATCAAAAAAACCCTTCATATAAAAATCCTAATGATGCAGCTTAAAGAACTAGAAGATCAAATAAAGAGATCAAATTTAAGATCAAATAAAACCCAGATTTAATAGAAAAAAAAAAACATTGTAATAAAGATCAGAGTAAAATAAATTAAAAAGTACAGAAGATCATCAAAATGAAAAGATGATTTTTTCAAAAAGATAAAGTTGACATGCTAGCCAGACTAATTAAACAAAAAAGAAGACTTATTAAAATTGGAGGTGAAAAAGGAGACATTACAACTGATACTGCAGAAATTCAAAGGCTCAAAGAAACTGTGATGAGCAAATATATACAAACACATTGGAAAAACTAGAAGAACTTGATAAATTTCTAGATATATACAACCTTCCAAAATTGAACTAAGAAGAAATCCAAAAGCTAAATGGAGCAAGAATAAGTAACAAGACTGAAGTCATAATAAAAATCTTCCAGCAAGGAAAAGCTTAGGACCTGATGGCTTCACTGTTGAATATTACCAAACATTTAAAGAAGAACTAATACCAGTCCTACTGAAACTATTCTGAAAAAATAGAGGAGGACCAAATACTTCCAAATTTATTCTACATGGCCAGTATTATCTTCGCACCAAAATAAGAGAAAGACATATTTAAAAAAAAGAAAAAAGAAGACTGCAGAACAAGATAACTAATGAACATTGATGCAAAAATCCTCAACAAAATATTAGCAAACTGAATTAAACAACACATTAAAAAGATTATTCACGGCCGGGCGCCGTGGCTCACGCCTGTAATCCCACCACTTTGGGAGGCCGAGGTGGGTGGATCACGAGGTCAAGAGATCGAGACCATCCTGGTCAACATGGTGAAACCTCGTCTCTACTAGAAATACAAAAATTAGCTGGGCATGGTGGCGCACGCCTGTAGTCCCAGCTACTAGGGAGGCTGAGGCAGGAGAATTGCTTGAACCCAGGAGGCGGAGGTTGCGGTGAGCCGAGATCGCGCCATTGCACTCCAGCCTGGGTAACGAGCGAAACTCCGTCTCAAAAAAAAAAAAAAAAAAAAAAAAAAAAAGATTATTCACCATGGCCAACTGGGATTTATCCCAGAGATATAAGGATGTTTCAGTATATGCAAATCAATCAATACAATACATTACAGCAAAAGAATGAAGGAAAAAATGCATATGATTATTTCACTTGATGCTAAAGAAACATTTAATAAAAGTCAACATCTCTTTATAATAAAAACTCTCAAAAATGTGTATGGAAGGAACATACTCCAACACAATAAAAGCCATATATGATAAATCTACAACTAATATCATACTGAGTAGGGAACAACTGAAAGCTTTTTATCTAAGTTCATGAAGACAACAAGGATGCCCACTTTTTCCAGTGTTATGCAAGGAAGACCTAGCTAGAGCAATCAGACAAGAGAGAGAAATAAAGGGCATGTAAACTGGAAAAGAAGAAGTCACGCCATCCTTACTTGCAAATCATATGACTTTATATTTGGAAAACCTAAGGACTCCACCAAAAATTATGAGAACTGACAATAAATTCAATAAAGTTACAGGACACAAAATCAAAATGTGAAAGTCAATAGCATTTCTGTATGCCAACTACACAATTTGAAAAAGAAACTAAGAACGTGATTTCATTTACAATAGCTACAAATAAAATACCTAAAAATAAACTTAACCAAGGAAGTCAAAGATCTCTACAGTGAAAATTACAAAACTTTGTTCAAAGAAATTGAATAGGAGACAAGAAAATGGAAAGATATTCTATGTTCAAGGATTTGAATAATCAAGGTAATTACAATTTGCATGCTAATCAAACAGTCTACACATTCAAAGCAATTTTTATCAAAATATCACTGACAGTCTTCACCAGATTAAAAAAAAAAAAGTAATCCTAAAATTTATATGGAACAAAAAATGACCCAAAGTTATCCTGAGCAAAAATAACAAAACTTAAGGAATCACAATACCTGACTTCAAGTTACACTACAGAGCTATGCTAACCAAAACAGCATGATAGGGGTATAAAGATAAACACATAGACCAATGACACAGAATAGAGAACAGAGAAATAAATCCACACAGATACAGTGTGCTGATTTTTTTACATGGGCACCAAGAACACACATTGAGGGAACGACAGTTTCTTTAATAAGTGGTGCTAGGAAAACTGACTATCCATATGCAAAACAATAAAACTAGATTCTTATCTCTCACTATATACAAAAATCAAAGTTCATTAGGAAAGTTAAATCAAAAAACAAAACTAACAAATGCAAACTTTGGAGAAACTCTCCAGGACACTGGACTAGGTAGCAATTTATTGAGTGATATCCCACAAATACAGACAACCAAAGCAAAAATAGACAAATGGGATCACACAAAGTTTAAAAATTCTGTACAGCAAAGGAAGCAATAAACAAAATAAAAAGACAACCCAAAAAATGGAAGAAAGTATTTGTGAATCATCCATTTGACAAGGGATTAATAACCACAATATATAAGGAGCTCAAACAACCTTATGGAAAAATATCCAAATTCAAAGTGGACAAAATATCTGAGTAGACATTTTTCAAAAGATGACATAAAAATGGTAAACTGGGTCAGGCATGGCCACCTACCCCTATAATCCCAGCACTTTGGGAGGCCAAAGCAGGCACATCACTTGAGGTTGGGAGTTTGAGACCAATCTGCCCAATATGGTGAAACCCCATTTCTACTAAAAATACAAAATCAGCCAGGCGTGGAGTTCCATGCCTGTAATCCCAGCTACTTGAGAGGCTGAGGCAGGAGAATCACTTGAACCCAGGAGGCAAAGTTTGAGGTGAGCCATGATCATGCCATTGTACTCCAGCCTGGGCAACAAGAGCAAAACTCAGTATCAAAAAAGAAAATAAATAGTAAACATGTGTATGAAAATATACTTAATTGCTTATCAAATAAATGCAGAACTTTTGACCGCAGTTAAAATAGTTTTTATACAAAAGATAAGCAATAACAAATGCTGGATCATGTGGAGAAAAGAAAATCTTAGTATACTGTTGATGGAAATGTACATTTGTCATTCCATATCCTATGTGAACTCAACATTTTGAAGAGCACAGGTAATTTATTTTGTAAAATATCTGTCAGGTGGTGTTATTCTTCCCATGATCAGATCTAGATAATACATTTTTTACAAGAATCCACAGAAGTGAGGCTTTTTAATGCATGCTGGCATGGGGTACACAGTGTTAATGTTCATTATTACTTTTAATGTGACCATTGATTACTCAGTGAAGGCAATGTCTATCAGACTTCTCTACCATAACATTATTACCTTTTCCTGGGTAATTTAAAATGTATCAGATGGGATATGCTTTGAACTTGTAATTTTCTCCTTAAACTTGTGTTCACTACATTTATTTTCCATTGATGAGAATTTCCTGAAACATTACTGTGGTGTTCTACATTTAATAACTGAAATTATTCTCTAAGTGTGAGCTCTCCTTTATCCCTCTTCTATGTCTATATTTTATTGTTTATATTAGCATGTTTTTTTTAAGTATTTATTTATTTATTGAGACGGAGTTTCGCTCTTGTTACCCAGGCTGGAGTGCAATGGCGCCATCTCGGCTCACCGCAACCTCCACCTCCTGGGCTCAGGCAATTCTCCTGCCTCAGCCTCCTGAGTAGCTGGGATTACGGGCACGCGCCACCATGCCCAGCTAGTTTTTTGTATTTTTAGTAGAGACGGGGTTTCACCATGTTGACCAGGATGGTCTCGATCTCTCGACCTCGTGATCCACCCGCCTCGGCCTCCCAAAGTGCTGGGATTACAGGCTTGAGCCACCGTGCCCGGCCCCAAGTATTTATTTTATTTTATAGGCTATGATATAGTGCTCTTGTTTAATTTGTTGCTAAAATTATTTCACCTTTAGCAATTAGGATCATTTTCAGTTTAGCAACTGTGCCTCTTCATATTTTTAAGGAATTCCTTAATTTCTGGTAATACAAAATTTTTCCGACATTTTTTTTTTTTTTCTAATCCAGCAGTAGACTCAAATGTCTTTGCAAAGGGAGCCTTGCTCCCTTTTAATGGGAAATAGTATTTAGAAACAAAGATGTTGGATCACTACATGCTCATTGATACTCTGGTATTATTTTTTTCTAGGCCTTCAGTGGATAGAGATAGGAAATAAAAATATAGATACTAACTCATACAAACCAATGATAATACATACATACATATGTGTCTGTGTGTGCATGTGTGTGTGTGTGTGTGTGTGTGTTTGTGTTCATACTGATACCTCTGATTTAAACAATTGAAGGTCAGTCTTTTTCTTCCACGTGTTTCATTGTAATTTTTTTCTCTAACAGTGAGATACCTGCCTCCCATTATCTACAATACATTTACTTATATAACTCTGCTATACATATACATTATTTTGAGAATTGCTAAGTTATATATCTCTGTATAATATTTAAGTTTTTTGTGCTTAATTTTACATTATATAATCAAAATACCCTCCTTCAAAGACAGATTAGTTGTTTTAATTTCACTCCCTTTCAGTGTACTTAATATATTCATGTTTAGTTGTTTGTTTGAATTTTATTTTGAGTTCATGTACTTTCTATCTTTTTTTAATATTCATACATAGTAAAATGTACTATTTCATAGCCCCTTTAAGTTTTAACAACTGCAAAGAATTGTGTATTTACTACTGAATACACATATATTCACTACTGAATACACATACTGTTGTTTAATCTCTGGTTTTTCATTTTGCCACAGTTATATTCTGCTAAGAATCACTGTAATTTTGTAGTATGCTTTGAAATCAAGTAATGTGAGTCCTTCATTTTTGTTCTTTAGCAGAATGGTTTTGCCTATTTACTAACTTTAGAATCAGCTTATCAATATCAAAGAAAAAAAAAGCGCATGATGATTTTAATTAGGAATATATCGAATTTATAATACAATTTAGGTAGAGTAGCCATTATCATATTTAGTTTTCTGCCTCTCAATTTATTTAGGTCTGTTTTGATCCCATTCTTTACTGTTTTGTAGTTTTCAGCAAGGACCTATTGAATTCATTTAGTTAAATTCATATCTAATCATTTTATTTTGTTACCACTATATATTGTGCTATTTTTTATTTCAAATGTTAGTGATTCATTGGGGGTATATAAAAATATAATTCACTGACTTGGTAT
This sequence comes from Saimiri boliviensis, assembly GCF_048565385.1. Classification (NCBI taxonomy): domain Eukaryota; kingdom Metazoa; phylum Chordata; class Mammalia; order Primates; family Cebidae; genus Saimiri; species Saimiri boliviensis. The sequence continues at coordinate 119,523,049 of NC_133452.1, read as the reverse complement.
CCTCTAATTTTAACTCATTTATTAGTTATAACACCTTTTTATATATGCTTTGGTAACCATATTTTTATAATACAAATACCTTTGTAATTTTTTTAATTTGCAATATTTTATAACTTGCTGGAACTTCGGTTACATTCTTCAACATGAGAGATAATAGAACTCAAGGGGGGAAGCCTCCAGTTTTTTTTAAGTGCAATATGATGTTGAGTAAAGTTATTTTGTTTAGTTGTCCTTATTTCAATTTAAAATTTCTCCTACTATGTGTAGTTTGCTGAAATTATTTATGGTTAATAAATTTTGAATATTGGCAATGTATTTTATGCATCTTATTAATATGACTATAGAATTTTTCTCTTCAGTCTGTTAATATGGTGAATTGATTGATTTTTGAATGTTGAAACAGTCTTGTATTTTTAGGATAGGCTCCTCTTGGTAATGCTGTATTATTCATTTTAAATGTTGCTTAATGGGATTTGCTATTACATTTTGAAGATGCTTATATCTATTAACTTTTTCTTGTGATATTTTGCATTTGTTTTAGTAAATAATCTTAGCCTTATAAAATGAGTTGGGCAATGTACATTCATCTATGTTTTGGAAGAATTGTGTAGAATTACTGTTATTTCATTCTTAAAAAGTTGATAGAATTCACCAGTGAAATATTCTGGGCTTGGAGCTTCTCTGTGAAGTTTGTAACTTGATGTAGTTCCCTCAGTTATTCATATCAAACACATATTTTAGGCAGGAAGTGAAAAAACAAAACAATGTGTCTCACCTACCAGTCTCAATTTTAAAATGCATTCTCAGTAATCTAACACATAAAAAAAATCAGCTTATAGTTATTGAGCAGAAATAAATTTCATGATGATGTCTAACAGCAATAGAGTTTGACACATTGCCACAAGTTTAAGAGTTTATTATGAAGGTGATAATAGTATCAATGAGGCAACAAGTGTTTCTCCCCCTCAGTAATACAGTAATTCAGACAAGGTAGAGTACTGTGTCAGACATATAGTTTCTTAAGTACCAATGAGTTAATCTTAATTAGATATTCAGAAAAAGAAAATTTTGAACTGGGGAATGAGCTAGAGAGTTAAATACTTTGAGAATCACAGTTACATTGTGGTAGTATGAGAGCAAATTGGAAAGTTCAGGAAGAAAATCTAGACTGGCAAAATATAGTTAGTAGAGGATTTTTTTTCTAGTTTAATTCCTTGTCTTTTTTTTATTATTATATTTTAAGCTTGTTGCATATGTACAGATCATGAAGGATTGTTACATAGGTATACACATGCCATGGTGGTTTGCTGCATCCATCCCTCATCATCTGCATTAGTTATTTCTCCTAATGTTATCCCCCCCCCCAATCTCCACATACCCTGCTAACCCTCCCCTAGCCACCCAACCTTCCAACAGGTCCTGGTGTGTGATGTTCCCCTCCCTTGTCCATGTGTTCTCATTGTTCAACACTCACATATGCCTGAGAACATGTGGTGTTTGCTTTTCTGTTCTTGTGTCAGTTTTCTGAGAATGTTGGTTTCCAGCTTCATCCATGTCCCTGCAAAGGACATGAACTCCTTTTTAATGGCTGTGTAGTATTCCATGGTATATATGTGCCACGTTTTCTTTATCCATTCTATCATCAATGGACTTTTGGGATAGTTCCAAGTCTTTGCTATTGTCAACAGTGCCACAATGAACATACATGTGCATGTGTTTTTATAGTAGAATGATTTACAATTCTTTGGGTATATACCCAGTAATGGGATGGCTGGGTCAAATGGCATTTCTATTTCTAGATCCTTGAGGAATAGCCACACTGTCTTCCACAATTGTCAAACTAATTTACACTCCCACCAACAGTGTAAAAGCGTTCCTACTTCTCCACATGCTCTCCAGCATTTGTTGTCTCCTGTTTTTTTTTTTGTTTTTTGTTTGTTTGTTTGTTTTTTTAATGATCGCCATTATAATTGGCCTGAGGTGGTTTTCTCAATATGATTTTGATTTACATTTCTCTAATGACGAGTGATGATGAGCTTTTTTTAATGTTTGCTGGCTGCATAAATGTCTTCTTTTGAAAAGTATCTGTTCAGATCCTTTGTTCACTTCTGAATGGGTTTGTTTTTTTTCTTGTAAATCTGCTTTAGCTCTTTGTAGATTCTTGATATTAGCCCTTTGTCAGAAGGGTAGATTGCAAAAATTTTTTCCCATTCTGTTGGTTGCCTGTTCACTCTAAGGATTGTTTCTTTTACTGTGCAGAAGCTCTTAAGTTTAATTAGATCCCATTTGTCTATTTGAGCTTTTGTTGCCAATGCTTTTGGTGTTTTAGTCATGAAGTCCTCGCCTATGCCTATGTCCTGAATGGTGTTGCCTAGGTTTTCTTTCTAGAGTTTTTATGGTGTTAGTTCTTATGTTTAAATCTTTAATCCATATGGAGTTAATATTTGTATAAGGTGTAAGGAAGAGGTCCAGTTTTAGCTTTTTGCATATGGCTAGCCAGTTTTCCCAACACCATTTATTAATTCTTTCCCCATTGCTTGTTTTTGTCAGATTTGTCAAAGATCAGATGGTTGCAGATGTGTGGTGTTACTTCTGAGACCTCTGTTTTGTTCCACTGGTCTATATCTCTGTTTTGGTACTGATACCATGCTGTTTTGATTACTGTGGCCTTGTAGTAGTGTTTGAAGACAGGTAGCATGATGCCTCCAGCTTCGTTATTTTTTTTTTTAAAGATTGTCTTGGCTATGTGGGCTCTCTTATGGTTCCATATGAAGTTTAAAGTATTTTTTTTCTAGTTCTGTAAAGGTCAGTAGTAGCTTGATGGGGATAGCATTGAATCTATAAATTACTTTGCCCATTCAGTATGATATTGGCTGTAGGTTTGTCCTAAATAGCTTTTATTATTTTGAGATATGTTCCACTGATATCTAGTTAATAGCATATACCTAGTTTTTAGTAATCAAAACAGCATGGTATCAGTACCAAAACAGAGATATAGACCAGTGGAATGGAACAGAGGAATGTTATCAGCTTCCTCTTTGTACCTCTAGTAGAATTCAGCTGGGAACCCGTCTGGTCCTGGACTTTTTTTGGTTGGTAGGCTATTAATTGCTGCCTCAACTTCAGACCTTGTTATTGATGTATTCAGGAATTCATCTTCTTCCTGGTTTATTCTTGGGAGAGTGTAAGTGTCTAGGAATTCATCTATTTATTCTAAATTTCCTGGCTTATGTGCATAGAGATGTTTCTAGTAATCTCTAACAGTAGTTTGCATTTCTGTGAAATCTGTGATGATAGCCCCTTTATCATACTGCATCTATTCAATTCTTCTCTCTTTTCTTCTGTATTAGTCTGGTTAGCAGTCTATCTATTTTGTTGATCTTTTCAAAAAAACAGCTCCTGGATTTATTGATTTTTTTTGGAAGGGTTTTTTTTTTTTTTTAATGTGTTTCTATCTCCTGTTCTGCTCTGATGTTAGTTATTTCCTGTCTTCTGCTCTCTTTTGAATTTGTTTGATCTTGCTCCTCTAGTTCTTGTAATTGTGATTAAAAGAATCACAATTAAAATTAATTAAAATTTAAATTAAGTTAAATTAACATTAAAACTAGGGTGTTGATTTTAGATCTTTCCTACCTTCTCGCGTGGGCATTCAGTGCTATAAATTTCCCTCTAGACACTTCTTTAAATGTGTCCCAGAGATTGTTATGTTGTGGTTTTGTTTGCATTGTTTCGAAGAACATCTTTATTTCTCCCCTCATTTTATTATTTATCCAGTAGTCATTCAGGAGCAGGTTGTTCAGTTTCCATGTAGTTGTGTGGTTTTGAGTGAGTTTCTTAATCTTAAGTTCTAATTTGGTTGCACTGTGGTCTGAGAGACTGGTTGCTATGATTTCTGTTCTTTTGCATTTACTGAGGAGAGATTTACTTCCAATTATGTGGTCAATTTTAGAGTAAGCGTAACGTGTTTCTGAGAATGCATAATTTGAGGCTTTGGGGTGGAAAGTTCTGTAGATGTCTGTTAGGTCCACTTGGTTCAGCTCTGAGTTCAAGTCGTGGATATCCTTGTTAATTTCTTGTCTCATTGATCTGATATTGACAGTGGAGTGTTAGTCTCCCAGTATTATTTTGTGGGATTCTAAGTCTCTTTGTAGGTCATTAAGAACTTGCTTTTTGTATCTGGGTGCTCCTGTATTGGGTGCATATACTTTTATGATAGTTAGCTCTTCTTGTTGCATTGATTCCTTTACTATTCTGTAATGCTCTTCTTTATCTCTTTTGATCTTTGTTGGTTTAAAGTCCATTTTATTAGAGACTAGGATTGCAACCCCTGCTTTTTTTTTTTTTTTTTTTTTTTTTGCTCTCCATTTGCTTAGTAAATCTTCCTCCATCCTTTGATTTTCAGCTTATCTGTGTCTTTGCATGTGAGATGGGTCTTTTGAATACAGTACACTGATGAGTCTTTGTTCTTTATCCATTTTGCCAGTCTTTGTCTTTTGATTGGAGCATTTAGCCCATTTACATTTAAGGTTAATATTATTATATGTCAGTCTGTTCCTGCCATTTTTATGCTACCTGGTTGTTTTGCCCATTAGTTGATGCAATTTCTTCGCGGTGTTGATGGTCTTTACAATTTGGTATGTTTTCGCAGTTTCTGGTACTGGTTGTTCCTTTCCATGTTTAATGCTTCTTTTAGGAGCTCTTATAAGTCAGACCTGGTGGTGACAAAATCTCTCAGAAACTGCTTGCTCATAAAGGTTTTTATTTGTTCTTCACTTACGAATCTTAGTTTGGCTGGATATGAAATTCTGGGTTGAAAATTCTTTTAATTAAGGTTGTTGAATATTGGCCCCCACTCTCTTGTGGCGTGTACAGTTTCTGCTGAGAGATTGGCTGTTAGTGGAAGATTTTGTCTAAACAACAACCAAAGCTAATCCTGAGGCATAGCGTAATAATCAATTTCTACCAGGCATCAAAAAGAGAAACTTGGGTTTACTGCCACTGAACAATGAGGGCCATGAAAATCCAGTCTATACTGCCTTTATAAATAACCAGAAGTGTTTCTTAGTGGTTTTGCATTTTTAAATTCTAATTCTTCAATATGAGTAAGTCTAAATATATTCTATAACTTTGATTTATAAAAATGCATATTGATGGTATTACTGTTTTTCTCATCAGAGGATTAAGGATTGCCAAGACTATAACAAAGAAGGAATAAAATTAGAAATATATTGAATACATGCAATTGCTATTGAACTTTCTGAGAAAGGGTCTGTGTGTCTAGTTTTGCCTCAAGATTTTTTTTCTTTAAGGTAAGGGTATGATACAACTCCTAGGGAATGTGGTGAAATCTGAGAGTAACGGGAATTTTGTTTCCTAATTCTTTACTAGTATCTTGAAAGGCATAAGAAGTTCTCAGAACTTTCCAGCACCAATTTAGTGTGAAAAAAGTGAAGGGATATGAGTGTGTATGGAACAGAAGGAGAAAAGGTTTGAGATAGACCTTCAAAGCTTCTTGCTGCTCTAGGGTTAGGTGAGGGATGAGCTAAATATTTCTCTGTCACTGAAAAATAAGAATAGTTGAGTACAAAAGAGAGCTTGCAGATCCTGAGGGACCATGGCTGCATGTATTCTGCCTCTGAAGTCTAAATGGGACCACAGGCATTTTAGTAGCTAATGGCATGAATAGAAGAGAGCCACTCAGAACTAGTGTCTAGATTTTAGCCAGATCTAAATGGGCAGGCCTCACTGGTGACCAGACACGTTCCTTGATATACTATGATAAAATATAAACTTCTAGAAATGTAAATACCATCCTTGAAAAGAAAGGTAACTGGAAAGAAATCCTGAAATAACCCCGTTTAAGCTACTACAATGCAAAAGATATAAAGCAAATTTATCTTAAAATGACTACCTCAATTTCTTAGCATTTCACAAAAAAAGAGAGCAAAGTTAAAATTAAGTTTTTGGGCCGGGCGCGGTGGCTCAAGCCTGTAATCCCAGCACTTTGGGAGGCCGAGGCGGGTGGATCACGAGGTCGAGAGATCGAGACCATCCTGGTCAATGTGGTGAAACCCCGTCTCTACTAAAAATACAAAAAATTAGCTGGGCATGGTGGCGTGTGCCTGTAGTCCCAGCTACTCAGGAGGCTGAGGCAGGAGAATTGCCTGAACCCAGGAGGCGGAGGTTGCGGTGAGCCGAGATCGTGCCATTGCACTCCAGCCTGGGTAGCAAGAGCGACACTCTGTCTCAAAAAAAAAAAAAAAAAAAAAGTTTTTGAAAAATAAAGTTATGTTTGATTATCCACCTACTTTTTTAATATTAAACATATTATATCGACCACATGTCATACAGAGAAATTAAAGTGCAAGGACAATTATGAAGGTGAGCATCAGATAAGGAATGATGATACTAAAACATGAGGGTTTCAGAAAATTGGTCAGAAGAGTGTGAAGGTTAACTTTTAAACTTGGGGGTTATTTTTAGATCAGATTAAGACTAAATTTAGTAAATTTTGAGTAAAGCAGATTGCCTTCCACAATGTGTAGGTCTCAATCGAATGAAACAAAACGTTCAACCTTCTTGATTGATTCTTGCTGGGAACTTTTCCAGCAGATAGTCTTCAGATTAGAACTGGAATATTGACTTTTCTGGGTCTCTAGGAAACCTTATTTGAGACTCAAATGGCACCATTGCTTTTCCTGGGTCTCAAGCTTGCTGCCCCATACTACAGATTTTGGATTTCCTAGCCTCTATAATGACATGAGGCAATTCCTTATAATAAATCTCTTTATATACAAAAATTAAAATGAAAGTGAGTCAGCGAATAGGCAAAATATTAAATATATATGCTATATATATATATAATATCTCATATATATGAAAGAGAAAGATAAAGTCTCATATATATATATATACACGCACACACACATACTCATACATACATATATATATATATATATATATATGAAAGAGAGAGAAAGAGAAGGAGAAACATATATATATTCCTATTGGATATATTTCTCTGGAGAACCCTTACTAAATCTGAGGAACTAATTTTATTTAACTATCAAAAGACATGAGTATCACTTGACATTTGCTTTAATTACTGATGTGATTCAGATTTATTATTTTATGAAAATTGATATAAACAAGTACAAAATGATTTTATAAATTCATATGACATTTGTATAACAAGTTTCTAATAAAAAATTAAGATGTATTCAATGTATCTTTAATTGGTATTGCTTGATGTCATGTGTTACAAGCCATATCTTTCCATAAGGCAGCCCTAGAAATATCTATCACAACAGACTTAGGATTAGAAGGATCACATGTGTAACCCAATATGGCATTTCCTGTACTCTCACAGAGATGATATTATTAGGTAAAAAGATTTATGTTGCATCTAAGAACACAAGGCAGATGACAGGTGCTGCTAATAACTGATATGAGCATACTCAGTTAGCAAGCCAGGAATCAGAAACAGCTTTTCCAGTTATCCAGTCTCTGTTCTATAGACAAATAGACTAATAGACTAACTCAATCAAGTTTGTCCCACATCCAAATAATTAGTGGAGAAAATTAAACCATTTCAAAGTATTTCATTAAATTCAAGTATTAACAGTCAGTAAGTTTAAAAGTTTGTTGTATTAATGCTATTATGTAAGATAATTTTATTATACTTTAAAAAATGATACATATTGGAAAGATACTCTTGGGTATATAAATGTTCTAAAATAATAAGTATCTGTATGTATTAATAAGATAATAGTGCAAATATAGGGATATAACTTGCCTCATAAGTACATAGAAATTTCCTAAAACATTCTGTGTCAGAAATTTAAACCATAGGGTAAATGATCCATTTTTATTTAAGTATATTTATTATCTATTTATATTTCTTCATCTGTTTTATCCATTTCTTCTGAAAATATGCATGGAAAGATATATAAATTATATCCAAAACATTTATGTGAAAAATTATACATTTTTGTTAAAATTCTTTTGTTGGATTTTAAAACATGCTGATAATTTCAACAAACACAGATAAAAACACTATAAGACAAAGTTTCCCTGCTCAAATTACTCATAACCTCTTAAACTGAATTTATAAGCTAGTAATATGAATTTATCTTATACAACTCTCAAATTATTTCCATGCATATTGCATTATGCATCTTTATATTTGCTTGTTCTCTGACTACTTTCATTTTTTTTCCTTAGCTACCCCTATTGAAGGCAATTCCTAGCTATAGTTGAAAATTTTCAAATGTGATTAATATGGAGAAATTGTTTAATTATGTATTCATCCTTGTATTTTTTAAAAAATTATTTCAACATTAGTCAATTGAGTTGACTTCTACGAGAATACATTATAATGACTTAAGTGATTTATTAAGGAAAACACATTTTATACCTATTTTTGTTCTTACACTCTAAAATACTTGGCTTTCACATAAAGCTTCACTGCACTCTAATTTTCTTGTAAAGACACGTAGTGGCCAATGACAGTAAAATAATGAAGGTTCTACCTGAAGACAAGAGAATACTGCCATTCTTGGTATACAGCCAAGTTATCTGCTGGATGGAAAGATGTATACTTGTTTTGCTTGACTTTGGCTCACTCTGATGATACTGCCTTTCTTTTCTGTGAAAGGCTGTATCTCCAGTATTTGAACTACTTAATATGTGAATTCAGTTTGGGATTTGGCAATCTGTTCAATTCCAAAATTCCAGCTAACCCCATACATATATTAATAAATCCACTGCTGCACTGCCACACTAACATAATAAATTGCATTCTTGTCAGTTTCTTTGCTGAAAAAAACAATGTGTGTAGGACTTCTGTATTTGATCTGTGGACTTCTTTATGAAGAATTTTTTTTAAAAAATCAGTGAATGCATTGTCACAACAGTCCATCAAATGTATTCTTCCTATTTATCTCTTTCTTATTAGACTCTAAGTTCATGAAGACAGACAGCATGTCAGACTTTCTCAGGAACTTGTACTCAGCATTAGGCACTGTGCATGCCACAGAGTAGTCTATGGATAAATATTTATTAATTGATTGAATGAGTACATACTTGGTCTTATAAAAATATATACTCTCAACTTTCTTATTCATCTTACTGTTTTTCTGAGTATGCATTTCTCACTGCATACTACACAGTCCATTTTCTAATCAGATTATTTTGCTGAAAATAAAGCTAAAATGTAAGATATTATTTGCCTTATTTTTCATTACAGTTGAATTTCTGGTATGCTCACATTAAAAGATAAAGCCAACAATAGTTAATTAAGTTATGCACCAAATCTAAGAGGCTATACAAGGTACTGTGAGAATACAAAGAGTTATAATCCTTAGTGAAGTTTCCATGAAGAGCTTAGTCTAGCTAATGTGATAAGATTTAAACAACTGAAGAATTATGTGAAAAGTGAAGTATTTAAATAACCATTCAGTATAAACAGAAAAAGGATAAAAATATGAAATTACAAAAGTTGATTATGCAGAAATTCAGAAAAAAACTACATTTTATTATTTGATAAATTAGAAAATTATATAGAGAAGAAAAACTGTGATCTGTCTTAAAGAATGGCTGAGAATTTTTTAGGTTCATGGACCAAACAGCAACATCAACACACTTCATATTTGGAACTTGAATCCCTCGTTTATTTACCTCAATAAACGTTGTATAAGATAGATTAAATTGCAGATACAATTTGGATATAGAAACTTTTACACTTGAAAAAGGCTTTCTATCTATGTCTTTGCTTTATCCATCAGATAGTATTATTTTTATAGGCTTCATTTTGAAAGTCATATCTATATGGAAACTCCACAAAAAGCTTCATTTATCGTTCTCTAAATAACCATTCAATTATTATTCTTTGTTTATGTTTTGTTGGTATTTGATTAAGCATCAAATATGACATTTTTATTTTTTTCTGCCTAAATTCAGATCCAACTGAGAAAGAGAAGTAAGGAAAGAGACACATTCAGAGCTACGTAATAATTTTATTGTTTAGGTGGTTGATGAAGAACAATGAAACTAAGGCCCGTTATGACAATGGGTTTCCTTACATTGAACACCAGAAATTGAGAGACTTCTAATCCCGTCACATTTCCTACTATCTGACTGGATCAGATTAAGCAACACAATTTTCTTAATCTGAGAGTCAACACTCAGACAATTTACCTGGAGAAACAGCTAGCTTCTGTCTAGGAAGTCACATGTTTAAAAAAAAAAAAAGGGATTGAAAAAAGGAAAGAAGAAAGAAAAAACTAAGTACATTACTTTTTCTTTTTGAAATTTACTAATAACATAAATCAAGCTTCTAAGAGTAGAAGTAAATAGGAGGACAAATGGGACTGGGAGAATTATGCTAATAGGTAACTCTCCAGATGGAAGAGAATATTCTAAGTAGGGAGTAAAGAGTTTAGTAGTTTTTATTTATTTGTGTGCTTGCTTTTATTTCAAACTGAAACAGTATAAAGGGAGGGAAATTAATTTTGATGTAAGAAAAATATGGATTCAGGTCTTGTCTCAACAGTTTTTCGCTCAATGTTTTATAATGGTATGCCCTAAAAAAATATTTTTAAATTGGCCAAAATTTTGGCTTTATTTTCTTCCATATAGTTTGTCTTTTCTTATAAGCATTCAGTTAATTTAAATATGTGCTAATGTTCAATTTGCAATCTTATGTGAAAATAATCAATAGTATATCCCGTGAAAATTATGAACTAGGTTGAAATTGTTACTAGTGCTTGGACATATACCCTTCCTATTCTTTTTGTTCCAATTTCTCTTGCCCACATATGTCCTTTACATTTTATAAAAGACCCTTAAATATGCTGTTTTGAAACAAATGTTTCAGACACATAGTTAATGGTACTTCTTTGCTTCTCATTTGAAGCTAGATGTGTCATGTTTTCAGTTAATAAAATGTGATCAGAGATCACATGATCATTTATTGACAGAAATCAAGAACCTGTGAAAGACTCCCCATTAACCTTCCTCATGATGTAGAAATGGCGAAAACAGATGACAATAAGCCACCATCAACATAGGCTCCTGAGTAAGACAGTATGCAGCTCTCTGATCATCCATTTTGCATAGAGAGTATGAAGATAAACATTTATTGCTTTAAGATACTGAGTATTTGCATCATTTTTTGTTGTGACAGAGTAGAACCTATACTCAAAGAGTATAGAGAGTCCTTCATGATACATACACCCTACTCATATTTTGGCTCTATTTCTTGAGCTCACTGTTTTTCTCTATATATCTTACAATTTTATAACTCCATCACGTATTTATTCACTCAACAAAAACCTTGTGTAAGTGTCCTAGATGTTACAGTATACAAGGACTCAAAAAGGCACTTACCATCTTCTTAGTGAGATAACTAATACACAGAGCAGTAAAATTAGAAAGCAAGAAGAATAGAGTGGATGTCTACTGATTTTCTGCATCCTTCTCATTTCTTTCTCCTACGCACTGTTCTCAGTCAGGTTGCCAAGTCTCCTTCCGTCTCATTAAGGGTTTCTTGCTCTCTCTCTCTTTTTTTTTTTTTTTTTTTTTTTTTTTTTTTGAGACGGAGTTTCGTTCTTGTTACCCAGGCTGGAATGCAATGGCGCCATCTTGGCTCACTGCAACCTCTGCCTCCTGGGTTCAAGCAATTCTCCTGCCTCAGCCTCCCGAGTAGCTGGGACTACAGGTGAGTGCCACCATGCACAGCTAATTTTTGTATTTTTTAGTAGAGACAGGGTTTCACCATGTTGACCAGGATGGTTTCGATCTCTTGACCTCGTTATCCACGCACCTTGGCCTCCCAAAGTGCTGGGATTATAGGCGTGAGCCACCGTAACCGGCCTCTCACTCTCTCAAAGCTTTCAAACTTGCCCACCTCCAAGCTCTGGGGGTGAATACTATTGGATCAAGCTCTGTTCTCTCCTTTATTCCCTTGAAAAATGTGATTGGTTTAGGTTGAGGCACAATAGCAAGTTCTTTGACAGTTTCCTGGGAAAGTTGCTTCCATATATTTTCAAAAAAGAAAGTTTCTTCCATGTAGTTTTGAAAAACCTAATTGCACTGTATTATTCTTTGAAATAGGATAAAAACATTGAAGCATAAAGACCTTGGGATTGCTAAAAACTATCAGGAGACATGCATGGATACTGATACAGGATGAATTGGGCACACAAAAAAATTGAAGGGAAAAGAAAAAAGAAACCACTTTTGTGTTGTGAATGGACAGTTGGATCAAATGTTACTCTTCCTTTTGGGTATTTAGGAAAAAAAAAAACTAATACTTTATGTATGTATGTGCTTGTGTAAGCTTAATTGGATCTTCTTTTGTGATTAAAAAATGAAAGGCCTCTCTAGAGATGTGACCTGTGTGGTGGAAGATTAGAATAAGTCAAGTATGTGAAGAACTGTGTGAAATGAAACTGAAATAAAAAGTCCTGAAAGCTACAAAAGGCTTGACTTTAATAAGGAACTAAAAAAGAATGTCAGAGGGTCTGAACGACACTGAGTTAGACTGGCAATAACAAGAAATGAAGTCGGGGAATTAGTCAGAATTATGTTATTCAGCCTTGTTGATCATGGAAAAAAGTGTGGATTTTATTTTAAGAGCAATGATAGCCATTGAAGGGTTTAAGCAGGGAAATAAAAGGATTTGATTTACATTTTAAAAAGAGTACTACTCTGCACAAGGCTAAATGTGTAAGAGAAAGGCAAAGCAGAAGGACGAGTTTTGTGTTAGTCTAGGAGAAGTAGACTTCAGTTGAGAATTTGCAGTAAAGATGTTCAGTATCCCTGGAATACCTTTACATAAACTACCCCACCAGGATAACTCCTACTTATCTTTTGAGTCTCAACATTAAGTCATTGCTTAGAGCAGAGATTAAGTTATTTAAAAAAAAAGAGAGAGAGAATATATTTCAAGACAGTGTAATCCTTATTGAGCTTTTAGTATCTAAAGAACCATTTTTTTTGGTCAATGTGAGAATATATGAGAATTACAGAAGAAATCAGTAAATCTGTATTTAGAATTGTTATTTTTCACTAATAAAACCTTAGCTTTAATAAGAGTAACATACATTTCTTGGTGATACTCATGTGTTTTATAATTATTATAAGAGTGAAGCTGGCTAAGGAGGAATAAGTGAAATTTTTAAATGGAACACAACTTTGTATTGAAGCATCCATATTTTATTCACTTCCATGAGTTCACACTGTGCCTAATGTGTGTCAAGCTGACAAAGGAAAAAACACGACACTATCACCTAAGTGATACCTGAGGTAACAGCTGATAAACTATAAGTAGGGATCAGAGAGCATAGACTGATAGAAGACTAGATAAAACAAGGTTAAAAAAATTACTTGTGAAATCAAAATATAAGAATAAACTAAGGAAGCTAAAGCTGAAATGCTCTCTACCGTTATTCAGTTAGTTTAGTTTTTTTTTTTTTTTTAATTGCATTTTAGGTTTGGAGGTACATGTGAAGAACATGCAAGATTGTTGCATAGGTACACACATGGCAGTGTGGTTTGCTTCCTTCTGTCCCCTCACCTATATCTGTCATTTCTCCTCGTGCTATCTCTTCCTACCTCCCCACCCCCCGTACCTCCTCCATTTCCCCCCAACAGACCGCAGTGTGTAGTGCTCCCCTCCCTGTGTCCATGTGTTATCATTGTTCAACACCCACCTATGAGTGAGAATATATGGTGTTTGATTTTCTGCTCTTGTGTCAGTTTGCTGAGAATGATGGTTTCCAGGTTCATCCATGTCCCTACAAAGGACGTGAACTCATCGTTTTTTGATGGCTGCATAATATTCCATGGTGTATATGTACCACATATTCCCTGTCCAGTTTATCATCGATGGGCATTTCGGTTGGTTCCAGGTCTTTGCTATTGTAAACAGTGCTGCAATGAACATTCGTGTGCACGTGTCCTTGTAGTAGAATGATTTATAATCCTTTGGATATATACCCAGTAATGGGATTGCTGGGTCAAATGGGATTTCTATTTTTAGGTCCTTGAGGAATCGCCACACTGTCTTCCACAATGGTTGAATTAATTTACATTCCCACCAACAGTGTAAAAGTGTTCCTATTTCTCCACATCCTCTCCAGCATCTGTTGTTTACAGATTTTTTAATGATTGCCATTCTAACTGGTGTGAGATGGTATCTCAATGTGGTTTTGATTTGCATTTCTCTGATGACCAGTGATGATGAGCATTTTTTCATATGTTTGTTGGCCTCCTGTATGTCTTCTTTTGTAAAGTATCTGTTCATATCCTTCGCCCATTTTTGAATGGGCTTGTTTGTTTTTTTCTTGTAGATTGGCTGTAGTTCTTTGTAAATTCTGGATATCAGCCCCTTGTCAGATGGGTAGACTGCAAAATTTTTTTCCCATTCTGTTGGTTGCCAATTCACTCTACTGACTGTTTCTTTTGCCGTGCAGAAGCTGTAGAGTTTGATTAGGTCCCATTTGTCTATTTTGGCTTTTGTTGCCATTGCTTTTGGCGTTTTGGTCATGAAGTCCTTGCCTACACCTATGTCCTGAATGGTTTTGCCTAGATTTTCTTCTAGGGTTTTTATGGTGTTAGGTCTGATGTTTAAGTCTTTAATCCATCTGGAGTTAATTTTGGTGTAAGGTGTCGGGAAGGGGTCCTGTTTCTGCTTTCTGCACATAGCTAGCCAGTTTTCCCAACACCATTTATTAAACAGGGAGTCCTTTCCCCATTGCTTATTTTTGTCAGGTTTGTTGAAGATCAGATGGTTGTGGGTATGTTGTATTTCCTCTGAGGCCTCTGTTCTGTTCCATTGGTCTATATCTCTGTTTTGGTACCAGTACCATGCTGTTTTGATTACTGTAGCCTTGTAGTATAGTTTGAAGTCCAGTAGTGTGATGCCTCCTGCTTTGTTCTTTTTGCTTAGAATTGACTTGGCTATACGGGCTCTCTTTTGGTTCCATATGAAGTTTAAGGTGTTTTTTTCCAGTTCTGTGAAGAAGGTCATTGGTAGCTTGATGGGAATAGCGTTGAATCTGTAAATTACTTTGGGCAGTATGGCCATTTTCACGATGTTGATTCTTCCTAACCATGAACATGGAATGTTTCTCCATCTGTTTGTATCCTCTCTTATTTCGTTGAGCAATGGCTTGTAGTTCTCCTTGAAGAGGTCCTTTACGTTCCCTGTTAGTTGTATTCCTAGGTATTTTATTCTCTTTGTAGCAATTGTGAATGGCAGTTCGTTCTTGATTTGGCTCTCTTGAAGTCTATTACTGGTTTATAGGAATGCTTGTGATTTTTGCACGTTGATTTTGTATCCTGAGACTTTGCTGAAGTTGTTTATCAGTTTCAGGAGATTTCGGGCTGAGATGATGGGGTCTTCCAGATAAACAATCATATCATCTGCAAATAGAGACAATTTGATTTCCTCCTTTCCAATTTGGATACCCTTTATTTCTTTTTCTTGCCTGATTTCTCTGGCTAGAACTTCCAGTACTATATTGAATAGGAGTGGTGAGAGAGGGCATCCTTGTCTAGTGCCAGATTTCAAAGGGAATGCTTCCAGTTTTTGCCCATTCAGTATGATATTGGCTGTTGGTTTGTCGTAAATAGCTTTTATTGTTTTGAGATACGTTCCGTCAATACCTAGTTTATTGAGGGTTTTTAGCATAAAGGGTTGTTGAATTTTGTCAAAAGCCTTTTCTGCATCAATTGAGATAATCATGTGGTTTTTGTCTTTGGTTCTGTTTATGTGGTGAATTACGTTTATGGACTTGCATATGTTGATCCAGCCTTGCATCCCCAGGATGAATCCTACTTATCATGGTGGATGAGCTTTTTGATATGCTGTTGCAATTGGTTTGCCAGTATTTTATTGAAGATTTTTGCATCTATGTTCATCATGGAGATTGGCCTGAAATTTTCTTTTCTTGATGAGTCTCTGCTGGGTTTTGGTATCAGGATGATGTTTGTCTCGTAAAATGATTTGGGAAGGATTCCCTCTTTTTGGATTGTCTGGAATAGTTTCAGAAGGAATGGTATCAGATCCTCTTTGTATGTCTGGTAGAAGTCGGCTGTGAACCCATCTGGACCTGGGCTTTTTTTGGGTGGTAGGCTCTTTATTGCTGCCTCGACTTCAGACCATGTTATTGGTCTATTCAGGGTTTCGGCTTCTTCCGGGTTTAGGCTTGGGCGGATGCAGGTGTCCTGGAATTTATCCATTTCTTCCAGGTTTACTAGTTTATGTGCATAGAGTTGTTTGTAATAATCTCTGATGATGGTTTGGATTTCTGTGGAATCTGTGGTGATATCCCCTTTATCGTTTTTTATTGCATCAATCTGGTTATTCTCTCTTTTCTTTTTTAATTAATCTGGCTAGTGGTCTGTCTATTTTGTTGATCTTTTCAAAAAACCAGCTCCTGGATTTATTGATTTTTTGAAGAGTTTTTTGTGTCTCTATTTCCTTCAGTTCTGCTCTGATCTTAGTTATTTCCTGTCTTCTGCTAGGTTTTGAGTTTTTTTGATCTTGCTCCTCTAGCTCTTTCAATTTTGATGATAGGCTGTCAATTTTCGAACTCTCCTTTCTTCTCATGTGGGCACTCATTGCTATATATTTTCTTCTAGAAACTGCTTTAAATGTGTCCCAGAGATTCTGGTATGTTGTGTCTTCATTCTGGTTGGATTCGAAGAACATCTTTATTTCTGCCTTCATTTCATTGTTTATCCAGTCAACATTCAAGAGCAAGTTGTTCAGTTTCCATGAAGCTGTGCGGTTCTGAGTTAGTTTCTGCATTCTGAGTTCTAACTCGATTGCACTGTGGTCTGAGAGACTGTTTGTTATGATTTCCGTTCTTTTGCATTTGCTGAGGAGTGATTTATTGCCAATTATGTGGTCAATTTTAGAGTGGGTGTGATGTGGTGCTGAGAAGAATGTATATTCTATGGATTTGGGGTGGAGAGTTCTGTACATGTCTATTAGGTTTGCTTGTTCCAGGTCTGTATTCAGGTCCTGGATATCCTTGTTGATTTTCTGTCTGGTTGATCTGTCTAATATTGACAATGGGGTGTTAAAGTCTCCCACTATTATTGTGTGGGAGTCTAAGTCTCTTTGTAAGTCATTAAGAACTTGCCTTATGTATCTGGGTGCTCCTGTATTGGGTGCGTATATATTTAGGATCATTAGCTCTTCTTGTTGCAGTGATCCTTTTACCGTTATGTAATGTCCTTCTTTGTCTCTTTTGATCTTTGTTCCTTTAAAGTCTATTTTATCAGAGATGAGAATTGCAACTCCTGCTTTTTTTTTGCTCTCCATTTGCTTGGTAGATCTTCCTCCATCCCTTTATTTTGAGCCTTTGTGTATCCTTGCATGTAAGATGGGTTTCCTGGATACAGCACACTGATGGGTTTTGGCTTTTTATCCAATTTGCCAGTCTGTGTCTTTTGATTGGGGCATTTAGTCCATTGACATTTAGGGATAGTATTGTTATGTGTGAATTTGATACTGTCATTTTGATGCTACCTGGCTGTTTTGTTGGTTAGTTGATGCAGATTCTTGATTGTGTTGATGCTCTTTTACCATTTGGTGTGTTTTTGGAGTGGCTGGTACTGGTTGTTCCTTTATATGTGTAGAGCCTCTTTCAGGAGTTCTTGTAGAGCAGGTTTGGTGGTGATGAAATCTCTGAGTGCTTGCTTGTTCACAAAGGATTTTATTTTTCCTTCACTTATGAAGCTTAGTTTGGCTGGATAGGAGATTCTGGGTTGAAAGTTCTTTTCTTTAAGGATGTTGAATATTGGCCCCCAATCTCCTCTGGCTTGTAGGGTTTCTGCTGAGAGATCTGCTGTGAGTCTAATGGGCTTCCCTTTGTGGGTAACCCGACCTTTCTCTCTGGCTGCCCTTAGCATTTTCTCTTTCATTTCAACCCTGGTGAATCTGACGATTATGTGCCTTGGGGTTGCTCTTCTTGAGGAATATCTTTGTGGTGTTCTCTGTATTTCCTGTATTTGAATATTGGTCTGCCTTGCTAGGTTGGGGAAGTTTTCCTGGATAATATCCTGAAGAGTATTTTCCAGCTTGGATTCATTCTTTTCATCACATTCAGGTACACCTATCAGACGTAGATTAGGTCTTTTCACATAGTCCCACATTTCTTGAAGATTTTGTTCATTCCTTTTTGCACTTTTTTCTCTGTTCTTGCCTTCTCTTTTTATTTCATTGAGTTGATCTTCGACCTCTGATATCCTTTCTTCTGCTTGGTCAATTCGGCTGTTGAAGCTTGTGCATGCTTCACGAAATTCTCGTGTTGTATTTTTCAGCTCCATCAATTCACTTATATTCCTCTCTATGCTGTCCATTCTCGTTATCATTTCTTCCAATCTTTTTTCAAGGTTCCTATTTTCTTTGCATTGGGTTAGAACATATTCTTTTAGCTCACTGTAGTTTCTTACTACCCACCTTCTGAAGTCTGATTCTGTCATTTCATCACCCTCCTTCTCCATCTGGTCTGGTTCCCTTGCTGATGAGGAGTTGTGATCCCTTTTAGGAGGAGAGGTGTTCTGGTTTCGGGAGTTTTCACCCTTTTTGCGCTGGTTTCTTCCCATTTTTGTGGGTTTATCCACCTGTTGTCTTTGTAATTAATGTCTTTCAGATTGGGTCTCTGAGTGAGCTTCTAGTTCGTGGATGCTGAAGTTACTTTTTTTTTTTTTTTTAAGCTTTCCTTCTAACAGTCTGGCCCCTCTGCTGTAGGACTTCTGAAGTCCTCTCCAGGCCCTGCTTGCCTGGGAATCACCTGCAGCAGCTGCAGAATAGTAAGGGTTGCTGCCAGTTTCCTCTTCTGCTATCTTTGTCCCAGAAGGATGCTCGCCTACTGTCAGTCTGTTCTCTCCTTTATGAGGTGAGTCTTTGGATCTATGGGGGTCAGGGAGCTACTTGAGGAGACAGTCTATCTTTTATTGGGGCTTAAGTCCTGAGTTGTGAGCTCTGTTGTTTGTTCAGAGCTGCTGGGCAGGTATGTTAAGGTCTGCTGCAGCTGAACTCATAAAGCACTTTTTGTTCCCAGGTGCTCTGTCCCAGAGAGTTGGAGCTTTATGAGTTTCCATTGCACTACTGCCTTTTTTGATTTTTTTTCAGGTCGGACCCGCCCAGCTAGCAGCATGCCTAGCCACTGCCTGCCTGCAGGGGCTTTGCTGAGCTGCTGTGGGCTCCGCCCAGCTGCCCTGAGCTCTTCCCTGCAGTCCTGTTTATTTGGGTGTAGTTAGAACTGTCTCGGCAACGGTGGCCCCGCCTCTGTTATGGCGGACTCTCTCTGTTGTGGCAGGTTGCCTCGGCAACGGTGGGTTGCCTCGGCGATGGCAGCCTGGCTCCGTAGCGGTGGAGAGTCTCAGTAATGGCGGAAGCCGGTCCCCCGCAGAGCCCGACCGTCCCAGTTCAGCTGTGCTTGGTTTGAAGGGCTCAACCCAGAGGGTTTCCAATTACTGTTCTTGTTTTTGTTGTTGTTGGGGGGGAGGGGTGGGACCAACCCAGCCTGATCACCTGGCTCCCTCACTCAGAGTCTTTTCTTTTAAGTTGAAGGACCCTGCGTTCCAGTCGCTTGTTGAAAAGGCGCCGGGATCTCCCGTGCTGCGACTCACTGAGTCGGCTCGAACTGTGCTGCCGGCTCCTGGCGGATTTTTTGCCTAGGAATCTCCTGGCCTGACTCGCTATTTCAGATGAATGGGCGGCTCTGCCGTCTCAGGGCTCTGCTCGCCAGCTAAGAGGGCTCCCAGACCAGTGGCTTTTGTACGGAGAACCGCAGCAACAGGGCATGGTCACAGCAGCCGCGCGGGCAGAATCAGCCCCGCCGGGGCCAAAACAGCCGCACAGGCTGGGACTGCGATGCTGGCGACCCCTCTGCCTGGGTATCTCCTGGTCTGTGGGCAATAAGAGTTTGTCTGGAAATGCGGTGTTCACTCACCCTCTGCACTTTCAATGGGAGCTGAAGTCCTGAGCTGTTCTTAGGTGGCCATCTTCCTAGCATTCCTCCATTAGTTTAGTTTTTAACCTACATGGCCAAAATAGTATTCAGCAAGGTTAAAAATATAAATAAGTAAAAAGCAAAAACAACCTAATTATCTGATTCTGTGTTTCTTTAAGGGGTATTTATCCATATCTTTTTTACAAAGGTCTTATTAGATCTTAACAATTACTTTATTAGTCTGTTCCTCGCCAACTTGCCCCCACACTGCCCTGCCCACTTGAAGAAGTATGTGACAGGAAGCAGGGCAGGTGTGGGGGCAGGTTGGTGAGGAACAGACTAATACAGTAATCAGTACAATGGGCAATCCCTAATCAGGCATGACAGTTTAGGTGATGACTAGCCTTTTTCATAACAGACACAGTGAGTTTAACAAGAATTTTCTTTCCAGCAGCCTCCTTTATTTCTACTTCTTCCACACATACAAAAAATAGTTGTATTAAGTCCTATGCAACATAAAGAAAGAGCATTCGTACAATACAGGTAGAGCATCCCTAGTCTGAAAATCTGACATTTGAAATGCTGCAAAATTAAAAGCATTTTTAGTGCTGACATGATGCTACAAATGGATGATGAAATGATATTAACACTGCAGATAAAGTGTCTATAGATTACATGGTGAAAATATGTGTTGGGTTTATTAAAGAACTAGATCAGTATGCATTAATAAAAGAATAAGAAATCATGTCACTTTATAAAAACAAAGAGAGACTTCTAAGACAAAATGTTAATAAGGGAGATGGCTATAGCGCAAGTGTCTGTAAGAGTAGAGAAAAGATTATAAAAAAAAAACATTGGGAAGATCAAAATGTCTTAAATGCAAGGCTAATAAATTGTGAGATACATATGAATGCAAAATTCAGAAAAATTATTTTGTTATGGGAGATGTGGAAATGGAGTCTAAATGAGAAAAATATGGGACATGATCCAAGTCAATGGCCAAGAAATCAATAGAAAGACATAGCTAAGATATGTTTTAAGAATTTTTTTCTAATTATTATTTAGGGGATGATTGACAGAGATGACTAAAACTTTTTGTTTGAATTGATTTAGAGTGCAAAAATGAGTTTATTCTTCTGAGTGTCTCTCTACAGTTTTGTACCCTATAGATAGAGATATGGACTTTAGTTTCTATCAGTTACTTAGATTGAGTCATCTAGATTTAGAAAAAGGAACAAAAAAGATTCATTATTATCTCTCAAAAAGTCAAGGCCATGGAAGGAATCATAGAGTTACAGAAAAGTAGTTGACTAAAAAATACTTTTTTGGATGATATTGAAGTAAAAAAAAATTATAATATGAGAAGGCAGAAACTGACAAGTAAATGAACATATGAAGGGAGATGGACATTTTAAGAAAGCAAAGTGGACTAGAGTATGAGGAGAATGCTATAGAAATTAAAGCTTCTAAAAGAAAAAGATTGTAGAATTTGTCAAGAGGAAATAAAGATCATTAGTATAATAATTTAATAAAATGTGAAAGTATAAGTGGGCAAAGATTAAAGATGCAGAAAATAATGGGAAACAGGTTTTACTACAAGTACATTAGAGCCTATCTATGTGATGCAGCAAAGTTAAGAACTTGCATATGTGTATCTGACATGTTACACAAGCCTTGGCTGAGCAAAGAATATCTGACAAATTCAAAGAAAACATACTTAATAGTGTTTTTAATTTTTCATTCAGATGGAAATGTAATTTTTCATCTTCAGTTGTGCTGTAAAATTTGCAGACACATATCACTCAAATAGTTGAAGAAGAATTAAATTAAAAATATAACTTTCATTAAATATAGCTACAAAATAAAAACTTGATATAAGTGAAAAATTACAAATATGTCATTGTCAAAGAGGATCTTAATTTAGCAAGGAAACTCTTCTAGAGTGTATTTCAATGAAACATGTCCCTAATTTCCATATTATAAAATTGCTTCTGGCTTTATTGAAGTATAATTAACAAATACAAATTGCGTACATTTTAGGAGTACAACCTGACAATTTGATATACATGTACATCCTGAAGTGATTACTGCAATGAAGCTGATTAATACATCCATCACTTCACATAGTTTTTATGTGTATGTATGTGTGTTGAGGACACTTAAGATCTACTATCTTAGCAAATTTTAAATATACAATAAAGCATTTCTACTATAATCACCATGCTTGTGGTGTAGCTTAATCACCATTACTTACTCATCTTATAACAGAAAGTTTATGTTTTTGGCTAATATTTACCCATTCCCTCCAATTCTTAATTCCAACCACCATGCTACTCTCTGCTTCTGTCAATTCCACTTTTTCTATACTTCAAGTATAAGGGAAATCATGAAGTATAAGTCCTTCTCTGTCTGGCTTATTTCAGTTTGCATAAAGTCCTATTGATCGTCATCCACAGATGAATACAGTAATGTTGATTATCACCTGTCTCAAATCTAGCTATAGACAGGAGAATCTCATGAGCCTTAATACTTCCACTTTTACTATGACATTTTACAATTAATATTTTTAAAAAGAAAAATCAAGCAAAAACATTTCATCACATGAGTTTTGTCAAATAGAACTTGCTTCAATCAATATAGCTTGTTTTTAAAAGGGAACCCATTAGGTAAATATCATATTTACTGAGGTTTAGACTGTAATATGTATTTAAAAACTGAAAGTTAATAGGCTTATGTGCAAGAAAAAAAATTAATTTGACATTCACTTCATAGACTGACATTCAGGCAATGTTTAGGAACGATTTAAATGAAAAAACAGTCATTATTTTATATTTTTTATCTATTATAGAAATGTTACACTTAAATGATACTGACAACATATTTAAAGGTAATTATATTTTACAAATTACATGAAATATAAGTATATTTTATTTCTCCAAAGGGATAATAAAGTAAAACATATATGTATATTTTAAAGAAATGGAGAAAGATTTTAACTAATACTTGGAAAAATGAATATTCATATTGAGAGACAACATCGGTAATTACGATTTATTTTTCTTATGGTTTATTATCTTTAAGCAATCTTTTCAGTATTATCCATTATTAAATGAAAAGATATAGTCTCAGTGGGAGCCTGTCATACACAAGTGGGATTAGAAGGGGAGCTCTTGGCCTGCCCAGTGATGCTAGATCAACAAGGCAATTATGTGTATGCTTATAAAGAGATAATAAAAAGCATTGCAGAAAACAGAGACCGTAGCCCATTTATGTAAGGATTAATTGAAGCCATAGCAGACAAATTCCATAAGAGTCTATGGGACTTGTCGGTGCCAGCTAAAAAACCTTAGATGACAGTCAATACATGCTCTGGAAAGCAGAATTTGATGAATTATGTGAACAGCAAACACTTTTCTAATAATGACCACTGTTATTCCTCCCCTACCCCCTGATGTGGCTCTTTCAAAATACTGTTTGGGTAGAAGAGTAACCTTTAAAGGGAGAGAAATTACCATGCGCCCATGAATTAGTTGAGGAGCAATTAAAAGCCAGGCGAATAGAACCATCTAACAGCCCTTGGAATTTGTTCCTTTTCATCATTCCCAAAAAGTCTGGCAAATGAAGACTTCTGCATGACTTATGGGCTATTAATGCTAATTTGTAATCTATGGGGCCTGTTTAACAGGGGCTCCCTTCCCACATGGTGATTCCTCAAGATTGGCCTATAGTTGTTATTGACTTAAAAGACTGTTTTTATACTATTCCCCTTGCAGAACAGGACAGAGAAAAAATTGCATTTATAATACCAACTATCAATAATGAAAGGCTAGCTCACTGATTTCATTGGAAAGTGCTTCCTCAAGGGATGCTGAGCAGTCCTACCATGTGTCAGTATCGTGTAAATCAGGCTTTACTCTCTATTAGGACAGCATCTTTAACTTCTAAGATTGTTCATTTTATGGATGATATTTTACAGCAGCCCCAACGGAGCCAGTACTTTTAAGTTCATATGCTTCTGTCCAAAGGAATACACAGTTAAGAGGTTTAATTATGGCATACACGAAAAGGTACAAATGTCCTCTCTTTGGAAATATCTTAGATACGTACTAACTTCCTGGTCAGTAACACCCTAGAAGGTTAAATTAAATACTAGCAACTTACATACCTTAAATGATTATCAAAAATTACTGGGCAATATTAATTGGCTTTTCCCAACCTTTGGCCTAATACTGATAAGTTGCAAAATGTGTTTTCTGTCTTAAAAGGCAGTGCTGCCCTGGATTGTCCCTGCAGCAAAAAAGGAAATTGAGGAAATAGAGGGAGCTGTTTCTCTAAGGCAACTAGATCACATAGACCCAGAATACTCAGTTCAAATTTTTTTTTTTCCTATTAAACATTCCCCAGCAGTATTACTAAGACAGATGGCTTCAGGAATATGCTTCCTAGAATCGATTTTTGCTCACATACCAGGGCTAAAATACTATCTGCCTACATGCAGCTAGTTAGTAAAGTCATCTATACAGGCCGCAGACAATGCAGTCTGTTTCGAGGTTATGACCCTGATGTCACAGGAATTCTTTTGAGTAAAAAGCAATTTGAAGCAGTATTGCCCCTATCTCTACATCTTCAGATAGCATTTTCTAATTATGAAGGCCATATAGAGCATGCCCTTTCTATTAATACACTACTTTAGTTCTTATCTAGTACTCCTGTAGTTTTGCAAACTAACTTCCCCATACCTAAGGTTTTAATGCTTTTTACTGATGGCTCTGGTGAAAATGGACAAATGGTTATCTGGTAGAAACCACATCATTTCCTCACTGGATCTGAATTTACTAGCACTCAAAGAACTGAGGTTAGAGCCCTAACATTAGCCTTGGAGATCTTTTCTGCTCAGTGCATCAATATTGTTAGTGACTCTGCTTACTCTGTTTATTTGTTGCGGAACCTTGATACAGTCCTCATTAAGTCTACCTTTGAGCCAGCCCACCCTGTGTGCACTTTTTCTTTGACTTCAGCAATTGTGTACACATCTTATTTTTATCACACATATACAATCCCACAGCTCACTGCCTGGCCCACTGGCTTATGGTAATGATCAAGCAGACCTGCAGGTTACGTTGTCACTACCTAACCAAGCCACCCAATCATATCAATTTTTTCACCGAAATCAGAGAAACTTAACAACTTCAACTTAACTAAACAGTAGCTAAACAAATTATCCTGCAATGCTCAGATTGCCAACTCATAGGTACACCCCATCCTTCAACAGGTGTTAACCATGAAGGACTAGAACATAGTCAGTTATGGCAAACAGATGTTACATATGTCCCTTTTAACTTTTGCATTTATGGGGCGGCCCACAAATATTGAAAGCGATAATGGTCTGGCCTATGCCAGCTTTCAATTTCAACAATTTTGTCACACATGGAATGTACAACATTCCACAGGCATCTGGTACAACCCCCAAGGAAACAGTACTAGAATGTGCCCACTCCACCCTTAAAAATATGCTCAGAAAACAAAAAAAGGGGAATATGAGGAAGGACGCTGTAACACAATAAGCACAAGCCTTATTTACTTTTAATTTTTTAAATTTAAATGACAAATTTCAATCAACTATAGAAAAACACTTTGCTAAGACCGCTGAAGTCATAAAACCTGCAGTGTTTTGGAAGGATGTAAATAGTAATGAATGGTGTGGTCCATATAATTTGCTAATATGGGGAAGAGGATATGCTGTGTTCACACCCCATCAGGTCTTCTTTGAATTCCAGCACAATGTATTAGATCATACCATGGTGGTGTTAGGACCCAAACCAGTACCAGAAATACCAAACAAACAAACAAAAAAGTCCCTGCAGAACCCGCAGTTCAATGTGGCTTTCTCAGACAACACAAGCCCCAGACATTACTTGGGGAATGCTGAAGAACACAACTCAGCAGGCAGAACACATCCTTTTCCAAACACAAACAAACGCTAGTCACTCCAGATAATTTGCTCCCTTTTTATTCTCTCCCTTTGACTGCAATCTGTACCTGCTGCACTCTATTGAGCCCATCCTCTAAATCTATCTTTTTTTTTTTTTTTTTTTTTTTGCCTGTTATTTAGGCAGACACTCCCTTCCCAGCCTCTAACAATGTGACGGCTGGCTAGAAGGGATTAACATACCCTCGATGGGGTCCCTCATTAATGGCACACGTTGGACCGAGGTGTATAGATAATGTATAGATAGGATGATAAATAATGTATAGATAGGATGATAAATTAAAACATAAATATATTTAATGTGTATGAAACATGAAATTATATGCAGCTTATTGAATGTCAGTCTTAAGTCATTATGTAAATATTAAATCTGTAATAAGATCATTTTCTCTGTCTCATTGGCAAAGTTGTATAAAATGTTAAACAATTGGTGAGGTCATGAGAAAATAAAGCCATAATATTTTTGTAGCTGTGTGTATTCTTACAAACTCTATAGAGTTAAAATTAGCTATATATTTCACATGTATAAATTTCTACTTACAGTATTTGTTTAATAGTAAATTAGTGTAGCAGGATATTAAAATGAGACTCTCAGGCTTGCCTTAGTTTTCAAGGAACAAGAATACTACATTTCTCAGCAGGTACCTCCATATTCTCAAACTAAATCTACCAGTATAGGGAAATACATGAGATGATAAAATCTGTTTAGCCAACATTGGCCTCACTCACCTTGTGAATACAAAGGTTGAGGTAGAAAGATTTGGACAGGACTGTCAACTTGGTTTGTTGTGCATGGTGAAGAGAGTTGATGGTTTTCTTTTATCTTAAGTTAATTGAGTGGGAAGTCAAGGGAGCCACAGAAACCATATTGGCACGTGTCCAGTGCCATTGTGGGCATGCATGATGTGATGATTATATATCTGTGAGATAAAAGTTCTGAGGCATGAGTTAATGTCTGGCTAGATGTTTTACAACAGAAAGGTAACTAGCTCTTAGAGGGACAAGATGGATTTATCTTAAAGCACAGCTAAGACTTACAGGAATTTCCATGACCCTAGGAAAGCCCAGCATATTTTTTAAAAAAGCCTGAACAGCAATAGAAGAAAGAAAACCAACACTGGAAAATCTTCTCATTGAGGAAAACATATGCATCACCCATATTATAGATTTATAGGAACTTGCTATGAAGTAAATATTTAGCATTTCTGTAGGCTTGTAATTAGAGAAACATGGTGGGGTTTTGACTCACAAAAAGGAACATGATTTATATTTATCTGAAGCAATGTACTTAAATAGGAATACACCTATTCAAAAGCGAGCAAATAATAACCATAGACACAGGGAATACAAACATGGAGGGCAATTCAAGAAAAAACACCTAAAATCAGAGAGCTGACTCTATTTGATATTTCCCCAAACTCTTATTTATTTATTTTGAGACGGAGTATACCTCTGTCACTCAGTCCGGAGTGCGGTGGCATGATCTGAGCTCACTGCAGTCTGCCTCCCTGGTTCGAGTGATTCTCCCCCGCCTCAGCCTCCTAAGTAGCAGGGATTACAGGTGTACACCACCACTCCTGGCTAATTTTTGTATTTTTAATAGAGACAGGGTTTTGCCATGTTGGCCAGGATGGCCCCCATTTGCTGATCTCAAGTGATCCACTGGCCTCAGCCTCCCAAAATGCTGGTATTACATGCGTGAGTTACCGTGCCCAGCCTCCTCAAACTCATTTTTAAAGAAATTCTTTAGGTGACGGGGGATGGAGGCAGCAAACCACATTACCATGTATGTATGCATGCAACAGTCCTGCATGATTTGCACGTGTACACCAGAACCTAAAGTACAATAAAAAATATATATATTTTCTTTCAGTTACTAAAAGGCTTTCATTTGCTCTCCTGTCAAAGGATATATGATAATACATTAATCTTCACAAATAGAGAAGTAAGCAAACCTGATTTTCACCTCAAGAATGAAGTAACACTTGCAGTTGTTAGTTGGAAAGTATCTTTTAGAAGGAAAGAGTAATTGTCTTTTTTGCCATGTTTTAATTATTCTTTTAAGTTTTTCCCAGTTACTCATTGAGGCCAATGGTTAGTGCTATTATCTACATCATAGATGTCTTTGATTTCCTCTTTCTCTTGTTCTGTTTATTTTTGATTCCAGCAAGAAAGATATCATAGTTTTAATCATCTATAGAATATAGGAGAAACACTCAATGAGTCAATGTGTTTTAGGAATATATAAATTGTCACAAATTTATAATGTTTCTTATTGTTTGGTTAGCAAGACATTAGATGGTCCCTTCATTTCCTTTTTATGTACCCTAACAACTCACTGAGAATCATACTTGACATACCTTGTAATTTAATTAATACCCTGTTGGAAGCATGTGATGGCTGAACATTACAGCTATTTACAGTGTACTTCTGGGATACTCAAAATTATTTCATTGTTTCCTAAAAACATCTTTAAGATCCACCTTGCTTATTGTCGTTATTACAATTCATTTAGATAATTTCCATTGATTTCTCAGGAAAATGTAAGCATTAGTCAAATTGATAGTCTTGTGTATTGGTTGAAATAAGGAACATTTTCTTAACTTGAATCTGTCTGCTTCATATATACTAGTAAGTACTTAATCTGTCCAGTTTGATGATGTTTTCTTCTGGCTTTTCAATCCTCATACAAATTTTATATTTTTTCCACTTATTTTTAGTCATCTTAATATGATTATAGTGAGATGTCAAGGCATGTCTCAAATTTTCATCTTGTAAGTCTTCTAGCTGTCTCCTCTGAACATTTTTCAACAACTAAACTATGTATAAAAGGAAAATTTAAAAAATTGATAAAACCATATAAAACTAAAAAATATTTACTAATTTCACTAATATTTACTCTCTGGGTAGAATATAGGCAAAAATCTAGAATGCTGGTTTTAAATTAAAAATGATAAAGTTAGTTGACACAATTTAAGTCTCTCAAAAACAGTTACATCATATTTAAATAAATGTGTTCATATATAATATACAATATATTTATAAGTGTGTGTGTATATATGTATATATGAGAGAGTGAGAGAGCCTCATCTTCTAGTAGTTCATTCCTTGATTTAAAAAGTATATTTAAAGATAAGCCTAGTGTATATTTAAAATTATCTTAAATAAAGCTCTAGGAAAATGCTAGTAGCATTTAATATAGAGTAGCAATATTTTAATCATGAATAAAATAATTGATAAAAAGTGTCTTTAATAAAATTAATGAAGGTTAATAGACTATGAAGCAAAACCCAAAACAAGTGAAGATAAGAATAAGAAATAATAAGATTTGTTCATTGAACAGTCATCAACATTAATTGAGTGCTTACTAGATTTTATAATGATGTTTTATTGACACAGTATTGGACAACATACTACTCTAAAATCAGACATACTTTCCCTGTGGGAGCATGGATGATAGAGATACAACTTAGGGGAATAAAGAAATATGGTAAAATAAAACACAAAAATGAAAGATATACTTAAAATATCATAAAAAATCCATATTAATCAAAGAGTGTAAGAGCTTTTGGAGGTCAATATTTATACTACTTAAACTTTTACACATGTAAAACACTGGAAAAGCAATCAAACTATCGATACTCAATGCTTACAACATTTAATTTTATGGGCTATTGTTACAAAAGTATTAAGTAAAAATCTTAGAAAACCAAATCCCTTGTAACATATATGTCAATATTTGTAAATTAAAGAAATATAAAAATAAAGTAACTGTTGTTACCTATGATTGCAATTTGATAGATATTTAGAAATAGTGTCTGTAAATATTTTTTATTTGAAATTTCTAAAATAAATACATTTTAAAAATTAGCTAGACAAGTAATATATAAATGCTTTATTTTTCATATGAGACTTTATGTGAACAAAATATTGAAACTAAGATTATATTGTAATGTCCTTAAACAAAGCTATAAGCTCTCATTATTTGTTTTATATCACCAATTCCAGAAAATGATATAATTGTGTGTGTGGATTGGGGGAGGTCTGTTAGTCCTCTCTCACACTATTGTAAACATACTGCCTGACACTGGGTAATTCATAAAAGAAAGAAGTTTAATTACACACAGTTCAACATGGCTGGGGAGGCCTCAGGAAACTTTCAATTATGGAGGAAGGGACAGAAGCATGAGGCAGCAGGAGATAGGGGGAAAATGCCACACTTTTAAGCTGTCAGATCACTTGAGAACTCACTCACTATCTTCAAAACAGTATGGCAAAAACAGCTTCTATGATCCAGTCACCTCCCACAAGGTCCCTCTCTTGGCATGTGGGGATGACAATTTGAAAGATTTGGCTGGGGCACAGAGAAAAACCAACCACAAACAGAAGGGTATACAGAACATTTTTACATATAATATGTTGTAAGTTTTTTTGTGTGTATATATGTCTATTTTACTTATTAATTTATATACTCTATATTTTAGTGGTCCATTAAAGTGCCCCCTTTTTTTTAGCTACTTGATGTTTATATTTCAAGTGGGCTGAGGAATGAATTACTGTATAATTGGAAGAAGGTTTGAAATTATTTGTTTGAAACAACTTTTTCGATTATCGAAAGTAGCTTCTGGTTCTCACACAAACCAAAGCACATTACTTTTATAGTTAACCAGATAACTCTTTAAACCTAGACCTAACAGATGTACAGCAAAAAGAAAAATATTTTATATACACAAAACATACATTAGGTATCCATCATTTATCTATGTAGTATCTGTGTATATAGTGAGTACTATCTGTGTGTCTATCTACTTTGTATCTATCTCTGTACTTTCATCTGTTTATCATCTATAACAACTTTAATATATCAGATTTATAAGTAAGTTGTTTAAAGAGTTTATGTTTCTATTGTAAATGTGACTGCATTTCTCTAGCCAATAGACGATCTCCTCTATAATATATTGTTTCTATAAAAGTGCAGCATGCTTTGATCAACTTTCAAAGTGTTTATATTGCTAAATGAATATCTATTCATGGAGCTCCTAAGATGGGAATTCTTCATTTTTAACATGAGGTATACAGATAAGAAAATTCTATGTGCATAGAATGCAAGTGACAATATCTCAACCTACTTTTCTCCCTAAGCATTACTCATTGACCTTCCATGCACCCTCCATCCTGAGTCCCCACCCCTGCAATCCTCTTAGTGGAACTAGGAAATGCTGGTGTGGGTTCTCTAAGGCAGCATTCAGTAAGCCTTTTAAAGGAGAAATAAAACTCTCAACTATGTACATATGTATGTATACATCTATCTATCTTTTATTTCTAGCCATCTATAAAACTATACTTGTTATATAAATAGCACATTTACTGCAATGCCTGAAAGTGCATGTGGCTATGTATATATATATCTTAACTATTTTAAGATAGTATCTTGTTATATTTAGTTTTTTAATAGATGTTTAAGAGCTGATGTGTACTGAACTATATTGATAAATTATTTATGATCCCAGTTTATTACATTTTGTATTCAAAGTCATTTTGACAATATTATTATGGTATCTTTATATAAGAAGAATGACTTAAAAAGTAACTAGATTGATATTAATAAAATGCCATTGCATATATTCTTAGAAGATTTAATATTGTACTTCTTGCCTTAACATTTTTGCAAGAAAAAGGTAAAAGAACAAGAACCTGTATTAAGGCGTAAGCTCTGATATTGGCTAAACTTTATATTGCTCTGTTGATCCATCTATAAAATAGGAAGCATGATAAGTTCTATTTGCAGCACTAGAATGTTGATAAAGTTTAGTGAATCAATATATAAGTCAAGTGTTTTGGGGAAACAATTTGGTTGTAAAGAATCACTGCAGAATAGAATGCAGAGATATATGATGTAGAACAGGCCTTATTGAGAATACTCTTGTGTTTCACTGAACTTGTGAATTAACCTATTAGGTACTAGATTTTAACTATTTCCAGTTTATTGACACTAAATAATCTTCAAAAGTGAACAAGGGACATTTGTAAATGTGTGTTTGTATCTTGCAATTGCAACTAAACAGGCATAGCAAATGCATTACAGTAAACTGGGCATTTCATATGTGTTAGCTCATGTAATGATATATAGGATACAGGGAGTAAGTAGGCCATTTGTGATGAATTTGATTCATTTTATTCCACACAAATGGAGTTCAAATAGCTGAAGGTACCCTCCCTCCCATCCCATACCCCAACCCACCCAGTAAGCCTGATTCAACTGTTTTCAAAATGTGATGTAAGAATTACTCTTCATATGTTTTATGTGAATATGACAATGTGTAATAAATGAAAACAACTATGCCTTGTAAGCACTATTGTTTTTCTCCTTTAATGGGGAAGGATTTTTTAAAGCATTTTGATATCTTTATTCTCCTCCTGCAAATGTAATTAGTCCTTGCAAAACTGTATTGGAATTGTTTCAGAATTTTGGTTACTTTAAAAATATATATGCTTTATTTACTGATCAGACAACAATAATTTATAAATGCTTTTCTTAAAATGAGCAAGTCAAATGAATAAGAGAATATCTAATATTCCTGGCCAAGTGCAGTGGTTCACAGCTGTAATCCCAGCAAATTGTGAGGCTGAGGTAGGACAATTACTTGAGCCCCGGAGTTCGAGACCAGCTTGAGCAATGTAGTGAGACCCCCCATCTCTACAAAAAAAAAAAAAAAATAGCCAGCCAAGGTGATGTTTGCACCCATAATCCTAGCTCTTCCAGAAGTTAAGGCAGGAGGATCACTTGAGCCCAGAAACCCAAAACTTCCACACTGAAGTGAGTTGTGATACTCTCCAGCCTGGGCAACAGAGCAAGACCCTGCCCCCCCCCACCCCCCAGAAAAAAAGAAAGAAAAGAAAAGAAAATACCTAATTATTATTATTTTTAAAATCATTTAAGTTCTGGGTACTAGTGCAGTTTTGTTACATATTTAAACTTGTGTCATGGGGGATTGTTGTACTGATTATTTCATCAGCTAAATATTAAGCCTAGTACTCATTAGTTGTTTCTTCGTGATCCTTTTTACTACCCTCCAGCCTCCAATAGGCCCCAGTGTGTGTTGTTCCCCTCTATGTCTCCATGTGTTGTCATCATTTAGATCCCACTTATAAGTGAGACTATGTAGCGCTTGGTTTGCTATTCCTTTGTAATTTTTCTAAGGATATTGGCTTCTATTAATGTGATTAGAGCAATCAATTTTGTATAAAAAAGCAACTTGGTTTCTCTCCAGTGCTACTTTAGTATTTTGTTTATTAATGAGTAGTCCATAAGCAGATTTCTCAGAATATGCTTTTTGCAAGTCCCTTATTGTCACATACTTAACAAATAGTTATCTAGAGATGTAAGATATTTCATCTTAACTTGAAAGATATTCCTTAAGATATGTCAACCTTATTCCCCAGTTTGTGCTGAAGGATCATGCCTTAGTAGGCATAAAACTGAGAGTCCAAATCTGACTTCTCCTGCCAGAATTCTTTTCTGGAGCTGGATTTGTGTTTTATACCAGGGGTTGGTGTATGATAGTCCTTTTGCTTAGAGAAGGATAAAATATGTGACCAAAAGCTTTGTCATGTCTGAGTACACCTACATAATATGCACAGTATCCATCCTTCCCCAAGGAAACAAGCACTGGCAGCTCATATGATCTGTCCCTCTGCTTTATTCCTGTAAACAGAGAAAACAATCCTAACATCTCTGCATGAACTAACAAGCTTTCTCTCTGCTTTTCACACCCCATTGCCTGACTTAATGGTCATAACTTGGGAATACTGTCAAGTTAGTTTGTGTAATTCTATACTATTTATCTTTAGAACTTGACATTTTACATAAATGTATCTATTTATGTTACAAATAAATATTTCAACAAAATATCTTCTGATTTTAAAAATGTGTATTATATCACTTATATTGCATGTACTATTACCCATAGTTCAAATACACATAATTAAGGGGAAAGTCCTGATGGCTGTCATGATCTATACTGGCTAAATTTCAGGAATTTGGCATATCAAAAATATTTGTATGATCTAGGCTGATAGAGATGTAATGCTTATATGTAGATGCATTTGTTACTTGAAAATGTGTTAATTAGATGGCACAACCATGAGTAAATCAGAATTCTAGATTGTTGCAGAATCACAAGTAAACCAAAACTCTACATTGCAATCATTTAAGTAGGGGTCAGTGATGGGTGTAAATATTTGACTTTTCTATTATTTTCTGTTAGTAATTCAGCTGGAATTACATTATGCAAAAATTCTTTTACGTGTAGAAATGTAATTTAGTTTATATTGAGTATCTTCTTGAGCATTTTACTCTCAAGTAACCTACAGATTATGGTCATTTGGTAGAACTGATTTCCAGGTAACATATTATATAGAATTAACTGTCCTCACCAGTAGAAAACTGGAACTATCTTATTATAATTTATTAATCTCCATTCATGAAATAAGCAGTATCACATAAACCATAGCAGAAAAAAAGGTTTAACCATTCAATGGTAATTTCTAGATGCTATAGTTAAGCTTTTTCATCATTCTTGCTTGATTTGACTATGTTGAACATACTATTTTTTTAAGTCATTCTTGTAATAATGTATATCCAGTAAAGTTTACCTCGTTAAGGTATTATATCCTATGAATTTTGGAAAACACTTAAAGTCATGCAGCTGTCATCACAATCAAAATACAGATCAGCGCCAACACTCCAAAGTTTGCTTGTGACCTGTCATAGAAAATTCTATGACTTGAACTCTGACCTGGTAATCACTGATCTATTTTCTGTTCCTGTAGTTTTGTGTTTCAGCATTTGTCATTTGTCTGTCTGAAAAGAACATAATACATTTGTGATTTATCCAAACATCAGCAGTTTGTCCTTCGTATTGCTCAGTGATATCTCAGTGTGTAAATGCATATCCATTAGCTTATCCATTTACTTGTTCATAAGAATTTGAAATGTCACAATCTTTGGCATTTATGAATGAAACCATTATAAATGTTCAAATATAAGATTATGTGTGGGCATGCACGTCATACATATTTACTTAATACTTACAAGAGTCATATTGCTAAAGTGTATTGTAAAGACATATTTAATTTTTTATTCAAAACAAAGCTCAATCTTCTTACCTTAAACATGAGATATAAGACAAATAGAACATATAAATAAATGGAAGAAAATATACACAAATATTTTATGATCTTTGCATTGGAAAACTTCCTAATTATAAATCCCACTGAAGAAACTAAAAATAATAGATTTGCAAGTATGATATTTAAATTTTTAATCAATTGAAAAACTACTTTCAAAAGTGATTATACCACATCAGATTTTTACCAGCAATGATAAGAGTTCTGGTTATTTCTCATTCTGAACAGCACTTGTCATTTTTAGATTTTGTGGGGTTTTTTTGTAGTTGTTGTTTAAGGACTCTAATAAGTAAAGATAAAGAGGTTTTAATAAACATTGTCTTGGGGATCAGTAATGCTGAGCATTAGTTCCTGTGCTTATATGCCATCTATATGTTTTCTTTGGTGAAATATCTATTCAAATGGTTTGCAGCCCTAAAATTTTTTTTAATTCTCATGACTGACTTATAAACATACCTGTATGTATGTGTTCAGTTATTTTTATTATACACAAATTACAATATAAAAATGTGCTTTGTGTGCATTTTCTCCTAGTCTCTGGTTTCTCATTTCATATGCTTCACCATATTTTGAAGAATAGAACTTTTAAATGATGAAATCTAAACTATCATCTTTTTTGTTTGTTACATGATTCATGCTTATGTCGTTTTATCTAAGGAATACTTGTCTAACCTAAGATCACAAGTATTCTCACTCATATTTTTTCTAAACATTTTATTGATTTAAGTTTTATATTCACTTCTGTTTTGAATTAGTTTTAGTGCATATTTGCTATGAAGTTTTATATAGAGGCTATTATTTTCGGGGAAGGGACATATGGATATACAAATATTTTTCTACTATTGCTGAAAAGCCAACTTTTTCCATTTAATACATTTTCTCCTTGTTTTAGCTCCTTTGTTGAAAGTCATAGGAGTGAGTCTGTTTCTGAACTCTGTTCTGTACTGTCAAACTATATACTTAATCCTTTCTCTGATATAATTTTGTTCACTGTAGCTATGAAGTGTGTCATAAAAGCATTTGGTCTGTAAGAGTAGAATAGGGCATTCTATTTCTACAACAAAAATTCCTGCTAGAATTTCAAATGGGATTATGTATCTATAAATCAATTTAGAGAAATTTGATATCTAACAATATTAAATTTTGTGATACATGAAACAGGCATAACTCCAGCATTTTTTAGGTCCTTTTTGATTTTTTTTTCTCATCAGTGTTCTGAAATTTCAAGCATGAAAACCCTGTACATATCTTGTTAAAATTATACATATTTCATATAGTTTCTACTATCATAAATGGTAATTATTATACTTTTAATTGAAAAATATTTGCAAAAGTAGAACTTATTTCATATATGGATTTTGTATCTTGAAACTATAAATACAATTTTTATAGATTTTTTATAAGTTTTGCACTTTTTTTTTTTTTTTCAGGAACACCACAAAAGATAATGCTGTGTTCTCCTCAGTGGTTCATATAGAGAGGTATACAATGTCTATTTTTCCAGTTATTAGTGATTTTCACTTTGATCACAATAGAGTATCTCCCATGTCTCTCCATTGTAAAGTTATTGTTTTTCCTTTTTAAATTTTTTTTATTTTTATACAGACAACCCTGAGAAAAAGGTGGTTTGCTTCTTATTATACTCTCTGTATGCTTTCTGTTTCTCTTTTTCTTTTTGCTTTGGCATTTTTGCAGACTCTGTACAATGTTAAATAGACATGATAAAAGTGGACATCCTTTACTTTTTCTTGCTTAATTTCCAGTCAATATACTCTATCAAAATAACTCCCCTCTCCAGTAGAAAAACTGGAAATATCTTACAACTTGAAAATCTATGTGTATGGAACAAGTAGGATCACATAAACCTTAACAGAACCCTTCAATGCTAAATTCTAGATATTGTAGTTTAGCTTTTTAATTACTCTTGATTGATTTGGGTATGTTGAACATACTGGTTTTTTTTTAAGTCAGGCTTGTTTTAATATATAGTTGGAGAGCATTCATCATTTTATCATTAAGCATGATAGATATAAGATGCAGGATTATCTTAGATATCCTTTATGAGATTGTGAATCTTTAATTTGCCTAGAGAATCTTTTTCTATGTATGTTAAATTTTGTTAAATTCTTCTTTTGCATCTGTTGAGATAATTATATGTTTTCTTAGTCTGTTGATATGGTTAAATAGTTTCCTTTTTGAATGTTTAACCAACCAGGCATTTTCAGAATAAAGCCCACTTAATCTTAATCATCAGGCATCGTATTTTTTAGTATACTGTGAATTTAACTTTCTAATATTTTGTTTTGTATGTCTGAGTATATATTCATGAAAAAAATTGGTATTACATGCAATTATCTCTCTCTGTCTCTCTCTTTCTCTTTTGTTCTCTCTGATTTTTGTACAGGAGTGATTCTGGTCTCATAAGTGTTCTCTCCTATTCTACTTTCTGTAACAGTTTGTGTGTAATTGTTATAATTTCTTCCTCGCGTATTTGACTGAATTCACCACTGAAGTCAATTGGCCAAAACATTTTCTTTGTCAGAATATTGTAAACTAACAATTCAGTTTTTAAAATAAATATATTACTATTTAAATTATCTATTTAGTTTTGAGTGAGATTTGATCATTTTGTCTTTCAAGGGATCTATTCACTTTTTTGAAGATGTGTAATTGATTGGCCTAAAGTTAGGCATAAACATTTCTCCTTCTCCTTTTAATGTCTATAATGTCTATAGTGATGTCTTCTCTTTTATCACTGATGCTGGTAATTTGTCTTCTTTTACTTTTTATCAATCTAGTTACATGTTTACCAGTATTAACCGTTTTTTTAATGTATGAGTTTTTGGTTGTATTGCTTTTCTTTACTGTTTTTCTTTTTTCAGTTTAATTTCTTTCATTTTGTGTGTTTTGGGATTAATTTGCTCTATTTTTCTAGTTTTTTACAATGTTAGCTATGCTATTGATTCACAACCTTCTTTCTATTCTAATATAAACATTTAATATTATAAACTTTATTTTAAATGCAGTTTTACTTATGACCCACAACATTGGATATGTTGCTCTTTCATTGTAATGCAAACTATTTTCTAATTTTCATAGTGAGTTCATTCTTGACTCGTAGACTATTTAGAGACTTATTTTGAGAGACATAGTGCAGTCTCTATGATTCTGGACTTACCTACCTCAGTATTCCTCAGCTTCAGTAGTGCTGTTTTCTAGGCATTATTGTCCCACTTTGTCATGGAAGATAAATTCTGCCTTGTAACAATGGTGGGTCTTTTGCAAGTGAGATTTCCTGCCACTCTCAGAGAGGGAGGAGACCTCTAATGGTAGCAGTACGGGGTCTCGAGGACTGAGTACTGTTTCCTACTCCATCCTGGGTTTCGAGGATTATTCCTTCCTATTCTCACAGCAAAATGGGTCTTTACCTGAGCCCTAGATGTGTGACATGTGCCCTTTACCCAGTAGATAAAGGGCTTAGACCCATTTGAGGAAAGATTCTGAACATGGAATTAGGAATTCATGCCTTTTCCATCATTAACTTCTGCCTTGTCTCAATCACTCAAGTATCATCTTTCTAGTGTGTCTCAGAACTCTGCAGAGCTCATGGAAGAGAACCTCAGAGGGACTAGGCTCTGATGTGAGTTCCCTACCATAACCTAGAGGTCTTTCACACTAGCCTACAATCTGCTTCCCAGTGTGTTAAAATGTTAACTAATTTTTATTTAACTGCTTGTATGACAGTGGAATTATCCTCCCATATTTGTCAAAAGGATGACAGTGTGCATGTGTCACCTCTCTTTCAGAAGTGGGAGCTCTCTCTTTTCATTTTTTAAGAAACTTAATTACAGTGAAACCCCAGCTTTCTAATGGTTTGAAGAAAACTTATACTTTTATCATTTACTTAAGCTATATTGATTGTTAAAGTCAGAGTGATGCTCTTTCTAAAATTTTCCATGCTAGGAAGAACATACTATTACTATTATCATTATTATCAATTTTCAAAGTTACATGGCACATAATCCAAATAAATAATTTGAAATATGGCTAGCTTTCCTTTATTTTTCCAGATGCTAAGAATAATTGTGAACTCAATATGAAATTTAAAGAAAGAATAACTAGATTATTTTGTTCTACTTCAAATAATCTGACTTTGATTAATATTTCTTATCAAAATGGTGACAGTTTATTGAACTAGAAAATGATCTTAAATACACTAAAAGTATTAAATTAGTTAAAATTCTATATTTTTAATATTGTCCATTTGATTTTATTTGTTCAATAAATTTTAGTGTACTAACAAAAATATGACATCTAAGTACAGAAAGGATAATAAAGGATTATTTATGACATTTTATATAATAAATTGTTTCACATTGAGAAGGCCTTGCAAAAAAATAGCATGCTTCTAATAAAATGTCAAACCTGTTTTTGTTACCAGTAATTATGGTCTGTGAAACACAATCCGTGGATTAAATCCCTGACTTTATTCTGTACAGCCATCAGCAGAAAATGATTTTTTACATTTACTACATATTATTGTACTTTAGGTTCTGGAGTACATGTGCAGATCATGCGAGGTTGTTGCATAGGTGCATAATGGCAAGGTGGTTTGCTGCTTCCTTCCTCTATCATCTATATCTGGCATTTCTCCCTGCATTATCCCTCCTCACCCTATGCTGTCCCTCCCCTAGCCATTCACCCCCAGCTGACCTCAGTGTGTGATGTTACCCTACCTGTGTCCACCTGTTTTCATTGTTCAACTCCCACCTATGAGTGAGAACATGTGGTATTTGGTTTTCTGTTTTGTCAGTTTGCTGAGAATGATAGTTTCATGTTACAAAACTAAAATACAAAACGAGGAACATGAGGCAAAGACTTTATGTAGCCCTTTAAAAGCAATTGCTGACCACTTATATAAAAATAAATTATTCTCTGAGTTATATAGTTGTTAATGTTATTATTTAAAATGTGTATAACATATGTGAACATTAAAAAGTATTTTGTGGATACCTAGTGTAAAGGTTAGGAGAAAATAGCTGGATTAAAATTGTCTGAGTATATATCTTCCTACCATTTATTTATTGATTGGTTTTAGAAAATGGTTTAACTGTCATTTGTTATAATTTTCTCATCTATGCAATGAGGCTAATAATATTAGTGCCTCATTATTTAATTGTAAAATTAACGAAGTATTGTAGATAAACCATTTGGCATTAATTTCTAGCATATATTAAGTGTTAATTATGTATTTAATAAATTAAGGGAGAAAAATTTTAAATTTCAGCAATGACAAAAATGTGCAGTATAGAAAAATTAATCACAAAAATAGAGATAAAAACCATATATTAATATTACATCTTTAAGAAAACATATCAATTACTTATATACTGCCTTACTACTTTTTTTAATAATGAAAATTACATAAGGGCAGAGATTTTTGTCACATATTTTTACTTCCAAGCGTAGTGCCCAACACATAGAAGATGTTTAATATACTTGTGTTTTAAAATAAAATTACACAAATTTGATAGTCCTATATGAATACTAATATGAATATATAAACACATAAATATTGATATATACACATACATAAATACATAGGTATATGTAAAATGAAACTTTGATAACCACCTTCATTATCTGATTACCCCCCTGGTCCCACCCTTGGCATGTGAGCATTATGGCAATTACAATTCAAGATGGGATTTTGGGTGGGGACACAGCCAAACCATATTGTCTGAGATCTATCTTTTTATTTTCCACTGGCAACTTTATACATACAAAGCAATTCTTATTTAAGATAAATCTCCTCCTTTAATTCAAGATTAAGAAGGAATCAGTGATGATTCCCATCTGCATTTATTTCCATTTGAGAGAAAGGGAGGAAGAAGGATGATTGGAGGAGATGTGGTTGGGGAGGCAAGCAATGATTTGCTGATAAAGCGACTAATAGAAAAGCAATCTAATTTGTAAAGAGAAAAAAAAATCAGTAAATCGAAGATAGAGTATCTGAACCTTCATGTTCATTGCAGTACTATTAACAATAGCCAAGATGTAAAATCAACTTAAGTATCCATCAAAAATGAATGGAAAAGTTTAATACACACACACACACACACACACACACACACACACAGAAATATTATTCTACCATTTAAAAGAATGAAATCATGTTATTTGCAAAAACATAAATGATATTGGAGGATATTAATTTAAGTGAAATAGGTCAGGCGCAGGAAGCCAAATGTTTTCACTCATTTGAGGTAGCTAAAAATATTTGATCTCATGAAGGTAGTGAATAGAATGGTGGTTACTAGAGCCTGGGAAGGATAATTGGGAGGGCAGAATAAAAAGGTGCAAAAGTACAAAAGGAAGGATTAAGATCTAGTGTCTGATAGCACAGTAGGGTCACTTTAATTAAAAATAATTTATCACATGTTTCAAAATATCTAGAAGAGTTAATTTGGAATGTTCCCAACACAAAGTAATGATACATGCTTGAGGGATGAATATCCCAATTACCCAGATTTGAACATTATACATTGTATGCTTATATCAAAATATCACATGTACCCCATAAATATGTACAATTATTGTTTCCATACAAGTTAAAAAAATAAATAAATAAATAAAGAAGAAAAGAAAAGTAATGGGAAGAAGAAAGAAAAGATACAATCCATGCAATAGCTGGGAGAATGAGGTGTTTTTATTTATTAGCAGTCAAATATTTTGGTTTGTTCATTAGGTGAAGTGAGTCACAATGTTAATAATCATAAAATTAAAAATACTAACAAAATTAAAGATATTAGTTTATTTGGAAAAGATGAATCTAATTTTGAGTGAATGTAATATGTCCTTTTCATTAACAAATCATACTTATATGTTCATTTTTCCGTTTTTGCTAATTAATGGCGTTTGGGTGAGAGACTAGATTTCTACTCTCCAATGCCAGTCAAATTTTCTGCTGACAAGCTCTAGTAATTTTTCCTTCTAATAATAGAAGTATTATTGCTGTATATTGAGTGGGTAGTAATCTAGTGGACAATGCTTAGTCTTCAAAGTGCTTTAGCTGATGATTCTCATTCAATTCACCTAATTGAAAATTACAGCTTTTTATTTCTGTATGTTATTTTATAGTTTTGGCAGAGATTTTTCAGCCACATCCTTGTAACATTTGTTCATCTTTTCTATTTTAGAGAAAAAAATTCTGAATTATTTAGTTAGTAGGTCACAGATATGAAACTAGCCCATACTGCTTGTAAGTTAGATGCAATTCCCGGTTTACTGTCTTATAGGTCACAACAGTTGAGCACTGTTTCAAGAGAACATTCTCAGAAGATAATACAATTCCTTTTTCTCTATGCATTTGAAATCCTTACCTATAATTATATAGTACGTATGCTGAAAGTTGTTTATCAGTGACAAGCTCAGATGGAGTGGAAAACACAGGAAATATTTTTAAAAGGGAAATTAACAAACAAAATGTCTAAGTAAAATATAAAGATATAAATAATAAAAATAATATCCCAGATATTTAAGCAGTGTGGATTATTAATAAGACATGCTATAAACTACACTTAAAATAGTCTATCATAATAAGACTGAAGTTTTTTATATAGGAAATATGTAAAGTTTTAGTTATGATTCCTACACTTTGGGAGTTTTGATCTAAACATTTTAGCTAAAGGGTGGTTTGTCTCTCAATTATCAATTTGTACTTATGATAGAGCATGAGAATGTTAATGATTGCACAACATGAATTAATTGATATCTATGATTACTAATATTTGAGACTTCCCAAATACTCTGACCAAGAGCTCAGCAGTCAAAGCCCTTTATTCTTACTTTGAATAGTGCACTATAGTTGAAGAAAAATTAGCTGCGGTTTTATAAATTACATATGTGTTTATTTACAGACTACCTTAAAAATCATAAGAAAAATTTGACAATTTATCTATTGAAATTAATTTAACTCACTCAAATCTTACTGAAAATAATGAGTCTTAAACAAGTTCATGATATTTTTAAGCTCATTGTAAAATCAAAATTTACCATAAACAACTGTAATTATATTTATAAGTTCATCTGCTTTTAAACAATTTATTTGAACTTCCCAATTAAACCTATAGCCTGAAGTACTGATATTTGATAGCAGTTTCTATTAAGGTACACATAATATGCTTTAGTTGTATAAGAGATTATTGAATGTTTAGAAATATTCACAAATAATAGCAGTATCAAAAATATAATACTGACAATGAAATATTTGAAACAGTTACCTTAAAATATACTCACTGCATTTTGATGAGGAGTAAAATTTTTTACAGAAATTAATATAATGATAATAACTTATATTTAAACTGGTTAGCTCATGAACAGGATGATTCATGTTTCTTCAGGAATATCAGAAGGAAAAAACATACAAATAAAAACAAAAAAAATGTATAGATGATGGGTGAGTAGAGCTTAAAGAGAACTATGAGATATCCAGCAAATGTGTAAACTTTTATCATTTTGTGCAAAGAGGAAGGAGTGTGTTCATTGCAATAATAAAGCTGTGTCTAACCCCAGCCATGAAACTCACACATATATGCATAAATACACACCATTTACTTAATGACTTGGCAAATGAAGGGGATTATAGCATATATTATAGGGGAAGAGCCCATTATCAGGATGTTGGACTGCATCAGAAGGCAAATTGTAGAGATGTTGCATGGTAATAATAAGTTCCTTTTGCTTCACTATGTTTTCAAGATACATTCCAATATGAATTCCCTCTTATTTGTGTGCTGAATACAATTAGAAAAACAATAGGCTCTCCATGAAGAGGTCCTTCATATCCCTTGTTAGTTGTATGTCTAGATATTTTATTCTCCGTGTAGCAATTGTGAATGGGAGTTGGCTCATGATTTGGCTCTCTGTTTGCCTGATATTTGTGTATAGGAATGCTTGTGACTTTTGCACACTGATTTTGTATCCTGAGATTTGCTGAAGTTGCTTATCATCTTAAGGAGATTTTGGACTGAGACAATAGGGCCTTCTAAATACAAAATAATGTCATCTGCAAATAGAGACAATTTGACTTCCTCTTTTCCTAATTGAATACCCTTTATTTTTTTTCTTACC
The DNA here is from genome assembly GCF_048565385.1 of Saimiri boliviensis. Taxonomy (NCBI): domain Eukaryota; kingdom Metazoa; phylum Chordata; class Mammalia; order Primates; family Cebidae; genus Saimiri; species Saimiri boliviensis. The sequence continues at coordinate 119,478,763 of NC_133452.1, read as the reverse complement.
TGATTACTCTGGCCAGAACATCCAAGGAGAGCTACAAACCACTGCTCAGGGAAATAATAGAGAACACAAACAGATGGAAAAACATTCCATGCTCATAGTTAGGAAGAATCAATGTTGTGAAAATGGCCATACTGCCCAAAGTAATGTATAGATTCAGTGTTATTTCCATCAAGCTACCATTGACCTTTTTCACGAAACTGGAAAAAACCACCTTAAACTTTGTATAGAACCAAAAAAAGAGCCCACATAGCCTAGACAATGCCAAGCAAAAACAAACAGACAGACAAAGCTGGAGGCATCTTGTGTTACCTGACTTCAAATTACATTACAAGGCAGCAGGAATCAAAACAGCATGGTACTGGTATCAAAACAGAAATATAGACCAGTGAAACAGAACAGAGGCCTCAGAAGTTATGCCACACATCTACAACTATCTGATCTTTGACAAACCTGACAAAAACAAGCAATGGGGAAAGCAATCACTGTTTAATAAATGGTTTTGGGAAAACTGGCTAGCCATGTGCAGAAAGCAGAAACTGGACCCCTTCCTGACACCTTACACTAAAATTAACTCCAGATGGATTTAAAGATTTAAACATAAGACCTAACACCATAAAAACCATAGAAGAAAGCCTAGACAATACCATTCAGGACATAGGCATAGTCAAGGACTTCATGACTAAAACATGAAAAGCAATGGCAACAAAAGCCAAAATAGATAAATGGGATCTAATTAAACTTCAGATCTTCTGCAGAGCAAAAGAAACAGTCATTAGCATGAACCAGCAACCACCAGAATGGGAAAAAATTTTTTGCAATCTACTCATCTGAGACTTCTATAAAGAAGTTAAACAAATTTACAAGATAAAAACAACCCCATCAAAAAGAGGGCGAAGGACATGAACAGACGCTTTTCAAAAGAATACATTTATACAGCCCACAAACATGAAAAAAACCCTCATCATCACCAGTCATTAGAGAAATGCAAATCAATGGCCAACAATTATTGGATATTCTCTTTCTCTCTCTCTCTCTCCCTCCCTCCCTCCAAAGGCATTTTTCTCTCTCTGTATTTCAGTTTGAATATTTTCTGTTGACCTATTTTTATGTTCATGGATTATTTCCTTGGCTCAGTGTTGTTGATATATCAGCTTGTCAAAGACATTGCTTTCATTCTTTAATTTTATTTCATTTTTATCATTTATATTTTATTATTTCATGTATTATCAATATCTGCTGAAATTAACTATTAAAGCTTGTATGTTGTTAACCATTTTCATTAGAAATTTTGACATATTTTTTATTTTATTTTAAATTCCCTTGGTGATACCTCCAACATATCTGTCATTTCTGAGTCTAATTCTAATAGCCCTATCTTTTTAAACTATTTGCTTCTTATGTTTTGTGACTTACTGGTTATATGTTTGTTTTTAAATCTGGTATCCCATGATCTTTGGGATGTTGCTTTTCTGGCTGGAAACCTCTCTGTCCTGTAGCACCATTGCCTGAGTTTCTCTTGGGCCCACTGGGCTCATTCTGCCCACTCGGCCCAGCAGGTTGCACTCAACTCTCACTACTGGCCTGGATCCCAAGTCTTTCAAGAGTTAGCCAGGCATGGATCAGTAATGCGTGTGTAAGTAAGCGAGCATGGGGTCCAGCCATAGGTATGCGGGCTGCAGTGGGACAGGCAGCTCCAAACACGGGGACAGGTGCTGGCTCCATACAAGGCTGTGGCTGGACCAGGCATACAGCAAGCTGCTTCCACTACAGACACCAGGGAATATGGTGGCACCTGGAAGATGGGGATGCCAAGAACCACAGAGCCCTAAAGAGGGCGTTGATGGCCCTGGCTCTGGGAGGACCTGGGTTTGGGATCACCAAAGGGTCACAGCTCTTCTCTCCTTCTCGTCACCTGCGATGTGGATGGCCAGGGCATGTTTCAGCCCTGTTTGTGTTAACTGCTGTTTCAGTCCCACCATTCAGTGGATCCCAAGTTCTAGTCCCACATCCAGGAAAAATGGGGTATGCAGACTGCTGGAGAGTGAGCAAGGCAGAGAGGCGCTTCACACAGCGAAAGAACAGCTCTCAGGAGACCTGAAGAGAGTAGCTCCTTCCTACAGTAGGTAGTCCTGACATCTGATTGAGTCTGTGGAGCCTGTTCTTTTTTGTTTTTGTTGTTTGTTTGTTTGGGGGGTGTGTGTGTGTGTGTGTGTGTGTGTGTGTGTGTGTGTATGTGCACGCGTGCGCACGCACGCGCACGCTCAGAAAGGAAGAAATAGGTGCTGTATGATTCGTGGAAAGCCGTGAGAGGGCCTGGAAAAAGCCCAATCTAATTGGCTGGACCGTCATCAATGAAGTCCTCACTCCGAGGTTCGGGCTTCACTTGGAAGTGATAGCCCAGCCTCCATGCTTTAGGCTGTTTTTAGCTTGAAGGTGGGGTTTAACCTGGGACCCATTCCTTTCTGCCCAGGAGCCAGTCTCCTACCAACATCAAAATGCCATCCACAGCACCCAGGCTGCTAATGGAAGTGGCCCATGTCTTGCCACTCTCACCCCTCCCCTTACTCTCCCTCCCATGTTCCTCAGTGCCCAAAGTCCAGAGGGGGCCGAAACAGCAGGATGCTGGCATGTCCATGCCACCCTGAGCACATGCACACCTTGTCAGATTGCAACAGCACCAGGGCTTGGCCTCAGCTTTGCTCCAAAATCAGAATGGGTGTCAGAAGCAAGGAGGAGCAGGAGAAGACACTTGTGAGTCTACAGGTCAGAAGGGCTTCCTGGGTACCTGAGAGTACAGAGATGCCTGGGTCTGGATCGGCAGGTGGGTGGCTGCATCTGTGGCTAGGAATGTGGGGCTCCTGCCCTGTCAACTTGTTGGGGGGCAAGGCTCCCACCTGTTCCCAGCTCCCACTGGCACCCTGGAGAGGGCAGTACTGACTGTGTCTCCCCTGCTGCAGCTGGCGTCTTTGCAGTGGCCACCCCAGACAGGCCACCACTGCCATCACTGACAAGTTGTACAGGATTATTTCATACTGAGTTCAAAAACAACCAACCAAACAACAACAAACAAACATATGTTTGGAGACTAGTACATCTTCTGTTCTACTTGCACTTAGTGTGAAATATGTGCTAGTCTACTCAGGAGTAGGGTTGTATTTGAAGAACTTTATTGTTATAATTATAGGTTTGCATTTGTTATTTATGAGTATCAGAGACTTTCGAATATTCTAAGTGTCTTACTTTTGTCTCCTTACCTGGCTTTGGGAATTCCTTTTGTGTTTTATCTCAAAAGGTGCCTTTCTCTTCTAGTTCTCTTAGCTGTATCACACAGTTACATTTAATCCACACTTCTCAGTGTGGCACTACAGAATGCACTGGTTGGGGATGGGGTTTTATGTTCTTTTCTGTAAATCAGTTTTATTCATGCATTATAAACCCTATCTTAAAAATATGGCCTTCACAAGTGCCACCGACACACCAGCAAGTAATATTATGACAAGCACTTATTCTAGCTCTTCCCCCATGGGAAGATCTTCACTGTTTTTCTTCTTTTTCCTTCTCCAGCTGCAGTGGGTTTCCCACTATATGTTCAGGTTGTGGATTTTATATCTTTGCTCCTACTAACTAAAGCTTTTATAACATGTAGGGTAGAGGATATGAGTCTTGGCAGAATTTCAGTGACATGATTTCCCCTTCCCATGCTGCCATGCTGCAATGAAATTTGATTATTGACTTCTGGGATACCATTTTAATGACCTTTTCCTCACATACTATAGATAGATAGATAGATAGATAGATAGATAGATAGATAGATAGATAGATAATTTCTGTACTGTACTGAAGCTAGTAGAGATGAGTTGGGACAAATCTTCACAGTGGCTGCCATCCCCATCCCTCTATCAGCAGCAGAGAGTGGAATATGCCTTCATTGTGTTCTTTACATGATGAACTTGTAAAAAATAAAAATTAAAAAAAAGAAAAAGAAAAAGAAACTCGTGTATTTCGAGAGAAATAGACAGTAAGTGTGTGGGTAATTCTGTATGTAGGGACTTAACACAGTCAAGCCAGCCCATATTCAGTCCTCAACACTCTTAAATTTCTCTAGTTTTATTTTTCTTTCTGCTTACATAATGTTGAGCAGCATCATCCCCAGGTAGATATATGTTCAGATCCCATTTCCCCCTGAAAATATATGTCACTATAAAATTTTTGTTTGATGATTTGTCTTGTGACCTCAATTTGTGAAGTGTTCATGAGAAGTTATTTTACAGTCATTCAATTTATTTTTTTCTATTTTCTGGATTAGAATGAAACTTTACAGAGCACTCTGAAATATATTTGATGATTTTAAAATTATATTCCATAATTAGATCCTCTACAAAATAAAGACAGTTTGTGTATATTTTAGTATGTTTAATCAGTGACTGAATTCCAGTGTTTCTATTCATATTCTATATTTTGGTTTTCAGTTATTTGTTCTTGTCTAATGACATACAAATTTGATTTTGATATACTATATTTTGTATAAAGTATTTGTCACAATATTTTAGGCGCTGGTTGATGTTATCTTCTGAAGAGAATGTAATTTTTCAATACGGTTGTCAGTTAGAGCTTGACCTCATCACCTAACCTGTCTTGAAATGAGTTGTTTGAAGCTGGTTTACAGTTTCATGTATGTGTGCTCATTTATTTTATTACTGCTAGAGCAAGAACATATCTCTTTCGGGTTCCTACCTGGAGTGAATTTGAGATAGCTCATATCTGCATTGGCTGTATAATCAGTTAATCTCTCCCAAACCATGTGAAGATAAGGAAAAACTAATGGGGAGAATAGCCATGTGCCAACTCTTTAAACTAATCTTGTAGTTTCAAAGCCCCTCTATCTAATAGTGTTAAATTTCTTGATGGAAAAGGCACTAGAGAAAGCTTGACTCATCTCATTATCCTTTTTTCTTCAAATAATGGATACTAGATGCCATGCTCTCTTGGCATTTCCCAGGTGCTTTCTTATAGATTCTTTTTTCTTGATACTGACAGTACAAGGATGTTTCCACTACGAAGTACTTTGTCCTTGCTCTAAGCAATGTTTGAAGTTGGATATACAAAAGTTTGATGCTATTGTTTCATTTATTTTTAAGCCTCATCTCAGACATCACATTCTTTATTCATTTTACAAAAATTTTGACATACATAGTGAATTTTTTATTTTTTGGGATTATTGTAGATATATATCTATGATACAACATATTTGAATTACTTTAGGTTTAATTGTTTGCATGTCTATTGATTATAAAGCTTATAGAGAAGTTAAAATTATCGTTAGATGCAGAATTCATCACTTTGCACAACTCTGTTATGCATAGATTTTACTTACCACAATTTAGTTAAACAACACCAATCCTCAAAACACAGTTTAAATTTCTTTTATAGTGGTGTATTCTTTTACAGATCTATTGAGACATAGTGGACAAATAAACTTTTTATAAATTTAAGGTGTATAAAGTGATGTTTTGAGATTATATATATATATATATATATATATATATATACACACACACACATTATGAAATGATTGTCATAATCCTATTAATATTACTACTAGTAAAAAGGTTACTAGTAGTAACCCTTTTGTGTGTATGCAGAGAATACTTAAAATCTACTGCAGTACCAAATTTCAAGTGCAGCATTCCTGAGGTATCTGCAGGGAATTGTTTCCAGAATTCCTAGGGATGCCAAAATCTACGGATGCTCAAGTCCCACAGTTGTCCCTGCAGAATCTTCAGACACAGAAATCTGAATACAAATACTACATTGTTCATCTGCAGTTGTTTTAATCAGTGGATGTGGAACTTGTGGATATGAAGGGATAACTGTATACAATACAATATTACTAACTATAGTCATTGTGCTGTACGTTAGGTTGCCAGAACTTATTCATCTGATAACTGGAAATTTACTCCCTTTTACCAACCTATTTCTATTTACCCACCCACCAATCTTTCCTGGGTCATTACTATTCTATTCTCTGGCTTCTTGAGTTCAACATTTTCAGATTCCACATGTAATGAAGATCAGAGCATTTGTCTTCTGTGTCTGTCTTATTTCACATAGACATGGGATTATACATAATTATTTAAGTTATTGATAATATTTTGTTTGCATAAATACCTGTAAGTAGTAGTATATGATCATATAATGGTTATATTAAGTTTTTAAAGAAAGAATAGTTTCCAATAATACAATTTTATGACAATATATGCCTTCATAAAGAAAAGGAAAGATCAATATAGGAACATGATTTTATGCTTTATAAAACAATAATAAACCAAACTCAAAGTTAGCAGAAGAAAAAAAATAAATTTTAGAGAAGAAGTGAATAAAAGAGACTAAAAACAAGAGTAAAGAGCAACAAAAATTAGTATTTGGGTTATGGAAAGAAAAATAAATCAAGAAAGCTTTAGCTAGACTAATAGAAATTTTTTAAATAAGTAACATCTGAAATAAAAGATAATATGTTATAACTGATAACACACAAAGAATTATAAGAGACTATTATAAAAGATTATACACCAACAAATTGGATAACCCTAAAGAAATATATAAATTCCTAGAAAGATACAATATGCCAAGACTGAATCATGAAAAAAAATAGAAAATTTGAACACATGAATAATAAGTAAAGATTATGAGTCAGTAATGAAATTCTCCCATCAAAGAGAACCCCAACCCTGATAACTTCACTTTGGGTAAGTAGATGAATTCTACCAAACATTTAAAAAATAATTAAGATAAATTATTTTTCAATTTTTCTAAAAACATGAACAAGAGTGAACACTTCTGAGCTCATTTCATGAGACCAGTGTTACTCTGACACCAAAGCCAGACAAGAACATTACAAGGAAACAAAATTACAGGCTAATATCTCTAATGAACATATACAGAAATCCTCAACAAAATATGCACAAACCAAATTCAGCAAAACCTTGGAAAGATTATACACCATGATTAAGTGAGATACGTCTTTTGGATGGAAAGATGGTTCACCAGATGCGTATCAGTAAGTATGATATATCACTTAACACTATGAAAGATAAGAATTACATGATTATGGTATGGTAACTGTGATTAATCACATAAAACGTAAATCATGGACTTTGTTACTAGACCTTAAGTCTAAATATCACCATGTAAATAACATACATTTATCATTATCAGTATCTATTTATGTTCTTTCTCATTTTTTTTTTTTTTTGAAGAATAATCACTGTAAGTCTGACATTCAGTTCACACACTTACAACAAAGAATGTAGTTGCATTGACTCTGTGTCTCCTGGTGATACACTTACATGACACTTTATAGAAATAGGGTAGCAAAAGTAGAAGTTGGCCAGCAAAGATAAAAGTATAGCAAAGAAACAAATGTGATAATTCTGGCAGTGATATTTAATGTGATTAGAAGATCTATAAATTGCAACAGCAAGACGAACACAGGATTTGACTCAGGCCTTTGTGAAGTTAAGATATGGACTGAATTGAAAAATTGTGATAAATATAAAACACAGGGCAAAGGTGCTTCAACATCTAAAAACTACATTAGAAACAGAAAGCCGCTTATGGCTCAATGAATGTTTATTTATATTTTGGATTAAATGTTTCTATTAAAAAGATAATTCCAGTCTCTTTGCAAAAATCTTCCCCAAAGTATTGGGATTACCTGCTACACCGAAAGAATATGGCCATTACAAAAAGACTGTGGAAAATCTTTACTACAAATAAAAACTGATTTTATAATTTTAGAAGATAGAATGCACTGGTTAATTTTAAGGTATCTGGTGAAGCTACTACTCCAGATAAAGATATTGGTATAAAATTTGCAATCAAATTCCAAGAATTTTGTAAGACAGTTGTTTTTGATTAAAGGATAAAAATTTCTCAGAGGAAGCAACAAGGCACAAATCTTTACATTAAAGGAACGCTCGAAAATATTGTCTGATGTAGATATTGCAAAGGACAAAATGTTGAAAGCTAATATAAATTTAGAGACAAATACAACAATTCATCAGCCAAGGCATAGGAATATAACTTTCTCTATATAGAAATGTATGTAATTTAAAAAATACAATGTTTAAACTATTTTTGTTTAAATAAATACACACTGTTTAAATAATGTCTAAGCTATTTTTCTGAGGACTCCTGATAAATGCTTACAAAAAAATAAAATAATTCTAAATGTTTATGTTTTAAATTATAGTGTAATAGATAAATATTATTTTTACTTTATTTTTTCATTTTCTTATAAATTTAAAAGTAATGTAATTTCTAATGTTTTAAAAATATTTTAAATTTTACAGAAAAATATTTTAATTGATTATTAATATAATTTGCACAATTTTAGTTTTTTATATTGCACTACTGTGCAACGGAAAAAAGCAAAAATGTTAGTAGTATTTCCAAAAAAATGAATAGACAAAAACATTAATATTACTTTTCTAGGTACAATAAAATAGTAAAAGTATGACATGTGAACTCAAAAAAGTGTTAATGTTGAGTACATACACATATTTGTTTTGTTTTTGGTGTTACAAATTCTTTGGAAACATGACATCTGACAAAGGGCTAATACCAGAATCTGCAAGTAACTTAAGCAAATTTATGAGAGAAAAAAAATCCCATCAAAAATTGGGCAAAGGATACGAACAGACATTTCTCAAAAGAAGACATTTATGCAGCCAATAAACATGTGAAAAAGAAAGCTCATCATCAGTGGTCGTTAAAGAAATGCAAAACAAAATCACAATGAGATACCTTCTCATGCTAGTTAGTATGGCAGTGATAAAAAAAAAAGTTAGGAAACAGCAGATGTTGGAGAGGGTGTGGAGAAATAGAAATGATTTTATGCAATTGGTGGGAGTGTAAATTAGTTCAACCGTTGTGGAAAACAGTGTGGTGATTTCTCAAGGATCTAGAACTAAAAATACCATTTGACCAGCAATCTCATTACTGAGCATATACCCAGAGGATTAAAAATTATTCTATTATAAAGACACATGCACATGTATGTTTATTGTGGCATTATTCACAATAGCAAAGACTTGGAACCAACCCAAATGCCCATCAATGTTAAAATGGATAAAGAAAATGTGGCACATATACACCATGGAATACTACACAGCCATTAAAAGGATGAGTTCATGTGCTTTGCAGGGATGTGGATGAAGCTGGAAACCATCATTCTCACCAAACTAACAGGAAAACAGAAAACCAAACACCACGTGTTCTCATTCATAAGTGGGAGTTGCACAATGAGAACACATGGACAGAGAGAGAGGAACATCACACACCAAGGCCTGTAAGAGTGTGGCAGGGGTGGGTAGGGAGGATAGCATTAGGAGACATACCTAATGTAAATGATGGAGTGATGGATGCAGCAAACCACCATGGCACATGTATACCTATGTAAAAAACCTGCATGTTCTGCACATGTACCCCAGAACTTATAGTACAATAATTTAAAAAAAAATACACTAATTGAGTAGAAACTCCTGGAGGATTACTTGAAGACAAAAGCAGCATGACAGCCACAATGAAAAAGAATCAAGAGTCTTTCACCACGGCAACTTTGAAGATGATTTTTCATGGCAAATGACTTAGGTAGAGTCCTAGCTAGACAGCCATAAATGTTATAATGACTTTCCAGAAATCACAAAGCAAAGCCATGACAGCTTAATGCAACCAAGTTGAATGGTCACTATAGGAACTTAAAAGACTATATATTGTTTGTAATATAAGGAGCATATAGGAAACCTGAATACAGAAACAAGTGCACCTCATGGTTTCACAGTTTGCTCTGAAAAAGGATTTAAATGGCAAAGGCTGTGAGCAAAGTGAATGGATTTCAGAACAGAGGATACTCAGATATTCAAATGTTGTGTTCATAGGCAGCAACTCTGGTGGTGTATGTGTTGTAGGTTTTCTGTTAACTAAATCTTAACACAATTTTGCAGAAAAAATATTTCTTTTAAGGATTCAAGTTCTGAAATAAAGACAAATCGTGATTAAAATTCAATTTTGAGAAGACCAATCTATCATTTAATGAGAAAGGTTGAATGTTTACATAGAATGTTTCTGTTTTCTGGAAGAAAGAACTTTGTTTCTAAGATAAAAATAAGGAAAAAATATGTATTTTATAAAATGAGATATAAAACTATTACAAATTACAAAATTTGTAAACACAATAATAACGGCATATTGCTCACTTCTGCTTCTATGTCAAAGTGAACAGAAACAGACTTTAAGTGGGGGTAGAGAAGGAGGATGGATATGCAGGCGGTGGAAAAAGAAAGAGGGTTTTTATTTGTTTTATTTTGTTTATTTGCTTTGACATGGTAGTTAACTGGCATTTTAGAATCTGTTCATCGGGAATATATTTCTAAGTTTGATCTTCAGTCTTCAATACAATAGCAGTATTACAGTATTTAATGGTCATTTAAAAAACATACCCAGATACAATAGAGAAATCAAACAACTTGAGTGGTTGTCAAGATATGCTACTTTTCTGAGGACTTTGATTTTATCAGTTCTCCAGAATGCATAGGCACAGAAATCACAAGGAGAAAAAGACATTTTATCCACATCAAGCTACAGAGCTGAACATTGAGGAAGCAAGATGTGTATTAAAATGACTCACTTCACAATATCACATTTTGGCTACAGTGATTTTAATGCATACTCTTATTTATGACTGATGACACCTAACACTCCTTCCTGGATAAATGTCTTTGCACGGGAAGAGACTTCTGCCCTCTGCAGGGCTCTGCACATCCAGCCTTCTTTTTTTTGTTTGTTTTTTTGTTTTTTGTTTTTGTTTTTGTTTTTGTTTTTGAGGCGGGGTTTCGCTCTTGTTACCCAGGCTGGAGTGCAATGGCGCCATCTCGGCTCACCGCAACCTCCGCCTCCTGGGTTCAGGCAATTCTCCTGCCTCAGCCTCCTGAGTAGCTGGGATTACAGGCACGTGCCACCATGCCCAGCTAATTTTTTGTATTTTTAGTAGAGATGGGGTTTCACCATGTTGACCAGGATGGTCTTGATCTCTTGACCTCGTGATCCACCCGCCTCGGCCTCCCAAAGTGCTGGGATTACAGGCTTGAGCCACCACGCCCGGCTACATCCAGCCTTCTTATTTTCTCACAGCCTGCTTGGTTTCTCACTTCATACTGAAAAAAATATTTTAGAAAAGAAAACAACAGACAAACATGAATCAATCAAAGCATACAAACAAACAAAAGAAGTAACAACAACAAACTCTTGCCTTCTGCTCCTTGAAGCAAATTCAGGGCGCTAGTACTGAGTGTACCTGTACTAAATTAAGCTTTCCCCTGCGTTAGTACAGTGATGCACAGTCTGACTTGAAAATATAGTTTAATCCTAATGTAGACAAGGTTATGTTTTTAATCTCAACACCATTTGCATTTCTTCCCTGTATATAGGTTATTCCAATACCTGCAATAAAGTGGAATGGTTCATACTTAAGAAGATTAACTTAGTGTTTTGCAGTTAGAATACATTTAAATAAAATAGAGAACAAAATAACTTTTCAAGGATGTGGGTACTTGAGAGATTACAAAACACTTGAGTTCAGTGTAAAATCTAAACACTTCTGCATGAAATTCTGAGCTATAAAATTTGACCCTGCCTTTATTTTCCTATTATCTGTGAAAATACATTTCAACTTGATAGAGAGACCTCAATTACCATTATTGCTCAAATGTGTGATGATTGCTTTCTCCTTGCATGGGTTCCTTTCCCAAAGCTTTTCTATACTTCTCTCATGCATTTTGGTACAAGGTGGTAATGTGTCTGTATGCTAGTAATGTGCTATTTCCTGATATTTATGGTAGTTTAATGCAGAAATATTTATCTTATTAATATATTAATATTGTGCATTTGCTTATATTCAAATTTTAAAAATACATTAAAATGGTCATAAAATTTGTTTGTATTCAGTAGTATCGTTCTAAAAATGGTCTAGAATCGAAATAATTACTTAAATGAACTTTGAATGATTGAAAGGTTTTACAAATTCTATTTGAAATGTAAGGCTACTGATTCAAGGATCTGTAATTTTCACATTATGCACAATAAAAATACTAATGATTTAGTATAATATGAAGTGTGTTATCTTAGTTACTGGTAAATAATCCTCAATATATAAGTGGGAAGAATGTTAAATATGCATTGATATATAAACTTTAACCACATTCTATTTTATTGATTTTGCTTTGGTTTTAAGTACATTTTTTATATACCTATTTATATAGCAATAAATTTGTATACTGTTTATCTAATTTTTATAAATCCAGTATACTTCCTTCAATAAAATAAGTGATAATTTTAAAAATCAAAATTAAAGCTTTTTAAAAAATAAGAAGTGGTGTACACTGTGCTATAATGCCTTTCACATATTGTTTAAAAGCCTCACATTTTTGTGTTTTCTTAGAAAATGTATTTTGTTTTTCTTTATAGCAAGATAGTGAGACATAGAAAAAAATTTTGCATTATTCCTATTCTAGAATGCACTGCACCTATAAAAATTTTTGCAATCTACCCATCTGACAAAGGGCTAATCTCCAGATTCTACAAAGAACTAAAATATATTTACAAGAAAAAAAAAACAAGCCCATTTAAAAGTGGGTGAAGGATATGAACAGACACTTTACAAAAGAAGACATATGTGAGGCCAACAAACATATGAAAAAATGTTCATTATCACTGGTCATTAGAGAAATGCAAATCAAAACTACGTTGAGATACCATCTCACACCAGTTAGAATGGTGATCATTAAAAAGTCGGGAAACAACAGATGCTGGAGAGGATGTGGAGAAATAGGAACACTTTAACACTGTTGGTGGGAGTGTAAATTAGTTCAGCCATTGTGGAAGACAGTGTGGGAATTCCTCAAGGACCTAGAAATAGAAATTCCATTTGACCCAGCAATCCCATTACTGAGTATCCAAAGGATTATAAATTGTTCTATTCTAAGGACACATGCACACTAATGTGCATTGTAGCACTTTGCAATAGCAAAGACTTGGAACCAACCCAAATGCCCATCGATGATAGACTGGACAGGGAAAATGTGGCACATATACACCATGGAATACTATGCAGCCATCAAAAACGATGAGTTTGTGTCCTTCGTAGGGACATGGATGAACCTGGAAACCATCATTCTGAGCAAACTGACACAAGAACAGAAAATCAAACACTGCATGTTCTCACTCATAGGTGGGTGTTGAACAATGAGAACACTTGGACACAGGGTGGGGAGCATCACACACTGGGGTCTGTTGGGGGGAAATAGGGGAGGGACAGCAGGGGATGGGGAGTTGTGGAGAGACAGCATGGGGAGAAATGCCAGATATAGGTGATGGGGAGGAAGGCAGCAAATCACTCTGCCATGTGTGTACCTGTGCAACAATCTTGCATGTTCTTCACATGTACCTCAAAACCTAAAATGCAATTAAAAAAATAATAAAGAAAAACATTCCTATTATAATAATAAAATAGTTTTAAAATCTGCCATTTTGTATGGTCTCGTAAGATAGACTCTAGTGTCAGAATACTTTGTAAAGAATGTTCTGTGAGCAAACAAAACAAACCACCCAAGCAAAAAAAAAAAAAAAAAAAAAAAAAAGCCCTGATGTTTGTGTCACCAAAAAATTTCATTTTAAATGATATTTTAAATAAATTAAGTGAATATTAGAGTATACTCATATTCCTAACATTGACTTGAGGTGTCACTAGAAAGCTTGGATGTCATATTTAGATTTTCCCATTTCTTTTCTACTTTTTTATTTCATAAAGTTTAAAGTTACATATTTGCATGTTAATCTACTAGAATTTGCAACTTAAATATTAGGCAATAATTAGAAATTTTTAAAAAAGAAATTGTCCTCCTAACATGATATTATTTGGCTGTGTCCTCACCGAAATCTCACCTTGAATTCCCACATGTTGTAAAAGGAATCTGGTGGTAGGTAATTGGATCACGGGGTCAGGACTTTCCAGTGTTGTTCTCATGATAGTGCGTAAGTCTCATGAGATCTGATAGTTATTATAAGAAGGAGTTTTCCTGCACAAGCTCTATTCTGTTGTCTGCTGCCATGTGAGATGTGACTTTCACCTCCCACCATGATTTTGAGGATTACCCAGCCACATGGAACTGTGAGTTCTCCATTAAACCTCTTCCCTTGGTAAATTGCTCAGTCCCAGATATGTATTTATCAACAGCATGAAAACAGACTAACATACTAAATTGATGCTAGTAAAGTGGGACACTGCTGAAAATATACCTGAAAATGGGGAAGTAATTTTGGAACTGTGTAACAGGCAGAGGTTGGAACAGTTAGCAAGGCTCAGAAGAAGACAGGAAAATGTGGGAAAGTTTGGAACTTCCTAGAGACTTGTTGAACGGCTTTGACAAAAATTCTGATAATGATATGGACAAATGCAGGTTGAGGTGGTCTCAGAAGAACTTGTTGGGAACTGGAGCAAAGGTAACTTTTGTTGGGTCTTAGCAAAGAGACTCGTGACATTTTTGCCTCTGCCCTAGAGATCTGAAAAACTTTAAACTTGAGAAAGATGATTTAGGGTATCTGATGGAAGAAATTTCTAAGCAGCAAAGCATTCAATATATAACTTGGGTGCTGTTAAAGGCATTCAGTTTTACAAAAGATGTAGAGCATAAAAATTTGGAAAATTTGCAGCCTGACAATGCAATAGAAAAGAAAATCCCATTTTCTGAGGAAAAATTTAAGCCAGCTGCAGAAATTTGCCTAAGTAATGAGGAACCAAATGTTGATCCCTGAGATAATAGAGAAAATGTCCTCAGGGTATGTCAGAGGTCTTCAGGCAGCCCCTTTCATCACAGGCCCAGAGGCCTAGGAGAAAAAAATAGTTTCATGGGCCATGGTTCCATAACACAGAAAAATGATAATTTTCTTTTATAATAAGGCTTGATCCCTACAGCTTATGGCAGAATGAGAGGGGTCATCAAAAGCCACTCCATCCTTTCAGAAGCTGCAGAACAAGGGAACCTAGAAACCTGATATGCCAGCAAAATGGGCAAGAATTTTTTTTTACCAGTCAGGTTTCTAGACTCTCTCTCCCTCTTTGTGTGAATGGTAAACATCACTGTATGTCTCCTCTGCAAGGGTTTGATGAATTGAGAAACGGATATGTGAGACTAGTCTTGAGCTTTGGAGACTCTGGTGTACTTTGTGGTATGAATTTTTCTTTCTGTGTCTTTTTGTAATGGAGAGGGGTACCACAGGGTAGAACATGTGCTGAGGACCCCTACAAGCCTGTTCTTCAACCTTGTTCAGCAGACATGTCAGTTACAAGCTTTGCTATAGGTCCCTGATATTAATACTGGATGAGGTTTCCCTTTCATCTTGTTTTATGTTCTTGGGATCTTGACCTTGTAACAATGTGGTGGTACTTTCTCTTGGTCTCTGCCAACCAGAGGACTGAAGTTTTTTGGTTCATATCAGAGTTAGCTCTAAAAATTATCTGGAGCAGATAGATAGTTTTAAACTTGAAATTGGCTGCTCTGAGTTCATTCTGAGAAGCATCATGAAACTTACCCAATGTTGTAGCTCAAAAGCTCAGGCTTTGTCTTTTCACAATGGTGGCCCAGGTTAAATTTTTTATCTAGGGAATGAACACTTTCTGTGTGACTTCTGCCATTTGTTGATTCTTTTCCCCTCCATGAACAACTTCTGACTTTTCTTCTTAAATTTTCCTTTCTCTGAGCTACCATGGTAGACTTTAAATCTTGTAAAAACTGCTTATCAATGCTTTGAAAATACTTTGTGTACCATGGCTAAGTCATAACTTTTGTTAGGGCTTATGAGTTTCACCTGGCAGATTACTTTTGGTAAAGTTCAAAAGCCAAAAATAGTGAACGTTTGGTCTGGCTAAAGTCAGGTAATAAGAGAGTCAAAAAATATATATTTTTAAAGGACCCTCTTGTTAAAAGTCTGCTTAATTAAAAATAGATATCCAAGCTACATACACACACAGACACACAGACAGACAGACAGACAGACACACACACACACACACACACACACACACACACACACACACACAGCATTTTTGCTTTTTCTCTTCTTGAATCTTGTTTTATTGAGAAAAGGTTTTTGTTTTCTTGGTCAACTAAATTATTTCCTCAGTTTGTCTTTTTGCCACTCTCAATGCCCACCTAAAAGGACCTGAGATCATTTCTAGCAGCCTGGCACTTTTCGGGAAAAACAGGAGGCATCACAGACCTCATTTTAGGGACAACATCTCTTTTCCTCATGAAACTCCAGGAATTGAAGGAGGACATATTCCTCTCAAAATCGAAGGCTCTGTTCTGTTTTATATTATGTTACCTGACACTTTTGACTTTTGAGGGTATCAGAAATTACTTTGCATTATGAAAGCACTATTAGCTTTGGTGTGTAATAACTAGGTGGGAAATATGTTTTAAGGAATGGCTAATTGCAGTTATGTAGGGATACTTGGCATTTTGCATGCTTGCATCAGAGAAGCATGCTCTTGGCCACCTGACAGGTATGGTAGAGATAATACATATCCATGTTAAATAAAATATTAGTAACTTACAAAATAATTAAAATAAACAGAACATTGTTAAAGTGAATGAAGTAGTTATATATAAATAGTAAGGAGGGTGGTTAAAATTAATGTTCTATTACTATTGTATTGTTCTAAAGAGGATGAACACATTTCTAAAATAAAAGAAAGAGGTTATATAATTTAAAATCAACTCGTGGGAAATAAATGAATAAAAAGACTAATCCAAAGTGTAATAGCTGGAATAAATGAGACTTTTTTTTAATAGAGGTATGTGTGTGCACACTTGTGCAAGTACATGTGTCTATGTATAACTACAATAAAACTGCAGATAAAATTGTTCAGTATATGTTTGTGTGGCTTGGTTTCAATACCACTAGCACCACTACCAGCATTTCTAGTGTGTCAAAGCACACAAATATACTGAAAATAGGTCACTGGAATGTCTTGTTATACATTGTCTCATCATTCAGGGCATCCACATCAGACTTGGAGGAACTGGGACTCTTACAGTGGTTACCTCTAGCCACCTATAACTCTGTACCTCTATCTCAGGTTCCACAAAAAAATTAGCAGTTTGTGTGTTGGTTCAAAGTCCATCAATTTATTGTTTCTTCATCTTCAATGTCACAGACTTTAACCCTTCATATACATTCTCAGTGACCTATTTTCAGTATATATGTGTGCTTTGACACACCGGTTACAAAAAGCTAGACTAGTATTATTTAGAACGTTAAATTATTCTAGAAGAAACTGATGATGGTGTTATTTATAGAGAATATGCACAGATTAATTTTTTTACATCTTACCCAAAATAAGAAGACATGAGATATGGTCTGAGTAGTACACATCAAGGTTTCAAACATAATTAGTTTTCTTCACAGATGGTGGTGGTGCTAGTGGTATTGAAACTAGGGCCTTCCCAGAGTTAATCGTTGCCAAATTGTTCATCTTTTCAAAGAAAATTAAAGTTAGTGACTTCATGTAGTTCTCAACCAAACATGTTGTGAATTGCTACCAAGTAACACAAGTATTGTACTGGGGGAGGTTACACTTAGGCAAATGTCATTTTCTTTCTTTCTTTTTTTTTTTTTTTTTTTTTTGAGACGGAGTTTCGCTCTTGTTGCCCAGGCTGGAGTGCAATGGCGCCATCTCGGCTCACCGCAACCTCCGCCTCCTGGGTTCAGGCAATTCTCCTGCCTCAGCCTCCTGAGTAGCTGGGATTACAGGCACACGCCACCATACCCAGCTAATTTTTTGTATTTTTAGTAGAGACGGGGTTTCACCATGTTGACCAGGATGGTCTCGATCTCTTGACCTCGTGATCCACCCGCCTCGGCCTCCCAAAGTGCTGGGATTACAAGCTTGAGCCACCGCGCCCGGCCTGGCAAATGTCATTTTAAACTGAAAGTCCAGAATGACTTTATAAAGATGAACTTTCCTATTTATAAAATAATTGCATATATTAAACATTTAAGATCATAATTCCAGGGACATGCCTTATAAGAAAAAATAAAAAATGAAACATAACCCAGGTCAGTTACCTCAGTAATAATGTCCCATTCTAGGATTGTCTTTGATGTGCACGTGCTTAGTGACGGTGTCTGAATTTATTATATGCAACCAGTGTAAGTAAAGGCACTTCAGAGGATACTGAACCAGTCTCCTATCTCACCTTCCCTGGGTGTCAGTTTCAATCAGTTTTGAAGTTTTTGCTATGCTGCTTTTTGTCTTTTCCGTACATGTTCCACTCAGTGGTTAGTCTAAAAATGAACTGTGGTTTAGGTATCACTCTATTCTTATATCTGCTTTGGATCCCTTCCACATATGTGCTACTCAGGGATTAATTTGTTACTTGTGCCAGTTTAATTATCAATGCTGTTCACAATGCCTTTGCTGTGCTGCTTTGGGTCCTGTATAAGTGTCTTTGCTCTCTGTTTTTCTGCACACTCTCTTGCCTATTTGTGCCTTTTTAATCGTTTCCTGGCCAGGAAAAAAAAAAAAAAAAAAAAAAAAAAAAAGAATTTCTATTCATTTTAGCCACTAGCTTTTTCTGACATCTTCAAGACAAGATGCTTTCCTGAGGGAGAATCCTCCAGGAAAAAAAGTGAGAAATGGAAAACTCATGCTTTGGTAATTTGTCTAAGTCTTGAATCTGTACTACCATTTGATTATTTTGTTTACTTTTCAGATTTTGTAGTTTTGACTATTGCCTAGAGGTTTTAGGTGTAATTTGTGGGGAACATAGACTCTAGTAGCTTCTGAAGTGATGAGTTGTTTAAACTCTAAATATAAAGACAGATTTTTGCCAATCACAATGTTACCCACACACATTTTAGAGTGGTAATATGATTTTCTTATAAAGTTTTTCTCATTTCTGTAAAATTCTATGTAAAATAATACATTTGTAAGAATTTCATGATTTATTTGTTTTTAATAACCATAACTATTCTGAGATGTAGCATCATGCATTTATTGCCTTTTATCTATTCTTGCATTTTTTCTTACTCATTTTGTACATATAGTTATTATAACTCCATCATGTCTGAATTTCACAGATGCTTACATATTATGTATATTGCATTATGATGGTCAATAAGTAACTGTAAACAATATAAATTAATTTTATTATAAACCAAATTATATATTAAATTTTAATATAGGATGATGATTGCAGTAAATTTATCATTTTAGTTAAATTTGTTGTGAGATAAAATATCTAGTTGTAAATTTATGCTTGTATACTATTAATATTTTAAAAATTAATATTAAATATATGTTATAAACAGTTTTATATTTCAGTAGAATATCAAACGATGAAGGCAATGTTTAGTTGGAGTGATTGAAAATGTGAATAGGCTTTTACTCACATTTTGATTGAATCTACTTAGTTGATTGAAAAACTTGAAGAAATAGTATAATCTTATATAAATACATTATTTGTTTTATTGAGTATAAGCATCCATAAGTTCATTTATAGAAGTTTGTATTGTAATTTATTTTATGTATTATAGAATTTAATTATTGAAGTCCTGAGGATAACCAACATAAACCTCAGGTGTTTTGGTTCAGTTGTATTATCCCACAAATAAATATATCTTGTTTGTTTCATTTAAATGTTTCCAAACAAGTTGTTGTTAAACAAGTTTACTCATCTCAAAATTTTTAAATTCACACATTTCAAAATCAGCTAACTTTAGGATTTATCTAATGTGAATGAAAATATAGCATTATTGGTTGAATTCTCCTATTATTTGAGTGTATCTGTATGTTAAGTCTTGCAATTTATTTAAGATTTAACTACATGTTGACTATTTTTTATTAGTAATCCCAGCACTTTGGAAGGCCAACTTGGGAAAAATGCTTGAGCCCAGGTATTTGAGAGCAGCCTGGGCAAAAAAGCAAAATCCCATCTCTACAAAAAAAATTAAAAATAATTAGCCTGCCGTGGTAGTGTGGGGGTCCCAGGCTGCAGTGAGCTATGATTGTGCCACTGCAGTATTCCATCCTCAGTGACAGTACAAGATCCTATTTCAAAAAAGAAAAGAACAAAAAGAAAACAAGAGAATTATCAGAATTATACCATCTAAGGATATTGAATGTATGTTTTCCTTTTTTACAAATTCTCAAATACATAAATGTCATATGAATATTTATGCAATGATATAGGGAGTTGTTACTAGAGATATATACAGTCCTCAGCTGTATATCCACGTTGAAATTGTAGTTTTATAGCAGATGATTTTTATGTCATTATAGTCTCTGTTATTCTCTTGCCTTAGTTATCTATTATCTTGTCTTATTAAAGCCAAAGAAAATTCATAATACATCTTGTTCAATCTGAAATGTCAAACTTTAAATGTTATTAATATAAAACAACTAGCTTTACTTTCTTCAATGATTAATAAGATCTATACAAATGATTATATACCATTCTGCTGTGAGATATATCTGTTTATATTAGGAAAACCCATATATTTTCATGTAGCATTTGTAAAGCGTATATTACAAATGCTCCCTTGAACAGATAGTCTACAAAGCTTGTTTACATTTTTAAAAATCATGATAGGTAAAGTATCTGTTATCTGTCCATAGATTACTCCTAATCATTGTCTGTGTTTAAAACTGTGTACCTTTAAAAGCAAGTAATATGCTGTGGTTAAGAACGTCACCCCAAATAACACAATTTTTTCTCTTTCTATTGAAATTGCCTTTTCCCAGGTGGTCAATTGCACTTGTCATATGTTATTTTGGAAAATGTGCAAGATTTAATAGATGAGGTATATAAAACTAACTACATTAGGAATATACCAGCTGTCAATATGGCTTCAACCCAATATCATCTTTTGGGAAAAGCAAATTCTAAAATGCAGACAGTATACTATTAGTCCAATAGATTGATTATAAGTTTCACCATCTGTTGCACATTTTACAATTAATTGTGATTTGTTTTCTATAAAAATGCACATTTTCCTTGCTATATAAGAAATAAGAGATCATGGCACATGTATCTGCTGGTAGTTACACACAAGAGCTATCAGTTAAGTTGTGCTACATATTTTTATAGTTTTCCTGAAAACTAATTATAGATATATATTCAAATATAATAGTACCATGCCAATCAATTTAACTTTTATATGGATTAACATATTTAATCTTCTTGCCAAGCATTACCATGATACAAATAATATAAAAATAGAAACAAACAGGCAAATAAAGATGTAATATTCTGCTTTAATTTTTATATTTACCAATAGTTTATTTTATGACAAATAGAATGCTCATATTTATGATTTAATTTTGACTGATCGTTTGCTTATACAGTATATAATACTAAATTGAATATCTAAATTATTTTAAAACTATTTAAAAGTCAAAAAATCTATCAATTTACTGTATGATATAAAATAACTTAATAATTCTGTGTTCCAATTGTATTCAAATTACATTGCACAATTTATTCTGATTTTGATAACCATTTCGAAATAAAAGAGTAGATCATTCAAAATTATTTGATGTGTCTTCTTGAACAAAAGGTTTATGTAAATGTCAACCTAGTTTCAAGGTTAAATTATAAGAAAAGTCTTAAATAATTAAGGACTCTGCCACTGCTTACTAACATACCTGTAAGTGATAGATTAATTTTAGATGTTTGTACTTAAAGTTTGTTTAAACTATATTTATGTTCTTTCCTTTTTTACCCTACCATAGATATTTTCTAGTTTATTGTTACAATGAAAGCAAATTCATAGATTTTTTTTTTTTTAATTTACGTTCTGGGGTACATGTGCAGAATGTGCAGGTTTGTTACTTAGGTGGACATGTACCATGGTGTTTTGCTGGACCTATCAAGTGGTCATCTACATTAGGTGTTTCTGACAGTGCTTTCCCTCCCCTTCCCCTCCACCCCTGACAGGCCCCAATGTGTGATGTTCCCCTCCCTGTGCCCATATGTTCTTACTGTTCAACTCCCAATTATGAGTGAGAGCATGCGGTGTTTGGTTTTTATTCCTGTGTTAGTTTTCTTAGAATGATGGTTTCCAGTTCATCCATATCCCTAAAAATGACATGAAGTCCTTCTTTTTTATGCCTGCATAATATTCCATACTGTATATGTGCCACATTTTCTTTATTCAGCCTATCGTTGATGGGCAATTGGGTTGGTTCCAATTCTTTGTTATTGTGAACACTGTTGCAATAAACATGTGTGCTTCTGTCTTTGTAGTATAATGATTTATAATCCTTTGGGTATATACTCAGTAATGGGGCTGCTGGGCTAAATGGTATTTCTAGTTCTACATCCTTGAGGAATCACTTTACTGTCTTCCACAATGGTTCCACTAATTTACACTCCCACCAACAGTGTAAAGGCATTCTCATTTCTCCACATCCTCTCCAGCATCTATTGTTTCCTTTCCTGATTTTTAATAATTGCCATTCCAACTGGTATCAGACGGTATCTTACTGTGGTTTTGGTTTGCATTTCTCTATTGACCAGTGATGATGAGCTTTTTTTCATGTTTGTTGGTTGCATAAATGTCTTCTTTTGAAAACTGTTTGTGCATATTCTTCACCCACTTTTTGATGAGGTTGTTTAATTTTTTCTTGTAAATGTGTTTAAGTTCCTTGTAGATTCTAGATATTAGCCCTTTGTCAGGTAGATAGATTGCAAAAATTTTCTCCCATTCTCTATGTTGCCTGTTCACTCTGTTGATAGTTTATTTTGCTGTGCAGAAGCACTTTAGTTTAATTAGATCCCATTTGCCAACTTTGGCTTTTGTTGCCCTTGCTTTTGGTGTTTTAGTCATGAATTCTTTGTCCATGCCTATGTTCTGAATGGTATTGCCTAGGTTTTCTTCTAGGGTTTTTATGGCTTTAGGTTTTACATTTTAATCTTTAATCTATCTTGAGATAATTTTTGTATAGGGTGTAAGGAAGGGATTCAATTTCAGTTTTCTGCATACGGCTAGTCGGTTTACCAACCTCATTTATAAAATGGGCAATCCTTTCCCCATTGCTTCTTTTTGTCAGGTTTGACAAAGATCAGATGTGGTAGATGTGTGACGTTATCTCTGAGGCCTCTATTCTGTTTCATTGGTACGTGTGTGTGTGTTTGTGTGTGTGTGTGTGTGTGTGTGTGTGTATCTGTTTTGGTGTCAGTACCATGCTGTTTTAGTTACTGTTGCCTTGTAGTGTAGTTTGAAGTCAGGTAAAGTGATACCTCTAGCTTTGTCCTTTGTGTTTAGGATTGTCTTGGCTATATGCACCCTTTTTTGGTTCCATATAAAATTTAAAGTAGTTGTTTCCCCCCCCCCAAAATTCTGCAAATAAATAGTAGCTTAATGGGGACAGCATTTAATCTATAAATTTTTTTTGGACAGTATGGCTATTTTGATGATATTGATTCTTCCTATATATGAGCATGAAATAAATGCTTTTCCACTGTTTTTGTCCTTTTTTATGTCTTTTAGCAGTAGTTTGTAGTTTTTCTTGAAGAGATCCTTTGCATCCCTCATTTTATTCTTAGGCATTTTATTCTCTTTGTAGCAATTGTGGATGGGAGTTCAATCATGATTTGGCTCTCTGTCTAATATTGGTGTATAGGATCGCTTGAGTATTTTGCACATCGATTTTGTATTCTGAAACTTTGCTGGAGTTGCTTATCAACTTAAGGAGTTTTGGGGCTGAGAAAGTGGGTTTTTCTAAATTTATAGTCATGCCATCTGCTAACAAAGATAATTTGACTTCCTTTATTCCTATTCGAATACACTTTATTTTTTCACTTTTCTGATTTCCCTGGCCATAACATCCAATACTATGTTGAATAGGAGTGGCGAGAGAGGGCATCATTATCTTGTGGCAGTTTTCAAAGGAAATGCTTCCAGCTTTTGCCCAGTCAGGATAATATTGGCTGTGGCCTTGTCATAAATAGCTCTTATTATTTTTAGATATGTTACATCAATAGCTAGTTTATTGATAGTTTTTAACATGAAGAGATTCTGAATTTTTTTGAACATGTTTCTGGCATCTATTGAGATAATCATATGTTTTTTTTTGTCATTGATTCTGTTTATGTGATGGATTATGTTTATCGATGTGCATATGTTGAACCAGCCTTGCATCCCAGGAATGAAGTTGACTTGATCGTGGTAAATAAGCTTTTTAATATGCTGCTGTATTCAGCTTGCCAGTATTTTATTGAGGGTATTCTCATTGATTCTCATCAGGGATAATGGCAAGAAATTTTCTTTTTATGTTGTGTCTCTGCCGGGTTTTGGCATTAGGATAATTCTGGCCTCGTAAAATGAGTTAGGGAGGATTCCCTCTTTTTCTATTGGTTGGAATTGTTTTAAAAAGAATGTTACCAGCTCCTCTGTGTACCCCTGGTAGAATTAGGCTGTGAATCCATCTGGTCCTGGGCATTTTTTTTTTTTTTTTTTGGGTAGACTATTAATTACTGCCTCAATTTTAGTACTTGTTATTGATCTATTTAGAGATTTGACTTTCTTGTTTAGATTGGAAGGGTGTATGTGTCCAGGAATTTATCCATAAATTCTAGATTTTCTAGTTTATTTGCATAGAGGTATTTATAGTATTATCTGATGGTAGTTTGCGTTTATGTGGGATCAGTGGTGATATCCCCTTTATCATTTTTTTATTGTTTCTATTTGAATCTTTTCTCTTTTCTTCCTTATCAGTCTGTTTAGTGATCTATTTATTTTGTTAATCTTTTCAAAAAAGCAACTCCTGTATTCACTGATTATTTGAAGGGTTTTTCAGTATCTATATCCTTCAGTTCTGCTCTGAACTGAGTTATTGTTTTCTGCTCACTTTTGAATTTTGCTCATGCTACTCTAGTTTTTTTAGAGTATCAATTTTAGATTTTTTCAGCTTTCTGATGTGGGTATTTAATGGTGTAAATTTTCCTCTCCATTCTTTTGTATTTGCTGAGGAATGTTTTACTTCTAATTATGTGGTCAATTTTAGAATAAGTACTATGTGCTGCTGAAAAGAATGTATATTCTGTTGATTTGGGGTGGATATTTCTGTAAATGTCTATTAGGTCCACTTGGTCCAGAGCTAAGTTTAAGTCCTGAAAATTGTTCTTAATTTTCTGTCTCCTTGATCTATCTAATATTGACAATGGGGTGTTAAAGTCTCCCACTATTCTTGTGTGAGAATCTAAGTCTCTTTGTAGGTCTCTAAGAACTTGCTTTATGAATCTGGGTGCTCCTATACTGGGTGCATATATATTTAGGATACTTAGCTCTTCTTGTTGCAATGATCCCTTTACTATTATGTAATGTCCTTCTTTGTCATTTTGATATTTATTGGTTTAAAGTCTTTTATCAGCCTCTGCTTCTTTTTGCTTTCCATTTGTTTAGTAAATCTTTCTCCATCCATTTATTTTGAGCCTATATGTGTCTTTGCATGTGAGATGGGTCTCCTGAATACAGCATATGGATGGATCTTGACCCTATCCAATTTGTTACTCTGTGTCTTTTAATTAGGGCATTTAGCCTGTTTACATTAAAGGTTAATGTTGTTATTTGTGAATTTGATCTTATCATTATGATGCTAGCTGCTATTTTACCTATTAGTTGATGCAGTTTCTTCATAGTGTTAATGGTCTTTACATTGTGGTATGTTTTTGCAGTGGCTGGTACCGGTTTTTCCTTTCCATATTTAGTGCTTCCTTCAGGAGCTCTTACAAGGCAAGCACGATGGTTACAGAATCCCTCAGCATTTTCTTGTCTGTAAGGAATTTTATTTCTCTCTCACTTATGAAGCCTAGTTTGTCTGGATACAAAATTCTGGGTTAAAGAGTCTTTTCTTTAAAGATGTTGAATATTGGCCCCCACTCTCTCTTCTGGCTTGTAGGGTTTCTGCTCAGAAATCTGCTGTTAGTCTGATGAGCTTCTTTTTGTGAGTAACCTGACCTTTCTCTCTGGCTGTCCTTAGCATTTTTCCTTCATTTAAACCTTGGAGAATCTGATGAATAGGTGTCTTGGGGCTGCTTTTCTTGAGGAGTATCTTTGCGGTGTTCTCTGCATTTCCTGAATTTGAATGTTGGCCTGTCTTGCTAGGCTGGGAAAGTTCTCCTACACAATATCCTGAAGTGTATTTTCCAACTTGGTTCCATTCTCTGTCACTTTCAGGTACACCAATCCAATGTAGATTTGGTCTTTTCACATAGTCCCATATTTCTTGGAGGCTCTGTTCATTCCTTTACATTCCTCATTCTCTAATCTTGCCTTCATGCTTTATTTCATTAAGTTGATAGGTCATTAAAGAAATGCAAATCAAAACTACATTGAGATACCACCTCATGCCAGTTAGAATGGTGATCATTAAAAAATCTGGAGACAAAAGATGCTAGAGAGGATGTGGAGAAATAGGAATACTTTTATGTTGTTAACGGGATTGTAAATTCATTCAACCATTGTGGAAAACAGTGTGGTGGTTCCTCAAGGATCTAGTAATAGAAATACTGTTTGACCCAGCAATCCCATTACTGTGTATATACCCAAAGGATTATAAATAATTGTATTATAAAGACACATGCACACGTATGTTCATTGTGGCACTGTTCACAATAGCAAAGACTTGTAATCAATCTAAATGTCCATCAATGATGGACTGGATAAAGAAAATGTGGAACATATACACCATGGAATACTATGCAGCCATTAAAAAGGATGAGTTCATTTCCTTTGCAGGGACATGGATGAAACTGGAAACCATCATTCTCAGCAAACTGACAAGAACAGAAAACCAAATACCACATGTTTTCACTCATAAGTCGGTGTTGAACAATGAGTACAAATGGACACAGGAAGGGGAACATAACACACTGGAGCCTGGGGGTTTGGGGGGCTAGGGGAGTGGGAGTATTGGGGAGGGATGGCATTAGGAGAAATTGGGTTTGGGGGCAGGGGGTGGAAGTATTGGGGAGAGATGGTATTAGGAGAAATACCTAATATAAATGACAGGGTGATGGATGCAGCAAACCACCACCATGGTATGTGTATTCCTATGTAACAAACCTGCAAGATCTGGACATGTACCCCAGAACTTAAAGTATAATAAATAAATGTAAAAAGAAAAAAAAAACTGATAGTCAATCTCTGTTAACCTTTCCCCCGCTTGATCGATTTGGCTGTTGATACTTGAGTATGCTTCATGAAATTCTCGTGCTGTTCTTTGTTTTTGTTTTTGTTTTTCAGTTATATCAGGTCATTTGTGTTCTTCTTTAAGCTGATATATTCTAGTTAGCAGTTTCAGTTTTGTTTCAAAAGGTTTTTAGCTTTTTTTTGCATTGGGTTAGAACATGCTCCTTTAGCTTGGAGGAGTTTGTTATTACCCACCTTCTAAAGCCTATTCCTGTAAATTTCTGAAACTCATTCTCTATCCACTTTTGCTCCCTTCTTGGCGAGGAGGTGCGATCCTTTGGAAGAGAAGAGGCATTCTGGTTTTTAAAATTGTCAGCATTTGGGGGCTGGTTTTTCCTCATCTTCATGGATTTATTTATCTTCGGTCTTTAATGTTGCTGCCCTTCTGATGAGGTTTTGCTTGGTCATCTTCTTTCTTGATATCGATGCTTTCTGTTTGTTAGTTTTCTAATAGTCAAGCCCCTCTTCTGTAGGTCTGCTATAGAAGGAGATATATCTGATTTTCCTGGACATTAAACAAACCTCTTTCAGGTAGAGACACTATTTCTATGTTACATAAATGATTGCTATAAAACATTATAGGAAAGATAATACAGAGAGAAAAATCTCTGAATATGCTTGTACAGAATGTGAGGAATAATTGTCTCTAGCCTTTTGTATCTATAACTTCTTTTTTAAAAATCAGTATCTCTCTATCTTGCAAAAGCTGGAGTTCAGTGGTGCAATCATAACTCAATGTAACCTCCAACTTCTAGGCTCAAGGGATCCTCCTACTTCAGCCTACTGAGTAGCCAGGACTACCATATATGTCTATTTTGTTTTTGTTTTTTTATAGAGACAAGTTCCTGCTATATTGCCACTGTTGGTCTCAAATTTCTGGCCTCAAATTGTCCTCCCATCTCAGCCTCCCAAAGAGCAGAGAAAAGAGGCATGAGCCACTGTGCCTGACCCCTATAATCTTCCTTCTTACATAAAATCGACACGAGAATGTTAATTAATGGTATTCTCAGGGAAATAACAGAGGAATCTAAAAGCAAAATAAAATGACAGTACATATAATCATTGTATACTAATACAATAAAGTAATAAATTGTATAGTATGACAGGCCCAATATTTTAAATTTTTAAATGTTCAAAATATTTGCATGGTTAAACTAAGAAAATCATTGAATCATTTCAATAAAATAGTGCTCCATTGGGGCTACAGTTATTACAAAATAATATTCTGAATAGCCTGGCTCATAGTAGCCTTCCTTGAAAAAGCAAGGGATATCAGAATGAGGTCAACTTTGATACAAACAGGATTCTATACCAGGAAGTACAAGAAGATGTAATTACTGGAAATCTGGAAAAAAGGTAGTTCTGGTCTAATACCAGAATGTCATGTCATGGTTCAGTAAGCACACTCAAATTAAGGTAATTGAACAGCAATCCATATTTGGACTCCATATCTAGTGAAGGCGCTTTAAAAATATAAATACATAAATTTTACATTAATTTGTGATGGGTAGAGATGAATCTTTAAATCAGGCATCCCCAAACTACGGCCCACGGGCCGCATGTGGCCCCCTGAGACCATTTATCCAGCCCCCCGCCACACTTTAGGAAGGGGCACCTCTTTCATTGGTGGTCAGTGAGAGGAGCACAGTATGCGGCGGCCCTCCAATGGTCTGAGGGACAGTGAACTGGCCCCCTGTGTAAAAAGCTTGGGGATGCCTGCTTTAAATAATACAAGTTCATACTAACAATGTGAAAAGGAAAGAGATTGCAAGAATTGGTCTAAGAACAAGGAGTTATGTCCAAGCAAATCAAAAGATGATTAAAAAAAAAGTTGAAGAAATAATGTTTCATTTACTTTTTGTAACTTTCCTAGTTGTCATGTAGGCAAAACTTTCTACTTTACATAAATGTCAGAATTAATGTTCTGCTTGACAAATTAGTAATCATTGGATTTAAAAAGTATTTTGTAGAAAAGAATTAAGGTGAGGTAGAAGAGAGTAATTTGGATATAAATTTATTTATTTAATTATATCATACTTTAAGTTCTGGGGTATATGTGCAGATCATGGAAAAGGTCCAGTTTCAGGTTTCTGCATAAGGCTAGTCAGTTTTCCCAACACCATTTATTAAAGAGGGAATCCTTTCCCTGTTTCTTGTTTTTGTCAGATTTGTCAAAGATAAGATGGTTGTACATGTGTGGCATTACTTCTGAGGCCTCTGCTCTGTTCCATTGGTCTCTATCTCTGTTTTGGTACCAGTACCATGCTGTTTTAATTACTGTGGCCTTGTAGTATAGTTTGAAGTCAGGTAGCATGATGCCTTCAGCTTTGTTCTTTTTGCTTAGGATTGTCTTGGCTATGCGGGCTCACTTTTGGTTCCATGTGAAGTTTAAAGTATTTTTTTCCAGTTCTGTGAAGAAGGTCTGTGGTAGCTTGATGGGGATAGCATTGAATCTATAAATTACTTTAGGCGGTATGGCCATTTTCACAATACTGATTCCTCCTAACCATAGAATGGAATGTTTTTCCATCTGTTTGTGTCCTCTCTTATTTCCTTGAGCAGTGGTTTGTAGTTCTCCTTGAAGAAGTCCTTCACATCCCCTGTTAGTTGTATTCCTAGGTATTTTATTCTCTTTATAGCAATTGTGAATGGGAGTTCACTCATGATTTGGCTTTCTGTTTGTCTCTTATTGGTGTACAGGAATGCTTGTGATTTTTCCACATTGATTTTGTATCCCGAGATTTATCATCTTATTTATCATCTTAAGGAGATTTGAGGCTGAGATGATGTCTTCTAAATATACAATAATGTTGTCTGCAAATAGAGACAATTTGATTTCCTCATTTCCTAATTGAATACCCTTTATTTCTTTTTCTTTCCTGATTGCTCTTTGTAGAACTTCCAATCCTATGTTAAATAGGAAGGGTGAGAGAGGACACCTTGTCTTGTGCCAGTTTTCAAAGGGAATGTTCCAGTTTTTGCCCACTCAGTATGATATTAGTTGTGGGTTTGTCATAAATACCTTTTATTATTTTGAGATATGTACGATCAATACCTAGTTTCTGGGGAATTTTTAACATAAAGTGCTGTTGAATTTTGTTGAAGGCCTTCTCTGTATCTATTAAGATAATCATATGGTTTTTGTCTTTGGTTCTGTTTATGTGATGAATTGCGTTTATAGATTTTTGTATGTTGAACCAGCCTTGCATCCCCAGGATGAAGTCAACTTGATCGTGATGGATAAGCTTTTTGATGTGCTGTTGGATTCTGTTTACGAGTATTTTATTGAAGATTTTTACATCAATATTCATCATGGATATTCACCTGAAATTTTCTTTTTTAGTTGTGTATCTGCCAGATTTTGATATCAGGATGGTGTTGGTCTCATAAAATGAGTTAAGTAGGAATCCTTCTTTAGTATTGTATTTCAAACAACACAAAAAGAAGAAATCCCCCTAACTCATTTCAGAAGGAATTATATCACCTACTCTTTGTGCCTCTGGTAGAATTCAGCTGTGAACCCGTCTGGGCCTGGACTTTTTTGGATTGAGAGACTAATAATTGCTCCCTCAACTTCAGACCTCGATATTGGTCTGTTTGAGAATTCAACTTCTTCCTGATTTAGTCTTGGGAGAGTGTAAGTGTCCAGGAATTTATCCATTTCTTCTAGATTTACTGTTTTATGTACATAAAGGTGTTTGTAGTAATATCTGATGGTAGTTTGTATTTCTACAGAATCAGTTGTGATATACCATTTATTATTTTTTGTTGCATCTATTCAATTCTTCTCTCTTTTCTTTGTTATTAGTCTGGCTAGTGGTCTATTGTTTGGTCTTTTCAAACAACTAGCTCCTGGATTCATTGATTTTTTGAAGAGTCTTTTTGTGTAACTATCTCCTTCAGTTCTGCTCTGATCTTAGTTATTTCCTGTCTTCTGCTAGCTTTTGAATTTGATTGATCTTGCTCCTCTAGTTCTTTTAATTGTAATGATGGGATGTCGATTTTAGATCTTTTCTTGCTTCTCATGTGGATATTTAGTGCTATAAATTTCCTTCTAGACACTGCTTTAAATGTGTCCCAGAGATTCTGATACATTATGTCTTCGTTGTCATTGGTATTGAAGAACATTTTTATTTCTGCCTTCATTTCATTATTTATCCAGTCGTCATTCAGGAGCAGATTGTTTTCCTAGATATGGTGACTCTCAACTGATAAAATATTTAAAGAAGTTAGAATTTCTTGTTGTGGCATAGAGAAGCAAACCACATTTAATAATCCCAATCAATGGCTGGGCACAGTCACGCATGCCTGTAATCTCAGCACTTTGGGAGGCCTAGGAGGGCAGATTATCTGAAGTTGGGAATTCAAGACCAGTCTGACCAACATGGTGAAACCCCATCTCTGATAAAAACACAAAAATTAGCCAGGCATAGTGGCAGGTGCCTTTTATCCCAGTTACTCGGGAGCCTGAGATGAGAATCTGTTGAGCCAGACAGGTGGAGGTTGCAGTGAACCCAGATCATGCCATTGCTCTTCAGCCTGGGAGACAGAATGAGACTTCATCTCAAATAAATAAACTAACCATTCCAATCAACAATGTGCTAATGAAAAGATATAAAGAAAACATGTATTTCAGTTAAAGAGAATGAAGCACCAACAATTGACAAAAAAGTAAAAGTCAAACAAATAAAAAGTTTATTCTCACTATATGTAATACAAACTGAAGTTTAGTAAGTGCTTAACAAAAACATTACAAAGTTAAAAGTAAAAGTTTCTGTGAGGGTGCAGTGGTGAAAAATGTATTCCCATATACCTTTAGTGGAAATCTAAACTCATGCCAACTATCTGGAAGTAAATATGTCAAGCAGATATGTGTTTATTGCTTTAAGCAGGCTCATACCTTGTGAATAAGTATTCCTTGCCCCAGAATTTATACTCAAGCATTCTAAATAAGTTCCTAAGCAGAATGTGTTAATCATATGGAGCATAATAGGTATTTTATATATATATATATATATATATATATATATATATATATATATATATAATTTTTATCTTTGCTGCTTCTGGAAAATCAGCTCTTGTATTGAGTAGGTCATTTATTGTAAAACATATGCTAAGTGTGTGCAGAGAAAAATGGTTGGTATTGGCTAAGCTATCATCCAATCTGAAGACTGAAGACTCAGAAAAAGTTTTATTGAGTTTGGCCACTGAAGTAAATTAACTTGACGTCAAGAGGAAATGACATGATGCAGCCAACATGCTAGTATGTGTCAGGGTAGGGTTATTGCCAGAATAATAAGAATAAACAAGATCAAAAGAAAAACAGGAAAAAGAAATAAGGACTTTGGTGCATATATAGTCAATCCACATTATTTGTGAATCTTATATTTATAATCCACCTAATTTACTAAAATTTATTTTAATCCTAAAATCAATAGTCATGGCACTTTCATGGTCATTGACAGACATATGCTGACTAGCAAAACATTCGAGCTGACCAACTATGCAGGTTTCCAGATGAGGTTGAACTAGGCAGTGTTCTTTCTTTTTGTTTCAACTTTCATACCACAAAAAAAAATGTTCTTTTTGTAGTTTATTTAGTGCCACATTCATCACATTTTAATGGTTTTTCTTGGTGATTTTGCTGTTTTAAATGGCTTCCAAGCATAGTGTTAATGTGCTGTGCAGTGTTTCTAAACATGAGAAGGCTCTGGTATATTTTGCTGAGGAAATGTGTGTTGGATAATTTTCATTCGGGTATTAGGTCTAGTGGCCTTGGCCATGATTAAGTTTTCTTTAACCAAAGCACAGATAAAACAAGTGTATCAATTAATCAGTTAATGAAAATGTGATCAGAGGCTTACATCCTCCTAAATATTCTCAGGAACAGTGGTTCAGAATTCACTAATTCAGTGTTCGTTGTGACTCCATGTATACTTATAAAAATGCTGTGTCTGCATCTCTGTGAGTGTGTATACATACATATGTACAGAAATAGACATATTCACATGTATAACAAATATATAAAGAAGCATGTAAATAAATATTGAGTGGCCAGATTATAAGTGATGTAGATGCTTTTTAAAATTTCAACAATTTCCAAATACTCTATAGTTGCCATGATTTTTACATGTCCAAATAAATATACCTCACTTTTAAATTATAATCTATTGTCACCATTTAATCAAATTATTACGACATCTAAATCTTTTGACCTACATGTACACTTTTAGAAAATTTTATTCAATAACATGTATAAAGAGGCATATAAAATTTATGAATGAGTATGTACTGCTGTATAACTTATAAAAATAATATGATATCAGAAGCAATTTTGAATATCCCTCAACAGAGAAATTGTTAGGTAGCATATGGAACATATATAGGATTAGATAATTTTCTCACAGAACGTTTTACAACAAAAAAAAGAGCAAGTACATATTGTTAATTGTATAAAGGTCACAAAGGTGTTTTTAGCATAGAATACAGATACTGTTAATGTATATAATATTAACATATTGCATATTTATTATATGGTGTATAATGAATGCTGTTAAAATGCATCCTGTAATGCCATGTATGTCAAATAATGTCATGAAAATTATGGTTGTTATCTCTTTATTGTGGGTTTTTATTCTTTTATGTCTGCATTATATTATTATGATTTGTTTTTATTTCAAATGATACATGTTTCTTCTAAAATATAAATAGGAATTTGTGACAACATTCTTAAACTGTTATAGTGGCTAATGTTTATATTAGTTTTGAAATGTACTGTAATTATTATAATTCTATAATAATAATGCTTTCACATATTTACATAATAATAAACTATAACGTGTTTGATCAGCAGATTTACCTAATGGTGGTTTGGCTAATCCTGAAAATGTGGCTCTAAAGTGAATGTACATTACTGCTATGGTTTAAATATCCCCTGGAAAATGCATGTTGATATTTAATTAGCATAGTAACAGTATAATTTAGGTGGGAATTTTAAGATGTGAGTAGGTTCTGATATGGTATAAACGTCTATACATATGAGAAAGATGATGTCTTTCTTGGTCTGGCTTATTTCACTTAACTATTTAATATAATGTACATCCATGTTGCCACAAATGTCAGGATTTCATTTGTTGTATAGTTGATTAAATTCATATCTCAGCTATTGTGAATAGTGCTGCAATAAGCATGGATGTGCAGATGCCTCTTCCACATGCTGATTTCATTTATTTTTGACATATACCTTGTAGTGTTGATAAGTATGTTAGCTGTTTTTTAGTTTTTATTGTTTTCCATTCCTATCAAGAGTGTTTGTGTTCTCTTTTGTCTGCTTCCTATCCAGCATTTGTTCGTTTTTGACTTTTTATTAATAACCATTTTAATTGGGATGAGGCAATTTCCCATTGTAGTTTTGATTTGCTTTTCTCAGATGATTACTGATATTGAGCGTTTTTTTTACATATATGTTGGTCATTTGTATGTTTTTTTTTTTTTCTTTTCAGAAACTTATTTGCATCTTTTTCCTGGTTTTCTTTTTGTGATTGTTTTTGTTTGTTTCTTTAACAGTCTTTCACCCTGGCTGGCTTCTTACATATTCTAGATATTAGCCCTTTGTTAAATGCATAGTTTGCAAATGCTTTCACTCATACTATCTCTTCACGTTATTGTTTCTTTGCCTGTGCAGAAGCATTTCAATTTGATGTAACCTCAGTTGTCTATTCTTGCTTTTGTAGCCCGTGTTTTTTAGATCTGATTCAAAAAATCCTTGCTCAGTCCAATGTAATCAAATGCTTTGCCTATGTTTTCCTCCAGTAGTTTCATAGATTCAGGTCTTACATTTCAATGTTTTATCCATTCAGTGTTGCTGTGTGTATGTAGTGAGAAATGGGGATCTAGTTTCATTCTTCTATATGTAGATATTTAGTTTTCCCAGAACCGTTTATTTAAGAAACTGTTCTTTCCCCAAAAAAGTGTTATTTGTCAAACATCAGTTGGCAATGAGTAGATGTGTTTTGATTAAGAGAAACAAGAGATATAACTCAAATAAAATCAGATGAAAAAGGTAACATTATAACTGATACATAGAAATAAAAATACAAGAGACTAGTACAAATAACACTTGGCCAACAAATTGGAAAATGTAGAAAAACTGAATATATTCTTGAATACTTATTAAAATTGGATCAGGAAGAAATCTAAAACCTGATCAGACCAATAACAAATAAGAGGATTGAATGTGTAATAAATGTCTCCCATTTAAAAAAAAAAAAAAAAGCCCAGGACCTGATGGCTTCACTGCTGAATTCTACCAAACATTTTAAAAAGTAAATAATTTTACTCAAATTATTCAAAAAATTGAAGTAGAAAGAATGCTTTGAAACTCATTCTACAAAGTCAGCATTACCCAAATACCAAAAACCAGATAAAGATAAAGACATAAAGACACACACACACACACACACACACACACACACACACACTCTCTCTCTCTCTCTCTCTCTTTCTCTCCAAGAAAGAAAGAAAAAAAAGAAAAAGAAAAAGAAAACTATAGGTCAAGATCCCCTCATTTTTTAGCAAAGTAAATTTATTCCCCAATAGTATCCTGTTTGTATCATGTGTCTTCTGTAATGAAAATAGCATCCCATTTGTATCATGTGTCTACTGTAATGAAAACAGTCACGCTTCTATGGTATTCTCTAGAAAAATTCATAGCTTCAATTTAATTATGATAATTCATCAAATAAATCCAAAGAGAATGATATCCTACAAAATGCTACCATTTTTTTCTTGAAGTGACACTCTTGCTTTAATTATTTTTATCAAATATACAAGTCTCAATATTAATTATCCAATTCAATTATATAAATTTCATAAAAAGCAAAAAAAAGATTTAAATATGTTTAATTTTCTACTTTTTGATAGAGATAAAATATAACAGATTTGTAGCAGCATTCTACAAAATGTATAATATTTGATCTCATAAGTTATTCTTGATTTCTAAACAAAAATTCATGGTATTTATACTTTGGAGATTAGGTATTGCACTCATAAAAATGTCTACAGTTATGCATGTGTGCATGTATATAATATACAATATAGAGAAAGACAGACATCGCTTTAATCTCTAATATCAGTAAATATATAGGCAAATATAGTTTGAAATGAATATTGCATTAGCCCATTAAAAATAATTTTGACTCTAAAGTTCAAGATTATGAAATAATCAGTATTCATTCAAAATCATCAATATATTGAATATACCGAATAAAGAAGTATTTAATAATACCAAAAATAGTTAACTGCAAAAGGAAATGGAGCTGATACATAGTTTTCCAAGTGAAAAATCAAAATTTGAAATATATGAGGCTGTGTCAATAAACTATGTGGCCAGTCTATTTCATTTGTTGCACGAGAGACATAATTGGGCAAGGAGGCAATCTTAACAATTTAATTCAAACTCTGCTTCTTATTACATGATTTTCAGAGAGATCTAACAGATCTACCTATGTTTGAGGGAGGCTTCTGAGAACTAGAGATTCCTATTTTCCATGTCAGCTGACACGCCATTTTAGATAAGTAAATTATATGTCATAGAGCAGGAGTGTCTAATCTTTTGGCTTCCCTGAGCCAATTTGGAAGAAGACAGTAATGACAGCTGATGAGCTAAAAAGAAAATCATAAAAAAATTAATGATGTTTTAAGAAAGTTTATGAGTTTGTTTTGAGCTGGATTTAAAGTCATCTTAGGCCACATGTGGCCTGTGGGCCATAGGTTTGACAAGTTACATAGAGTGTATATATATTTAGAAGAAAGAGAAGCAAGCACCTTCTTCACAGGGCAGCAGGAGAGAGAAAGAGAACAAGAAAACAAAGGGAAGTGCCACACTTTTAAACCATCAGCTGTCCTGAGAACTCCCTCAGAGGGACAGCATGAGGGAAACAAACCCCATGATAAAATCACCTTCCATCAGGTCCCTCCCTCCACATGTGGAGATTGCAATTCCAGATAAGATTTGAGTGGGGCAGAGACAAACCATATCACTTGGTAACTCCTCCCAGAATCAAGTAAGATAAATATTGTATGTAGTTTGGGGATTACACAGTACGGAATTGGTGACTTTTCCACTTCCTCATTCTTTAGAAAAGTTATTTAAATTTCCTGACTTTCAGTTTTCTTCATATGTAAAATTATGAAGTAAGTTTTCTTCACTACCAAAATAGACTCCACTGCTTCTTCCTATGGTGTTACCACTTGTTCCCAGCTATTTGTGCAGACAGTATAGTTTACTTATAAAGAAAAAATCACAAGTCCTAATTGTTTACAAAGGTATAAACAGCTTTTGAGAATTTTGTTCCTTTTTTCCCCAAAATAAACCTTTCAACTTTAGTTTCAGGAGTACTCTCAGGGACACTGTTAGGTTAATGCAACTGTCTTGGCATGGTCAAAAGTGATGTGAAAAGAGAATGAGAGAGGTTTGAATATTAGCAAATGCGGATACCAGAAAATACGATTTTTAGTGAGGGTGGTTAGGATCTATTTATGGACAATGACTAGTTTATAACAGATAGACTCTATTAACTCAAATAGTAATACACTAAAAATAAATATCTGAAAGAATCTATAAATGTAGAGGCTAACAGTTTGAACCTTGAAATAGGGATTAATCAATAAAGAAATCTGAATAGCTGCATTTCATACAACCTTCAGGACAGAAGCTTTGAGTTCACTTTGTCTGTGAATTTTTATCACATTCACAAAAACTATTAATACAGAACAATTCAACAAATATTAATTAGGTATACTGATTTCCATGAAACATCTAATTGAAGTAATTGAGGTTAAGACCTACCCCAAGGCAATTTATTTTTAAAATGTAATTCTAGGATGATTTCTCATTGAAAATATATTTGCCATATATTATGTCTAAGAAAAGTTTTTATATTATTTTCAAATAGATGAATATAAAAATAATAGAAAAATTTGTAATTTTTGTACTTCATTCGCAATCTTCAGATATGACTTGAATAAGATATATTTAAAGCAAAAAGCTTCAATAAAATAAATATAAAATAAGTTATATTAAAATGAAGAGTTTACTCTGAGAAGACTGAAAATATAAAAAATGTTTTCTAAAATATTTACTCTAATTGAGCATAAATCTTAGCTTTGTACTCCCTGGCAAAATGTATAAGATGATAAGAACAGGTAAAACCACGACTATTTCTCCCAGATAGATATTTTAGCAACATATGCCAAGATGGAGAAAATCCACACGCAGTCTATCACTTAAAGAAATTGTCTGTCCTCAGCAGTTTTAATTAATAATTTCAGAGCTTACATTTCTGTGCTTTTTATATTAGTAATAATTCACCCTTGCCTCACAATATTATCAGTAAACCCACAGCAATAGCATAGCCATGGTTGTCATCCTGTGATTTTTCAACTTTCATAAGATTAAAAATAAAAATCTTCCAAATCTTGTCACACTATAGATAGAATGATGTAGACAATTTATTTTCAGGTTTATTTAAATTTCTTCTTATATAAGCTTTTGGTTGGAGAAGGCTCACAACTCTTTACCAATTTATTCTCAAGCACTAAATTTAACAAGACACAGAGTTACATTAATATTGTACTATTTCAAATAATTTATTATTTATTGTGACGTAGAAGTTATGTTAGCATACTAGTGAATATAGAAGCCAGCATAAATCATAGACATATGAAATAACAGGAAGGCCAGTTTTCTTTAAGACAAAAACAACAGAGGTACTGTATTCAGCATGTTAAGTTCACATGCACCCTTTGATCATTCATATTTCTTGATATATATGTTACAAATAGCCACAAATCTTTACTCTTATTTTCTCTACCATATTCTTTTAATATGATGTTGCAGTTTTTCTCATCATGAGAAGGAGTTCACCCACTTATGTACAGACAGGCTTTGTAAATTTTTTTGACCATAAAATGAAGCAGACGTGATAGTGAACTAGTCTGAAAATAGGCCTTAAGGTGTGTTATATATTCCCCATCTCTCTTTTGGAGCCCAGCTACATGTGAACAAGCCCAGGTACTTGCATAATGAAGATACCCATGGCCTTGTCTCACCAACCTGTCCACAGCTATATATGTGAGTGGGATTACTATAGACCTATCAGCCTTGAGCTGACTAACCAGCTAACTGCAGAACATTAATGAGCCCAACATAGACCAGACAAAACTAGGTCAGCGAGAATCATGAGCTAAATGAATATTTGTTTTTTAAAGTCACTGTGTTTAGTCACTTGCTTATACAGGTCAGCTAAATGAAGCGTAGATCTTTTCCATAATTTTGTAACAGTGGAAAGACAAAAAATGTTTTATTTGGATTTAGGGGCTATTTAGAATAGTGACAACCACACTTGACTCGCTAGTAAATTTGGTTAATTGTATTATAAAATAGTTTATTGAAGCACAACTCACACTGGAAATTTCTCTCTAATGCCAGTAGTTAGCAAGTTTGTTAATAAAATAGCATCATCATCATTTGTATAAGAACCTTTTGTGTTTAATCACTGGAAGGTGCTAAAGGGAAGTTTAGGAAAAAAGCATTTTAATATGGGCATTCTACCAACTAAGTCGTGTGTTGAACAACTGAAGTTTTAAGAAAACCACAGTTTTTTAAATACATTGCCTAAAATCATCCATATGTAATCTGTCATGTCTTAAGGCTAAATAGTTTTAATTATTTTCATTTTATATTTTAAGTATAGATATCAAATATTAAGATATTTGCTTTTGTTTATTTTTATAAATAAAAACGATAGTATTGGTTAATAATTCTAGCTATAAATTAAACAAGGCATAGTGTCAATTTTTAATATCTGTTTTTGATACATTTTAAAATTAATATTTATTTGAAACATGATTGTCAAATGTGAGTATTTTAGCTCTGAAGAATAAAGTGTAAGCAGAAATAGTATTATGTAAGTTTGGATGCTATATTTTCCTAAATGTCACTCTTAATTATTTGTTTTGTCTCTATAAACCCGAAACTCCCAAGAAAAAGTATTCCATGCCTATGTTTGTGAATCATTTTCTTTTCTCAAGTCATTTAATGTGTAAGGACCAAGAAAATTCTGAGATATGTAAGGAACCTTAGATATCCTTGGACTTTAAGAAGAAATGTATCTCTTGTTCACTTTCTTAGAATAATTTTCATCTGTGTCATTCAGCTGAAAATAAGAACCTGCCACAGATATTAGCAATCCGAAATATATAGAAAGTATGGAGACCAGCCCGGTCAACATGGCAAAACCCTGTCTCTACTAAAAATACAAAAATTAGCCCAGTGTGATGGTGCCTCCCTGTAATCCCAGCTACTGAGGGGTCTGAGGCAGGAGAATTGCTTGAATTTGGGAGGCGGAGGTTGCATTAAGCGGAGATTGCACCACTACACTCACTCCAGCCTGGGCAACAGCCTTGGCTACCCCACCAAAAAAATAAAGAAAGAAAGAAAATTACTAACTGTAAAATGTAACAAATACCTCTTCACAGTGGCAAAATCTATATAAACTGATATTCTATATAATATGTAGAACATATTTATTTAAAATATGTAAGATACATTTTTAAAAACAGAAAGCTTCAAGTATGTAGACAACATATATAATCTCATGAAGATGGTAATATTGCAATATAAATTTACATGATCTATAAATTGAATTATTGGATTCTATTAATAATTATAAAAAGTAGTCCATAAAAAGTTCATTTTACATTTCACATGAAAGAGAAAGTCTAGAGAGTAGCTAAAACATTTTTGAAGAAAATTAAAATTTAATAAAAAGTTTTGGCAATAAAAGCTGACATGAACGAACTCAAATTTGCCAATTAAGATTATTAGGGGATCTGTATGACACTGTTTTTCACTAAGATAAGTTTATTACTTTCAACATTAGGTGCTAGCTAGGAAAGGGGCAGATTACCTTATGCAACCTAAAGTTGAATTTATTCAAAGCTAGACCTAAGTGTTTGTGAAAATATTAGTATTTCCAGTTTACCACTACTACAATTGTTTACCATCCTTGTATCCTAACTAAATTCTGGACTTTCAGTTCTTAGTTGGCTATAAGTCCTACTTTTTGTCCATTCTTTTGAAATTCAAATTGAGGGCTATCAACTATATAAGTCAAAATTTGATTAGGCATGTATAACTACTAGTAGTGGTATGAAATAATTATATAAGGGTCTTGACCTTACGCAATTGATTTAATTGAAGGCTCCAAATGTATCATCCATGATTTGATTAGAACTTTACAGCTACTAAGAATGACATAGAATAATTTTGTGAGTAATATGTTGCTGCACAATTTGGGGAGGTAATTAGTTTATACCAAGCTATTGGTTTAGATCTGATTGTATGTCTGCTGGCATAAATGATGCATGTTAACTGAGAGATAGAAACTGAACTAGAATTTTTGAAGATGATCTGGAATCCACAAAGATTAACTTAATCTCACATTAGTCTCACTTCTGCTATCCCTCCAGGAAAAGTTTGTAGCTTTCATTATTGAGCTGAATCTACAGCAGACCCAATAACTGGAGAACGGAAGTGGTACATCCAGTAGCATCTGAAGGAGCTGCGGGTCAAATTAATTACTCTTGGCAAAAAGGTAAGTGAACAAATTCATGATAAAGTTCATAAACAGCAACAATGTTTAATGCCTCCTA
Source organism: Saimiri boliviensis (assembly GCF_048565385.1). NCBI lineage: Eukaryota > Metazoa > Chordata > Mammalia > Primates > Cebidae > Saimiri > Saimiri boliviensis. The sequence continues at coordinate 119,436,733 of NC_133452.1, read as the reverse complement.
GCAGATAACCTTTTATTTCTGATTTTTTTTTTAAATATTGCAATTGTTTTACAATCCCAAGGTAAGATACCTCTTTCTTAAATCACTGCAATAACTTCCTAAGTCTTCATCTCACATCTTCTCTTGCTCCCTTAGATTCAACTTGTTCCAATCAAACACTGATTATAAATCTAATTCTGCAGGTCTCTAGAAAGTCACAGTGTTTCAGCCTTGGCACTATTGACATTTCAATCCAGATAATTCTTTGTTTTGGAAGCTGTGTCTTGTGCAGTGCAGCATATTTAGCAGCATCTCTGCTCTCTAGTTAGGAGATGCCAGTGGCATGTTTCCCCATATAAAATAATCAATGTCTGTAGTTTTTGCCGAATCTTTATTGGGGACAAAATTGCCCTCATTGAAAACCATTTTTCTAGGTCAAAATTATTCAATGTTTTCATTACCCTTAGGGAAATAGCCAGAGTCTGCCTTACAGTTTGTCTACTATGTCTTCTGCCTTTGTCCCCATATTGGGACTCTTGGGTTGACTCTAATGTAGTTTTACTTGCTTCTTTAGGTTCCCAGAATGCACCAAGAACTTTTCCAGCTCAAGGAGTTTGCACATTCTGTAGTTTCTAAACAATTCTCTCCTCTTCACCTTGCTAACAGTCATGCCTCAGGTTCCAGCTTTAATGTCAGGTTTTTGTGGAAGACTTCTATTAATAGAAACACACAGCTTAGAATAGGCCTTTTGCTGAATCTTGTGCTCAGTCTACGCTTACGTTTTGGATCATTAGTCACAACTAGACATATCAAATTAAAAATAATTATTGTAATGTTGTTGTTTCTTATAATCTACTGACATCAGCTGCAAAGGAGCAAGGATGATGTCTTTCTTTTATTCCTAGAGCCTGATGTATTGCTGGTACTCAATAATTAATTTTTGAGTACATGTATTTTAAAACTATTCAGTTGAGAATACACCTGCATTCAACTAAGAAAATGTCTCAATTAATTTTTGGAAACAGACAAAAGTGTAAACATTAAGCTGCCTCTTCTCCCACTACAGATAAACCTTACTTATATCTAGATCTCTGATGATGTAAATTATCCCTGGGTTTTAGTAACGTTTCTCAGTGAGGTTATTACCCACATGGTTCTCAATTCTGCAAATGCGCCAAATCCAATAAATCTCTAGTATATGGAAAACATACTGTGTAGGAAGATCATAGGCCAGTTTTTAAAAATTAAGATATTTATTTTTTTATGATTTTTGTCAATTGAAAATCTTAATTCGCCATCTCTTCATCTCAGTCTTTCATATATTTATTGCAATGTCTATAGGCAGTGTCTAATTCAATACCCTGCTGGTGATTCTATGGTGCTCTGATCTCCATATGTATTCAAGCCCATTGGAATGTATCCATTTTATATCAGTCTCTAGACAATTCACCATCTCTTGGCTCCTTCTGAGATATCAATGTCTTAATTTTGAAGCACCTGTTACTTCAGAACTAAAACCATATAGCACATCTGCATAGATTACCTCCCCATCTTTCTCAGTGGTACCCTGAAGCCTGAATAACTATGTGGCAGTAGAAGTGCAGTGTAGCTGAAAACACACCTGTTACTGTTCTTTTCAACCAATGCAGCTAAGCTATTTAGCCAGAAGGTTAAAAAAAAAAACAAAACTGCTTATTGAACTCTTAACAGCAATTATTCTGGCATATGCTGATAGATGGCAAGCAAAGTTCCTAGGCCTCACTGGGAGCTGTTAATGGAATTCCCAGGGACTAGAGATCATTGATGTGTATGTGCAATACATCAATTGAAATCTCTGCAGAATCATGGAGAAATCCAGAATTATCATTTTTTGCTTTAGTCTTAGTTGTGATTAAATATGCTTGCTCTATGTTTAAAAAGTAAAAGCACATTATTTTCTCCCACTAAAGTGCTTTTTATTTTCTCCCACAAGTAAAACATTATCTGAGCAAACTAGTGGAATATTAACATTTCATTTTCTTCATTTTTAGAAAAAAGATTGCCATCATAAAATGAATGATTATGAAGTGATGATACAGCATAATGATAATCCTAATATAATGTTTTAATGAGTCATCCTAGTGAGTACTCTATGAAAGTTTCCTTAAATATAAGTGAACCACACCACAGTGTCAAGCAGTACACAATGACACATATTATTTGACTTGCACCTCACTGTTAACACCAACATTCTCTCAGGCATCAACTGACCCATCTATTCAACAGATAGTTCTTGAGAATTTAATGCTGAACTCTGTGAATAAACAGTCTTATGTGTTAGATCTACTTTAAAATCTACTTGGGTAGAGGAATGATCCAAATCCTTTTATAAAGTAGTTATGGGCTAGTTCTTTGTAGAATATGTGGGGGATATTCAAAATTAAGAATTAATGGACACTATTCTCCCTACCACTCCTTAATATCTCCTAACATATTTGCAAGATTTAAAGAAATACCATTTGACCCAACAATCCAATTACTGGGTATATACCCAAAGGATGATAAATTTTTCTATTATAAAGACACATGCACACGTATGTTAATTGTGGCACTGTTTACAATAGCAAAGACTTGGAACCAATCCAAATGCCCATCAATGATAGACTGGATAAAGAAAATGTGGCACATATACACCATGAAATACTATGCAGACATAACAAATGATGAATTCATGTCCTTTGTAGGGACATGGATGAAGCTGGAAACCATCATTCTCAGTACATTGATACAAGAACAGAAAACCAAACTCTACATGTTCTCATTCATATGTGGGTGTTTAACAATGAGAACACATGGACATAGGGAGGGGAGCATCACACACTGGGGTCTGTTGGGGGATGAGGGGCTAGGAGAGGGATAGCAGAGTGTGGGGAGGTTGGGGAGGGATAACACTGGGAGAAATGCCTGATGTAGGTGACAGGGGGATGGAGGCAGCAAACCACCATGGCATGTGTGTATCTATGCAACAGTCCTGCAAGTTCTGCACTTATACTCCAGAACTTAAGGTATAATTTAGAAAAAGAAGGAGAAAACAAAAAGGAACAGATAAAAGTTTAGGAAAAAAAAAAGAAAGAAAATCTGTTCTATCACAGCACTATTATAATGTTACTGTTTCAAAATGCCTTAGTTTTAGAAGGAATTATCAAGAGGTATACATATCCCGTTGGCCTTACGAAGTTTGTGAACAACAGTCTCACTCCCAAAGGCCAGTTTCTTTATTTCTTTACCTGACAGCTTTCTCTGCTGCTGAAGCCACTTTCTCACCCATGCAACAGACTGAGATGCTTGGGAATTAATGCTCAAATTCAGCCTTCAACTGATATTTGACAAGACCTATTGTTTAAATATTCCTGCCTGTCACCTGTAGGTGACATAACTGACAGATTTTTTCTTGTAATGTTAAACTTCAATAGCCTTCAGCATTATTGGATTGATAATGCATTTATGGTAGTTTCTTTCTTTGACTTATTTTCTCACACCCATTGGTTTATTCTTCATCTTCCAAATAACTACTTTTAGTAGAATCATTGTCTTAGAGCCTATTTCTGGGAAACCCAATGATAATATAATTTTTCAGTTGGAATTTAGAACCTGAATGCATTCAGATCTGAAATGATTTTGGAAACATAGCAATTAATTCAATACTTTAGGAGTAGAAATGTTTCTGCTTATACCATTACTTTCTCACTTTAGGATGGAAATAGCATCCACTCTGACATTTCTAAATATGAATTACAGTGATGCATATCTCAATCTTTCTAAATCAGGAAAGTAGCAGTGTCAATCATTTGATCATGTCTTTTTTAGTCCCATCCCTTGTGCTTTAATCAAGAAAATATGATAATATTTTATTCGTCTTGTAGAAAAAATAGTGGAAGATGAATATTTTCAAATTTTAAAAATGAAATATCTTGAAGTTGGCTTGTCTTCTTTCTGTCTTAAGAAGTAGTGAAATGCAATAACTCCGGAAAATACATGACAAAGCCTGAGGTAATGCTTATTTTCTAACTAGAGATTTATATACATTATAATGCATGAAGCCTTATTTAACTTGGTAAGAAAAAGTAATACAAGATTTCAAGAACTGTTTTACCTTGGCAAATGCAATTCCTTATTTAAAATTATCTGCATGTATTTAGAAGTTTCACAACTTTTAAGCTAGGGAATATTAGAAAGGATATCCAATACAATAGAAATATGAGGAAACAGATTGTCTATTTTCTCATTTTTATTTAACAGAGAAAGCAGTTGAAGTCAGTTAATTTAAAAAAAAGAAAAAAAAAACTTCTCACAGGAACACAATATCCCCAATCCCCAAAATATTTAAGAAGATATTGATATATCCATAATCCTAATATCCTTACTGTCCAATTTTATTCTCAATCCCTTTATTGTCTGCTGCTTCTTTTATGACTTTTGTAATTTTCTTTCAAATCACTGTCTGTTTCTGGTATCTTTTGTCTAACTCTCTCAAGGCATATTTGCTCCATAAATACCTCTAAATTCAGCTGTTAACTCTGCAAAGGAATCTTCTTTATTAATAGTCCCTCAATTTATTCTCCCTCTTCCTCACCCCCTTCCTCTCTCACCCCTTCTCTTTCTTGCACACACACACATATACAGGCACACATTTCTTCATGGCTCTTGTTGAGTCCTCAATGATGACCTGTTATATTTAAAATCTACCCCATTTATAATGGAATCCCAATATATTCTTAATTCTGAATATCATAGATTTTTAACAGTATGCATCTTCCTCGAATTCCTTGCAGCATTTTTCACGTGTTCATAAGTGATATGATGAAACTAATATCTCCCTTCTCTCATTGGTTAGTTCTCTCAGCAATTACTTGACCTCTTTCTTTCATTAGTAATAATTAGAGTACTTAATACATAAATGCACTTTCAAAATCAGAGTTACTAAATCCAAGTTTCTTCATTACATGTGGAAGAATCTAATGTAGATATTGAAATTTGTTAATACTTGGAAACAATACGATAAAAGGGATATCTATCTTTGGCTATATCTTCCTGCAATTCCTCAACTTCTTTTATTAGTAAAACTTACAGCACTTGATGCTTAAATGCAATCTCAAATCATAGTTCTTCATTATTCATGGAAAAATCAATGCAGATACTGGTTGAGTGTTTCTCTGGGAAGATTTTCTTCAAGCTGTTACCCAGGGATCTATACTCATTCCATTTTAGGATGCTGCCCGAAAAAGATAAAGAGAAATGGGGAATCCACACAAGGTATTTTATCTCTTCACCACAGTGAAATACAGCATTTCTATTTTATTCTTTTGTCTAGAAATAGTTAAACTGTTTCTGAGTTACCTCTTACTAGAGTCATAACTGCAATATGAAATAGAATAAAATCTTTGAGGTCATCTGAGTGTCACTGTAAAAACCTCTTTTTTATTATATTTTAAGTTCTGGGGTACATGTGCAGAACTTGTAGGATTGTTACATAGGTATACGTGTGCCATGGTGGTTTGCTGCATCCATCAACCCATCATCTACATTAGGTATTTCTCCTAATGTAATCCCTCCCAAATCCCCCCAGCACCTGCTGTCCTCCCTTAGTCCTCCCACGCCCCAACAGACCCCAGTGTGTGATGTTCCCCTCCCTGTGTCCATGTGTTCTCGTTGTTCAGCTCCCACTTATGAGCGAGAACATGTGTTATTTGATTTTCTGTTCTTGTGTCAGTTTGCTGAGAAGGATGGTTTCCAGCTTCATCCATGTCCCTGCAAAGGACATGAACTCATCCTTTTTCACAGCTGCATAGTATTTCATGGTTTATATATGCCATATTTTCTTTATCCAGTTTATCATTGATGGGCATTTGGGTTGGTTCCAAGTCTTTACTACTGTAAACAGTACCATAATTAACATACGTGTGCATGTGTCTTTATAGTAGAACGATTTATAATCCTTTGAGTACATAACAAATAATGGGATTGGTGGGTCAAATGGTATTTCTATTTCTAGATCCTTGATGAATCGTCACACTGTCTTCTACAATGGTAGAACTAATTTACACACCCACCAACAGTGTAAAAGCATTCCTATTTCTCCATGTCCTCTCCAGCATCTGTTGTCTCCAGATTTTTTAATGATCACCATGCTAACTGGCTTGAGATGGTGTCTCAATATGGTTTTGATTTGCATTGATCTAACTACCAGTGATGATGAGCTTCATTCATATGTTTGTTGGCTACATAAATGTCTTCTTTTTAAAAGTGTTTGTTCATATCCTTTGCCCACTTTTTAATGGGGTTGTTTTTTCTTCCAAATTTGTTTTAGTTCTTTGTAGATTCTGGATACGAGTGCTTTGTTAGATGGGTAGCTTGCAAAATATTTTTTTTCCCATTTTGTGGGTTGCCATTTCACTCTAATGATAGTTTCTTTTGCTGTGCAGAAGCTCTTAAGTTTAACTAGATCCCGTTTGTCTATTTTGGCTTTTGTTGCCATTGTTTTTTTGTTGCCATTTTTTTCTTTTTTTTTTTTTTGGATGATTTAGTCACAAAGTCCTTGCCTATGCCTATGTCTTGAATGGTTTTGCCTAGGTTTTCTTCTAAGGTTTTTATGGTGTTAGGTCTTACGTTTAAAGCTTTAATCCATCTGGAGTTATGCTTTGTATAATGTGTAAGGAAGATCTCCAATTTTAGCTTTCTGCATATGGCTAGCCAGTTTTCTGAACACCATTTATTAAATAGGGAATCCTATCCCCATTGCTTCTTTTTGTCAGGTTTGTCAAAGAACAGATGGTTGTAGATGTGGTGTATTACTTCCAAGGCCTCTGTTCTGTTCCATTGGTCTATATCTCTGTTTGGGTACCAATACCATGCTATTTTTGTTACTGTTGCCTTGTAGTATAGTTTGAAGTCAGATAGTGTGATGCCTCTGTTTTTTTTTTTGTTGTTGTTGTTGTTTTTTTCTTTTTTTGGTTTTGTTTTTGTTTTTGATTTTTTGCTTAGGATTGTCTTGGCTATGTGGGCTCTTTTTTGTTTCCATATGAAGTTAATTTTTTTTTTAATTAAAAAAAATTTAGTTTAGCTGTGTATACTTAAATAAGTTAAAATATTCAAATAAAATCTATTGCAACATTTAAGAAATTAATTTGTGCTCTAAGATATATTGCATACATAACTATTTAAATCCTCTGATTAAAAATATCCATAGTTTGAGGTGTAACTGATTTTGGTTCTTATTGGAGAAAAAAGTGAGAAATGATATTTGAGAAAAATTGCTGCACAGAGATGAGAAGCAAAATTTAAGTTTGTTATTTTGTATGACAGTTGGAGAATTGTGTGTACTAGTACTTCTTACTAGTACTATGTTCCAGTATTTAAAAAAATCTTTTGGTCTTCAGTATCTGAATCAGTAGACATATAACATTGCATCAGTACTATAAGCTCATTTAGAAGATGAGATTTAAGGATTCCAAATTGTTCAACATTACAAAAGAAAAACACAGTCCGTGCCCTTGTCTATCACTGGGGATCATTACAGTCTATTAATCTGATAGATAGTTCATCAGTTATGCCTCTTGTTCTCTTCTAGGATGCCACATCTACAAAGCAAGTATGTGTATATGTATTCAAACTTATCTCAATCCTACAGTTTATTTTTCTTAATTCAACATTATTCTATGCCCCGATTTGAAGTGAAAAACACTTTGTTTCAAAAACATTAATTCCACTTAGATAATATTTATATTGTACAAAATGGTTTTGACCTATGTATTTATTCCAAAGGAGATGTGAACATACCAGCAAGGAGTAGGGTCACATTTCACATGAAACCATGGTATTTACAATGGGCATTAGAAGAGTAAGTGATCATTAAGGCACTGATTTGGTAGCAAAGTCAAGAAGAGCTGATAAGTTCTATAGAAATAGCTCACATCCCTTCTAGAGAGAAATCTTTAATAACATCTTAAAAACAGAGAGAGCACCTTTTCTCCAACATGGTATTTTTCTGAATGTACTAATCACACATAGACAGGAGCCCAGGTTTAAGGTGGGCAAGACCCCATAAAGACATCAACTCCAAGGTACTTTATATAATCTGTTGGCACAAACATATCAGTGACACTTAGTTACTAAGATAGAATTTAACTCTCTCCAAAGAAGCTACCAAAAGATTCACTACAGAGGATCATTTTCTATAACATGAGCAAACAGTATTGAGGATCATTAAAATTAGAAGGAAGAATAGGGACTAGAGTATTCTTAGAAAAATAATGTTAAAATTCCTTTGAGGAAGGATTTCTCAGACTCTTTATATAATTATATATACCACTTTAAAATGCATGCATAATATATGTGTATAAACAAAGTTTGTCTGAATGTACAGAAAGGGGAAGATCACACACCAGGGCCTGTCAAGGGGTAGGGGAGAAAGGGAGGAATAGCATTAGGAGAAATACCTAACATAGATGATGGATTGATGTATGCAGCAAACCACCATGGCACATGTATACCTGTGTAACCTGCATGTTCTGCACATATATCCCAGAATTTAAAGTATTAAAGAAAAAAAAAAGGAAACAAAAGATTACATACTATATAATGGCCTTTACATGAATTACTAAAACAGAAAAATGTAGGCCATCGTGAAAAAATAGTAATTATCTTTGTAAAGTATTGCATGAAGAAGGCACAAAAGAGTTATCTGGGATGTTGGAAATGTATATATTGATCTAGTTGGTGGTTGCACAAGCATATTTATTTTTTTTAGTTAAAAATAAGTATATAGTTATTATATAGTAAACAATTTCCTCTTTTCAAGAGCTTAGAGACTATGAGGGATATAAATATATTAATCTTTTTCTTTTTGCAAATGACGAAGTAAGGAGTGACAAATATGTTCTCATAAGTCCTTAACTATGGGGAAGGTATTACTGGTCACATTTTTAAGGTAGGGAATTGTGGCTTAGAGATGTCTAGTACCTTACGTGAAGTACTAGGACTAAGGTAGAAATTCAGGTTTTTCTTCTTCCAAAAACCCTATATTTTAAATCATTATGCTGTATTGTTTCTCTGCAGACAGCTTTACATTTATTATTATAATTAATAATTTTAAATGGGTACCATTAAAAAAGGCACTTTCTGTCAGATTCATCTTTATATTCCTATTGTCCAGCACAGTGTTCAGCACATAATAACCTCTTAGAAATACTTGAATAATAGTTGAATAACTATAACCCTATGAAGTAATTTATAAAGGAATATTATGTTTTAATAATTATTATATTATTTTCATTATATTGTTTTTTCTTTTATTTTGATTATTTTATAGAAAATTCTTTTAGAGTAAGGATTCCACTTTAATGTATTTAGACTCCCATGTTATGATGAAAGTTTTTAAAACAAATTTAATTGAAAATAATTGCACCTATATGAAGAGTTATGGAAGATCAATATACATTAAGCACACATATTTATGAAAGAAACCATTATGTTTTGAGAAAATACTCTTTCACTCATACAGATTTATGAGATGGTTTAAATCATTGTATTTTGAAAAATAATAATTTAAGGTTTTATATCTAAATAATTTCTCTTTGAAATTGATGGCAGCTGGAATTCAGCTGTCAAGGAAAAATTAATGCAAACTGCTGAGAAGGCAGAAAAACTATGCTTTAAATATAAAATATACTTTCCTCTCTGCTGAAAAAAAATTATTGTTGCACTGAAGTGTGATTCACTTGACAGTGGACAATTTTTGCAGCAGGACACCCATCATATGAATGTGGGTACCTAACACAAAAGTCTGCATATTGGAATGTTATAACTTATCACCATGGTGTTTTGGTACCTGCATTATCACTAGTAATAAATAGTTACATTCCTCTTCAAGCTTATTTTCAATTTAAGAATTTTGTAAGGAAACACCAAGAAACACCAATTCAAATTAGATGCATCTAGTGTTTTGCAAATTTATTGAAGAATAATTTGTGCAAAATTAGCTGTATATATTTAAAGTGAAGAATTTGATGTATTTTCACATGTGCATACATTCGTGGAACTAAAATTATAATAAATATACATTTTCATCGTACCAAAATATGAATATTTCTCAAGTTTTTAGATTCTGTCCATAGGCAACCATTGACTGCATTTCTGTTATAGAGAAAACTGTATTGTGTATACGTCTATATAAACGGTATTACGCAGTATATATGCATTTTTGTCTAAATATTTTGCTCATCATAATGATTTAATACTCATCTGTGTTGTTGCATGTATCAACAATTTGTTGCTTTTATTAATAAGTTTCCATAGTATACCTATAGAATAACTTATCCATTCACTTAATAGAAATTTAGTTTTAGTTAAAACAGTACTCATACCTACTTAAATAACTATTAAAATATTTTATACATTAATTTAGTGTTTACTAAGCATTTATAAATTTAAGCAGATTAAATCAACAGCTTATTTATTTTTTTAACTTAACATTTTCAGAGGATCTGTCCAGTATAAGACAGTGTTCCACAACCCAAGGATACAACAGGAATAAGAATACCAAATTCTCACTCTCGTAGAACAAATCTTTGGTGAGAGGAGGGACTATATAGATCTCTGTATAAAAATTCAAATGAACAATAGTATTATAGATGCTTAGAAGGAAATAAGAGATAAGTGTGTGCCAGAGACTAACTAAAATAGAAAGATGTGAGCAGGCTTTTGAAGTATATAGGAAGGGCAGGCAGATATCTGCTTTGAGATTAGGCATAGTTGACGAGAAGGAACCAGTGATGCGAAGAAATAGTGGAAGAGTCTTTCTAACATAGATCATAGTGGATATGCCAATCAAATATATAAAGACAAATGAACACAGAGAAGGAGTGGTCTCTTGCAGCTGGAATATATTAAACAAGATAAAAATTTAAAGGGAGCATTTGTAAATGTGGATTGCACACAGCTATGGTTAGCTGTGAAAGCTATAGGTAATAATTTTGGTTTCAAAGAGTTGGAACCAATCCAAATGGCCATCAACGATAGGCTGGATGTGGCATATATACACCATGGAATACTATGCAGCCATAAAAAAGGATGGGTTCATGCCTTTTTCGGGGACATGGATGAAGCTGGAAAGCATTATTCTCAGCAAACTGACACAATAACAGAAAGCCAAACACCACATATTCTCACTCATAAGTGGTGTTGAACAATGAGAGTACATGGAACAGGGAGGGGAACATCACACATTGAAGGCTATCTGGGGTGGGAGGCCAGGGGCAGGATAGCAGTGGGTTGGGGGATAGAGGAGGGATAGCATTAGGAGAAATACTTACTGTAAACGATGGTGGGATGGATGCAACAAACCACCATGGCAGATGTATACCTATGTAAGAAAACTGCACATTCTGCACGTGTACCCCAGAACTTAAAGTATAATTTAAAAAAAAGAAAAGAAAAGAAAACCTAAAAAGTTATATGATCTGACTTGAAAAATAGCATTTGGCTACTAAGTGGGTAATGATTGTAAAATTTGAAACAGAATTGAGTATTGCAATATTATTGTAGTACCACCAGTGAGAGTTAAGGTCGCTTTAGAAAATCTGGAGACATATCAGAGTGGAAGAATTTAAAATTTGTCACAGTACTCATTGATGTATTCAATGTAAATGGGATGAGGTTGTTGAGAAAGAAAGGTTGAATCAGGAATGACTCATAGTTATTTGGCTTAAAAATGAGCTAAGACCCATTGAGAGCAAGAATACACAAGAAACAGAAACAGGTTTTGAAATTGGAAAATAGAAAATGCAAATTTGAATATATTATACTTAATGTTATTTTTGAAATGCAAACAATAATCTTTTTGCGTTGGAAAATGGATATAAGAAACCCGAGATTATAAAAGTGACCAAGACTAAAGATGCAAATTTAACATTTATCAGCAAATATACATATATATATATATATATGCGCAAAGCTAGGTCTGCTTTCATAAATTCCAATAGTCTAAGGTTTGTCAGAGAAAGAAGAAAAAATAAATGAGGATTTGAAACAGTGGCAGTTAAGAATAATATATAGCCAAGTACAACGCTGTGCAAGATTGCTCATCCTGACAAAAGCAATTTGAGTAGCAGATTTGAAAGATAAGCTGAAGATTCAAAAGTCAATGTAATTCTTGAAGGTATTCTCTTCAAGAATATTCATGCAATGTACACTTATATGCTAATGAAAATGAGCCAGAGAAAAGGAGAAGTCAGTGTTAGAGACGAAGGAGGGCAGAGCTGTAGAAAAGCATTCCTCGAGAAAGCAAGATCAAATGGGTTCCAAGACACAAGTAGAAGGATTTGTCTTTGGTAGGACAGGGTCACATTTCCATTGTAATAGAAGGCAAGAGAGATCATATAATTTATAATTTATGATATTAATTTTATAATTAATACACCACAGAATTTTTCCCATAGCCTTCCATGTTGAATAACATCAATTGTAAACTATGGTTTTATTCTTAATTGATTTTCAAAATCTAAAATAAAAACATTTCGGAAAATTGAAGAAATATAAAATATAGTGGACATTAGTAAAAATAAATAGTGAAGGTTTCTACTGAAACATTTCTTCTTTTCTTTCTTTCTTTCTTTTTTTTTTTTTTTTTTTTTGATTGAAAGATTTCTTAATGGATTTCAGGGGAATCTATATGATGTTTTGATCACAGTTCTCCAATCCAAGTACTTACCAAGCCCAGCCCTGCTGCTTAGCTCACGAGATCCGAGATCAGGTGTGTTCAGGAAAGGTAGTGTGCCCTTAGTGTTGATTATACTTCTATAAACAATTTAAAATAGTTTTTAGTAATATGCTAATCAAATTGAAAATAATTCAAGTCAACTAATTAGTAGTCTAATCATAGGTCCAAGGTGATCTGACATGACAAGATTAGTGAAAGGTGGAGCTGCCTTTCTCTTTGTTCACCTGGAATTCCCTCAGTTTTACAAAGCCCTTATTATTGCTCAGTGTCTTTTGCTGACAATAATACACTCAGCTGCCTCTTCCCAGAAACCACAGGAAACTACTACAAGCAGTAGTCACTTTGACTTTGGGTAACTTGTTTTACCCTCTTTCCTTCAAATCCTTACATAGGTATTCATGCACAAATAAACACACACACACACACACACACACACACACACACACACACACACACACTTCTTAGATTCCTGCAATTATAAATAATAAATGTTCATGTGACTCATTTAAAAATATATCTATGAACTTTTAATACTCTGCTTGTTTTTGGTGAAGTTTTGTTTCATATATTATACTTGTGAAATTCTTTTTTTTTTTTTTTTTTTTTGGAAAGGGAGTCTTGCTTTGTCGCCTAGGCTGGAGTGGCATGATCTAGGCTCACTGCAACCTCCACCTCCTGTGTTTGCGCTATTCACCCGCGTCAGCCTCCCAAGTAGCTGGGCCACAGGTGTGGGCCATTATGCACAGTTAATTTTTGTATTTTTGGTAGAGATGGTGTGTCAACCTGTGTATCATGCTGACCTCACACTCCTTTAACCTCAAATTAGCTGCCCACCTCAGCCTCCTAGAGTGCTAGAATTGCAGGTGTGAGCAACTGCACCTGGCCAAAATTCTGTGTCTTTAATTAAACTAGGAATGACTAATTTTAGACTGTCAAATGTTATAGTATGTATATGAACATTAAGACTTAGGATGGATGCAGTGACTCATGCCTGTAATCACTGAACATTGAGAGGCCAACGGGAGAGGGTTACTTGAAATCAGAAGTTCAAGACAGCCTAGGCAACAAAGCCAGACCGTGTCTCTACAGGTGGCATACACCTGTAGTCCTAGCTACTCAGTGGGTTGAGGTGGGAGGATCAGTTCAGCTGTGATCTAGCCGTTATACTCCAGCCTGGGTGACAAAATAAGACCATGTTTCAAGAAAATAAATAAATACAAAGTCTTGGCCTAGAAATGTGCGATATCATGTTTCCCATTTAAAAGTTCTACTGGAAAGTTAGAAAGTTAAAAAGACTCTTTCAAATTTCATGAGCTTATTGGGCAAAATTATTTATTTATTTTTATTGTATTTTGGCTTTGGTGTACATGTGCACATCCAGCATCCTGCAGGATTGCTACATAGGTACATACATGCTATGGTGATTTGCTGTCTTCATCCCCCTGTCCCCCTCCACCATCACCTCCTGTCGCCTACATCAGGCATTTCTCCTGGTGTTACCCTTCCCCATCCTCCCTGCTCTCCCACTGTTGGGCAAAATTATTAATGAAGACTCTTTTTATTATAAAATTTGGTGGTTTTCATTTGATATCTAATTTATTATACAAGTACAGTTGTGCAAGTTACAGTTTCAAATTATAACATATTGTATGGATTAACATATTACAAAATTTATGTTTATATCTCTATTGATAGCTATAAATATCCTATGTTTTGTAGAAAATAATGGAGGAGCCCAAAAATTTTTCTAATAAAATGATATACTTGATAAAATGTCACTAATAGTTGAGACTGTCATCAAAAATCCATGATAGGGATATCAAACAGGTCATATTCCATATCCCAAACTAGCTAGATAATTAGTCTAATTGTGCATGGCAGTCCTATATTCTTCTATGTAAGTTGCATAAGAATACATTTTAATGTTCATGAAAATAAATTTATTTTGGAAAATAAATACAATTTGATTCTTTTCAGTTGATTTGAAACAAGCTATTTGATAAATATGAAATAATCATATTTTATATGCATGCAGTGCTCATCTTAAAAGCACTGATTCAATTAAAAATACAAACTGATTGTCATAATGTAAAATCATATGGTTATAGTATTCATATTTCTTCTTTTTAAAAACATAACTTGGAATTGTTCTTTCATTTGTATTTTTATGTTTTGTAGCACAGAGCTGTTGAAGACATATAATATTTTATTTTACTATAATCAGCATTCACTTAAGCTTGCAAAACTTTCCAATCAGACTTAATTTTCAAGATAAAACAACTATCCATTTATGTGACTAATTTTTGCATAAATATATTGCAAAATTTGAATATATAATTTTTATAGTTATGAACATAAAATATTTATTTTGAAATTACTTGATAAATTTCTGATAAAGAGAAATAATCACTTTTGTCCCTTAAATCTTTTCCTTAGTAAGGTAGTATCTTGATAACCAACCTGGCATTTACTCAACTTTTTCTTTCTTATGTAGTTAAAAATCACTCAGTGAATAATGAAAGGAATTGAATATATTACATGTTTTCAACTTCTGGAGCATAATTTTAACATGAGCTTACAAAAATAGTTCTCTATGAGGGATATAACTTTTCTAACTTTGACATTTTTATTACCTTGGCAAACTACTGGTGTGTATATCTATGGTTGCAGCTATATTTTCTATGTCTTAGAATCACAGCAATAAGTTATTTTATAGTCCACCATTGCACCCATGGATTAAAACTATTTCTGTTAATTAGCATTTGGTGTCTAATTAATAACAAATATACCACCATGTATACTATGTATATTGAATAATTATACTATATATGTAAATTTTGGTATATATGCTGATATATACATATTACACATACACACAAACACACATATAGTAATTAAGAAAATTGGCTTCAAATTCAGAGAGAATTTGGTTTCACCACTTTGCCTTGGCTTCCATCACTGTGGTTAATGAGGATAATATCCAACAGGTGGAGAAATCCATCCAAACAATACTTGTAAAGTCTGTAGTATAATTTTCAGTGTATCATCAGAACCAAACCCATAGTTTGTTCATTTGTTCCTTCCTTTCTTTCTCCTCGTTTTGTCTTTCAGAGATTAAAAAGTATTTATGTAGCTTAGGCATCTCTATCCAGATTTGTTTGTATGAGTTTTTTAAAACAGAACAAAAAATGCTTATTATATCTTCTCTAAAATTTATGTTTTGAACTTAATAAGCATCAATATTTACCTGTACATGTTTAATAGTCTAGCTTTTCTAAGCAAATTACCACAATTCATCATTACTAGTAAGTATTACCTTCATATAAATCTTTGTTTTACTCTTCCCACATTATGGCCCTTATGGCCCAGGCAGAATTTTCTTTTCTTTGGATTTCCACAGTACTTTGTTCATAGCTATGTAGAGCAGCAATTACTTGCTCACAGATAAGTCTCTTATAATAGGCCAAATTCTTCCAAAGCAGGGAGCATATGTGATTTCCTCTGATTATTCTCAGGTCTCTGTCAATGTTTATTGGCTATTAATGAATACTAAATTGTTTGCAACCATCACTGGAAGGGGAATGGCAATTTTCAAACTTAATGATAGCTGATTCTCACTATAAAGATAAACAGATTTACCAAAACCCATGAAATTAGTTGTACTATTTTCTAAAATATTATTAGGAGCCACATAAAACCTTCACAATACTCCTGACAAAATGCCAAAATAGCACAATTTACTACGCAGTTTATTGCATATTATGCAAAGCCATATTAGTAAATATGAATACAAGTACCTGTCTCATTTAATCATTGCAAACGAATGATCACTTTGCATTTCAAATTTGTGTTCATGAAGTAATGCAATAATGATAAGCACTTGGAGTTTGAACACAAGTACTAATCAGTGGATTTTTTTTTTCAAAGACACAAGATCATTTTAATTTGCTATATGTCAACACAGTAAATAAAAAACAGGACAATGTCCAAAAATAAAAAAAAATACTGTGCATAATATTCAATTGCCATGATTCTTTGTCAGAAGTCATACTTCTAAAATCACCATAATCTAATAATGTTACAAAGAACATTCTTAAAAAGAATGTTAATATTAATTTTTAAAGCAATGTTCTTTGTAACATAATTAGGTTATGGTGATTGTAGAAGTATGAGGAAAAACAGATTTTATATGTATGAGAAAAAAACTGAATTTAGATGTATGAGAAAAAATATTTTTTCTCAGTTTGTAAATGTTTTGCAAAGTTGGTAAATTGAACATTTTATGTATTGTGTCAGAAATATATATTATATGCAGAGGCATGTTAGCATTCAAACAAACTTTGTACACATATATTATACATGCATTTCAAAGTGGTATATATAATTATATAAAGTGTCTGAGAAATACTTCCTCAAAGGAATTTCATCAATTCTTATGCACAGAACTGTCATTACTTTAAAGGAACAACAATTAATAGGAGTAATATATGTTTGAAAACTCCAGAATTGTGGAAAGAAATTAAGTAATAATACATAAATATTGAAAATATAAAGTGCAATTAAGTAAATACCATAATAAAAGCAGCACTTAAGTACTATTAAATGTTCAAAATAAAATTGTTAATTTTAGTTAGGATAAGGAATATTTAATAAATGAAATAATACATGAATTGAGCCCTGAAACATTTATACATTTATACATTTGTCCAAAGGAAGCAAGGGATTATTAAGCTAAGGGAATAGGCACAGAAACTTTGCAAGGACATACAGCACTTTACCATGGAACATCTTGAAGTAAATTCTGAATTACACGTACAGAGCAGTGAGAAATAGCTTTTCAATGTAAATAAGGTTATGGGTGCCACTCTGAAAGTTGAATTTCTTTGAAAATCACTTATCATTAAAGGTTATTTAGGGGTATTTAAATAAAATTGCTGTATGGAGAAAATCCTGGATTTTGAAAGCCTGTAAGGTGCTTTCATAACAGTATGAGACTAATTTCAAAACGACTTAAAGAGAAGATATAGTAGAAATGGAAGAAATTGGTAGACACATTAGAAATGATAAGAGAAAACTGTGTAGAATTCAATGCCTTATATAACAGAATAGTACATCAAGTAAAGTCAGCAATCACACATGATTCTAACACTGAAATAAAAAGAACTTTCATCGATGCTGTAGATTGGCTTACTCAACCTTCATTCCAAACTCTTATAAGTATGTTTCCTTCACAGTAGCTCCCTGAAAAGTACAAACTACATATTCCATCTTCTCCTATAGTTCAATTTTTAAATATTGTTTAGGTACTACTAATCAAATTTCCTCATGCAAGACTTACATTCAGAACTGTATTAAGTGGAAGCAAAAAGTAAAGTGCATTAGGTATCTATTTTCCTGGCACAGATAGCAGCAAACTCAATGCAATAACTATTTATGAAGCCAGCCATGGCTAGCTGTGTGATGCTGTGGTTTTGTGCATCAGCAATGGTAACTTTCTTATTTCTTTGCCTAGCCAATATGGTCAAGTTTCTGCCTCATGGTTTTATGCAATAATGAGTAGTTATCACAGTCTCAACAGAGGAAATGTAATTTGGGAGAAAGAGAGTTGTGTTAGAAGCTTTGTGTAAAACCTATTATGTTAACACTTCTGATTATATTGTAAGAAAAGTAATGTCAGGTAAGAATTTATTTTCTACTGAAATTAGTTATGGCTTATAAAGGACATGTAACTAACATAATGATTAATAGATTTCAATGGCAATTTAAAAAAAAGGAAGATTCTCTAGGAATGAATGTTTAAAAGAGGGCAAAGAAAAATTTACAATTGTAATATGAGAAGATTTTTAAAAATGTATAGAGACCAGAACTGCTATTTGAAAGTAGAGACATAAAGGGAAATAAAATTAGACATAAAGGGAAATAAAATTTGACAAAAAAACTATGCAGAAGCGACATTGGCAATAGGGTTACGTTAAAAATATTAAAGGAGAATAAAGTAAAAAAAGATATAGGAAAAGAACAGACACTACAAAGTACAATTTATTATAATTATATCCCAAACCAAAAACTAATTGGTTGACAGCTTACCATGTATATTACAATATATATTACTAGTATAGACATCAAATATAATATCTTCAGTAAGATTTTGATACTCATTTTTTAATAAGATTAAGTTGTTGAAACAACCAAAGTGATAACCACGTGACATATTCTGGCTACAGTGACCCCTTGAGAATGACTTTTCTTTACATTTAAAGAGACAAAGTGAATGAAAACTATTTCAATAAACATACACAACTTAGGATTTAAAAAATATTTCTTTGTGGTTTTGGCTTGAATTATTGCTATTGCTTTTTTTTCTCAGATTAATAAGTGCTTTGAATAAGTAGAATTAAAGAATCATTATATAAATGAAATACCATATAGGCTACACACAAAAAAAATTAATACTCAGTGTTTCTCTTTAAATTCTGTAATTAGAAATAGTTTGACCATAAGCAATCTAACTTCTCTAGATTACAGACATGTTTCTCAACTCTAAAATGAAGAGTTGTATAATATTAATTTTCCTACATTGTTGTTACTCTTAGAGAAACTGTAGAAAGTAGTTAACTTTGGGAGGCCAAGGCGGGTGGATCACAAGGTCAAGAGATCGAGACCATCCTGGTCAACATAGTGAAACCCCGTCTTTACTAAAAATACAAAAAATTAGCTGGGCATGGTGATGCGTGCCTGTAATCCCAGCTACTCAGGAGGCTGAGGCAGGAGAATTAATTGCCTAAACCCAGGAGGCAGAGGTTGCGGTGAGCCGAGATCACACCATTGCACTCCAGCCTGGGTACCAAGAGCAAAACTCTGTCTCAAAAAAAAAAAAAAAAAAAAAAAAAAAAAGTAGTTAAGAGTTCACCCTTTAAAATTATGTACACTTGAATTTATTTTTGGGAATTTATTTCAAGCCATTACATCTCACTTACTTCATCTGTAAAAGGATTACAGTTCTGACTCTATCATTATGAGAATTAAATGAGATAACGTATTGAATACATATGTTTTATTTATGTATGCACACCAAAGTACCAAACACTATTATTTTAAATGATGTAACATTGAAAAGTTGAACTCACACTTGTTGTAAGGGTTATTGCCAAGTTTAGAATGAGGAAACTGAGACCAGCATAAGAAAATTAAATGCCAATTTATTTAACTCCTGGGCGAGATTCCAGGGAAGTCAAGCTTGACTCTTCTGGGCGTGGGGGTTTTATAGGGAGCAAAGGCGTTTTGATTGGTTGTGGGGAGACCAGATGTGGCTGGGGCAAGCTGCTATTGGTAGGTAGGCGGGATTTCCAGTTAGCGGGCCACCCAGGGTGGGTGGAACCTGGATGGAGCAAAATGCTTTTGGGCAGGTTTTGGTAGGGCTTCTTTTAAACTTTGGCGGGGTTTTCCAATGGCGGGCTAGGTGCCAGGTGCAGGGCTTGATGTCGGGCATGGAGTGGTGACCTAGTTTTTAGGTGCGGAGAGGGATGGGTGTGTCTGAGATCCCAGCGAGGCAACCGACCTTACACTTATAATATTTAATAGTTATATTAACTTGAAAACATAAACTTCCATCATGAAAGAGTATTAAATGATAAACCATATTCTAATACTTGTTCAAATTATCATTTTTTACAAATAAAGTGTAATGTTAAATAAAATGGTCATACCATATCACCACAATAAAGATAATGGGATACTTAATGGCCTTTATGTCTACCAAATTAGAAAATTATAAATGGAAATATATCATATTTTTAAAAGTATACATTAACCAATTTTATATGACAAGAAAAGTTATATTAAATCAAGGAAAACCAAGCAAAGAAGGGTCAAAAATAATTTATGGAATATTAATTACTGATATTGTTCATTTTAATAAAAGCTTGACTTTTTATTCTTATTTTTAAAAGCAGAAGTGGCTGAAAGCTAAAATTCAATAGATAATTGTCAGATGAAAAAGCTTTTAGAGTTGTGATAAGAGTCACACTCTCTAGAGGAAAAAACTAATTTCTGCAGGTGGCTAGAGTTTATATCACAGACCCCTTGATAATTTCACATTGTCATATGAAGAAACTGTGTCAAGAGTTCCTGATCAATTTGCCAAGATAAGCAAAGCAAGTCTATGGCATCAGAGTTAATCATAACTGGTATACAAACCGGAAGCCATTATCAGCAATATAGACTTCTTCTCGCAAGATTCAGTCACTTGCTCATTCAGTGATATAAGCCATGGCAACTACGGTCTAGAGGCTCTCTTACAATGAGTCTCATTTGTCACAAGCAGGAGATGGCCAGTATAGCTAGTTGAACATATTTTGGGATTTGTCCAGGACAATCCCAGGAGTGTATGCCTAATTTCCCAACATTATTAATAGCATCACTTTCACTATATAAAGTGTACTAGTTTGGATATAAAATTATATAATCACCTTATTCATAGCCTACATAAACCTTATGTCATTCAATGTTTCTGAGTTTTAAAAGACTGCTTATCTTCTACAATAAGAAGAACGTCTGCCTCTTGGTTATGATATTATATATTATTTGACTCCTGCTATTTATTCTCAAGTAAACTTGCTGAACATACACTTTTGTATTGCCACATTTATTAGTATTTTTAAACCTATTTCATACGTAGAGAATGCCATTATTTCTAGATAATCTCTTCCTTTAATAAATAGCTTCTAAAAGCTTACCTTTTTAAAACATATTCTTTTCTGTGCTTTTCACAGCTACCCTCCACAATAATATATTCAAGGTTAACTTCTAAATTTCAACATTACAATTGTATATTATTTTTGAAACTATTATATAAAGCAGCTATTATATAGAGAAATTTAATTTAAATATACGCTATTTTCTTCTTGGGCTAATTGTTTGACTGCTGTTTATATACAATGTTTATTTCACTAGTCTTAGGTGAAAATCTTATCTGTTGTTTAATATAACTAAATGCACACCCATTGTTAACATTTTATTTTCAGTAATGATAGTTGTAAACATATACAGCCATTTCACTAGGTGCTAAGGGATTAATAGTGAACAAACAAATATGCTCCTGCTATTTAGGATACCCATAGTACGTAAGAGAACATTTTAGAGAAAATTAAAATAATTACTTTTCTGTGCATCTGAACAAAACTAAAGTATCTGAGAAAGCCTAGAAAAGCTGAACTCCAGAGAATAAACAAACACTTTATAGGTAGCAGAAAGCTAAGCTAGCTTTATTTTAGGGGATCATGACCTTGTTTGGATCAGAGAGGATGAAGTTACAGGTGTACATAAGATACAATTATTTTGAAGATTGAGAAAATCAACAATCCTAGCAAGCAATGGGCTGCTGGAACAAATTGGAATCTGGAACACACACACACACACACACACACACACACACACACACACACACAGAGAGAGAGAGAGAGAGACAGACAGACAGACAGACAGACACAATATTAGCCCTATCACCAAGAGAGAAGAAAGGACTTGCATTCATTAAAAGTGTCAAAGAAATGCAGACAAACAAATAATAATAATAATAATATTAATAAAAACAGTATAATTCAGCATATGTTTTTTTAAAAAAAAATCTGCCTGGAACAATTCAATATAATGTTGAATATAGTAAATAGAATAATAGCCACAGTTGAACTCTAATATTGGAGTTCAGGTTGCCCTCAACTCCCCTGAAGAGGACGTTTCTCCAGGTTCCTGGTCTCCTGCTTTCTCAAGAATGAGAGAGGGGACCACGGTGCAGTGCCCAGTAAATGCTGGACTCATGGGTGTTTGTAGAAAGTTATTTATTTATTTAGAGAGAGAAACAGGAGAAGGAGAGAGAAAGAAACAGCTAACTCTCACACTGAGTGAGAGAATCCAGAAAAATGGAATCCAGGAGAGGAAAGCAGCTTCCATGAGAGAGTTAGGGAATAGAGATGGAGTTTAGGAAGGGAAGACAGGCTTCCAAGAAGGGAGTGTTCTAGGAAGGGGACTCCAGAGGGAAAATCCAGGAGAGAGAAATATGTCTTCCACGACAGGAGTGTTCATGGAAGGGGATGATCCAAACATGGAGTCTGAAGGCGTGTGGAAGAAGGGGCTTTTAACCTGGGAGGAACCCCCACACACACCTTCTCTAAGACCCCAGGACAATGAAAGGAGTTCCTCAGGACTTCCACTGGAGTGATTGATTCTTAGTTTCTTCCCATGCCCAGTGAAATTCAAACATAAACTGTTAAATCTCCCAGATGGAGAGAGATGAGAAGGGGGGCTTGGCGCTAGGAAGTTCTTGCCCTTATAACTATGCCCCTTGTGGACCCAGAAAGAGAACACATTCCCTCAGAACCAATGATTACATATTGTAACAAAACAAAAATTATAAACAACTCTCATAAATAAGTTAAAAAGTTACAAGAAAATTCGTTATTATAGGTGAAAAGAACATGTATTTCCAGATAAAGAGAAACTAAAAAATATGAGGACTAAAAAATAGAAAACAACTTAAGATTTGTTGAATTAAATGTGCTTCTAATTAACATGTAAAATAAAAGAAAAATGAGGGAAGAAAAAACATACAAAAATGATTAAAATAAAAAGAGAAACAAGGGGAAATGTTACAGAAGATTTTATGCTAACAATTAAAGAAAGCATCATAAAACAAAAATCACATTTATGTAAGGAATTTTTTAAAGTCTAAAATAATGATGCTTTTTCCCTAAAACTAGGTATAGAGAAACGTGTCCTATCTCACTATTTGTATTCAACATCTAGCTCAAGGTCCTCACTTTTCTATAAAAACTAAACAAAACATGGATTCGAAATTAAAATGTTAAACTGTTTTTGTTTAGCGAGGGTATAATGATCCATGTAGAAACCCTAATGAATATATAAGAAGAACTCATAGGAATAATAAATAATTTTACCAAAGTTGTAGTATACAAGGTCAATATTTAAAAATTATTTTAAAATATTAAATATTATAAGAATTTAATACTAGCAAAAGATCTGGAATTGATACTTTAAAAATATAACTTGCAGTAACTTTAAAACTTAAATTCTTGGGTTTAAATTGAAAGTGTAATCTGTAAACTGTACGCTAAACTATTAAAAAATCAAAGAAATAAGAGAAGATTTGAATGGGCTAAATATATTGTCAATTGATCAGAAGACATTGCTTTTAAGACATACGGTATTCCGTGAATGATCTATATATAGTTTGAGTATAATCCCAATCAAAAATATGAGAAATTTTTTATACATTTTTTAAAGCTGATTTTGCATTTACATTAAAATTTAAATACCCTAGAACATATAATCATTTATTAAGGACAATAATTTGACACTCTAACACTACTTTACATTATTATCACTCAAAAGTGTTATTAATCAATATAATATTTTTCTGGCAAAAGCGACAGAAATATAAAGCAATAAAAAATAATAGTTAGGGCCAGGCGCGGTGGTTTACGCCTGTAATCCCAGTACTTTGGGAGGCTGAGGCAGGTGGATCACGAGGTCACGAGATCAAGACCATCCTGGTCAACATGGTGAAACACCGTTTCTACTAAAAATACAAAAAAATTAGCTGGGCATGGTGGCACATGCCTGTAATCCCAGCTACTCAGGAGGCTGAGGCAGAAGAATTGCCTGAACCCAGGACGTGGAGGTTGCGGTGAGCCAAGATTGCGCCATTGCACTCCAGCCTGGGTAACAAGAGCGAAACTCCGTTTCAAAAATAATGATAATAGTGATAATAGTTAAAAACGGACTCTTACATGTACAGTCAAATGATGTTGACAAAAGTGCCAGCTAGTACAATAGGGAAAGGACACATCTCTCAAAAACAGATGCTATGAAATCAACTCTCTAGGGGTAAATAATAATTACAACAATAATAACAACCCTTAACTCATACCTTATGCATTTTTTTTTTTTTCCGAGACGGAGTTTCACTCTTGTTAGCCAGGCTGGAGTGCAATGGAGCGATCTCGGCTTGCCGCAACCTCCACCTCCTGGGTTCAAGCAATTCTCCTGCCTCAGCCTCCTGGGTAGCTGGGACTACAGGCGTGCGACACCATGCCCAGCTAAATTTTTTGTATTTTTAGTAGAGATGGGGTTTCACCATGTTGACCAGAATGGTCTCGATCTCTTGACCTCATGATCCACCCGTCTTGTCCTCCCAAAGTGCTGGATTATAGGCGTGAGCCACTGCACCCGGCCCCTTATGCAAATATTTATCCAAAATGCACTGTATACCTAAATGAAAGGAATGCAAATAAACATTTGAATAAGGAAAAAAAAAAAGCTACCTCCTTAAGATTTATCTGTTTGGAAAGAACATCACTCTCATCCTTGTAACAATAATACAATAGATAATCTGCAAATGTACAATTTTTCTGAAATCCCTAAAAAATATGTGGTCACTGGGGCAATCAGTTAAACTGAAAAGAAAGCAAAAACTAGAACCTCCAAGCAAAACTTTCTTATTGGGGCATACACTGCTGGACATCAGTAAGACTTCACCTAAAATTTTTAATGAATTGCTAATGGCCAGCTGCTAATGGGCTAGTGAACCAGTCAAGGCCATAGATGCAAAGTAATTGACATCCACCCACAGTCTTATCTCCACAGTTGTAATTACAAGCTTCTAAAAGAGACTTAAAATTGCTGAGAATGCATCCTCTATGGTATATGTCTGGGAAAAGAATGGCTACTTTGTGCAGGAATACATGCAGGGCACAGAATATAGCAGATTTGGGGGCAGGCTCATTCGCAATGCACCAGTCTAAAGACCAATGCTGAACAATTGTGAATGAGATTCAGTATTCGATAGATATTATATCTCCTTAACACTGAGCCTTAATCACAATAGTAAAGAACATTCTACTTATTTTTACCAAGCTAACATCAAATAAAAAGTAATATGTTAATAGATAGTGGGCAAGAATATAGAGACAAATCTGAGATACATCACAATATGGAAAACATGAAACTGAAGATGAAGCATATATTGATACAAAAGCTATGGTAAAATAGTCCAAATGTTAAACATAAGGTAATTCTACAGGAATATGAAGCCCATTTTGAACTGAGAATAACCATAGAAACATTTCCAAAACACAGTTTAATTTCTGGATATATTGATGTAAACTCTCATATTAAGGGCCTTGAAGAATAAAAAGTGTGTTTATTTTAAGGAATAAAACCCACTTAACTCAATCTCTACTTTTCTACACAAGATGTATAGCTTTCAGCAAAAAGGCATACTTAAAAAAAAAAAAAAACAGCAATGCTATCAAAACATTCTGAAGATGTAAAGAAATCAAGTGAATTTGACTTTTTCACAGGTATTAGAACTATCAGATATAGCTCTTTTGCTATGATTGATATATTAAATGTTCTAGTGGAAAAATGTGGCCAATGATCTACTGGGTAATTTAGGTAAGCAGATGGAAAGAATCAAATATAAATGCTAAAAATAATTTTTTAAGACTTATAGTATGAGATCAAGAATGTCTTTGAAGGTCTCATTTATGAACTTGAACGAGTCAAGAAAAGATCAGTGATTTGAAGATAAACGAAATCATGCAACTGAATCACAAAAAGTAAAAATAGTGCAAAAAAAAAGAAAAAAAAAAAACACTCTACAGTAGAGCATCCAAAGGCTTTGGAAAATCTCATGATTATATATAAATGGAATAGGAAATCCAAAAGTTGAAAGAGAGAGATAATGGGGCAGATGAAATATTTGAAGAAATAATGGCTGTGAACTTTATAAAATTAATGACAGACACAAACCACAGATCCAATAAACTTAGATAACAACAGAGAAGATAAATACATCTGTGCACACACACATACAAAAATGGACATACACATAAACATGCCATTTTAAGATAAAGAGTACCATAAAAACAATTGAATAAAACTCGAAGACAGGGAGAGAGAACAACCAGGTAAGAATGGAAGCAGACTTATATAGGCCAGAAGACAATGAATTCATAAAAGATAGAAACACATTTTTTAAAAAGTCAACCTTCAATTTTAATAACAGCTAAAATACCTTCAAAAATGTAGAAGGAATAAGTGTATTTGATAAAAACCTTCCAGTATTAATTAACTATGTGGTATACTGAATAAATCCCATCACCCCTAACCAAAGATGTCTATGTCTTAATCCCTGGAATCTGTGAACATTATTCTATATGGCAAAGACTTTGCATGTATGTTTCACTTAAGGATCCAGCACTGTAAAGATTATCCTGAATTATGTGGGCGAACTCTAAATGTGATCACAATTATCCTTATAAGAGGGAAGGAAACAGAAGGATATATAAGGAAGAAGAAAGAAATGTAACCATGAATGCAGAGGTGGTATGCATGGTGCCACAAACCAAGGGATACAAGCCATCAGAAAATGAGAGTGCAGAAAGAGAGTCTTCTCTAGAGCCATCTTTGGATGGAGTGAAGCCCCAACAACATTTTGATATCAGGCTAGTGTTTCTGATTTCAGATTGTAGGCCTCCAGAACATTTAGTAAATGAACTATTGTTTTAAGTTACCTATTTTGTGTTATATTGTTACAGTAAGCATGTAAAAATAATAGACACTGTAACAAGCATTTAAGAAACAACTTCAGGTAGTAAAACAAAAAGGAAATATGAATCTGGACAATTAAATGGAACCTAATCAAATGGAATATGTGAAGGTTAGGTTAGCATCAAATAATATTTCTTATTTTAATGTTTCTTAAAGCAAATTGGCTGCAAACTCTAGAACAAATATGTTAAAAATAGAAAAAAGTGTATTAATATTAAGCCAGGCATTAAAATTTACAAAGATATAAATTAATAATAAAAATGGCTGACAATACAGAAAAATAAAGATAGAAAGATGAAACATTTAGAAAATTGCCACTACGATGGTACCAGTGGCTATTATCCGATCTTAATGATACTTGCATTGAATGTAAATGAGCTAAACACTAACTAAAGTACATATTTTCAGATTAAAAATAAAGTAAGAATTATGTGGTGACTATATGAAATTTATTTTTAAATATAAAGATAGATATAGGTTAAAAGAAAAACCATGATAAAATATGGACAGAAAACACTAATATGTTACTCACCACAAAAATATCAGAAAAATTAGAACTTAGGAAATGAAATATTATAAGGAATAGAGTGATATATGATTGTAGGAGTCAATTATTCATGAAGACATAACATCATGAGTAAGAATAAATATAGCTAAAATGAGAACTTCCAAATATGTGAATCAAAACCTCACAGAATTTAAAGAAAAATAGACAAATTGAATTATAGTTGAAGACATACAAACTCCTTCCTTCGTAACAGATATAACAAGTAGATAGAATATGAGTAAAGGAATAGAAGAGGTAGCCAACAGGTCATGAAAAAATGCTCAACAACATTAATCATTAGAGAAATGCAAATCAAAACTAAAATGAGATACCATCTCACACCAATCACAATGACTACTAAAAAGTTAACAATAATAATAATAATAATAATAATAACGAATGCTGCCTTGGTTCCTGAGAAAGGAGAATGTTTACACACCTTTTGTGGAAGTGTAAATGATCTTTCATCTTGGAAAGCAGTGTGGTGATTCCTCAAAGAACTAAAAATAGAACTTCCATTCTACCTGGCAATCCAAATACTGAATATATACCCAAAGAAATATAAATCATTCTACCATAATTGCAAATGCACACATATGTTCATTGGAGCTTTGTTCACAATAGCAAAGATGTGGAATCAACCTATTAACAAATGCCCATCAGTGGTAGAATAGATCAAGAAAACAGTGTCGTATGCACCATCAAATACTATGCGGCCATAAAAAAGGATGAGATTATATCCTTTGCAGGAACATGGACAAAGCTGGAGACCATTATCCTTACCACACTAATATAAAAAGAGAAAATCAAATACATCATGTTCTCACTTATAAGTGGGAGCTAAATGATGAGAAGATATGGACACATAAAGGGGAACAACTGACACTGTGGCCTACTTGACAGTAGAGGATAAGAGGAGGAAGAAGATAGGAAAAAATAACATTTGGGTAGTATGATTTTTGGGTAATGAAATAATCTGTATATCAAACAACCATGACATTAGTGTTTCTGTATAACAAAGTTGTGCATGTACCCTTAAACAAAATAGAAGTTAACAAAAAGAAATAGAAAATGTAAACAATAGTGCCAATTAACTTGACCTCAACAGTAACCCTGCAGAAACAATAACAACATACTTACCATTATTTTTTTAATTTGCATGAAAAGTTCTCCAAGACTGACCATATTTGGGGGCAATATAAAAAGTATAGTACATGTAGTAGTGAAATTCTGAAAAGTATGGTCTTAGGCTATACTGGAATATAATTAATAATCATTAATGGAAAGATATCTAAACTAGAAATCTACCCCAATATTTTAAAAATAAACAGCACATTTTTCTTTAACAAATGGTCAAAAGGAAAAACGGAAAATATGAAAATGTTTTGAAACAAATAAAAATGGAAATACAACATAATAAATATGTAGAGCATAGCTTGAACAATGTTTATTGATAAAATTATAATGTTAAATATATGTTTATATTGATAAAATTATAATGTTAAAAATAAATGTTATAATGTTTATTGATAAAATTACATAATAAATTGATATTATTACATAATAAATTGATATTACATAATATATATTGATATTATTACATTGATATTATTACATAATAAATATGTAGAGCATAGCTTGAACAATGTTTATTGATAAAATTATAATGTTAAATATATGTTTATATTGATAAAATTATAATGTTAAAAATAAATGTTATAATGTTTATTGATAAAATTATAATGTTAAAATTATAATGTGTTAGGAAGGAAAGTTTCAAGGTAAAATTCCACATTCAGACACGAGAAATTTAAACCCAGAACAAACACAAGATTAAAGATTTAAACGTGAGGCCTAATGCCATAAAAACTCCCTAGGCAATACCATTCAGGACATAGGCATGAGCAAAGACTTTATGGCTAAAACACCAAAAACAATGACAACAAAACTCAAATAGACAAATGGGATCTAATTAAACTTAAGAGATTCTGCACAGCAAAAGAAATTATCAATAGGGTGAGCCAGCAACCAACAGAATGGTAAAAAAATTTTTGCAATCTACCCATCTGACAAGGGGTACTATCCACAATCTGCAGGGAATTTAAACAAATTTACAAGAAAAAAGCAAACAGCCCCATCAAAAAGTGGGCAAAGGCTATGAACAGAGACTTTTCAACAGAAGACATTTATTCAGCCAACAAACATATGAAAAAAAGTTCATCACTGGTCATAAGAGAAATATAAATCAAAACCACATTGAGATGCCACCTCCCATCAGTTGGTATGGAGATCATTAAAAAATCAGGAGACAACAGATGCTGGAGAGGATGTGGAGAAATAGGAAAAATTTAACACTGTTGGTGAGAGTGTAAATTAATTCAACCATTGTGAAAGACAGTGTGGAGATTCCTCAAGGATCTAGAACTAGAAATACCATTTGACCCAGCAATCCCATTACTGGATATGTACCCAAAGGATTATAAATCATTCTGTTATAAAGATGCATGCACACATATGTTTATTGCAGCACTGTTTACAATAGCAAAGACTTGGAAACAACCCAAATGCCCATCAATGATAGACTGGATAAAGAAAATGTTGGCACATATACACCATGGAATACTATGCAGCCATAAAAAAGGATGAGTTCTTGTCCTCTGCAGGAACATGAATGAAGCTGGAAACCATCATTCTCAGCAAACTGGCACAAGGACAGAAAACCAAACACTGCATGTTCTCATTCATAAGTAGGTGTTGAATGATGAGAACACATAGAAACAGAGAAGAGAACATCACACACTGGGGCCTGGGGAATGGGGGGCTAGGGGAGATATAGCAGGATGTGGGAGGATTGGGGTGGGGTAGCATTAGGAAAAATATCTAATGTAGATGATGGGGTGATGGATGCAGCAAACCACCATTATGGCATGTGTATACCTATGTAACAACCCTGCAAGATCTGTACATGTACCCCAACACTTAAAGTATAATAAAAAGGAAAAAAAAATGAAAAATTTAAAAAAAAGCAGGAAAAAGCAAAACAGTATCCATAAAATCAAAAGTCATTCCCTTAAAATATAAAACAGAAAAACCTTGAATAAGATTGATCAAGAATATAAAAGAAAAGACATAAATATTAACAGAAATATGACGGAGCACTCATGCAAACCATACTGACATTAAGAGCACACTCAGAGAATACCAAGAATAACTCTATATCAATAAATAGGACAACTTAGATGCAATGGATGTGTTAAAACAAACTGCCTAAGTTCACTGAAGATGATATAGAAATACTGAATAATACTATCTATTAAAGAAATAGAAACTCTAGTTTAAAAATGTCCACCAAGCCAGGCGCGGTGGCTCAAGCCTGTAATCCCAGCACTTTGGGAGGCCGAGGCGGGTGGATCACAAGGTCAAGAGATCGAGACCATCCTGGTCAACATGGTGAAACCCCGTCTCTACTAAAAATACAAAAAATTAGCTGGGCATGGTGGCGCGTGCCTGTAATCCCAGCTACTCAGGACGCTGAGGCAGGAGAATTGCCTGTATCCAGGAGGCGGAGGTTGCGGTGAGCCGAGATCGCGCCATTGCACTCCAGCCTGGGTAACAAGAGGGAAACTCCGTCTCAAAAAAAAAAAAAAAAAAAAAGTCCACCAAATAACCTCCATATCCCAATGCCTTCTAATCTTCAAAGAAGAAATAATACCAAGTCTAAAAAAAATTATGAATGTTGAGAGGGTGACCAGCATTATCTGAAAAACAAATAGAGAAACTACAGAAGTGAAACTGAGTAGACTAATACTGCTTGTAACATATAGGTAAAAATTATCAACAAAATGCTTGCAAACAAATCCCATAATACATGGAAAAAATAATGTAGTATGATAAAGTAGTTTTTCCTGAGAATACTAGGCAAATTTTGATTCAAGAATCAAAATTTGATCCATATAAATAACCATCCCACAGACTAAAGAAGAAAAAAAAAAAACTGATTACAAAAATAAATGATTCAGAAAATAACCTTTGATAACATTTTCCATTCATTTGTAGTACAAATTATTGGTAACCTAAAAATGGAGGAGACCTATCTCAAACTGATTTTAAAAAATCTTCAAAACATGCCTAAAAATGTCATATATTTTACATAGGAACTTTATACTTTCTTTATAGAAAACTGACAAAATTGTCAAAACTTAAGAAAAACATTTGTATCGTTTTGCGTTTCTACCTGAAATCTATGAAAGTTTCAGAATATATTCCTTGTAGCATCATGATGATTCTAAAAATCTTTTAGATTGGATTTCAGGTTTTTAGATTAGGAAAGCTCAACCAGTATTGTGTACATCAAAGGAATCAGTGGAGGTTTACTTTAATTCAGTTTTATCTTACAATTAGCTTAATATATATTGTATGAAAGCAAATATTGCTATCAAAAAATAAATGCCTGTGTATTTTCTATTTATATTAGGCAATTTAAAATTAGACCTGTCTGAAGATTCTAAATAATTTTCAATGTTAAAATATAAGAAGAGTAACTAAAAATTTATTTCCTGATTATATTGTTTTTAGAAATATATTTTTCAAAGGTATGTTAACAGTTACACTAGAAAGTATATAACATATTTTTGCCTAAAAATAAGAGGGAGAATTTAGGTATAATGCGGCTTCACTAGCTTGCATTCTGTGGTAAAATTGTTGTTCAATTGCTATAGTTAATATTCATTATAGATAAAAATAATTTATCACTCTTTACTAAGTATATTTACCAAGAACCCAGTCTTCTATGTTGTATGAAAATACCTAACAGTTTGAATTTTCTTACGACAGAAATATATCAGCAACAATACTAACTGTAATACAAATTAACTTGTTAATTTAAAAATCAGTGCTGAGTCAGCAAAAATTAGTTAGTGCCTAGTTACATACGTTGCTGTAGTAAATACTATCAATTTTACACTTGTGATCTTTCTTCCACTTGACATTCACAGATATATTATGATCAAAAGAGTCAGCCATTTATCTCTTTGTAAATGTTACATATTTTACTAGGCTAAATATTACAGTGCATTAATTTTGTCAGTAACTCACTTACCTTTTTCTTTACTTCCAGCATTGTTTACAGCCAAAGCTCCCTGGTCATTTTGTGATAATATTTTGAGTGACTTTTTCACATTTGTCAAGATTTATTGTACAGCCATCTCCTATAGCTAAATAACATCATCATTACTTTATAAAATTTACGCGTATCTTTCTGAATACATGTGTACATATGCACAATAATATGTACATTTACTAATACACAAAAATATATATACTTTCTATGCTTCATTTGCTTAAGGAAATATAGATAATTATCTCTTCCCCAGTCTTCCCACCTGAAATTATAAATACTTTTTTCTAGCGGTTCATAACACAATTATTTTTAAATCCACCATCTGAGAAATCACCATACTCCAATATAAAGGTGGCAAATTACAAAAGCATTAAAATAAAATATTCAATATAAAAACCATGTATTTTCAACATGTTTTAGATACCTTGAAAGAAGGTAGCATACATACAAAAGTAAATATGACGAAGTCCTCATTCGATTTTAATTTACACTCTGTGACCAAGAAGATAACATGAATAAAAAAGAATGACACAATTAGAATAAAATTTTCTATGAACTAAAGCTTGCAAAATGAAACACTGATTTTAAATTTGTTCTAGAAATGATTCTGTGTTTGGTGTATAAATTATTGGACAAAAACGATTAATTTATGTAGGCTGTTTGAATAATACATTGATAAATTCAAGTATTAAAATTATGAGCATGCAATTGAATATATTAAATTAGTGCCACCAGTAAGCAATTTCTTTCTTTTCTTTTCTTTTCTTTTTTAATAAGTAGATAGTCAAATAAGGCAGTAAATAATTATCCAAATAATTAAAATTCAGCTACAATATAATCTCAAAACGTTATGTTAGGACTCTAAGAGTATCATTGACTATTCTTCTACTAATTAAAATAGATCCCGAATAATAATGTTTAATTACTTGCAAGGCTTATTGATTTTTAATTTTTGAAAAGACAATAATTAGAGTATCATCTAGGTATCCATACTAAATGTCTGTTCCACTTCAAATATAATTAACCTAACTTGTTAATTCTTTTTAACTTATTTTCATGCTGGTTCTATGTATCTGTTTGGCCGTATATTGCTTTAGATAAAATATAGAATGACATTACATTTTCCAAATTGTATCTTTGTCATATTTGTGAACAAATAGAAATGTAAAGAAATAATGGTAACTTAATCTATATAACTGTTTACAAGTTTCTACTAAATAAAAGTCTTAACTACAAAAGATTTCAGGTGTGTTTAATACAAAATTACATATTGAATATCTGAAATTATTCACCATTTTTTTTCTTTCAACAATATGTGAACCTTCTGGAGAAGTTGACTATTAGGACAACTCTATAGAGGATCTATTTTTTAAAATCTGGTATTGACTCTTTGGGAAATCAGCTAAAAACATTTCTCAGGACATTTATTGGCTTTAATGTGCAAACAATTAAATAAGAGATCCTGAAAGTTCCCTTTAGCTTTTCTGTGATTTTATAAGCACTTTTTATTTATTTTGATTTAATAATATCTGTTGCCAATAAGAACAATAATCAAACTAACAGTAGTCTCTAGCTCCAAATGCTCGAGGAATCAGGAAAGTTACTTAGACAGTTTTACCAGTTTTACCAGGAGAGGGAGAAGTGTGACCTGATAATCAGATCCATTCACTCATGTATTCAAAACATAGTTATAACTGATGCTTGTTGTAGATGCTCAAGATACAGCAGTGCACACTGTCTTTGCTTTTAGTGAGCTTCTATAATTTTGAAAGAGACAAACTTCATAAGCAGAAAAACGCATACTTAACATATAGCAATAATCTATGGCATGAAGGAACATAATGAGAAATGAGATTGGGAAGACCCTCTCTGAGGGATATAACAAGGCAGAAACCTAAATTAAATGAGGGGAGAAACCATGCAATGATCTAGAGAACCAAGATGTTCCTTGGAGAGACAAGCTGTGTATTTTTCTGGATCAGCAAGAAGCTGAATATCACAGGGGAAGAAAAGTAGAGAAATGAAGTTAGAGAAATAGGTAGGGCTGTGGTGATGGGCAACTACTAAAGGATCAGAGCAGGAGAGTATTGTAATTGGGGTTATTGTTTTCAAATATCACTTTATTTTCTGCTTTGAAAATAACTGTAGAAGATTGAAAATAAAACCAGGAGAATTACTTAGAAAACTGCCACAGTAGTCCTTGGAATGTGTGGACACAACTTATATAAGACCAGTAGGATAAGCTCTGGTGGTATAACTCACTCAGGTTCTATCAGATGCCCACATACATTAAAAGGATCAATATCTCAGAGTAACTGCAACAGGTGTTCCAGCACCAGAATAAGAAAATCTGATTAGATTAGAATAGAGGTTGTGAGAGTTAATTAAGTTTAGCTTGCATTTTAAATATGCCAACAGAGTGTATTGTGGAATTAGAAATGGAACAAGCATGGGAGAGAGAAATTAAAGGTGACACCAGGGTTTGGGACTTGAACAAATTATCATAGGATGTATTCATTTCTGAGCTTGAGAACCCTGGATAAAAGCAGGTTTGGGACAGGGTGTGGAAATCAAGAGTTCTGTTGTTGACAGTCAATGCTGAGATTCCTGTAAGACATTCAAGTGAGAATTTTAAAATTGGTAATTAGACATGTGACTCAAGGGAGATGAATATTTTAAGTCGTAAATCATTAGCATACATATGGTATTTGAATCTATGAGAGTGGATAAGGTATATCTAGAATTCATATAGATTACACGATTCCTAATCCTGGTTGCCCTTTGGAATTACCTTAGGTATTATAAGTAATACTAATGCCAAGTTATACCCTAGAGTTTCTGATTTAATTGTCCTGTCTATAGAGCCTAGACATCTAGCTTGGGTCCTATCAGCTGCCCATGTACATTAAGAGTCAAAGGCGCAGCCACTAGTAGAGGAGATGTAGACGTAGATGCAGGAATGCAGACGTAGATGTAGAGATGTAGATACATTTAAGTAGATGGAGAAGAGAGGACATGTGAAAATCAAGCCTTCAGGCATTCCAATATAGAGAGACAAATACATGTTCTAGCAAAAGAGACTATGGAATAGTCACCCCATGAAGAAAGAAAATGGCTTTACACTGTGTTCAGTGGGCAATGAAGAAAGCATTTCCAGAAGGAGGGAGTGGTTCAGTTTATGGAATGCTTCTGAGGACTCAGTAACTGATGATCAATATTATTGGCTGTCAGAGTAAATTAGTAATTTTTTAGTATTTGAAGAAAATAATCCCTTTTGTCTAATGAGTTTTTTTTTCAATATTCAGGAGTAGTACATTTCATGTTTTTATAAGTTTTTTTTAATCTTTATACTATTTAGATGACTTTATATCTTTTCTACTTAGTCATTATTTATTCTCCTTTACTGAGTAATGGGTTCATCTTGATCATATTCCCTTTAGGATGTTTACTTCTGTATTTCACAGGTGAGATTGTTCTAAATGTTCTGTGTTTAAAGATGTATTTGTTAGATTTTGTAAATCAAATTTTAAACTACATTGGCAGGTTAATTCTAAAGTAATGAGAGAAGTAATAGAAAATTATTATGGCTACAGCCTGTACTGTACTAACTCAGAAGTCCATAGCTGTGAGTGAGAAGGGTCTATAAGCATTTTGGTGAGATAGGGTAGTGAAGGCCATAGTGAGATTCAGACTCATGTCTGTTAGTTCATGACAGAACTGCTCCTAAGAATAACCAGCTTTTCTTAGAGTCGTATCAATGCAGTTGGTAATTTCTTCCAGAACATTGATAGAACCTCATGTTCTATAGATGAGATAATTTAGTGTCTGATTTTCTTTGTTTACAGCTCAAATTTGGGGTTGACATCATGTCAACAACCAAAATTAGAAATGAACATGAACATCAATAACTTAACATTATTATTTCTGACATTTAACATTACAGCTATTGACATCTTGAATAATTTTGCTAAGGCATTAACTTTTTAAAAGTCAAATTAATACTTAGGAAACTTCTCATAGTCTTTATTATATTGTGCATTATTATTGTTTTAATATGAGGATAAAAATTGACTAATATTCAGTGCTTAAAATGAAAACCTTTAAGTGTGAACATGCTTTTGAGGAGTTTAATCAATTATTTCTTTTATGTTCATCCTTAAGTATTTTTTAGTATTTTTTTTAGGTTCAAGGGTACATTTATAGGTTTGTTATATAAGTAAATTTGTGCCACAAGAGTTTGTGTTTCAGATTATTTTGTCACCCAGATACTAAACCTAGTAACCAATAGTTATTTTTTATTTATTTATTTTTTTTCTGATTTTATCACTCCTCCCACCCTTTACACCTAGGTAGGTCCCAGTGTCTGTTGCTCCCTCTTTGTGTCCTTGAGTTATCGTTATTTATCTTCCACTTATAAGCCAGAACATGTGGTATTTGGTTTTCTGTTCCTGTGTTAGTTTGCTAAGGATAATGGCCTCCATCTACATTCATTTTCCTGCAAAACACATGCTCTCATTATTTTTATGGCTGTATAGTATTCCATGATATATATGTACCACATTTTCTTTATCCCATCTGTCATTGATGCACATTTAGGTTGAGTCCATGTCTTTTGTTGTTCATTATTATTAAAACTAAATCCTTCCTTGTTAAATATGTATTTACAGTGAATGGATTTTTTAAAACGTGCCCTTCACAGACTATTTTCCAAAACATTCAAAATCTCCCATAACAAAAATGTCTGTATACTTTCCAGCACTTTTAAAAGTTGACTTTAAATACAATAAAAAGAAAAGCTCCCCTATCATCTATCTATCATCTATCCATCTATCTATCTATCTATTAATCTATCTATCATCTGTCCATATGCCTGTCTTCCATGATCTGCTATAATTAGGCATTTTTTTCCAATGTATGTTGGTTAATGACCAAAACCTGAGCATTATTAAGCTCATGTTTAGTAACTTAGATGCTCTAAGTTCTAGGGAATAGAATAAATGAAATTTCACTTATTTGGCATAACATATAGTAGTTTTAACAAATATTACACTAATTTGTACCAAAAACATAATGGTTGCAAAATAAAAACACTAAGCAATATGTCCTACTTAATGGTTTGTGACAGATCTGGTAGCACAGGGAAAACAAAAGTTTGATGCTCAGTTAGAATGAAGTAAATTGATTTGTGTGCATAATATAATGGTGAGTACACATAGTTTATAGTTTTTACGAGAATTAGATTGGCCTATGTCAATTACTGGTTTCTAGTGAAATGAAAATAGGCTTGATATTAAATTGTAATGAATTTATCTATTGTGATATTTTCTTTCATTGAAATATGCAAAAGTAAATCTCAATAATTAGGAACATCATTTAAAAAAATAATTCCAACTGAAAAAAATAAAAACTGTTTTTTAAATTTTACCCTTTTCTGTATGAAATACACAGTATCTATAAAAGAATGAATATATATATTCACTCATGTGTATGTAGATAGAGATAGAGAAATCTTAATGTCCTTTGTCTTTGATAAAAACCTCTAAAAAATGACAGTGTATTTCCTTGGGTAATTTATGACGGTTTTTCCCATTCTAATCTTCCGCATCAAAATCCCACTACCCAGACAAAAAGGGTCTTATGTTGCAAAAATTTACTCTACACACACACACTTTCTCTCTCTCTCTCTCTCTCTCTCTCTCTCTCTCTCTCTCTCTCTCTCAACATACTTAAGGCAGACTTAACACACTTACATTAAAAGAGAAATAACTATGGCTTTGATATGCTTGAAGTAAACATATTACCTCACTTTTCATATCTAAACATGGCTACACTAATTTTGGCAAGGTTGCTTGTAGGCAATGGCATGTAAAGGCTAAGAGTAAACTCTGGAGTCAAATGAGTCTAGCTATGAATTCCAGCTTGCTGTTAACTGGAGTTACTTATTCTCTCTGAATGTATTTTTTTTCGTGAGAGCATTGAGTTATTTTTAGGCTTAAATCACATAATGTAAGTAAAAGGCAAAGCAAATTGCCTGTCACATAATGAGGGATCAGTAAATTTTAGTGATTATTACTTTTATTGAGACTGCACAACAGCCTTGCTAATGTCTCTGTAGATCCTCGATATTCAAAGAGCAATACAGTTAGCAATCAGGTGGTTCTGAAGATCAAATGAGACAGCTACATATAAAATATTTCATTCAGGATCTGGCACATTTATCAGTCCTTTTTCACTACCTTGCCTTTGACCTTCAGCTAAGTCAGAATACAGAATAGTGTTTTACTATATCCAAATTTTGGAGAAAAATAGGCATATTATTTTAATTGCAATCATTTCACAGTTGGTTTCATAACTGATATTACAAAATAATAGAAAAAATATTCCCATTCTGATTCCCAAAAAATAGAACACATATTGCCTGAATTCAACAAGGGATCATTAAATTATTTTCATGGGTCATTTTTTAATGCAAAGAGAGGCACAAAAATATTTTTACTCTTTTTTAACCAAAGTTGGGTTGCAGTGATTTCATTCTTGTTTGTTGCAGTTTCAAATATTTGTTTTATAGCAGTAGAGGTTATATGTAAATGCATTTGTACTGCCATTGGTGTCATATTTAAATCAATTTCTGTCCTTTGGTGTTTTTTGAGCTTAGTTCTTTATCCTACAAACCCTTCTGATTTCAAAACCTGGCAAATTCCTTGTGGAAAAAGCTGTTCCTGTGTTTACTGCAGGATTCCTTCTTCTGGTAGCACTTCGTCTTCTATGTGTTGTGGCTGCAATATATTCCCTTCTGATTTCCTGTCCAGCCCACAGTTTCCTGATGTTCAATAAATGTCAGTTTTGCCTTGTAGTAAACACCAGGTGTGTGCTGAGAATCTTCTAGCTTTCAACCTGCTGCACAAGCTCTCGCCACCCAAACTGTGCTGGTTTCTTTTTTCCCAGTTAAGTACTTCTGCATCAACAATACCTCATCTTCAGCCCATGCTCAGAAGCAGCCAAATACTACAGGGAGAAAATGGCTGTAATCATGGATCAAGTAGAAAGGACTTTTTACAGAAATTATTTCTAGTTTCTATCACTTCTAGTTCCCTGCTGTCCTTAACAATATTATTTTTGGTTTATTTCCCCTTCCTAGTTTTTGAAGGAAGAATAGTAATCTACTCTGTACTACTATATTCTACTCTGAATTAGAAGTCTTTTATCAATTTTAAAAATATATTTCTAACATTCTATATTAAAATTAAATTATTACTTTGATAATTGTTTTTCTGAGGGAAAAATCTACCATATTAATATTTCAAAAGTGTAAATTCATGTTCCAAGAAGAGTTAAGATTATTGATTTTGATCTTATTTAGAATTTTTATTTGTTCCTTTTGAAATAAATTAGTTGATGCTGCACTAGAGAATCATGCTGAGTTGCTTCCAATGAAAACTAAATTCTATAGAAAACAACCATGCTTAAAAGTGTAATTATTTTAAATAAAATCCAAATAGACTCTTCTTAATTCTATAGTTAAAAAACTAAAAGTCCTTTCAGTAAGTGGACTTTTAATATATGATCAGAATAATGTTTTACCATATGCAAATTACTTTTAATATGTGGACTTGACATTAAAGGTGTGACTAAACACCTTTAAAGAGCAATTATGACATTTAATAAAAGTGGTTAGCATTTAAAAATACTGCTATATTCTACATTTTATAGTTGAGGTTTGAGAAAGCATAAGTCTTGTTAACCCTCTAAATATGCATTTATTATTCCCTTATTTGATTCATGTTCAGATTTTAAGAACAGAGTAATCTCTGATTATTTACTTTGTATATAAGAACAGTGTTAAACTCCACTTGCAGTCTTTCATCTGCATTTTCTTCATTGTCGTACCTACAGGAAGAATAAAACAAACAGTAGTATCTTAGAGTTAAAGGATCATATATTTTCAGGCCTGTTTCTTCCATGTCTTTCTTTGCATATAAAGATACAAGTAAGTTTTATAGACTTATAGAAACTCTGTATCCCTTGTGGAATAAATTAAATTCTGCTCATGCAGAATAATGTTCTACCTTATTTTCCCTTTGACTCAAGAAAAACTAATATGATTTACAAGTGGAAACAAATGTGCTTAATGGAAGTTTCAAAATTTAGTCTCTTTCTGGCCCAAGATAGTGTTCTATCCTATTGGCAGAAAATAAGCTGGATACAATATCAAAGAATCATAGAAATACTAGTAAAATCTCTCTAACAGTGATGAAGGCATGAATATTAAGAACGTTAAGATTTTCTTTAAAAAAAAAAAAGGAAAAAAGGAAGAAAGAAACAATAATAAAATAAAAAATAAAAAAGAATGAAGGAGAAGAAGAAAGAGGAAGAGGAAGAGGGAGAGAGAACGGGGGTGTTGCTTTATTG
Source organism: Saimiri boliviensis (assembly GCF_048565385.1). Classification (NCBI taxonomy): domain Eukaryota; kingdom Metazoa; phylum Chordata; class Mammalia; order Primates; family Cebidae; genus Saimiri; species Saimiri boliviensis. The sequence goes on along the minus strand of NC_133452.1, from coordinate 119,395,297 downwards.
CCTGGGCTAGAATGCAGTCTAAAAATGGGTATGCCTATAATTGTGCTTAATAATAGAGATATAAAAAAAATGAGGAAAGAAAATAACAAACAAGCAGCCAACCAATATTTCATTTAAACCTGTAAGTAGGTATGATGTGGTACTGATAAGAGTGTATATTTTGTGTATTTAAAGTGGAGAGTTCTGTAAATGTTAACTGAGTTTACTTGTTCCAGATCTGAGTTCAAATCCAGGATATCATTGTTGATTTTCTGTCTCATTGATCTGTCTAATGTTGACGTTTAAGTCTCCCACTATTATTGTGTGGGAGTCTAAACCTCTTTATAAGTCTTATATATCTGGGTATTCCTCTATCGGATGCGTATATATTTAGGATCTTTAGCTCTTCTTGTTGCATTGATCCTTTTATCATTATGTAATATCCTTCTTTGCTTCTTTTGATCTTTGTTGCTTTAAAGACTATTTTATCAGAAGCAAAAATTGCAACTCCTGCTTTTTATTTATTTATTTATTTATTTATTTATTTATTTATGCTCTCCATTTGGTTGGTAAATCTTTCTCCATCCCTTTGTTTTGAGTCACTGTGTGTCCTTGCATGTGAAATGGGTCTGGATGCAGCATACCGATGGGTTTTGGCTTTTTATCCAATTTGCCTGTCTGTGTCTTTGGATTGGGGGATTTAGTCGATTTAAATTTAGAATTAATAATAATATATGTGAGTTTAATACTGCCATTTAATGTTAGCTGGCTGTTTTGCCCAGTAGTTGATGTAAATTCTTGATTATGTAGATGTTCTTTACTTTTTGGTATTTTTTAGAAAGGCTGATACTGGTTGTTCCTTTCTATGTGTAGTGGTTCTTTCAGAAGCTCTTGTAAAGCAGGCCTGGTGGTGATGAAGTCTCTGAGTGCTTGCTTGTTCACAAAAGATTTTATTTTTCCTTTGCTTATGAAGCTTAGTTTGGCTGGATGTAAAATTCTGGGTTGAAAGTTCTTTTCTTTAAGGATGTTGAATATTGGCCCTTACTCTCTTGTGGCTTTTAAGGTTTCTGCTGAGAGATCTGCTGTGAGTCTGACAGGCTTCCCTTTATGGGTAACCTGACCTTTCTCTCTAGCTGCCCTCAGTATTTTCTCCTTCATTTCAACCGTGGTGAATCTGGCGATTATGTGCCTTGAGGTTGGTCTTCTTGAGGAATATCTTCGTGGTGTTCTCTGTATTACCTGGAGTTGAATATTGTCCTGGCTTGCTAGATTGGGAAAGTTTTCCTGAAAAATATCCTGAAGCATATTTTCCAGCTTGGATTTATTCTCTTCTTCACATTCAGCTATGCCTATTAAACATAGATTAGGTCTTTTCACATAGTCCCATATTTCTTGGAGACTTTGCTCATTCCTTTTCATCCTTTTTTCTCTAATCTTGTCTTCTCATTTTATTTCATTAAGTTGGTCTTCAACCTCTGATATCTTTTCTTCTGCTTGATCAATTCAGCTGTTAAATCTTGTGCATACTTGTGTTGTGTTTTTCAGCTCCATTAATTCACTTACATTTCTCTCTAAATTGTGTATTCTTGTTAACATTTAATCAAACCTTTTTTCAAAGTTCTTAGTTTCTTTGCATTGGGTTAGAACAAGTTATTTTAACTCACAGAAGTTCCTTATCATCCACCTTTTCAAGCCTGCTTCTGTTAATGGAACGCACTCATTCTCCATCAGCCCTTGTTCCGTTGCTGATGAGGAACTGTGATCCCCTCTAGAGGGAGAGGGGTTCTGATTTTGAGTATTCTCAGCCTTTTTAGGCTGCTTTCTTCCCTTCGTTATAGATTTATCCACCTGTGGTCATTATAATTACCGACTTTCTAATTAGGTTTCTGAGTGGACATCCAACTTATTGATACCCAGCACTAAAATCTGAGCAACCCACTGCACCAGCCAAAACAGCAGTGTTAAGACTGATGGTACTTTTCTGACTCTGCACCAGGAACCGCTGCACCAAGTCGGCGGTGAAACCGCCTCGCCCGCTACTGGGAATCTCCTGGTGCGTGAGCAACAAAAATTCCTCTGAAAGTGTGGCATCCTCTTTTTCTCTGTGCTTTCACTGGGGGCTACAATCCTGAGCTGCTAGTGATCAGCCATCTTGAATCTCTCCCCGGAATGTTAAGATTTTCAAGCTAAAACGTTGGATCCTTAGAATTCCCAGCTAGAAGGGCTGCTTCTAACTTTTTGCTAAAGTTCCTTTAAAAATTATGTATATTTTGGTTGTTATAAATTATTGAGATAGTGTTGAAAAAGGACATTTTGTTAAGTACATCAAACAAAAAGTAATGACTGACCACCTTTAAACAATCAAACAAAAATAAAATTTTCTTTAGAACAATTGCTTTTAACTAAAAGTTATATGTCACAAAATCACTCTTTATCAGTTATTCTTCAATTTATTTTTCTCTCACCTTTCTTACTACTGTTATTGTGCTGTTTAGATACTGCATTTTTTACAAATTGAAGGTTTGTAGAAACACTGCATCAAGCAAACCTATCAGTGACATTTTTTCCAACAGTATTTGCTCACTTAGGATTTCTGTGTCATATTTTGGTAATTTTTATAATACTTAAAACTTTTTCATTATTATTATATCTGTTTTGGTGACTGATAAGTGATCTTTGACATAACTATTTTAATTGTTTTGTGGTGCCACAAAAGGTCCCCAAAAACATGGTCATCTTAATCCATAAATGTCATATGTGTCCTCACTGATCTATAGCCTGACCATTCCTGTATTTAGGACTGCCTCTCTTTAGTTCTCCTTATTCCCTGAGACACAGCAATATTAAAATTAGGTCAAATAATAACCCTATAATGGTTTCTGAGTGTTCAAATAAAATAAAGAGTTAAAATAAAAGAAACCCCTTCTCTACTGAAAATACGAAAATTAGCCAGACATGGTGGCAGGTGCCTGTAATCCCAGCTACTCAAAAGGCTGAAGCAGGAGAAGCACTTGAACTCGAGAGGTGGAGGTTGCAGTGAGCCGAGATCATGTCATTACACTCTAGCCTGGGACAGAATAAAATTGTCTCAAAATAAAAAGAAAAAAGTTGGAAGCTAGCAAAGGTTACTTTATGTGAGGTTCAAGGAATGAGCCATCTCCATAACATAAAATTGCAAGGTGAAGCAGCAAGTGCTCATTCAGAAGCTACAGCAAGTGCTGATCAAATAGTATGAAGGGAATTAAAAGGATGTGGATAGAACTCTCAAAGCATCTGCTATAAACTTTAATATTATTATCAGAGTGTATGTATGAGAGAGAGAGAGAGAGTATGTGTGTGCGTGCGTGTGTGTGTGTGTGTGTGTGTGTATAAAATATACCATCAATACATCCTGGTCTTGAAATGAAGAGGGTTTAGGAAGACCCAAATAATCCCAACATGGTCAAATAAGATATTAGCAAAATATCTAGTTAAGAACATTGATGAAAGGGTCAGATAAATTTTAACACATTTTAGCAATAAAATATTTTCTAATGAAGGTATGTACATGTTTTTAGAAAAAAAATGATAATGCACACTTAATAGACTACATTATAGTGTTAGGATACTTTTATATGCACCAGGAAACCAAAAAATATGTGACTTGCTCTATCACAATGTTTGCTTTATTGTGGTAATCTGAAACTGAATCTAAAATATCTCCAAGATATGCTTATAATTTTTGGAAGATCTATCAGGCAACCATGGAGATTACCTTTGGCACATTGTTGCCAAAAGCAATCTTGGGTCCTGAAGACAATAACCAAGTATTACTTACCTCTGGACTTATTATGTAAGATAATTGACTCTCTCAATTAACCCTTAATTTGAACTGATACAGAATAACAGACCTCAAAGTGTTGACATAATCAGTAGAGGAAGCAGGGCAGTGAGGAGCCCTCTGCTCAAAGCTGTATAAAATTTGTTACTAACTCTCAACTATTGCAGTAATCCCTTCTTGTGCTGCTCTAAGGGCATACCTGAAACTGGGTAATTTAAAAAGAAAAGAGGTTTAGTTGGCTCACAGTTCTACATAGCTGAGGAGGCCTCACAATTATAGCTGAAGGCAAATGATGAGAAAAGTCACATCTTACATGGTTGCAGGCATGAGAATTATGTAGGGGAATTTCCCTTATTAAAACTGTCAGATCTCATGAGACTTATACAGAATCATGAGAACAGTATGGTAAAGAACCACACCCCATGATTCAGATTACATCCTATGAAGGACCTCCCATGACACATGGGAATTAGGGGAGCTACAATTCAGACGAGGCTTGGATAGGAACACAGCCAAACTATATCATTCTGCCTCTCACCCCTCTTAAATCTCATGTCATCACATTTTAAAATCAATCCTGCCTTCCCAACAGTCCAGCAAATTTTTAACTCATTTCAGAATTAACTCAAAAGTCCACAATCCAGTCTCAACTGAAACAAAGCAAGTACCTTCCATCTAAAGGCCTGTAAAATCAAAAGCAAGTTAGTTACTTCCTAGATACAGTGGGATATACCCATTCCAAATGGAGAAACTGGCCAAAACAAAGGGGTAACAAGCATCATGCAAGTCTGAAATCCATTAGAGCAGTCATTAAATCTTAAAGTTCCAAAGTGATCTCCTTTGACTCCATGTCTCACATCAAGGTCACACTGGTGCAAGACGTAGGCTCCTATGGCCTTGGGCAGCTTGACCTCTGTGGCTGTGTGAGGTACAGCTCCTCTCTCATCTGATTTCATGTGTTGGCAATGAATGTCGGCAGGTTTTCCAGGTAGCCGGTGCAAGCAGTTTCTGAATCTACAATTCTGGACTCCGGAGAAGGAAGTCTCTCTTTTTACAGCTTAACTGGGAAGTACCATAATGATGACTCTGTGTAGTGGCTCCAACCCAACATTTTTATTCTGCACTGCACTAGCAGAGGTTCTCCATGAGAGCCCAACCCCTGTAGCACACTACTGCCTGGAAATCCAGGTGTTTCTATAAATCCTCTAAAATTTAGGCAAAGATTCTCAAACCTAATTTCTTGACTTCTGTGTACTCACAGGCCCAACACCACATGTAAGCTGCCAAGGCTTGGGGCTTGCACAGTTTGAAGCAACAGCCTGAGCTCTACATTGGCCCCATTTAGCCATGGCTAGAACACAGAGCACCAAGTCCGGAGACTTCACAAAGCATCAAGGTCATGGACATGGCCCATGAAACCATTTGTTCCTCTTAGGCCTCTTTGCGTGCCATGGGAGGAGCTGCCTTGAAGATCTCTTTTGTGCCCCTGAGACATTTCCCCACTCCCCACCCTTGTCTTCATGATTAACATTTGGCTTCTTGTTACTTATGCAAATTTCTGCAGCATGCTTGAATTTCTTCTCAATAAATGGGCTTTTCTCTTCTGTTGCATCATTGGGCAGCAAATTTTCCAAACTTTTATGCTCTGCTTTCCATTTAAACGTAAGTTACAATTCCTAACCATTTCTTTGTAAACACATATAACTGAATGCTTTTAACTGTACCGAAGTAACCTCTTGAACACTTCGTCCTTTAGAATTTCTTCCTCCAGATGCCCTAAATCATCTCCTTCAAGTTCAAAGTTCAGAAATCTCTAGGGAAGGGCAAAATGCCACAAGTCTCTTTGTTGAAACATAGAGTCATCTTTGTTCCAGTTCCCAAGTTCCTCATCTCTATCTGAGACCACCTCAGGCTGGACTTTATTGTCCATATTAGTATGAGCATTTTGGTTAAAGCCATTCAACCACTCTCTAGGAAGTTCCACACTTTCCAACATCATCTTGTCTTCTTGAGAGCCCTCCAAACAGTTTCAACCTCTGCCTGTTACCCAGTTCCAAAGTCACTTTCACATTTTGGGGTATCTTTACTGCAGCACCCCACTCTACCCATAATAATTCTTTTTTCATGCTGCTCACAATGGCATATCCAAAACTTGGTAATTTATCAAAGGAAGAGGTTTAACTGACTCATAGTTCCACATAGTTGGGGAGGCCTCAAATTCTGGCTAAAGGCAAATGAGGAACAAAGTTGCAACTTACATGGTGGCAAGCAAGAGAGATTATGTAGGGGAACTCACTTTATAAAATATCAGATCTAGTGAGACTTACTATCATGGGAACAGCATGGAGAAGACACACCCCCATGATTCAATTACTACCCCAAGATTCCTTCCCCTAAAAGGTGGAAATTATGGGAGCTACAATTCAAGGTGAGATTTTGGTGGGGACACAGTCAAACCATATTAACTATACGTTTAAATTGTCGTGTAACTTGAGACCCAAAATGTATATTCATAAATGCTTTAATATAACATGAAGTGATAGAAAAAATTCAGAACATTAACTTGTATAGGCTTTTGGAAAGTCATACAAAGAGGAAGGGAAAAATAGAAAAACTATATCTGGTCTTGAATAATCAGCATTCTCTGGAAATAGTTGTCAGTAAATAGACATAGCTGTGGTCTGTTGGGGTGAAAGCACAGCAGGGCCAGTGTGCACAGAGATAGTAAAGGGATTTTAGAGGATGTTGGTAGAACCTGGTAGAATCTACGTAACTTTTATTAATAGAAGATTGTGTGTATGTGACTGTGTATATGCATACAAAAAGACCATAAATACTTCCTTTCTTTGATATGAAACTGGTTTATGAAAGACATCAGGTCATGCTGACATGATCAAATAAGGCATTAAAAATCAGAAATGAAAAATTCATTCTGGATGAACATGGGAATGATCTCGAAATGTGCTCAATGATTATTTGCCAAATAAACTCGTGAATGAACAATAATTAGGTACTTACTTTATCATCCCAATCAGCTTTAACTCTACTGGAGGCAAGAATACTGCATCCCTCATGGGTGACATCTGTTGCAATGCACTTTCTACTGTTAGAATGTTTTACACATAGTTTAAAAATATGCTAAAGCTCTTTTTACCTAAGTATGACCTTCAAATTCCCCTGTTATAGCCCATTTTTTATTGCTGTAATAATGTCTGAAACTGAGCAATTTACTAAGGAAAAAAAGTTATTTATTACAGTTAATGGAAGCTGGGGCTTCTAAGATTGAGAAGTAACATTCAGTGATAGCATTCATGTTGGTGGGGTCTCTCTGTGGTTTCCTGAAGCAGTACAGGGCACCACAAGGCATGGGGCTGAGTATGCTAATGTGCTAGTTCAGCTATCTCATCCTCTTCTTATTAAACTGTCAGTTTCCTTCTCATGGTAACCCATTCATTCATTAACCCTTCATCCACTAATTCATGAATAGATTAATTCATTCAAGAAGGCAGAGCCTTTGTGATCCAAACACCTCTTGAAGGTCCTCCTGACAATAATGCCGTAAAAGAGATTGAATTTTAACAGGCGTTTCCTCCTAGCTCCTTTTGCCTTAACTGTGAATTCAGAAATCTGTAATTAGGGAAGCCCCTAAAGACAAAGGGGAGGACAGAATCAAGTATTATCAGTAAAACAGACTTCTGAGCCTGTTTGCATGGATAACTTCTTACTTTTCCATACTCAGCTGAGTGCAAAGTGGTATCTTGGTGCCACAGGAAGAAGGGATATAATTTAAAATAAACCACTGTTTAAGTTATTTTAGATTCTGGATATTAGCCCTTTGTCAGATGGGTAAATTGAAATTAAAAAAAAAAACATCAAAAACTGGGTGAAGGATATCAACAGATGCTTTTCAAAAGAAGACATTTACACAGCCAACAAACATATGAAAAAAAGCTCAGCATCACTGGTCATTAGAGAAATGCAAATCAAAACCACATTGAGATACCATCTCATTTCCAGTTAGAATGGTGATCATTAAACAATCTGGAGACAACAGATGCTAGAGAGGATGTGGAGAAACAGGAACACTTTTACACTGTTGGTGAGAGTGTAAATTAGTTCAACCATTGTGGAAGACAGTGTGGCGATTCTTCAAGGATCTAGAAATAGAAATACCATTTAACCCAACAATCCTATTACTGGGTATATACCCAAAGGATTACAAATCATTCTATTGTAAACACACATGCATACATATTTGTCATGCAGCACTGTTGACAATAGCAAAGGCTTTGAACCAACCTAAATGCCAATCAGTGATCGACTGGATAAAGAAAACATGGCATATGTACCTCCCATGGAATACTATACAGCCATAAAAAAGGATGAGTTAATGTCCTTTACAAGGACATGAATGAAGCTGGAAACCATCATTCTCAGCAAACTGACACAAGAACAGAAAACCAAACACAACATGTTCTTACTCATAAGTGGATGTTGAACAATGAGAACACCTAGACACAGGGAGGGAAACATCACACACTGGGGCCTGTTGGGGTTTGTGGGTGTAGGGGAGGGATAGCATGGGATGGGGGATTTGGGAAGGGATAACATTAGGAGAAATATCTAATGTAGATGATGGGGAATGGATGCAGCAAACTACCATGGCATGTGTATACCTATGTAAAAATCCTGCACAATCTGCACATGTACCCCAGAACTTAAAGTATGATAATAAAATAAACCACTGTTACCACCTTTATGTTTTACATACATTGTATTATTTTTATCTTGTCACAGTAAACAAGAGTAAAGAAGCATGTATGACTTTAGTGGTTTTACATGCAGCAAACTCAGTGCAGGTTAAAGGTGTGCAGGTAATGTTTTACAGAAGTTTGATTTATTATATAGAAAGTATATCTTTGCTTTTGTAGAAGCTGCAGCTAACATCAAGTAATCAATGCATTTGATGAAGAATAGTTCTGCTTTCTAAAATCATAACAATTTGAAGAATTGTAAATCAGTCTATTAAGGAAATGAAAATGATAAATGAATAAGTGATAAAAATGGCATCACATTTTCTCCACCATACATTCACATAAACATGTTCATTTAAATATAAACCCAAAATAGAATATTAAATAGAATAATACATTAAATTTACATATTAAAGAAGTAATTTTTTAATTAACATTGTAATTTTGTATTCAATATAATAGGAGTATAAAATTCTATTTTTTAAGTATAAATCTGTGATTTGTTGTTGTTGTTGTTGTTAAAATTTCTCCCAATGTTTCTACTAAGATTAGTCAGATCTAAAGACTATAGGCTGGGAGTGATGGCTTATGTCTGTAATCCCAGTGCTTTCAGAGGCCAAGGTGGGAAGATTGTTTGAGTTCAGGAATTAGAGGCTGCTCTAGTGAGCTATGATTACGCCATGTTTACTATGATCACTTCAGTCTCGGTGACAGAGGGAGACCCTGTCTCTTAAAATAAATAAATAAATAAATAAACAAAGAAAAAGATGACTTTCTTAAACAAAAATTGATTACCATTGATTTTATTAGATAATATATTAGACTGTAATATATGGCCATAATAAAATGCACCTACAATATTATGAGAACAGAAGAGATCATATCTCATAGAGTATCTTGCAACTACACATTGTTTGACTCTGGCTTCACCTCTTGGGTATGGCTACAAACATTTATTGTGGCTTGAAACATGTGTACTTTTGGGTTTTGCTTTTCTTCATGTACTATTTTCCAGGATCAGCTTTGCATAACTGGCTCTGTCCATTTCTGGCTGTTTCTAACTACCAGTCTGACTCCTATAGCCTGGTGTTTCGGAACCTCAGCCTGCAGCAACTGGACTCTGATAAGCCAGTAAAGCTGCTCCTAAGGAATTCTCCATAGTTTGGAATGGCACCTGGAATACCAATCTCACATTCTTTATTTCTTAGTAGTCTTTGTAGGAGACCTACTGAATGCTCTCAGAACCCATAAGTCACTGGTTAAAGATTCTCTGAAGGAGCTAAAGGAAGCCTTCCTCTGAGGATACAGAAATGCTTTTATAACTATTTCCTACTTTAGGCTTCTTTACTTAGAACTACTCTGATGGGGTCTAAAATATGAAAATAATGATGCAACCTATATGTGTAATTCAAAATTATAGTACTATTGAACTATAAAATAAATGTTAGGAAGATCAGTAAAATTGTAAGCTTTCCTGATAATACTTTATAATAATAGTTTATATTTTCATATTACTTACATGTATCTATAATGTATTTTAATTATTTCTTGAGTATCCCTTTCACTGGCACTTTATACATGTGTTTCATCTACTTCTCATACAATTAAATATTGTTTTCACAATTTCCTGAAGGAGTATTTATTTCTAACAATCTTCTTCAGGTTAAGGATGAGGTCTCACAATTTCTACAGGTGACATATTTTGATTTCTAATGTAAGATATCTAAACTCACATATCTAGGAAATTAAATGTATCCTTCAAACACCAAAATCAATGTGCAAACCTGATGAGCAATTCTAAGTCAAATATGTTACTCATATTCCATGTGACTGAATAAATGGCATTTACCTATAAGAAACTTCACCAGAATAGTTCCGTTATAGTATTTAGTAATTTCAAAAATTACACTTTAATCATAACCTGTTACACAGTGCCATTTACAATCTAGAAAATTTCCATCCTTACGTTTTCCCATCATACCTGGCTTGGTCTCTTCTTGTGATACTCACATGCAATGTTGTACCCTTTCAAAAGCATACTTGGGAAGTTCAGGACACCAGACCATCATTGTTCTCAATTTTTAAATATTTATGTATTTATTTATTTTGAGGCAGGGTCTCACTTTGTTGCCCGAGTTGGAGTGCAGTGGCAACATTATGGCTTACTGCAGCCTCACCTTCCCAGGCTCAAGCAATCCTCCAGTCTCAGACTCCCGAGTACCTGGGACTGCAGGCATGCACCACCACTTCCAGCCAATTGTTTGAGTTTTTATAGAGATAAAGTCTCACCATGTTTGCCTAGACTGATCCGGACTGCTTGGGCTGAAGCCATCCTCCCACCTTGGCCTCCCAATGCTGGGTTTACAGACATAAACCACTGCACCTGGCCTATTGTTCCCACTTCTAAGAGTCATCTACCTATTGCTTACCTAAAGAACTTCAGGTAATTTTCCAAAAAGAAGCAGCACTCTACTCTTTCCCTGAATTTATCTAATTTCCAGGAAAATCACTTGCTCCCTCACATTTATTTATACATATCTATATTTTAGTATACATTAAAATACATTATGTATTTATTCTCTCTGATTGACATCGAAGTCCAGGAGGGTACAGATTTTGCTTTACCAATTTGAATAGCCTCAAAATGAATCACAAGGCCCAGTACATTATTAAATTTCAAATAGGCTTTACCATTTCTCGAGAAATATTCTCAAGAGACTGTCATTCCAGTTTTTGAAATTGTTTCTATTAGTGCTTCTATCAATTGAAATGGCAGTTAAGCACAAAGGTTGACATTCAGAGGCTCTAAAACCAGATTGCCTGAATTTGAAACTCATCTCCAAATGTAGTGTCTATGCCATTCCCAGTAAGTTGTTTATTATGTTTCTGTCACCATTTCATAGCTTTTAAATGGAAATGATTAATAGTACTCACTAAATAGAACTTAAGAAACTACTTGACAACTTTATTAAATTTCTCAACACAATGGTTTGCAAAAATGTAAACTATCAATTAATGTTAATCATTTTAGTATTATTTTTACACAGTAGTAGCAAGGTGTTTATACTGGCAAGTTTTCCTATATTATTTAAAGCAACTTGTTAATTTTACCTTTTTTTTTTTTTTTGGTCCAGTAAATTTGCTTGAGAAAAATCTAGTGTTAAAACCATTTAAATTACATATCGATGTAAACCCTAGTTTTAACAGAAGCGCTAATATTAAAGTTTCATTTATCACAAATTTCATTTATCCCAAATTTGCTGGTGTTTTATAATAGAAAAAGTATCTCTTTCTTTAAAATGAGAGATTTTATTTTATAATTTGCTATACTGTCTGTGATGGGGTCTTTGTGTAATACAATGAATTTACAAATTTAAGTAAAAATCATAGCCTCTAGGTCCTATTTTTCACTCATTTCCCTTAGCATTTCATATTTGCTGTAATTTTATGACCGTTCACAATGTAATTTTATACTGTTTATTAAAATGAAAATAGCCCTCAAGAGATACACCAAGTTAAATGGAATTTTAAAAATGATTTTTGTTGCATTAGGAGAAACTGGAGTCAAAATTATTTCCATAATCATGTTAAGATATAACAGGCCCCTTTATATACATAGTATAAACATTAAACAGTAAAATTTATTTTAAAAATTTGCATGATATTTTACATGCATATATAATTCACAGGTAAAAGTAGATACTGTTAGACAAACAAAAACTAAACAATCTCCAGCAAACTTGCACAAAAATGTATACTAAAAGATAATTCCAATGCCAGATGAAATGACCTTAAAATAGAAGTAAAAAGGTGAATTCAAGCGGATGTTGAATATACATATACATATATATATATATATATATATATATATATATAAAATTGATCCTGTTTTATGTGATAGACAAAATGTATGTGGATTTATAAAGTATATCAGCCCTTAGTGAAATTTATAACCTTTCTATGAACGTTGCATTAGGGAATTCTCATTATTGACTTTGGTGGCTATATAAAATGAAAATAAAAAAGCCTATATTGAAAGACAGGGGAATACCACAGATAATTTATTTGCCAAATAATTTATTAATTTAACACATCTATATGGAGTACCTGCCATACTCCAAGTACTCTAGTAGTTCTGCAGATACAATTGCAAGGAAACTAGTCACACATCTAACCTTCATGGAGTTTACCATCTGTTATGGACAGAAGCGGGTTTCCTACAAATTCATACATTAAAATTATAACCTCTAGTGCTATAATATTGATTATAGTTGAAGAAAGGGCTTTAAAGGGGTTATTTAGTTAAAATAAGTCCTTGGTAGTGAATCCTAGTCAAATCTCTCTGGTGTCTTTAAAAGAAGAGAAAATCTGAACACACAAGAAACATCATTGATGTGTACTAACAATGAAAAGATCCCTGGAGAACAAAGTACTATCACTCTGAAGAAGCTTGCAGCACAGATATTTTCACTGCATTTGGGGTATAGCAAAGTTAATCACAGCAAGAATTTACACTGTGGAATAAACTCACAGACTGAATGCTAGTTTCGTATGTTAATATTTCTCTAGTCATTCCATCCATTTAGAGTGCATTTAATCTAGGTTTTGGAACATTTTATCCCTTCTGGAATTAGTTCTTGAAATTTGTAAGTCACATATTGTCCACTTAATTGAAGTAAATATTGATAACTTAGAATCTATAATATATGTTTTATTTCTAAACTATATCTGGTCATTAGGTTGATATAATTTAGAAATAACATATATATCATAGATTCCAAGGCATTAATATATACTTCAATTAAGAAAAATTTATTTAGCAGCATAAATAAAATGTTATTTATCCTTTTTTATCTCTAGTGTGTCATACTACCAATATTAATATCAAAGATATTAATCTATAAAGAATATCATCTTGTATTCTGAAAATTAGCAAAGGAGAAGCTTACATTAATTTTATTATATGTAAAATGTTTCAAATGGTCAATAAAAAATATACTACTTACAGAGGTGTTCATATCAAAAGTAATGAATATATAGAAGAGATAAGTACAGCTATCTTGACAAAGGCCCTTCCATGCCAGGCTCACAGTTTGCTTTTTATGAAGTAACCCTAGGAAGTCTTTGAAGAGCTTTAGTGAAAAGAACGGCAGCATCAGAATTCTATCTGAAAAGTCTAAGCTTCTTGAAGAAATGTGAAGAAGAGCTCAGAATAGGATTTCACCAGATATAATTCCATATAACAATGGTTTAGTGGGATAATATGTCATGTTAAAAAAAAGAAAATATTTCCATTATCAAGGATAATATAAGAAAAATAAAATGCTTTAAAATTATAACTAAATTTGATAGAAGAATATGCTGAAGATGTGCTGTGCATTTTATTTCAGTTATTATACTTATTTCTGAAAATATATTTATGGTTATCATGAGGCAGACACAGCTAGGAACTGTATTGAATTGATGACAGCAATGTTCCAAGTCTGATTGCTTTTTTTTCTATCTGTAGCTAAGCTGCTTGGTGGCATCTTTCCGCATTGACTCTGGGCTTGCTGGACTATATAACTTAATTTGGCTAAAGATACAGTAGCAAAGTTATGCAAGCCAAGATGTGAGAATAGCTTGCATGTTGGGTCATACCTTTTTATGCTTTTAGAACCATGCTGTCGGCTGCCTTCTGTACTAGAAGCCCAGACTAGCCTTCTGGATGATTAGATACATAACCCAGTCACTACCCCTATTTCTTGCCACCAGTGGGAGTAGTGACTGTGCCATACTGCCAAACCATTCAGGCACCAAAAGACATGAAACAGTCTGAGTTCAGCAGAGCCTAATTTATGCCAACCAAACCACTCAGTTTGACCCACAGGCATATGAACAATAAATGATTATTGTTTAAACCACAAGTAGTTAGGTTCATTTAGTATTGAAAGTTGAAACGCCCATATATGTCTACCTTACTAAAATAACCAGAATGTTGGTGCAAAACGTTTATATTACATGCACAGTAAAAAATACTATTTCCCTTGATTCTTTGCAGTTGACAATAATTTTGTGTCCCTGGTCTCTCTGGTGAGAAGTAAGCAGAGTTTGATCAGTAAGGAATCCAGCAAGGTTATTGTTTTCCTCATGTAAACGGATATGTGTATCTATCCTTAACTTTCTGACTTATTTTTACTTGGAATATAAATAAGATGCCAGGAGATGCACCAAGATTTCATAAAAACTGAGAGGCCACACATTTTGGATAGGAGAGCGGGAAATTAAAAGAAGCTTGTGTTTGTGATAACCCAGCTATATCCAGTCTCGAAGCCTACTTTTAAAATGACCTTTTACATGACAAAAGTAACTCACCTCTGCCTTTACCCTAAAAATGTTTTCAGCTGAATGCACTACTAACCTCGATATAAGTACTATAATTCACCCCCATCATAAGATTAGAAAGTTAGACTTAAGAAAGTTAACTAACTTTTCCATTATATTTATCTATTAAGTAGATTATCTTTTTAACTCCAAAATATGAATTAAGTACAAATTATGTGCTGATATTGCTTTATGTTCCCAGTACAAAAAAAATGTAAATGGAGGCAGTCTGATTAGATAGCACATCTTCCATAGCACTGTTCTGTATAGGTTCTTCACTGTAGCTTATTTAAGAATCTTTAATACACTAATGTGTATTATAAGTTCCAAAATAACACCTTTTAAAGCACTTTATAGTACCATAGCTCTGAAAAGTTCAATTGAAAAATGCTTGTTTAGAGGTCTGTAAAACAATGAGCAGGGAAATCAGCCAGCATACTGTTGCCTTGTTTCAGGTGGCAGAGAATTAGTGGCTAAATTAATGGGGGATCAATGAGGGTCTGGAGAAAGTAAAGACAAGTATTTAAGAGGATGGAATTTACTATACAGTTTATGTGACAGTGTTGGAAAATCTGGACTTCTGTGCTGCTGTTTGAGAATGTAAAGCAAACGAGATGATTGGAAAACCTATGATATGCTCTATTGGAATATGTTAAGTTTGAGTTGCCTATGCTAACCTTCAAGTAGTAAATGTGTTTTAAAAGGGGCTGGATGTGCAGAAGAAGAATGTACAAATTATTTAACAACTGGTATATCTCGAGCACTGATTAGTTAGAATGGACACTGATTAGCATACTCTGTAGGTGAGTAACAACTTTATATCAGTGCAGCACATACAGGAGTGATGGCAGAAAACGTCAAACTTAAATCGTTTACAAATAGGTGAAGAAAGGGGAAAAGAAGGGAAGAAGAAATGAATGAATGAGTGAATGAACAAATGAACTAAGAGAAAGATATAAGACATGAATAAAAGAAAAGAGAAAATAAAAGAAAAAATGAGAAAAATTAAGAGCATTTAAATTAGATATTTTCTCTTAGATGCAGCCACATTAAAATAATATCTGCAAGAAACACAGAAGACAAACTAATGTTCATTCAATAAATATAAATTGGCTTCTGCCTTATGCAGGCACTTTTCTAGGGGTAATGAGTAGAACAATGAGGAAGATAGATGAGGACCTTGTTTAAGGTGTATTTGTTTCCATTTGAGAAAGGTAGATACTGAACAAATAAACAAATTAAACACATATTTTATACACACTGATACATATTTTGAAAACAGAACAAAATGACTATGGCAACTTTCATTCATATGTTCAAATTTAATGCGTAATAATGTGATCTTAGGGATAGACTAGGCAACCCAAATGTATCCCTATCTGTAGATTCCCATTGTCTGGAAAACAGTAATAGCATTTCAAAGTTGGCAGCAAGAAAAAGGAGCCATGTGGGACAACTTCCCGTGTGCTGTTTTTCCTTGCATTTTCTCTATAGTTGTAATGTAGACTCACAAATAAATGTAAGTTCTGGTGTTGAAGCTAGCAGTTTAAAAAACTCCAGCAATAAACTGAATCATGTTCACCATAACATTCCAGCTGACTGAAATTAATGGCATGGAGCCAAATACCTGAAGCGTATTATCCAGAAAGTGTGCAGCTGATGGGAACGCCCTCTGATTTGGGTTTTCTTTACTATAGCCTCTAAACCTAAAGGGTCAAAATGCAGACACAGTGAACCTGCAGTCAAAGGCAGCTGGTGAGTTTTCCCTCGCACCGTGATGCACTCAAAACTAGTTTATTTTTTATTTAATTAGTAAATGTCTATGTGCTTTTTATCATATCTAAAAAAATTCAAGTATGCCACCTGTAATAATTTAGGTTTGAAGCTATGGAAAATTATCCTTCAATTTTGTGGCTAGCTCCTAAAATTTCACATAATTGCATTATGAGAAACTACACTTAAGTGGCAAGTCTCAGAATTGGGGTGTGTGTGTGTGTGTGATTTACCTTCTGGAAGCTGTGTGTCTTACAAAAACATATAAGGTAACTATTATTTTCCAACATATAGAAAATGTCAGCATGATTTAATCAGTACTGTTTACCATGTTTATGTGCTGTTAGAACTGTAAGATAGACAAGTCCCTTGGAGCATATATTGTATTAAAAATAAAAGAAGGCAGATATATACCTGAGATAAGATGGAAATATCTCTGATGAAAGACTGTAAACTTCTGCCATTTATTTTAATTTTTAATATGAGTGAAAAATTAATAGCAGTCATTAGGAGAACTGAGTAACTATAATAAGGAACTGAGAAGTAGCTCCACATTTGTTTTGTTATGATAAGCTAATAAAATAACCTTAAAATCCTAGTAACTTTTTATAACAAAGATTTATTTCTTGTTTACACATAGTGATACAGGTAACTCTGTACTGGTGGATTGGTGGATTTCTTGAATGGCTATATTCTAATTGACATACTCAGGAATATGGAGTTCTTTGATCATGTGGCACAACTAGTTTGGGATGTGTCACTTCCAGCCATGTAGAAACATGAACTTCCAGGATAGGGAAGTATGTATAATATTATGATGATTGTTTTTTATCAATCCTCATAATATTATACTTTATTTCTGCCCACAGTTGTCCAGAGCTCACCCACATGGTCCTGTCTGAATGCAGGGGAATGTGGCAAAGCGATATTCCTACGTGCTCAGGAGGAAAGTAACATAATTTGATGAAATATGTTATTTTTCTTTCCCACATGTTCCAATTATAGTGAAAACTTAATTGTGTATATAATAAATTTATATAAGTTTCCCCAAACTATCAAACTTTTCCATGAAATTTACTACAGGATTAAAAAGAGACATGAGAGAAGTCAATCTTTCAAGTCACTGATGGTTGAATATCTTGACAATTCTTTTGGAAATGAGATATGGCTGTTGGTCAGCTGTTTTTGAAATAAGAACAATAATAACTACCATTTGACTCTTCCTGGAAATATAAATTTTATCCACACACCAGAAGCCATGTTAAAATGTCTGCAGATAGTAGTATACTAATTACAACTACAAATTTAAGATTTGAAAAGTGACCACCAAAAAGATTTGAGTTCACCTGTGCCTGCCATGTAGCACTCACATAAACTCAGTTTGTCTCTTGACACGCTTGAGCTCCACAGACACCAGCATACCAGTGTTGTTTTAGATTCTGAAGCATGAAGGATTGTAAATAGATTAGATCCAATGTCTAATAATTTTCAACAATTCTGTATTTTTTTTTCTTTCTTTAAAGCTTAATTGTGCATAAAAATAATTGCAAGATCACTGGTTCCTTTAGGGAAACAGCTAAGAAATGATCACAATTAAAAAAAAAAAGAAGTTATTGAATCGCAAATTTAGATTTTCAACGAGAAAAACTTAAAACTTCTGGTAGTGAAAAAGAAAAAGAAAAAAAAGGATCATAGTCTGTCACAATATGAACATAAGGTTTTTTCGAACAGTTAGTTTTGCTTATTTCAGTAGTTGTTAGTAAGTCTCAGACATGAACTGAAGAAAACTTGGTGATCCTGTAATATATCAGACATACTAGATTGTATAATATAATAATAATATAATTAATGTAGTCATTAATTTTATATATAAAACAATTTCTTGAAGGTGGCCTAATTTTTTTTTTCCTATGGACCTATAATTAATTAAGTCCTCTCAGATATTTCCATAGTCAGGTCCCTCAGAGATGATTGGATTACTCTGTCTGTCCTTATACCCATCATGTTAATCATGTCAACTTTGCTTCTTTTTAAAACTTTCTATGATTATTTTACTTCGATTCTGATATCTGTAATTTACCCAGACATAGTCAAATTAGAAAGTCAATTCCAACTGGAACTGTTTAGTTCATTATCCATGGGTGCATTTTTGGTAATCTGTGTTTTTTCTTTGATGGGGGAACTATTTTCCTTATTTAGTACTGGTGAAGAAAACACATTCTAGTAACTTTCAGAGTATATAATAAGGTAAGAGTTTTTTAAAATATATTTGTTAAACTAAATCAGCATTTCAGAATCTTTCTGAATTCAGAATTTAATATATGCAATCCTAACATCTTCAAAGGCCATGTGATTTCTGTCCATTCAATGGCATTTAGGCCCCAAGTTTGCACACAGATTTACACTAAAAATTTGACTAAACTAAAGAACAACAATATTTCTAATAATCACATCTACCGGAGCAAGTTAAGTCTGATATAACATTCTTTTGCTTCTTTAGTCAATATTCTGAAAATTCATTACCAAAAACAGTTTTTAAGGTGTTAAATGCACTATTTCTGCTATATTTTAAGAGTAAAAACTCTATGTCTCTCTATTTAAAATCTACATTTTACTTCAGATCATGATGAAAGTAGATTTTTTTTTCCACTTTGGAATTTGGTACTGGAAGATTTTATTGTATTTAAAACTTGAGACATATAGTTGATCCCTTACGTAATAGCCATTTCCAATCATTATTTCTAAAGGATAATGCAAAAACAAGCATATACTTAGCTCACAATTTAAGTATAAAAAGTGTCGGTGCTTCACTATCCAATTCAAAAGATTGTCAAAGACTCCAGTAGAAGATTTACAAAGCAGTGGTATTCTAGGAAAAAGTGAATGGTTTTCCGCCATCTCCACACACTCTGTTGTCTATGTAAAAGGAGCTAGGGAAAGAGCACACTGTCTTCTCAGGAAATAAGATTCTGTTCCTCCCTTCTTCTGTCTGAACCCCTCCTCTCCCTAAGTTATACTTTATTTGTGTCTAGAATCTGATTATTTGTGTCACATAAATAACAGGGGCCATATAGAGAAAAGCAGAACATATTTGGATGACATAAACAATATATTTTAAATCAGATATAGTAAATTTACATGAGTTTATGTGAATTCAGAAGAATTTTGGGAAGTAGACAGTCCTCAAAATGCCGTTTTCAGTTCTCAGAGGGACATCTGCTACACGGGGAAAGCACTGCAGCTTGAGTTTGTAATGAAAGGCAGATCACACTCAGGAGATGCTATGGATGGCAAAGCTTCAGCTGGCCTGGATTCCTCACACTAGGTATTGTCGTGGGCAAGGAGTCCTTGAAGAGTTCCTTCAACACCGGCAAATGCACACCATCAGTATCACCAGCATGTGGATGTGAGTAGTACAGGTCACACTAAGAAGCCAACAGCATTAAAGAGAGAGACAACTTTTACCAAAAGATGGGAAGAAGATGCAAAAATATATTTTCCCTTGTTCCCAGGAAGTACTACTGCAGCAGAATCAACAAGACAGGAGATTAACCCAAGAGAGAAAAATCACAGGAGAGGGTTAAAATAATAACCTCTGCCTTCTGCTAGTGATCCACTGACTTAGTTAATGAAAATAAAAGAAAGACTGCTGGAACAAGGAGATATCAAGATGCCACTGAATGGCAACTTTACATTTTTCTCTCCCACACTCTCAGGCCAGTACAGTGAATTTTTTAGAAGCTGCTCAAAAGGCAAAGTTTAATAAGAATTACTTGGAAATGAACTCAAGGCTGAGTTAAGGCAGTTCAATTAAATCTGTAATGTTGATTTACAAGTGTAATTTTTGAATCAGCACATATGTTCTCATCCTGATTATTTGGATTTATTTAACTTTTATGTCAGAAAACTGGAGGGATTTGAATTCAGCTGATGTTTTAATTCATCACACACACAAAAATGTAGCACTGACTTTGTTTCCTCCAATGTTTTCAATCCAGTTCCTGGAAGTGTAGTATCCTTTTTGTATAACAATTCTAAGATTTTATGACTGGTGGTGAGAAAGTAAGGATTTGGGTATGCTGTTCTCTTGTTTTATTTAATCTAGTATGCAGCCTTCTTTTTCCCTTTATGATTCAATAATTTCTCATTCTTTTCAAATTATTCTATACATTTGGCTACCCATTCATTCAGAATATTTTCCTAAAATAGGCATAATATTTTATGTGACCTCAAGTGATAATGAATTATCTCCTATGAGGTGTTACTTTTATGTCGCAGAAAATCTATGACATTTCCACCACAAGTTGCCCCTTGTCAGCTCAATAACAAATTAAAAGTTATTACTATCAAACCTTAGACTTATTCGACTCTATATATTTCGCTGTATAATGGTTGCTGGATTTGGCTAACATATGTACAATAATAATTTAAGAAATCTATTGGGCAGCTGACCAATTAAAGGAAAAATTGAAGAATTATGTCTCAGAAAGAATAAGAACTTGTAAAGTTACTAGGAATAAACTAGCTCTTCATTGCATTCTATTAAAAGTCAAATTTCCACAACAGATTACCATAGACTGAAGAAGGAGGGAAAAATTAATTGACTCAAGTTAAAACTGTAAGCAATGGAAGAAGAGTACTTAACAAGGAAAAATTGTAACATTTGAGGAAAAATGGATAGACAGGCAAAAGTAACTAATATCACTATTTTGCATGACATTTTAAAAATGTAAACATGAGTTAAATGAATTAATAAAAATTACATAATACGATTGTGGAATTAAAGCAGCAATAAGAATTAAATGAAAATTAAAAAGTCACATTAAAGAAAAATTAATTGAAAAGCTTTAGAAATTATTCAGAATTCAGAAGAAATGTCAGTATTATGTTGATTAGCATTAGTACAAGCAATAACAACATAAATAATGCAGAATCCATCAGCAATAAATTCTTCAGCATACAAGTAACAAACTATAAACTTAGCACAATTGCCTATTGTTGTTACTTTTTACTTGTAAATTGAAAAACATCCCATGCATAATAAAACTAATCACTCTATTATGGATTCAAATTTTACTGGTTACTTAAGGATCACATTCTATCTATGAATATCTCTTTTCTGGTGTCGTATAGTTAACCACCTTGTATATATGGCATCAAACTCATTCAAATTTTAATACAATCAATTAAATCTTACAACCAAATGTTAAGATTAAAGTCACTCCAAAAGAACTTTAATATAGATTAATAAAGTAGGAAACCTGTTTTAGAATTCAACATAAGTATAAATATGTGTGTGCTGGTTTGTGTGTGTTTATGAGATCTGTAAAATTGCAACTTAGTGAGAAAGTTAGGGTATATTCAAATAAAGATAGTGATACAGCCAATTAGTCATATGAAATATTAGTCTAATGCAAAAATTAATTCAAAGTAAAATAAGCATTATAAAGTTAAAATATGAAACTGGGAGGTGAAGGACCTTTTCAAGGACAACTATTAAACCACTGCTCAAAGAAATCAAAGTGGACACAAAAAAATGCAGAAACATTCCCTGCTCATGGATAAAAAGAATAAATATCCTAAAAATGGCCACACTGCCCAAAGTAATTTAGAGATTCAATGCTAGTCTCATTAAACTACCATTGAAATTATTCATAGAATTAGAAAAACTACTTTAAAATTTATATAGAATATAAATATAAAATTTACATAGAATCAAAAAATGGCCCAAATAGCTATTGGCAATCCGAAGCAAAAAGTGCAAAGGTAGAGGTATCACACTGAAATGGGAAAAGTTCCCTTATCCCCCTCACAGGGTGTGCCATGGGGGTGTGGCTCACTTTTTAGTTCAAACCCCTAGGGGGAGCATGCAGACAGGCAGGTTGTGGGGAATGTGGGCTCCTACCTCATGGCAGCATCTAGGGTTGAGTGTTTACAGGTCCCACATCCCCAGTGGGCACGTCTACCAGTGTGCTCTTTTAGTTCGGCTGTTCACAGGTGGCTTGTGTTAATCAGCTCCATTAGACCCTCTCCTTATCACAAGGGCAGAGGGCTTTCTGTATCCCAGGTTTCTTGCCTTAATGTCCCAGAATAATCAAATCACACATGGGCTTGGTGAATGCATGCAAGGTGTTATTGAGTGGTGGAAGTAGCTCTCAGCAGATGGATGGAAGCCAGAAGGGAGATGGAATAAGAAGGTAATCTTCTCCTGGAATTGGGCTGCTCAGTGGCCAAGCTCTCCTCCAACCACCCCCTGCCAAATTCCATCTTATCTGAATCATTCTGCTGTGGGTAGCCTGCCAGAATCTGTTGGTGTATTCTTCTCCCAGTGTATTTCTCTCAATGTTCAGCTGCTTGTGTGTGTGCCTTCTGGGGTCTCAGGGTTTTGATAGGCACAGAATGAAGGGTGTGGTAGGCCAGGGTGGTCTTTAAAAATGTAACATTTGGGCACAAAGTCAGAAATGTCTGTCCTTACCTATGTGCATGGGGCACAAGCTCAAGGGTAGAGCCCTAGCCAGGAACCCTGCCCTTCTCTACCCAGTACTTTCCTGCCTTCCTCTTGTATCTTTTCTCCCCTCTGAAAAAGTACATCTAACTGCTATTAGAATATGGTCAGTGACCAGCCTTAGCTACTTTCTGCAGAGAGGGAACATTTTTTGGGGAAAAAACAGCAGTCAGATCCCTACCAGAGGCCTAACTATGGGTTCCTGGCAAAGGGGAGCCATCATCTGAAGCTCCAATTGGCTGACCATTTGGAGTTTGATGGCTTTTATGCATGAGACCAAAAAAATTTTTTATAAGGTTTTGTATGCATGGGTTAAACATGTGTATTATACAAGGAAAGAATCTCTGCTGAAGATTACAGAGATAAGAGTGAAATATACTACCAACGTTGTGCCCTGAGCCATTTCACCCTGGTGAAAGAAATTAAACCTTGTATGGGAGCAGTTACACTTTAGAAGATAGATAACTGTTCTTGTCATACCGTTAGCATTTAACAGGTATGCCCTGGGAACTCTGGGGCTACTGTGATTCATGGTGGCCATTGAACCTTCTGTGTCTTTCCGGTATTTCCACTCTCTTTCCTGGAACTCCTTGTCTCTATTATAAAAATCCGAGGTGGCTACTTTCAGAAGGTCGTCTAAAGTACTATCTAGTCTCAACGTCTGTTTTTGTAGCTTTTCCTAGTATCAGGAGCTGCCGGAGTAATAAATTTGTTTTTTAGGATTAGCTCTTCCTTGACAGATTCAAGAGATAGAAATTTGTGCTTTACCAAGGCCTCTCTTAGCCTTTCCAAGAAAGCGGTGGGATTTTCATCAAATCCCTGGTTGATGATGGATAACTTAGTATAAATGAGAGGCTTGGCTCTAGTCCTAAGAAAGCCTTGCATTATGCACAACTGAAAATGTCTCCTTTCCAGTCTTCCAGCTGGTCATTGGGATTCCCTTTAGGGTCACTCACTGGCACTGCTTCTCTTCTAGTTGGATAATATTCATTCTTTTCCCAGACACTCTATGAGACACAAAGTTCATCCCCATATCTCGAAGTGCTTGCAGAGCAGCATGTTTCTCCGTTGTCAGTCAGGATCTGCTTCAAGAGTAATATAATGTCTCTCCGGGATAGTTCAAATATTTAGGTAAAATTTTGGAAAACCTCTATATATCTATCAAGGTCATATGAAAACTTGCCAAAATCCCCCTTGATTTGTTTTTTTTTTAAGTCCCATAGGGAGAAGGGGATTAGGACCTTACTGGGGCAATGTTTATCAGGCATTTGTTGGAAGGGCGAGTGAGACTGGGCATGTTTAGGAAAAGGATTTCCAGTAGGGGGCATGTGAGAGGATGAAGCTGGATAAGAAGGTCGAGGTGGACCTGGAGCTGGCTCCTCTGCCAAGGGTGCCTCTGAGACTTGTATGTTTATTTCCCTGGGCTTGCCCCTTGCAGCTTTACCTGAGATGGCAAACAGGAGGGCTGGGTCAATCCTACATTTTTGGAAAGGTCTGGATTGATTTGCAAGGTATAGAAAGCCTGCACATATGGGTCTTCAGACCATCTGTCCTCATGTCTATAGAAAAGTTCCAAATGCCAGATGGTATCAAAATGAATGTGTCCTTCCTGGGGCCAATTCAGACCTTCATAATTTGACCAAACCTTTGTGCAGAGGGCTATGAGGCATTTTTCCTCCACATTCTGAGGATCAAAGCAGTCCCAATGGTTCAGAATACACTCCAGAGGAATACAAGCTGGAAGTAGTCAAGAGAGCTGGTTGCACATTCTGAAAGACAGGGAATAGTGCATCCCTCATTCCCTTCCTTGTTTCAGTGAAAACTCAGGATATGGTAGAGAGAAAATGAGCATCTTTCTTTTCCTTTTCCTCTCCTATTCCCTGGAGTCCTGGCAACATTGGTAGTTGCTAGCCATAGGTACCATTGCCAGATGCACCCATGAAACAGGGAAAACCAGAAAATAGGAATTAACTGCCTTCATCTATGCCTACTTTTTTCCCTGCTGTCAACAACCTTTGAGTTACCTAGGCCTGCTTATACCATGGGGCATGGCTTCCTTTCATGGGGTTGGGGGGGTGCATTTAGTTGGCAGGATTTGTCTTGTTCATTTACATTAAGCTTGTTGCCTCGCTTTCATCTCTCATACCTGGTTTTTCTTTCTAGGGCCTCAGGATGAAGCTTGAAATCAAGTTTGAGACTGAAAAGATATTTCAGAGGCTGTAAATATTTGTTTAGAGTGTCTCAACTGAGCCCTGCCAAATTTGCAGTTACCAGCTCACAGGGGCTGTTTCTCCATTAACTTTCCTGTTAGAAATGGAGTGCTCTAATATTGTCTTCATGCTTTATTTCATTAGTTTAACCAATATGGAAGACAGTATGGTGATTCCCCCAGGATCTAGAACCAGATTTACCATTTGACCCAGCAATCCCATTCTTGGGTATATACCCAAAGGATTATACATCATTCTATTATAAAGACACACGCACCCATGTGTATTGCAGCACTATTCATAGTACCAAGGACTTGGAACCAACCCAAATGTCCATCAAATGATAGCATGGATAAAGAAAGTGTGGCACATATATACTATGGAATAATGCAGCCACAAAAAAAGGGATAAGTTTATGTTCTTTGCAGGAACATGGATAAAGCTAGAAACCATAATTCTCAGCAAACTAACACAGGAACAGAAAACCAAACATGCATGTTCTCACACATAAGTGGAGAACAAAGAGAACACATAGACATAG
Source organism: Saimiri boliviensis (assembly GCF_048565385.1). NCBI lineage: Eukaryota > Metazoa > Chordata > Mammalia > Primates > Cebidae > Saimiri > Saimiri boliviensis. The sequence goes on along the minus strand of NC_133452.1, from coordinate 119,369,352 downwards.
GGAGAGAACTATCACACACTGGGGTCTGTCAGGGGGTTGGGGAATAGGGGACAGATAGGATTAGGAGAAATATCTAATGTAGATGACGGGGTGATGGATGCAGCAAACCACCATGGTACGTGTATACCTTTTTAATCAACCTGCATGTTTTGCACATGTATCCCAGAATTTAAAGTGTAATTAAAAAAAAAAAAAGACAAGAAATCGAGTGCTGGGGAGAGGGAACCCTCTTACTTAGAAAAGGAAAAAAGAAAAAAAAAAGGTTTCAGGGGCAAAAGGGAAGGTGATGAGGGAAGAACTTCTTGCTCAGTGAAAGTGAATCCCTTTAATTCTTGTATTTTCTCCTGGTTCATAGTCGGTTGAATTCCTTGGCCAGGAAAAATCATTTTGATGGCACAGCAGGAGAAAAGTGCCCACCCATAGGCCTGGTAGTGTTCTGGTTTTCTCCTCCCCCACCTTGTAGCTGTTGGGCACAGCCTTTGCTTGCTGTGCACATGCCCAGGCACCCCAGCTGGGAACATAAATGGTAAGGGGTGGTGGTGCCTTGACCCCTGTGTTCCTGCCTGTGATTTGCACTCACCTTCCAGGATATTGGATGAACCCCTATTTGAAATGGGAAGTTTCTTTATCTCTCTTGCAGGGTGTGTTTTGGGGGTGTTGCTCCATTCTTTCAGGTCCTAGGGAGTGTGGGCTTTGACCCATTGCAGCATGTAGGGTTGAGTCTTTACAGCTCCTGAAGTCATGGTGGCATGTGTAACAGTGTGCTCTTTCAGTTTGGCTGTCTTCTGGTAGACTGTGTGAATCAGCTAAATTAGACCCTCTGCCTTATTGCAAAGGAAGAGGACTTTCTGCTTTCCAGGGTTCTTGCCTTAGTGTATCAGGAAAATTGGATCACATATGGGCTTGAAGAATGAGTGCAAGGTTTTATTGATGGTAGAAGTCGCATTCAGCAAGTGGATGAGAGCCAGAAGGGAGATGGAGTGGAAAACTAGTCTTTCCCTGGAATCTGGCTGCTCAGTGGTCTGACTCTCCTCTGACCAATTCTGGCTGAATTTCATGTCATCTGCATCATTTTGCCATTAATGTCCTGCCAGTCTTTTAGTATGTTCTTCTGTTGGTGTGTTCCTCTCAACCTCCAGCCAACTGTATATGTGACAACTGGGGTCTTGGAGTTTTTATAGACACAGGATAGGGCATGTGGCAGGCCAGGGTGTTCTTAGAAAATGCAAAATGTGCCCACAAAATCAGAAATGTCTGTCCTTACCTAGGTCCATGGGCACAGGTCCCAGAATGCAACCCTAGCCACAGATCCCTCACTTCTTTAGCCAGAACTTCCCTGACCCACTCCCATATCAGCACAACCTGACTTCAAACTATACTATAAGGTTACAGTAACTAAAACAGCATATGACTGGTATATGGAACAGAATAAATAACTCAGAAATAAGAACTCACCACACACCTACAAACATCTGATGTTCAACTAATCTGACAAAAACAATTAAGAAAGGATTCTCTAATATATGTTGCTGGGATACCTGGCTAGCCATATTCAGAAAATTGAAACTCAACTCCTTCCTTACACTATATACAAAAAGTAAATATAAAACCCCAAACTATAAAAACCCTAGAAGAAAATCTAGGCAATACCTTTCAGAACATAGGCACAGGCAAAACTTTCATGCTGAAAATGCCAAAGGAAATTACAAAAAAAGCACAAATTGACAACTGGAATTTAATTAAATGAAAGAACTTCTGAACAACTATCATCAGAGTGAACAGACAACCTACAGACTACAAAGAACTTAAATGAATTTGTAAGAAAAAAAATTAAAATGTAGGTGAAGGACATGAACAGACACTTCTAAAAGAAAACATACACACTGCAAACACACATATAAAAAAGCCTCAACATCACTGATAATTAAAGAAATGCAAAAAAAAAAAGTGATATCATTTTATACCAGTGAGATGGCAGTTTATTAAGAAGATGGTGGTTATTAAAATGTCCAGAAACAACAGATTCTGGCACTGTTACAGAGAAAAAGGAACACTTTTATACTGGTGGTGGAAGAATAAATAATAAATTAGTTAAGCCATTTTGAAAGAAATGTAGTAATTGCTTAAAGACCTGTAGGCAGAAATACCATTTGACTTGGCAATACCATTACTAGGTATATACTCAAAGGAACATAAATCATTATATTATAAAGATACATGCATGCATATGTTCATTGTAGCACTATTTACAAGAGCAAAGACATGGAATCAACCTACATGCCTATTCAAGTTAGACTGTGTAAATAAATCTAAATATTAGGCAGTCATAAAAAGGAACGGGGTTATGTCCTTTGCAGGGACATGGATGGAGCTGGAATCCATTATCCTCAGCAGACTAACACAGGAACAGAAAAGTAAACACTGCATGTTCTCATATATAAGTGGGAGCTGAAGAATAAGAATACATTGACACATGAGGGGGAAAAACACACAGTGGGGCCTGTCAGGTCAGGGAGGGAGCATCAGAAAGAGTAGCTAATGGATGCTAGGCTTAATCCCTAGGTGATTGGGTAATCTGTGCACCAAACCATAGTACACGTTTGCCTATGTGACAGCCTGCACATCCTGCACATGTACACCTAAACTTAAAAGTTCCAAAAAAAAGAAATAAAGAAAATACAGCAAACAACAACAAAATGTATAAATGAATATGTAAATAAATAAATAAGACCATACCAAAACTGAAAAGAAGAAAGCTTTATTACATAGCCTGTGTAAGACTGTCATAAGCAAATGCAAAAGGCTGAAGCCCTAAGTAAATTTTTAATTCAAGTGTCTCAATCCATTTTAAATTATTCATGTAGAAAAACCTGAAGAAAAGTGGCAATTGAAAATATTTGCTCAAGGATGGTAAAATGTGTCTGTTGTTATGGGATTGTTTTCGATGTGTATCTCTAATTCTGCAGTACTCCAGATCCTCTAAGCAAAGGCAATTATAATGAAGCGTGATTGTACAGGGAAACATTCCAGAGTAGTGCTGTTTAAGACATTATCTTGCTCGTTAATCCAGCCTCAATTTTCTCTATGTGTTAATTGCAAAGGGCATTTGTTACCTTTAAAAAAGAAAGAAATGAAAGGAATTGGGGAAGACAAGATACAGGTTTGTAATGAATGTTGTATGGTGTGAGGAAGCAAGTTTGCCCACACTTAAAGAGATTTCCTTCCATACTGAGTTTAGAAGCAATAAATTTACAATGGTCATAATCTTTTGGGCTATGTAATTTTACATAGAGCTTCTCAGACGTTAAGTATAGCAGTAAAACTAATTGTGTTAATTCAAAATTAATAATTAATGTATCAGAAGGAAGTAAGTATTTGTCAGTATTTATATTTGGGAAGTAACTTGCTTTTGATTTTACAGGCTCATATGCAGAAGGGACTTGCCCTGTCTTGATGAGACTTTGGACTGTGGACTTTTGAGTTACTGCTGAAATTAGTTAAAACATTGGGTGACTTTAAGGAAGGCATGATTGTTTTTGTAATATGAGGAGGTGAGAGTTGGGAGGGTCAAGGAGAGGAATGATATGATTTGATTGAGACCCCACCTAAATTTCATCTTGAATTTCCATGTGTTGTGGGAGGGACCTGGTAGGAGGTAATTGAATCATGAGGGTAGGCCTTTCCTGTGCTGTTCTTGTGATAGCAAATAAGTCTCATGAGATTTAATGGTTTTAAAAGGGGAGTTTCCCTGCACAAGCTGTCTTTTTGCCTGCTGCCATCCATGTAAGACATGACTTGCTCCTCCTTGCCTTCCGTATGATTGTGAAGCCCCCGACCCCCAAGCCGTGTGGAACTCTGAGTCCAGTTAAACTGCTTTCTTTAGTAAATTTCCCAGTCTCAGGTATGTCTTTATTAGTAGCCTAAAAAGAGACTAATATAGAGCATAACAGAACAAGTGCAGAAGTAGAGGTGGGGAAAGAAAGAGGTAATAATTAAGAAATGGGAGTAAAATCTTACTGGAGATAAAATGGATTTGAATATCCAAAAGTAGCAGAGAATGGCACACACACAAGTATGGATAGACTCACCCTCCAAAAAAGTGACAGAAGCTCATGTAATCCTGGAGAGATCAGATTGTTTATTACTCTTAACATTTTAATGGAAAATATTAGTTTATTTATTGCCTACTCAAGGTATAATAATGATCTTTCACTGTAGCTTCAAGGATTTGGAATACTGCTGGGGAAAGTAATAAAGTCAATTAATATATACTAATTAAAATGACTACTATAATATATTTAAAATATGTAATTAAATGAGTATTTAAAATTTGAAGAGCAACTGGAAATATACAGGTTGTGGGAGTATAAATTTATACAATCACTTGGAAAACAATTTGCTAAAATCTACTAAAGCACCACATAGACATATCCTGTGACCTAGCATCTGCACACCTTGGCATTTACCAAAAATGATTACAAGTGTTCAACAAAAGACTTCGTAAATGTTCATTGTAAAACTAAGTAACACCCAAAAGTTTAATTTAAGCTCTCAGTATATATGATATGGCTAGAAAGATTCTATCGAGACTATATATATAATATTTGGAACAACATAATTAAATAGATAAAAAGATCTTATGAGATAAAACACTAAATGTAAAAAATACATCCAATTAACAAATCATAATTCGTATGTAAATAATTGGCAACAACTTCTGACATAAATTCTAAACTTATAAAACATGAGGAGAATTGCCAGATATAGGTAATGGGGGGATGGGGGCAGTAAACCACCTTACCTATGCGACAATCCTGTATGATCTGCACATGTATCCCAGAACCTAAAGTACAATTTAAAAAATTAAATTACTATATTTTGATATGTCTGTGTTTCAAAAGCACAAAACACATTAAATTTGACAATAAAATTACAAATTGTAATTGTTAGCTACATATATGATAGTTTAAGTTTTAATATCTTTTATATATAAAATTGTTGTAAAAGCATAAGAATTGGGCAGTAAAATAGGAAGAAAATTTATGTACATCTCATTCTCCCATATATAGGAAGTATATATATGAGACAGCTAACACAAGAAATACAAGTGTCCCAAATTATTCAGTAATTATGAAAATCAAAAATGTGAGATTAAACATCATATTTAGTCTTGCAAAGTTTTGACAACCAAACTGAGTAATTGAGGCGTAAGTCTCAAATCATTGAAGTTTATAGAGCCAGCTTTAGGGTGCACCCAGTAAAAGTGTTGATCACAGAAGCATCTGTGGTTTTTGTTTTTTGTTTTGTTTTTTTTTTTTTTTCAAAGAAGTTCTTAGGAGATTTAGTATTTATATATTTTCTTATAAAAAATGCGGAGAGGGGCAACAATGAAACAAATGCTTTATACATAGTCATCTGCAATTATTTCAGACCACTTCTCATTCCCAAAACCCACGTACCCATTCACACTAAAAGAATATTAATAAAGCAACATGGAAGAACAAGTCTCCTCCTCTGCCTGGTGTGTAGTCACACCCATTGGTACCAAGCTTGTGTTCTCTTCTAAGTATTACACTTCTTCTTTCCAAAATCAGTTAGCTACCTGATCAAACTATGAGCCACCTTGCGGTACTATGAAGGTTACAGTGCCAGTAAGAAAACTCAAACTCAGCTTAACTACTGACTAAATTGACTCAACATTTCTTATTAATGGATGTAAGAGATAAAGAGTGCCCATTAAGGTTACATTTATCTCAGTCGTGACTCTTCTGTACAAAATTTACCTGCATCTTGTAAGCATTTCTCAAGACTCCTTATAGTCAATATCCTTTCAAAGATCACCTTTGCTGACATATCAACATAGATATATATTTTTTGCAATGTACATAAATAGGTATGCATATTATGTAGTACTTTTTTATCTAGGTCCTTTTGCTTAGACAATATTAGTGACATTAATTCTGGTTGTTGCATTAGCAGTAGTCTGTTCTTTTTCTTTATTATTTGGAAATAAGAGGATAGAGATGAAAGAGGAGAAAGAGAATGGCAACTCATGGAAACTTTTAAGGCTGCTATCACATAAATGGATGGTATCATTAATCCTAATTGGAAATGCGGGCAAGGCCTAGCAATTCACAGAATCAGTGAAAAATAAAGTCTAATCTGTTGTGCGTATAATACACACAAGAACAGATTCAAAATTTATTACATGAAATTATAAGAGGAAAATGTGTTTTGAAATTCAGACTTTAAAAAGTTAGGGAGGCCACAAAAAAAGATTCACTTTTACTTTTTATTTCTCTAAAGCTTTTACAATGGTGGAAAAGGGATTCTGAAAATGAAGTATTTTCACTGAAACAGACCAAATGACAAGAGCTCAATATATGTGAGTGCAAGAAATAGATCCTTTTCAGTTTCTAACATTCAGTAATAAAGCCAATAAAATAAAAATGTTCAGATTAACTATAAGAAAATAAAAATCAAAAATAAATTAGGGTAGTGCCCTCCTAAGCCTCCCTTCTACAAGGGAGATGAGAAGGAGTAGAGAAGATGGATTTTAATTATAACAGTGAGCTCATTAATCTGATTATATTAAAAAATTAGAAAAAATGAGACAGAATGATTGTATTAGAATTATTCAGAAAAATAACTAATGGGTGTGTGTGTGTGTGTGTGTGTGTGTGTGTGTGTATGTGGAATGCCTGTGTGTGTTGTGTTTGTGTACAGTGTCATAGACCCCATAAGCCATTTTAGTCAAGGATACACAGCAAATATATCCATGGTTCCATGAAATTATAATTCTGTATTTTTGCAGTATCAGTGGCTTAGGCTAGTAATCCAAGCTACTCAGGAAGCCCCCTGAGGTGGGAGGATGGCTTGAGGCCAGGAATTTGAGACCAGCCTGGACAACACAGCAACATCCTACCCATAAAAATTTCTTTTACTTAGCCTGGTGCAGTGGTGCATGTCGAGTTACAACTACTTGGGAGGTAGAGGCTAGAGGATCTCTTGAGCCCAAGGGTTTGAGACTACAGTGAGCTACTGTCATGCCACTGCACCCTAGCTCTTGATGACAGAGCATGACATCTTTAAATAATAATAATATTTTATTCTTCCAGTATTTTTTGTGTTTAGATACATTTAAATATGTATAAATATTAATGTGTCACAGTTGCTTTTGCCTAGGAGAAATAGGCAAAATCATATAGCCTAGGTGTGCACTAGCCTATACCATCTGATTTGTGTAAGTACACTCTATGATGTCTACACAGCAACGAAATCGCCTAACCACACATTTCTCTGAATATATCTCTGTCATAAAGTGACACAAAGAATACAGAAAGATTTAAGGATTAATTAATAGAATTATGGAGGCTAGCAAGTCTAAAATCTTCAGCTGAAATCTCATAGCCACCTGCTGAAGAATTTCTTCTGCTGAAGGATTTTGTCTAGCTAGAGGAAGGTCAGCGGGTTGTTATAGTCAGACCTTCAACTGATTGGGTGTGGCCCACTCACATTACGGAGGGTAATCCACTTTACTCAAAATTCACCAACTTAAATGTTGATCTCATCCGAAAACACCATCAAATAAACATCCAGAATAATGTGTGGCCACAGATCTGAATATGATGGCCCAGTCAAGTTAATAAATAAAATTAATCCGGGCGCGGTGGCTCAAGCCTGTAATCCCAGCACTTTGGGAGGCCGAGGCGGGTGGATCACAAGGTCAAGAGATCGAGACCATCCTGGTCAACATGGTGAAACCCCGTCTCTACTAAAAAATACAAAAAGTTAACTGGGCATGGTGGCGCATGCCTGTAATCCCAGCTACTCAGGAGGCGGAGGCAGGAGAATTGCCTGAACCCAGGAGGCGGAGGTTGCGGTGAGCCGAGATCGTGCCATTGCACTCCAGCCTGGGTAACAAGAGCGAAACTCCGTCTCAAAAAAATAAATAAATAAATAAAATTAGCTATACCAATGTTTAAATTGTAAAATGTTTTAAAAATGTAAACGAGATAAATACTAAGACTCTTCTACTGATTTTTTATGCTCTTTTTATTTACAGATTATATACACTGACTCACATACAAATAAACACAAACAAATCTTATTTAATTGCTTCCAATCCACCATGATACTTTCTCAGTCCCTTTTTCCTCTTCTCTAAGGGTCTTATATTCTCTTGGCCTTCATTAAATTTTATATCTCTATCATTTTTTAATTTAGTTAATTGCATCCTGAATCACCCAGGGAGAGCATTTGAATTCTGTATCTTATAACTAATAAGTTGTTAAGTTGTTAAAATTCTATCACCATGGTATTTATATTTATACAAATGTATTTATATTCTACTCTTCAGTTCTATTTGTCACTAATTATTTCCCTACAGGGCCTTAATACTAATGATCTAGAGTATAAAAGTAGAATAACAAGCAAGGTTATCACCTACCCTCTCTCCTATTTGCAATCTTTTTTTTTTAATAGGTCTTAGATTAATCTTTTTTGTAGTGACATTCTAAATATGCTGCTTCCCTGACAAGTAAATTTGTACCACTGTTTGTTACTTAAAGTATAAGCTACTTTGGAAGCAGTTAGAAATCTCTGAAATTTGACCTTAAGAAATCTATAACTCTGTATAAAACATATTTTGTTACTACATTAATCTATTTTTGTTTTTACTACAATTACCATAAAAACAGTTTTAACATTAATCTTTCATCATGATATTGCTGATCTTGTCTCTTAGTAAATTTAGGATATCGATAGAGTCCTTTCGATTTGCTTAAAATAAACTAATTTGTTGATAGTTTTGCTTAGATTTCCTAATTTTTTGCTAGTTTTATAATTGTCTGTATAAGACAGATTTTAAGATATCAAATAAAATATTAACTAGGAATAAAATTTTGCATGTTTGCTTTGAATCTCATCTTAGTGGGCCTATATCTACATATTTAACATTAATTATATAAATGGTTGATAGCTATTCCCTAAGGCTGAGATGTATCTTTCTGTTTATATTTTTGAAATTATTTCATAATAAATGAATCTTAAATTACATAAAATGTTTTTCTTTCTTTTTTAATATAAGTGTTTTTGCTCATTTAACCTGTTAGATATTTTTCTATTCTCAGCCAAATTTCATTGGTCTTAATGTGTTAATATTTTATACATCTGTCTTTGATTCTTATAAATTTATTAAAATTTTCTACATTTGTGGTGAGAAACAATCTGAGTTTCTCAAGCGTTAGTTAATGTAATTTGTTATATTTTAGTTAATAGACTTAACTTCAAAATAGGCAAAATGCTCACATAATTTATGTTATTAAATGGTGCACTTTTATCTTAACCTCTCACATTCCAAACATACCGCTGTCTTGCATTTCTTGTGTATTCTTTCAAAGTCTGTTTTTATTATTTAAACTATCAATAGGTGTTCTTAAATGCAGGTTTCAGATAACTTTGGAAGTTGTGACTTTAGAAAAGAGTTAAAAACTTTTAGGACTCCCATGGAGCGACGAAATGTTCACACATTCAATAAAAAACAGTAGTTAACTGCGTGTACTGAACAAATAGGAGGGTAAAATCATCCTTTTATGATTCTGCTTAAAACATTGCTAATTCTTCATTTTTTAAAGTGAAGAAAACTTTTGAGCTATTTACAGCTTTTACCAATTGGGTAATATATAATCCTATGAACAAAATTTGGAGCATATTTCTCTCTATCTGGTTTCTCAACTATTTTTGAGTATTCTCAACTTACGGCAATATATTTATTTGCATAAGTGTAATAAGAATTTGTTTTCTATGATCATTTTGGCAATACATATGCTAAAATTAGAATGACACAAAGATAAACATGGCCTCTGCACAAGGATGACATGCAAATTCATGAAGCATTCCATAATTTTTTTTTTAAAGAATATGTTTTCATTTGCAAAAGGACAAAATTTGAGAAACTGGTTCTTTTACCAAAGCTTTGATTGGAATGGCATACTTTCCTTTCAGAAATAAAATGTGACTTACAAAGTCAATTAAAGACTTTGGGAAAACTGACCTCATACCTTGTCTATACAGTCCTTATACAGAGTTTGTTACATATGGTAAGTAAAGAATGTAACTTTTTTTTTTTTTTTTTTTGACACTGTGTCTGGACAATAGAATGTAACTTTATAACAAGCTGAGGAGCCGTAAGTTATCTTGAGAGCTCAAAAGGAGAGAAATATATCCAACTCACAAAGTTATTTAATGGCACAAATAAACCATGACTGGGGTTAAGGCTTTAAAAAGTCTTTTCTGAAATAGAACAGTTTCTTCAAAGCTAGTATGTAAAGGATCTTATATAGCAAATACTTATTCATACTGTGCTATATGCAAATAATCAAACTTACATGTGATGAGAGAGAGAAAAAGAGAGACAGCATGTGAGAGACAGCATGCAAAAAAGTTAATACTTACATGCAACCCATACAGGTAACTTTAACTTTTGACTCTGTGCCTCAATCTGGTTACATTGTTTTACTATTCAGAGTCCTCAGGTTGTTGACCTAAGTTTTTAGTTGTAATAAAGATAAGCTACACTGGGTTTTTTCCCCACTTGGTTAGATGTATCATAGTACAATGAACATATAAAACTGATGTTAGCCCAACATTTAATAAAATTAGTGTGTAAAAGTGCTTTCTGTATCATAAAAGATTATTAATATTAGGAATTATAAACAATGAAAATGTACTACATATTTTATCAATTTATCTGTTGGTAAATACTTAGGTTGATTCTAATTCTTGTCTATTGTGAAAAATGCTGCAATAAACATGAAAGTTCAGATATAGCTTTGAGATACTGATTTTCTTGCTTTTGGATGTATTAACTCAGGGGTCCCCAAACTACAGCCCACGGGCCACATGTGGCTCCCTGAGGCCATTTATCCAGCCCCCACTGCACTTCAAGAAGGGGCACCTCTTTCATTGGTGGTCAGTGAGAGGAGCACAGGATGCAGATCCTGTGTTCCTGGAGTACTGTATGTGAGCGGCGCCGCAAAGTGCGGCGTCGCTCACATACAGTACTACTTCCAGTGATGCGGGACACACGTGTCACGGCTCCGGAAGCGCATCATATGACGCACATCCGGTCTGCAGCTGCGGCGCCCCACATCACCAGAAGCAGTGTGAAATAACAGCAGAAGTAGGAAGAAAGGCAAAGCACTATAACCATTACTACACAGTACAGTGGCCCCCATACTCCCCTAAATGTACAACAACATAATGGCCCCTATAACCTCTCTTTGCCCAAAAGTCTCCCCCAACATTACTACACAAGTTTTCCCTATTATAAGACCCTGTCTTATATTAATTTTACCCCCAAAAGATGGGGCTGTCTTATTTTTAGGAGGTGTCTTATAATAGGGGAAAAATGCAGCAGTGGGCTTCCCACAGAAGAGGCCCACCGCTGCTGCAGATGTCCAGGACACTGTATACACAGTGTCACAGGCTGATCACCGCCATCCCTGTATACAGCACTGGAGGTGGTGCTGGGCCTGTGACACTGTATACCGCTGTCTGGGATAGTGGAGGCAGCAGTGCTGGCTGTGAAGGGTGTCACACCTTGCATAGTCTGGCCCTCCAATGGTCTGAGGACAGTGAACTGGCCCCCTGTGTAAAAAGTTTGGGGACCCCTGTATTAACTAGTAGTGGGATTGCTAGATTACATGGCAGCTCTATTTTTAGTTTTTTGAGGAACCTCCATACTACATTCCACTGTAGCTGTACTTACATTCCCACCAACAATGTACAAGGGTTTCCATTTTTTCACAATTTATTATTGCCTGTTTTGGGGGTAAAAGCAATTTTAATTGGTGTAAGATGAATATCATTGTGATTTTTATTTGCTTTTCTCTGATGATTAATGATGTTGAGTGTATTTACTTATGCCTGTTGGCTATTTGTATGTCTTCCTTCGTTAAATGTCTATTCAGATCTTTTACACATTTTAAAATCATATTATTTGATTTTTTTCTATTGAGTTGTATCTCTTAATATATTGTTTATTAATTTCTTGTCAGATGGGTAGTTTGCCAATATTTACCTCCATTCTGTGGATTGTCTCTTCATTTTGCCGATTGTTTCCTTTGCTGCACAGAAGCTTTTTACCTTTTTACCTTTCTGTGATATCATTTGTCCATTTTTGCTTTAGTTGCCTGTGCTTTTGAGGTATTTCTCAAGAAACACTGGCCCACACCAGTGTCCTGGAGAATTTCCCCAAAGTTTTCTTTTAGTAGTTTCATAATTTCAGGTGTTACATTTAAGTCTTTAATTATTGTGATTTGAATTTTTTTTTGAGTTTTCTGTCTCAATTTTTGCCTTAATATATGACCTGTCCTTGAGAACAATCCACTTACTAGGGAAAATAATGTGTATATCATGGCTGTTAGAGGAAATGTTCTGTAAATATCTATTAGGTACATTTGGCCTGTGGTGCAGAATAAGTCCAATGTTTCTTTGTTGATTTTCTGTCTGTATAGTTTGTCCTACTTTCAGTAGGATGTTGAGGTATCCAGCTATTATTGTATGGATGTCTATTTCTCTCTTTATTTTTAGTAATATTTGCTTCATATATATTGATGCTCCAGCGTTGGGTGCGTATATAAAATTGTTGTATTCTCCTGATGAATTGACCCCATTTTTCATTACATCATGTCCTTCCTTGTACTTTTTGTAGTTTTCTACTTAAATCTGTTTTATCTGATTCAATAATAGCTGCTCCTGCTCTTCTTTGGTTTCCATTTGCATAAAATATCTTTTCCCATTCCTTTGTTTTTAACCTACATGTGTCTTTATAGGTGAAATGTGTTTCTTGAAGACAGCACATAATTTATTTTATTACATTTTATTTATTTTGTGAAACCTATTCCACCCTCCTATGTCTTTTGATTGGAAAGTTTGGTCCCTTTACATTTAATGCTATTATTAATTGGTAAAGATTTACTCCTGCCAGTTTGTGGTTTTCTGGTTGTTTAATGGTCCTCTCTTCCTTTATGTCTGCGTTTGTATAAAACTAATCTTCTGTAGTAATATATTTTAATTTTTTGCTTTTTATTTTCTGTGTATCTATTTTAGGTGGTTTTTTGTTTGTTTATTTGTTTAAGAGATGGGATCTTGCCATGTTGCCCAAGCTGGAGTGCAGTGACTATTCATAAGCACAATCCCACTACTGATCAGCATGGGAGTTTTGACCTCCTCCATTTCTGACCTGGGCCAGTTCACCAGTTCACCCCTCCTTAGGCAACCTGGTGGTCCCCCACTCATGAGAGGTCACAATATTGATTGCAAAGTTAGTGTAGAAACCCAATCAGCATAGGGCACTACAGCCCAGAACTCCCGGACTCAAGCAATCTTCCAGCCTCAGCCTCCCAAGTAGGTGGGACTACAGGCATGCGCCATGGCACCCGGCTGTAGATTTTTTTTATTTGAAATTACCATAGGGCTTGCAAATAACATGTTATAATCAATCATTTTAAACAGATCACAAGTTTTCTTGGATTACAAACAACAACAAACAAGCAAAAAGAAAAGTAATACAAACTGTACACTTGGCTCACACCTGTAATCTCAGCACTTTGGGAGGCTGAGCCAGGCAGATGACCTGACATCAGATGTTGAGACTAGCCTGGCCAACGTGGCAAAAACCTTAGCTGGGCATGGTGGTACATATCTGTAGCCCCAGCTACTAGAGAGGCTGAGGCACGAGAACTACTGGAACCTGGAAGGCAGAGGTTGTAGTGAGCAGAACTCCAGTCTGGGCGACAAGAGCAGGACGTCGTCTCTAAAACAAAAACAAGCCAAAAAAACAAAAACGAACAAAAAACCCAAAAAACAAAAACCCACACATTTCAGAAATTCAGTAATGTAATTACATTACTAAATGACTGAGGTGTTTCTTTTTGTTTTCTTTTTTTGAAACTCTGATTGCAAACTAGGAGATCAATAGCAGCCACGCACTTCTGATCATTATGTTAGCATAAATACCTAACTCCTAGACTATTGATTAATTCTTCATTAAAGCTTAGCCAAATATCATATGATTCTAAAATATTTTGTAGTAAATTATAGATATCATTGGAAATGTTATTTAAAAGTTTTATAACACAAATATATTTGCATTACATATCAGTAACTAATTTAGATTAAGTCTTGAGACATATCACAGGGTAGGAGCCTTTAAATTAGATTTTTAAAATTTCCAAAGATGTTTCTTTTTTTCCTCATAAAAAAATGGAACCTATTAACAATTAGAATTACATAATTTATTATATTTCTACTTGATCGACTTTCATGTATATACAATATTCAATAGTATTTAAAAATGCCGTACTATAAAATAAAAATGCTTCAAAGATTAAAAAAGAAATAAATGCTTCAAAAATTAAAAAAGAAGACAGTATTTTCAAGTATAAAAGAACTTTGGGATTTCTTTTTCTGGAAGCAATTTGACTCTTTTATGCAAACATTGATATCTAAAAGACCATTTTTTTCTAAACAAGTATATCTATTTTTTCTCTTTCATATCTTATAAAAATTATTTGAAATTTCCAAATAATCTTTATAGTCTGCCGTATATTCAGTGTTTTTTAAAAATTTTGTTGGTTTATATAGTCTTTTTTTTTTTTTTTTTTTTTTTTTTTTTAAAGGAGTGTTTCTCTGTTGCCCAGGCTGGAGTGAAGTGGCACAATCTTGTCTAACTGCAACTTCCGCCTCCTGGGATCAAGCATTATTTTTGCTTCAGCCTCCGGAGTAGCTGGGACTAGAGGATCGTGCCACCATGCCTGGCTAATTTTTTTTTTTTTTTTTTTTTTTTTTTTTTTTGTATTTTTAGTAGAGACAGGGTTTCACCATATTGGCCAGGCTGGTCTTGAACTCCTGAACCTGTGATCTACGGAGCTTGGCCTCCCAAAGTGTTGGGATTACAGGTATGAGCCACCATGCCCGGCTGGTTTATGTAGTCTTGATCATATTTAACAATCACTTCCTCTTATTCTTTTACTTACTTTTTGGTAAATGACTAGTTACTATTACCAGAATAATTTTCATATTTATTGATATTATCAGATGTTTTAT
The DNA here is from genome assembly GCF_048565385.1 of Saimiri boliviensis. Taxonomy (NCBI): domain Eukaryota; kingdom Metazoa; phylum Chordata; class Mammalia; order Primates; family Cebidae; genus Saimiri; species Saimiri boliviensis. The sequence continues at coordinate 119,354,241 of NC_133452.1, read as the reverse complement.
CTTCCCAGTTTTTTCAAATAATGAATTAGGACAGTAACTTCTCTCATAATGAATGCTCCTTGCATTTGAGGTCTGTGTCTTACTTGGTCTTTGGAGATAATTCTTCTGATATACTGCCAAATGACAAATTTCATTTGTTGTACTTTATAGTTTTTGACTTACATCAGTCATCAGTTTGTTTTCAGACTATATCATTTTTAGTATTAATAGTATGCTAGTAAGATGGAATTTATGACAGACCTTTTTTTTATTTTATCTTTTCTAAAATATTTTAAATAGCACTCAGAATTATGAACTTGACAAGAAATTTAAGTGCAAAGCCACTCAAAATTTCTCATAGGAAAAAAGGCTTATCTTTTCAGATGGTTGAATAAATAGTTATTTAAAATTCTTAATTCCTGTTTCCTATTTCATTGGGATTTTCTTTGGGCACAGAAAGTGTTCTCTTTTGTTTATTTAGTGCCAATAGATCATGGAAGTTAATACCTTCTAAGAAGTTTGGCTATCATTCTAAGGATTGGAATTCAAAATGTGGGTCAAGCTTATGTGTACTATTTCTCAAATGACATTTCTTATGCCATTTAGAACACATTGTCTGAATCTGAGTTAGTTTATGTAAATATACAAGCCCCACCCTCAAAAAAAATTCAGTAAAAGAAATATTGGAAAATTCCAGAAAAAAAATGAAGAAGAATGTAACTAAACTTGCCAAACACTGTCAGTTAATTGTAATTATACACACACACACACACACACACACACACACAGTACAAATAAAGTGCATTTTTTAAAAAATGAATTCTGAATTTTTCAAATCAATTTAAATGGTGTAATGCTAGATCAATTTAAAGAACTACATGAAAGCATTCCACTAAACAAATCTTCCATACTATAGTGAAGCTTCTTTACAACCAAAATGAATTTGATCTTGGTTGAAATAAAACCTAACACCATAGATTAAAATACATACATGTACTATTTGTAGTTGTATTCAATCATTTGTTTAACCATGGCCATAAATGATGTAAAAAATGATATTCTGTAAATCATTGTCATAAGCACATAGATGTCATATTATATTGGATAAATTTAATTAATTGTAATTTATTTTACTAAAATATTCTCTTATTACAATTTTTCAAATCCAAAAACATAACAGAAAGAGCTGTGTAACTGCTTTTTCTTTTTAAACTAAAACTGTGTGTGGCACTTTTCAGTGCATTCCAGTGTCAGAGAAGTCAGTTAAGTAAGTAATTTTTTTTGACAATTCACATATTTCAAATTTTACATTACATATTTCACCAATACTTTGATTTACCTGGGTTAACTACAGAGGCAGGTCACAGCATGAGGAATTCAATTCCTTCATGAAGTTGGTCAATAAAATTTATTCAGCTCAGATATGATGAAATATACTTATTTCATCTGTATATACTGAAATAACTTTTGGTATGCACAATACGATGTATCTGAGGCAACAAGCTTTATTTTCTGGACCACAATTTTGCTTATTTCCACCAGCCAAGGCAGCATGTACTTTGAGTAATCTGAAATGCACAAATACTGGAACAAACAAGCTTCTTAAACCATTATAGGAACAGCAGCAAAGGCATGCCCCTAGCTCAGTGTTTTTGTTCTTCCTCCCAAGTGAAGTGTTCTTCTCCTAGATATATGAGAACTCACTCCCATAATTCAGTCAGGTTTTGGTTAAATAATACTTTCATAGAGAAAACCTCCCTCTGCCACTAACCTCATATGCTTATTTTATTTTAAAATTTAAACAAAAATTAAAAATTAAAAATTATCTTCTATCTCACTAGCAATATCAAATTAAATAATAAATTTCATATTAGATAGGGCATATAAAATATTTCCACTCTTATAGAGAATTCTACTGAATAGTTCTGCCTTAGTCTCTTAAGCTACTTTATTTTTTTTTTGAAAATTCTTATCACTCTCTGATATTACATTATACACCTTTTTACTTCTAATCATTTATTTTTATTACAATGGGAAACTTTAGTTACCATGCTCCCAAGTTTCTAAAATAGTGCTTGGTACAGTGATGTTCCCCAGTAAATATTTGTAGAATAAAAGGCCAGAAATTATTCATTTTCCTTGTATTTTCTAGCATCTCTTTGCTACCATTACCTGGTAAAACAGAAAGAAACTTTGCCATTCTAGTCTAGAACATAGACAAGTGGACATTTTCCTGACTTTTTAATATTTATTTCTATTTAATTTATTTTTATTTTTTGTGGGTAGCTGTGCATATTTATGGGATACATAAGATGTTTTGATAGTCACATACTATGAAATAAAGAAATCATAGAGAATGTGGCATTCATCCCCTCAAGCATTTATCCTTTGAGTTACAGAGTCCAATTATACTGTAAGTTATTTAAAAATGTACAACTAAGTTATCAGTGACTACAGTCACACTGCTGTATTATTAAATACATCTTACTCATTATTTCTATTTTTTGAGGGGATACCCTCTTATTTTTCCTTGGTCTTTTAAGTCTAGAGCACAGCAATAGTGAAAATAAAACTGTATAAACAAAATAAAATACAAGAAGCCAATGCGAATTTTGAAGCAAATAAAAGAAACTACCTGGTAGATTTAACTTTTTTGAACTTACTGCTTTTTCTACAGATCATGGCTAAATCAAATGTCCACGATGAATTTTTGAACTCCTAGCAAAAGTGTAACTAATGGGACTAATAGGAAGGAGAGCAGCCCTTGAGCTCCCTTGGTATTATAGTTTTTTAAAGAAAAACAAAGCAATGCAAATGAATAAAAGACAACAAAAAAATTTAAAAAAATATTTTTCAGGCATCAGTGTTTAAAAAAATATAGTGTGTCTGAAAAGAATAATGAAATTTGAGGCAAAATAGGATCTGCTTTACTCAAAAATTCCCTGCTATTTTTCTGTGGTCTAAAGGTGATTTTTTTTTTTTTAAAGGAAGGAAATAAAGAGCTCACACAAATTGCTATATATCTGTTAAGTAGAGATATTTTGTAAATGCATTTCTTTGTAAAATTCAGTTAAACAAAATGCAAAATATTATCTTCCAAGATCAGATTTAATCTAATAATAGAAAATTACATATGAATTCCTTTAAATTAATATATCCCAAGAAATATACAAGAACATATAGATTTTAGTAATATATAGTATATAATATACATATACTCTATGCATATTATGCATATATAATATATGTATATACTATTATGCACATATACATATGTGTATATATTATGTGCATAGTAGTTTATACATATACTATATACACATATACACAAAAGCATATGCATATAGTCTTTAGAAACATATTGTATAAGTCATAATAATGTAAAATAGTTTGGAGTATTATTTTATAGGTATTTATATTAAATAGTATTAATAAGTCCACATTTTGCTGTAAATTGTATTTTTAGTTATTTAAAATTGTATGTTCTATTTATATTTAAGTATTTAATTCAAACAAAGCACAGGACATAATTTACCATAGAAGAAATAATATATTTTTTCTTATTTTTATTGTCAAATATGTTTGAACTCAATGGAAGCCTATTCTGCTTGTTTCTGTAGCCCTAGAATGCGTAATATTTAATCATCTAATATAGCTTTTTAGTTAAACTTTAAGATTATAGATGCGTTTTCCTTTTATGTAACTACTAATCAACATTTGTATCTTCTTTCTGTTTGATTTAAGTTCATTTTAAGTCTTGTGAGCCTTGATTTACTTCCTTTGTAAGTTAAACAAAGTTAGCGGAGGAAAAACAAATAAATTAATTTTATTTTCTTTAACATGTTAAATCTGTAGTAAGTGGTTGGCAGTTCAAAGAACACCAATATACTCTGAGATTTTGAAGCACTTGCTCTTTAAGTCTAAAAAGTCATAACAAAGACCATGTCACAATATTTTTAGGTTCACTTAACGTATTATTAACTAATATATATGTTGTCTTATAATATATGTTGTCTTATATTTTCTTATAATCCTAGAACTTTATATATTTCTCATCTCCTTTGTTTTTCTAAAAGTAAAACTTAATTCTTCATCTGTATTTGTCATTTTTTGCAAGTATATGTCAATATTAAAGAAAATATTATTCAAAGGAATGTGCTTTTATTTTTAAATTCTTGCATAGATTTTACTGGACCCTAGAGATTTTTGAGATTCAGATATTTTAATTGCTTGACCACCTGTCTTAAACTTCAGTTCTTTTGCTCTTGAGAATTATAAGTAAGTTTCCAGCATCTGTTCTTAATCTGTTTGGTAAATGCAAAGAGCAAATATTCATTTAATTTCTCAAGGGCTATTCCCAACTCAAAAAGACTAAAAACTTATTTTTTAAGTAATATACATTCTATATGGTTTCAAATGTATTCATATGCAAATTATGTCATCTACTCCATCAAAAATGATCACTCTTCAGTGTTTATTTAACAACAACTGTGTTTCCAACTATTTATATTACAAATTTAATACTGAGGTTTTATACATAATCCAATTGCATTCCTCCCCATAATTCCTTTTTATTTCTTGGTTGGGAATTTAAGGTAATCTATAACTTGGTTTAAATTACATTGTTTAAAAACTCAAAACTTGTTTGCTTCATGAATATTTGTGTTGGTTTAGTAGACATCTTCATCATAATAAAATGTAAACATTTGCATTTCTCCCTATAATTCCTTTTTTTCAATTTGTAAGAAATTATGAGGTATAGGTAAAATTATTTTTATTATATGTATAAGAAAATTAATGCTAACAATATAAAGGCTTATCTCATAGTCATGCACCTGTCTAGTGATGAGACAGGGATTCAAATAATTCTGATTTACATTTAGTTAATAAACCAGAGTAAGCAGTTGATGGATTACATTTTACTTCTTTGTTTTCATCTTAATATAAATTATTAGCTTTATAATCATAAAGAAATTATAAAAAGAAATTATAAAAAGAAAGATTTGGAAAATAATACTGAATAATTTCATGGAATATAATAGAATTCTCCATATTCTCATTATTCCTCAAGACAAACCCACTATGTTTAGTGTATTGCTTCTAATAATAATTTTTTAAATTATGTAAATAGTTCTGAGTTATTACCCTACCTGTTAAATTTGTGTATATATTATATAAATACAATAATATATAATTACATATTAATTATATTGTATTTACATATATATGTAAACAGTATTTTGTATATATTATGTTTTCTACATACTATATATACAATATATATAATATAGATAAAATAATATCTAATATATACACATTTAGTATATCAATAACTTATATAGTAAAATTATATATAAATTATATGTTTATAGCTATAATTTATAATATATAATTATAATACATAATTTGTTGCATGATTTAACTGAAAGACAAATAACAGTAATATAGCTGTAACAATTAGTGGTTATTGGTCAATAGATACAGTCAGTTTGTAACTCCAATTTACCTCTCTTATCAACCTGACTGAAGACAGAGTAATAGTACATAGGGATCGAAAATTACTCTCTAAAAGTTAATGTAGTGTAAAACATATTTATAAAAATATTGTATGGCTTTCTATTACTAACATCTGAAACAAGCCCATGACAAATTATTAGAAAGAAAATGTAAAGAGCTTTTCAGTAAGGGGAATAGTTAAAAAATTTAGAGAAGTTTATGTTTATCTTTATTTAAAAGACATTATACAGGAATTAACTTAAAAAGGAATGAAATGAGATATATTTAACGACATTTGGAAAGTTTTAATAAAATTTTAAAACAAAATATTAATTATGAATTTAAATTAATTCCAATAAAAACTACAATATCTCTTTGATATAGGTCGACTGTTTCCCCACCCATATCTTATCTCGAATTTCCATACGTTGTAGGAGAATTCTACCCACCCAGAATTGGTGGGAGGCAGTTGAATCATGAAGGCAGTTCTTTGTAGATTCTGGATATTAGACCTTTGACTGATAGATAAATTGAAAGAAATTTCTCTCATTTTGTCGATTGCCTGTTCTCTCTGATGATAGTTTCTTTTGCTGTGCAGAAACTCTTTAGTTTCCTTAGATACCATTTGTTATTTTGGCTTTTGTTACCATTGCCTTTGGTATTTTAGTCATGAAGTCTTTGCTCATGCCTGTGTCCTCAATGGTATTGCCTAGCTTTACTTCTAGGGTGTTTATGTTTTTAGGTCTTACGTTTAAGTCTCCAATCCATCTTGAGTTAATTTTTGCATAAAATGTAAGGTGGGGATTCACTTTCAGCTTTCTGAATATGGCTGGACAGTTTTCCCAACACCGTTTATTAAATAGGGAATCATTTCCCCATCTCTTGTTTTTTTTCAAGTTTGTCAAAGATCAGATGGTTGAAGATGTGTGGTGTTATTTCTGAAGCCTCTGTTCTGTTCTATATGTCTACATATCTGTTTTGGTACTAGTACCATGCTGTTTTGGTTACTATAAATCTCTCCTGGATTGTAAGATTTCTGCTGAGAAAAATCTATTAACTTGATGAGACTCCCTTTGTATGTGATCTGGCTTTTTTCTCTCCAGTTGCTTTAAGATTTTTTTTTTTTTTTTTTTTTTTTTAGTATTGACCTTGGACAGTCTGGTGAATACATGCCTTAGTAAAATTCACTTTGCATAGTATCTTGTTGGTGTTCTCTGGATTTCGTCTATCCGAATGTCTGTCTAGCAATATTAGAATTTTTTTCTTAAATCATTTGCTTAAATATGTTTTCTAGATTGTTTACATTTCTCCTTCTCCCTCAGGAAAACCAACAACTCATAGGTTTGGTTATTTTATATAATCTCATACTTCTTGAGGACTTCATTTTTTAAAAATTATTTGTATTTAGTGAAAATCAGTATTTTTATTTTGTTAACCATCTTTAAGAAAGCAGATCAGTATCAATTTTAAAACATTATAAACTTTTTTATAAACTGTGCATTTGATGTTTTTACCTACAAACTCATCATCAAACACCAGGTCATCGAGACTTTCTACTGCATTTCTAGAAATTACATTATTTTGTGTTTTACAGTTAGGCCTATGTTTCATTTTGTGCTAGTTTTTGTGAATGATATAAAGTTTATGTCTCAGCTTATTTGGCATATGGATATCCAATTGTAGTACAACTGTTTATTGAAAACACTATTTTTCCCCACTGAACTGCTTTGCCCCTTTTTCTTTTCTTTTCTTTTTCTTTTTTTTTTTTTTTTTTTTATTGCCCCCTTTTCAAACATTAGTTGACTACATCTATACTGGTCTATTTCTGGGCTCACTCTTCTATTACATTGGTCAATATGACCATTCTTTCACCAAAACTCAGTTGTCTTTATTACTGTAGTTTATAATTGTTTTGAAGTTATGCACCGTGAGTCTTCCAAAATTGTAATTCAATTTTTTTTAAAACAGTGTCTCACTTTGTTGCCCAGGCTGGAGTGCAGTGACATGATCATAGCTCACTGTAACTTTGAACTCCTTAGTGCAAACATTTCTCCCACTTCAGCATCATGAGTAGCTGGGACTACAAGCATGGACCACCCCAAACCTTGCCAATTAAAAAACTATACATAGATAGAGATATGGGGACTCACTATGTTGCCTAAGCAGGTATCAAACTAGTGGCCTGAAATGATCAGCCTAGCAAAGTGCTTTCACTAATCTTGTTGATGCCTTTTCATGTAAACTTTATTATCAGTTTGCCAATATGCAAAAAACAAACTCATTAGAATTTTGATTAGAATTTCATTGGATATATAAATCAAGTTGGAAAAATAGACATCTTAGCAATGTTGAGTGTTTCTGTCAATAAACATGAACTATATATTTATTTATATCTTCATTGATTGTATTATCAGAGTTTTATAGGTTTTCTCATATAGCCCTTGGATTTATTGGGTAGACATATAAATAACCATTTATTTTTACTTTAACCATTTATTTTACTTTTACTTTCTTTTTTTATATATGTCTTTAATTGTTTGACTGTAATTCTAAGTACTGCCCTCTGTAAGTCCACAAACTTTACAAAATCGTATTCTCATTTTCATTTAATTTAAAATTTTTTAAATTTATTATTGAGACATTAATTAACATATGGACTATTTAGAAGTTTGTTATTTAATCTCTGAAAGTTTGAAGTTTTCTAGCTCTTCTTTCACCAGTTTCTAGTCTAACTCCATATAAGTCTGAGAATATATTTTGTAACATGTCTGATTTTTAAAATTTGTTTAGAAGTTTTTTGTGGCCCATTATGCAGCTTATCTTGGTAAATGTTCAATGTGAGTGTGATAAGAATATATTTTTGTTGTTGTAGTTTGTTGGAAAATTTATGAATGCCAATTAATGTTAATTAAAAACTGTTTGGGGCAACTGTATACTAACCTATTTTCTGCCTGTTGAATTTACCAATTATTTATAAAGAGATGTTGAAATCTTTAGTGATAATGGGGAATTATCTGTCTGTTTCTTTTATGTAGTTATGAGAATCTAACCTATTTCTTTTTTCTTTTTCTGAATAACTTTTTAAAACATTTCTTGCAAGACATGTTTACTGGTAACAAATTCCATCAATTTTTGCCTATCTGAGTAAGTTGTTTTCAACCCTTAATTTTGATTAATAATTCTACTGGATATAGAACTCTAGATTTGTGTTTTGTTTGATTTTTTTTCTTTTTTAACAGATTAGTCCATTCCACTCTCTGCTTGCTTTCATAATATCTGAGATAAGTCTAATGAAATTCCTATTCCTGTTCCTCTAAAGATAAAATATTTTTCTTCTTAAGATTTCATTCCAGATTTTCTATTTTTTAATGATTTTCTGCAGTTTAAATATGATATGCCTACATATACATTATTTTGTTTTAATTTTGCCTAGTGTTCACTGAGCTTTCAGTATCTGTAGTTTTGTGTCTGTCATTAATTTTTGAAAATTATCAGCTATTATTACTGTAATATGTATTATTTTTATCTCCTCATTCTTCTGTTATTCTCATTATGCATTCATTCTAGGTTTTGCAAGTGTCTCAGAGTCCTTTGATATTCTGTAACATATTTTTTTCTTTTTCTTTTGCATGTCATTTTTGTAAGTCTATTGATATAACTTCAAGTTTTTTTGTTAACTATGTCTAGTCTACTGATGAATATGTCAAATACATTTTTTATTTCTGTTAGAACATATTTTTTATTTGTAGCATTTCCTTTGGATTTTTTTTTCATAAATTTGTTTTGTTTTTACATACTTTTCAATTTTTTACATTAGGACATTTAGTGTAAAAATTATATTTATCATTCTGAAAAATCCAAAATTTCTGCCTTATCTGAGTTTAGTCTTGATGATTTCTTGTCTCTTCAGATTTTATATTTTGCCTTTTAGTATGCCTTGTAATTTTTTGTTCATAACCACACATGACATATGAGTAAAATAATCTGAGTTTCATGAAAGTGTAGTGGTTCTTCCTAAGACTGGATCACCGGAGTAATGAACTTTTAATCTCATTAACTCTCAGCTCCTACCGATATGTCAATCACAGTTTAAGTGCTTCTACTATTACTGCCCCAGCAATGGAATTGTATTCCTTGGATTCTGCTTCTGGTAAGGTGTGAATCTTCATACTGTTTTGACTTTCCAATTGTCAAAGTGGCAGTATGTCCTCGAAACTTTTATGATCTTAGAAACATTGTTGGTTTTCAGTTTGTCCAGATATTTCTTATTTTGAAGATATGGGTGATGACTTCTGTGATGGTTAATACTGGGTGTCAACTTGATTGGATTGAAGGATGCAATATTAAGCCTGGGTGTATCTGTGAGGGTGTTGCCAAAGAAGATCAACATTTGAGTCAGTGGGCTGGGGAAGGCAGACTTACCCTTAATCGGGTGGACACCATCTAATTAGCTGCTGGTGAATATAAAGCAGGCAGAAAAACATGAAGCAATGACATGGGCCTAACCTCCCAGCCTACATCTTTCTCTCATGCTGGATTCTTTCTTCCCTCAAACGCTGGACTCTAAGTTCTTCAGTTCTGGGACTCAGATTGGCCCTACTTGCCCCTCAGGTTGCAGATAACCTATTGTGGGACCTTGTGATTGTGTAAGTTAATACTTAATAAATTTCCCTTTATGTGTATTTGTCTGTGTGTGTGTGTGTGTGTGTGTACACATATAACATGATGTTCTGTTCTGTCCTTCTAAGAGAAATCTAATTAATACAACTTCCAAGCTCTTTATGTCTTAGACCAGAATTATAAGTACTCTTTTTTGTTGTTTGTTTGTTTAATGTGTGATTTTAAATTACTCTCTCAGGTCCCTTGCTTTAAGCCTGAAGAAGTTTCTCTAGTGTTTCTTGTAAGGACTCTAATAAAAATTAATTCTCTCAGTTTTTGTTCAGTTGAAAATGTTTTTATTTTGCCTTTCTTTTTGAAAGATTGTTTTTCCAGATACATGTTTCTTGGTTGACAGTGTTTGTTTGTTTGTTTGTTTCTTTGTTTTTTGAGACAGATTCTTGCTCCGTTGCCAGGCACTAGGCTGGAGTGCTGTGGCACGTTCTCGGCTCACTGCAACCTCCGCCTCCCGGGTACAAGAAATTCTCCTGCCTCAGCCTCCAAATAGCTGGAACTACAGGTGCACCACTATGCCCAACTAATTTTTGTATTTTTTGTAGAGATGGGGTTTCACCATGTTGGCCAGGATGGTCTCAATCTCTTGACCTCATGATCCACCCGCCTCAGCCTCCCAAAGTGCTGGGATTACAGGCGTGAGCTTCCGCGCATTGCCGGCAGTTCTGTTATTCATTCAGCCCTTTGAATATGTCCTCCTACTGACTTCTGTCTTCCTTTTTTTTGTTTGTTTTTACAAGAAGTTAGCTGTTTATCTTTATGGCGTTTCTTTGCACATGATCACCTATTTTTCTTTTGTTTTTTCTTTTGAGAATTTCTCCATTGTTTGATTGTAAGCATTTTTGCTGTATGTTATGTCTGTGTGAATTTCTGTGTTTATTCTACTTGAATTCTGTTGAGCTACTTGAATGTGTATACATGTTTTCAATAAATTTTAGAAGTTAAAAACATAATATATTTGATTTTTTTTGCATCCTTTTTCTTCTTCTAGTACTGTGTTTAGCATATTTTGGTGTACCTAATGGTATTTGTATTGATCAGCGTTTTCCAGAGAGAAAGAGAACCAGTTGTGTGTGTGTGTGTGTGTGTGTGTGTGTGTGTATGTGTGTGTGTGTAAACTGGCCTCACACAGGAAGTAAGTCTCAAATCTTAAGGGCAGAATGGAAACCAGGAAAGTTGATATTATAGTCTCAACTCTAAAAGCAGCATGGAGGTAGAATTCCTTTTTCCTTTGGGGACTTTAGTTTTTTTCTTCATAGAGCTTTCAACTGACTGATAAGGTTCACAAACATTATAGAAGGTAATCTGATTTACTCATAGTTTACTAATTTAAGTATTAACAAATATAAAACACACTCATGACAAAATCTACAATGGTGTTTGATCAGTATCTGGGCACGATAGCCTACCCAAATTGACGTGAATTTTCCCATCACAGTATCCCACATTTCTCTAAGATTTTTGTCTTTATATTTTCTCTCTCTCTCTCTCTCTCTCTCTCTCTCTCTCTCTCTCTCTCTCTCTGTGTGTGTGTGTGTGTGTATTTCTCTCACCCACTTTTTGGATTAAATAGCAATTTATAATTGCTATATATCTATCTCTCAGTTTACTAATTGTATGTTCTACCAGTTCAAATCTGCTTTTGAGTCTTTCTATTGAAATTTCTTATAAGTTATTATAGTTTCCTTTCCTTTTTCTTTCATTTTTTTCTATAGAGGCAAGATCTTGCTATGTTTCCCAGGCTGGTTTCAAACTCCTAGTCTCAAGCAATCCTCCTACCTCAATCTTCTAAAATGCTGAGATTAGCAACATAAGCCATCATCCCTGGCCAGTTATTGTAGTTTTCAATTCAAAATTCTGTACAGTTTATTTTTATAATTTCTCTTTATTAGTATTGTCTAATTTATATAACATTGGCATATAACTGTCTTTACATCTTTGATCATCTTTTCTTTTTTCTTAGTTCCTTAAGTGTATTTAAAATAGCTACTTTAAAATTTGAATTTGACATCTGGTCTCTTTCCCTAGCTCTTTATTTTGCCTATTTGCATATGTATATGAGTCATACTTCTATAATGTTTTTGCATTTTAATACTTTTTACCTAAAACTGGAAATATTTGATATATTGTAGCAACCCTAGATAACAACTACTCATTCCTCTAGTACCTCTAACTGTGGTATGCTTACTTATTTAATGACTGGCCATACTATTTTAGTGAAGTGAATTACCTCCACAGTGTTAAGTCTTGACATTGCTTCACACTATGGAGGTAATACACTTCACTGAAATAATGTCTAATCATTAAATAAGTGTCATTGTGTGTATACACATGGTGCAGCCTTGGGTATACACACAATGACACTTGGATGAAAGTGGTTTAACAAGACTAATTTTTATTTTCTCTTTCCATAAGCACATTTAACCGTTAAGGTCCAATAATTTCCAGCTAATTCATCTATTGTTTTCAAGATGGTCCTGTGGCATAAACTGCCCCATAATTAGATCCAATAAATATAGCATCCTTATGGGGATAGCTTTTGGTGTAAATGTTTGAGATTTTTTTGTATCACTTCGGATGGAGACATCTCAGCTTTGTATTTTCTAATTTTTCTCTGGTGAAAAAGCTGGCTAATTGTTTATGCCTTATTTCCCATAAAACACCAGTCTTTACATTTTTCTTACTACCAAGATCTCCATTGTTTCTTATGTCACCCTTCAACTTGAACTTCTCAATATTCTGTTTCAAATAGAGCCATTTCCTTTTGGTAGAGCTTCAGAGCTCTCTGATTTGTGTTCTTCCTCTTCCCATGACAAATAATCTGATGTACAGCTCCCAAGCTGATGGTTGAGACAGAGAATGCTTCTCTCTAGGTGACACTCTTTAAGAGCAGGGTGGTAGGTGAAACTATTCTTCCTGCATGCTTCACCTGCATAAAACTTGTCTTACAAACAAACTGGGGAAAATATTATGATGCCCAATATTCTCACTATGGATCTTGAGGTAGATATATATGCCCTGTGAGTTGGGCTGGAAAGAAGAAAGAAGCTTCTGATCTTTTGGTTATACTCATCTAGAATTTAACCTATGCATGTGTAGCTATGGAGAATAGAAAGCTCTGGTGGCCTTTTCCTACTGAGAAGGTACAATATCTCTAAAATTAGAGCTTGAGGGAGCTCTTTGTTTTTTGCTATACATGCCTGGGATTTCCATCCTGCTGAAGTGGAAGGGGAAAGAAAGGGATTTGCTCACATTTTAAATTCAATAGATTCACTGTTTTTACCAAGTTTAAGTAGATTTTCTTGAATATGTCATTTGTTTTATATTCTTACAATAATTTCAAAAGATTTTTTTCAATATATTTTACCAATACTGTTTATTTCATTGGAAAACTTGTCTATGGACCTTTTGATTTTGCCATGCCAGATGTGAATTTCTATAATCATATGATACTTTAAATGTACTTATTTTCTCTGCCTGTTAGTACTCCCTTTTAAATAACCATACTCCATGGGACATTTAAAAAATATTCTTATTGCATCTTCATGAACCATCTTGTCTCCTTCGACCTAATCTGTAGATAAGATTTAAAATGTGTTAATGTGGAACAACAAGAATTCTAGTTCATTATTGGCATGTAAGCAAAACAGTCAGTACAACTACTTTACAAGATACTGTAGCAGTTGCTTATAAAATTAAACAGATTTTTACCAAATGATTCAGCATTAACACTCATTGGTATTTACCCAAATGAGTTAAAAATTGATGTCCACACAAAATCCTTCACTTGCATATTTATGGCATCTTTCCATACCTGTTAAAATGTGGATGTAACCGAGATGTCTTTTAGTAAATGAATAAACTACAAGACACTTAAAATGTGTAATATTGTTCTGCATTAGAAAGTAATGAGCTCTCAAGCCGTGAAAAAAGGTGAAGAGATCTTAAATGCATATTTCTAAATGAAAGAAGCCAATCTGAAAAGGCTATATACAGTGGGATTCTAACTATATGACATTTCTGGAAAAGGCAAAACTTTGGAGACAGTAGAAAGATTATCTGCTGCCAACAGTTTAGGGAGGCAGAGATGAATGGTGGAGGTCTTTTACTCAATGTGTTACTATAATGATAGACACATACCATTATACATTTGTACAAATTTGCAGAATGTACAACCCCAGGAGTGAAACATAATGAAAACTATGAACTTTGGTTGATTATGATGGGTCACTGTAGGTTCATCAGTAACAAATGTATGTGGAAGGGATGATGATGATGATAGGAGAGATTATGCATGTGTAGAAGCAGGGAGTATTTGGGATATTTCTATACCAACTGTTTAATTTTTCTGTAAATCTAAAATTGCTCTAAAAAGCAAAGTCTATTATAAAATCCATCTTTATCTGTTTCATTGCATCAAAAGTCACATATAAATTTATCTTCAAGGATTTGAGATATAATAATAAACTTTGCAATGAAGTATTTGAAAAAAAGTATTAGCTTTCAAATTACTCACCTGCTTAAAGATAAGCTGTTCAATAGTGTACTGGTTTTTTTCTTGAGATAAAACAAAATCTTAACAGAGCATGTGAGACCATAATAAGCAGATTTCTGTATATTTGTGACAACTTATTGACATCATACTGACATCCTTTTATTCTCTCTATTGTGTTTTTATCACATTCACTTGTGATTCTTGCTATATGACGTGTTTTGACTTAGAAAACTAGTATGGAAGCACTCTTGCAAACTTGTTATAACTTTTCCATCTCACAGCTTAGGAATCTAGGGTGAATGCTCATCTCATGTGATCTGAGAGCATTGTACTTTCCTTATATTTCATAGTATTAACTTGGGGACTTAACTATCTATAGAAAATGAGTTTTTTGAGAGTACAGTTAAGATCTTTCTTCTTCTTATTGAAGGACTAACACCTAGAGTAGTGCCTGGCATGAAAGAGCATTCAAAAGAGGAGAAAGTTTTAAGCCTTATTTAATTCCTGTAGACAGTACCTTCTCACTGTACTCCGGAACATAAATGCAGTTAAATTTATGACCATAATTTCAATAAGTAATTTGAGGCAGTTTCAGAATATACAAGTCAATGAATTGGATAATTTTTATTTTGCTTCTTTGTATTGTTTGTTTAAGCTTACTAATAGCATTTTGACAGGGGCATTAATAAAATGTAGACAGATCTTTAAGCAGCTCTGACTTTAGTGGTTCTCAAGTTTGAGAGAACACTCACCATACGATTTTAGGCAATATTAGTGGGATACTCATCTGAATTGAGTAGAACTAAACTATAATTAGAACTGTCATGGTTATAAATTAATTCTTGTGGTAATAGTAATTTAATCTAAATATTTAGTTCTAGAGATGGACAGTGTAACTAAAGGTTATCTGTGATATTTTGTAACTTCATATTACAGTGTATTAAAGTAAATATTTGATGATTCATGACAAATTTCAGGCTTTAGATACCCAAACTAAAAAGTCCATATTTACATAAACCTAAGGGAACTGAGCTATACAATTTTCATCATCTTTCGACCTAATGGACTTTGACTTTCAATACTTACTCTTCCAAAAATATGTTTATATTTTTTTTCTTAACTCTTGAAGTATTTTATGTTTGGTAGACCTTCTTGTGAAATAAAAAAATAGTAATTATGTAATTGTATTACTCACACTGATAATGTGTTATATATCTTTCTTTATATCTCCTTCTATACTTTTGATCCATTATGCTAATTTTCTTAATAGAATATTGAACTATTTATACAGGATATTACATTATACATAACGTTCTTTTTTCATTTTTCATTTTAAAAATGTGTATATCATTTCAGATAGTTCTAAAAACTGAAAAAATATTAGCAAATCTAACAAATATAACCTTTTCTCACAGATAAATCTTGTAGTTTAGAGTAGAATAAAAACACCAATAAAAGTAATTAAGATCTCTACTTCAGTATTTGATGAAATAGATCTTAAAACTTCTAATTATAAAAGAAAAATAAATTTTACAAAAAAATTAATATTTCATCCTTGAGTTTTAGTGCTAACTGGAAATACAGTAAAACTGTCAAAATTAGACCTAAACATTTCTGAAACCATGGCTTTTCATTGAGTTAGAATTTTTAATTTAATCTCAGTATTTTAAATAAATTCTGCAACTTATAAAACAAGCTTACTTCACTTTAAATTTAATGTTACTCTAAATGTTAAGATAGTTCTATTTTTGGCTGCCATATAAAAATAATAAGTTCAAGAATAATAACTTTACATCATCTAGCTAGAACATTTACACCAAACCCCATTGATCAACTAAGACAGCAGTAGAAGAAAATTAGTTTAGATCTCTAGTCATAACTTTCAGAACTAATATATAACTTTATTATTGCAATTCTCTCCTGGGTAGACTTTACATTTGTGCAATCCGTTTGATTTAAACTCCAGTTGCCAAGTGCCTTGTTCCAAACTACATAACTCTAAATCCTTTAATCTCATTGCACATGCTTTTAAATTCCTTTACTTGTTTGGATATCCTCTTCAAATTGTTCTGAGAAGGATTATATTTGTTATTATATTAATATTATTCTTTAATAAAACTGTTATATTAAGTGCTTTATAAAATATATGATATTCTTAATAATGAAAAATTAAAATGTATTGGCCCATTACTGAAAAGGGTAATAAAAGTTACAGCCAGGCAGTGGAAAAAAGAATATTAATATTTTTTGCTATTCTTTTTGTGAGATTTTTAAATGATATGGGAATCCCTGAAAGCCATTTATCTTGCTTTACATGAAATTCTCTTTTTCTAAAACAGTTTGTGAGATTATTTCTTATAATTTGGTAGCAGTAGTTCAGTATGCAGTAAGGCAAAAACAAAGAAATTATTTGTTGAATAACATTGTCGCTTCAAACTTCACTTAAAGTGCTTCAGGCCTGAAGAACTCCCTGAACTTGGAGGTCATTTCTTAACATCCTCAAATGAGATGTGCCAGATGCCTGCAAGAGTCTGAAGAGTACATACCGTGAGTACAGTATGAGCTAAGAACTATTGATTCATATACACACAAAATTCACCCTTTGCCCTGATGCTTCGAGTGAGAAAATAAACATGACACACTAATATTTTAAATATTTTTAAAAATAAAATCCACAAATAATTTGATTACTAGAACATTCTGTTGGGTCCTTAATTTAAAAAAGAAGAGAGTTTTTTAGCTGTACATCATTAGAAATAAGGAATAATTATTTTTCATTATGTGAGAATAATTTTGAGGACAAAACAATTCAGGCATTTTCATGTGGTGATTGGATAATCTGCAGTTATTTGTTATCTATAATAACTGCTAGAAGGAATCTCTGGAATAATATATTTACAGAAGTGATGTAGTAATTTAATGTGGTTGTTTGAAAATCCAACTACTCTATATCAAATTAGAAATTTGAAACATTTATTTGCTTTGCCATATTCTCTTACATATAAAACCATATTAATATTTTAAAAGATTCATCTTTTAAAAACAGACCACAACAACAATTTACAAAACCCCTTTTATACTTTTAATATGATATTTTATGTCTTTTCTTTCTGAGCTGCCTACTCTCTCTGCGTCTTTCTGAACTGCCTAGATTTATTTCAAATACTGCACATCATTTTCTTTTTCTCTCATTTCCCCATAGTTATAATTAAACTATTAACATTAATATACTATCTAAAACTAGTGAAGAGCTTTAATAAACAACTTCAGTTAAGTGTTGACAGCTTTCTATCAGACCAGCAATGGCTTGGTACACTGAAGAGCACAGGTTCTGGGTCAGTTTGCTTTGGTTTTAATTCTGACTCTATCAGTTAATAGCTGTGAGATCCAGGGCAAATCACTTACACTTTTTAAGCTTCGATTCTCTCATCTTTGAAATGAGGGTAATAATACTTAATTCGAAGGATTTTTGAAGATTAAGTGCAATAATGCGTGAATATTCTGTACAGCACAAGACTAATATGTATTTAACAATTGAGAGCAATTATTGCCATTAATTATTATTCAATACATAGTTAACAGTGAGAAAAACACAGAGAACTTTTCTCCATTCTCTTAGTGACTAAGTCGCATAGGTAATTTTACATCCCTCATATATATAAATTTATTGACCAGAGTAATTTCAAAATATTTCAGTTAGCCATATGCATCAAACACTGAACAACAGACATACAATGAACTTTTAAATTTTAATGTAATCAATACAATTCTATATTGGCATAAGCACTATTGTTTTATTTTTGCATTTTAATACAGAAACAGCTTTTGTTCATTCCTGCTAGTGGAGCTCAAATGTTTATGGTTGTATTATCTTCACAATTTAAGTGGATATACAAAATGAATCAGTGTAAAATGTGGGAAGCAAAACTAGCACAGATGGGATACCTATGATGTGTGAGTCACTGTAATAAGTCATTAGCCTATATTATTTTAATGAACATTAAAATGCCATCTAGGTGTTTTTGCCATCATCCCCATGTCTCAGATGAAGAAAATGAAGCTTAGACTAGGTAAGTAATTCATTCACACTCACAAACTGCCACCATACTTATTTGGATGGCAAAGATTTTCGATTTGAATGTTGCATCATAGTTGAGACTCACAAAAAACCCTAAAGATTTTTATAATCTATATATTAATTTTGTGAAAATGAAAATATCTAAGTACATATAAAAGTCGATTTTTGTAAAGTTTTGGAGCATAATTTAGCTTCAAATGTGATTGATTTGTTATTGCTTATTTTAGAAATCCACGTTTTTTTCTGTGAAGAGTCAGGTAGCAAATATTTCAGGTTTTTCTGCTCATACATTTCTATCAGATATTCTTTTGCAATTTTGTTTTCTTTCAGTGGTTTTTACGGTCGTTTATACATGTAAAACCATTCTAGTTCTTAGGCCAGACTTAAAACAAGTTATTTATTGGATAGAACCTGTGGCTATAACTTGTGTGTTGTTGATTCCTGGTGTAGAACAAAAATAATTGTTCATCTTTTATTTTTATGCAAGGATTTGGACAAATAAGCATAGGTATAAGACCACAAGCAATAGAAATATGAAATAACAATGACAAAGCTTTAACAATATTTTATTATTAAAAAACTGAGATGTACATTATGTACATTGTTTTATATAAAGCAAATAACTAAAATATGGCTTATAATTGTATTATATACAAGGGCCATTGTTACTCTGGGCATAAATTTTTAAACAAAAATCTCATTAGAGTTGTCAATTGATCCCACAGTATAATAAGAATCTTGTTTTCATGTTGTGTCATATTGCTTTTACCAAACAGTTTTTGCTTAAAGGATCATTACAAATTAGTGTCAAATAAAGTTGTTTAACTATATAGAAATGGTGTTAACAATATTGTCCTTCATACAGTCTTGTGTTAACATATAATTAAAGCAAAAATTTAATAAATTACTTAATGTACTTAACTGTCCTCAAATAAGTACAGGAGTCTATTTCTTTTTTAAAAAATAATGTCAATTTAGTGCCCCTTATAAATTTCTCTTGTCTGATTGCTCTGACTAGGATTTCCAGTACTATAGTGAATAAAAGTGGTAAAAGTAGGAATTCTTGTCTTGTTCCAATTATCAGAGGAAATGTTTTGATCTTTTCCTCATTCAGTATAATGTTGGCTGTGGGTTTCTCATATATGGCTTTTATTACCTTAAGCTATGTCCCTTCTGTGCTGGTTTTGCTGAAGATTTTAATCCTAAAGGGATGCTGCATTTTGTCAAAGGCTTCTTCTGTGTCTAGTGAGATAATAATATAATTTTTGCTTTTACTTCTGTTTATATGGCATATCACTGACTTGCATAGGTCACATCAACCCTGCATCCTTCACATAAAACCCTCTTGATCATGGTGTACTATCTTTTTGCTATACTGTTGAATTCAGTTAGCTAGTATTTCGTTGGGGATTTTTGCATCTATGTTCATCAGGGCTATTGGTTTGTAGTTTTTTTGTTGTTATTACATCCTTTTCTGGTTTTGGTGTTAAGAGTAATGCTTCATAGAATGATTTAGGGAGCATTTCCTCTTATGATGCAACTATCTTTAAGGTAAAATATAACTTACAAGCTTCTCTATATTATTTTATGTAATATAAAAATAAAATATAGTCAGCATAAAATCACTTGGAAAACACAAAATAAAATGTGATTTTTAAAATAATATAATATAGATAGTCTTCCTATTAGTTTTCAAATATATTTGTATATGTTTATGCTAAGAATTGCCTATTTTAAATTCTGCTTGTGTTTTCATTTAAGATTTTTGTGTAATTTTTTCATACTGTGATATTAATCCTTTGTGCATTTTATAAATTACAAGCAGTTAGTTGGAGTATGATTATCTGATTTCAGATTGTCCTTCCATAGAAAAAAATATAATTAATAATACATTATTTTATGGCTTTTGCGTTTTCTGTTTTCCTTAATCAGAACTTTTTCACTAGAACCAGTTACATTCATTTTTAAAAAATTGTCTAATATTTTATAGTTTTATTTTCAATAACTGTATCTAAAAATGAACAGAAATTATTTATTTTATATACACTGTATGTAAGAGTACACCTTTGATTTTCCTTTCCCATAATTTCATCAATTATACCTAAATAAATTAACCACTATTCCCCATTGATGCACCATATTTCCTCAATTCTGTTTTCTTATTACTATTACAGTGCTGGTTGATTTCATTATGCTAATTTTATTTTGAGGCTTCAATAATTTGTGGGTTTTCTTTTCCAAAATCCAATAGAAATTTTCAGACATGTATTACTTTTTTGACCTTATGAATCACTCATAACAATTCCAAGAAACCACTCGTAAGTTATGATTGTCATTTCGGTAAATTCCTATATTAATTAAACAGAATTGATATTTTGAAGTTGTCTTCAAAACCACAAAAATTGGACACCTCTCAGTATAATTCAGAGACACTTAGTTACTTTAATAATTTTATAGTTCTATGTACAGACAGTCTCCATATTTTCTGTATAATTTTTCTAGGAATTTTTATTTTTGCCAGTACTATAAATGAAGTTTTAAAATGATCAGTCATTGTTGTTGCTGCCATAAAATAGAATGCTTGGAATAAATAAAATAGAACACTTGGAATTCTATTTTATGGCAGTAAAATAGAATGGAATGTACTATGGAAAATGTTTTCTGGTTTCCCAGAATTGGCTAGTACAATAAAAAATTAAATTTAAATTTAAAAACAGAAATTACTTGACATTCTGAAGAGAATTCATTCATTGTGGACTGTCCTCTGTAGAACATATGAAATATACCCTAACTGGTTCTAACCATTGGATTTCAATTAAATTATGCACAAAATAATATTTTCTCTAATTGTAATACTGTTGCATTTATTATTTTCATGGTTATTTATTGATTTTGGCTAAGATAATGTATTTTGTTCTATTTAATTTTTTAGTTTTTTATTCACAAGAGATGAAAATTAGAAATAGCTACCGGGAGAGGACCCAAGATGGCTGACTAGGAACAGCTAAGGATTGCGGCACCCAGTGAAAGCGCAGAGGGTGAGTGGACGCCACATTTCTAGACGGATTTTTATTGCCCACAGACCAGGAGATTCCCAGGTAGAGGAGCCCCACTGGTCGCCAGCTTGGCTATTTTGGCCAGCACGGCTGTTTTTGCCAGAGCAGCTGCTTTGCCGGCACCCTGGAGTGGAGGTTCTCTGTACAAAATACACTGGTCTGGGTGCCCTTTTAGCTGGCAATTGGAGACCCGGAAAGGCAGATCACCCATTCATCTGACTGACTGAAAAAGTAACTGAAACAGGGAGCCATGCCAGGATATTCTGGGGCAAAAAAAACCACCACGAATCTCGACGCCACTATTTCAGCTGGTGCAGTGAGTCATCACATGGGAAATCACACAGACCCTGGCACCTTTTTAGCAGGTGACTGGAACACCTGGGAGAGGGTTGACCATTCAACTAACAAAAAAAAAAAAAAAAAAAAAAAAAAGGTAATCCAGGTAATCAGGCTAGGTTGGTCCCACCCTACAAAAGGACAGCAATCAGAAACTCTCTGGATTGAGAGTTTCACAACAAGCACAGCTGAACCTCGGATGGTACAGCTCTGTGGGGGAGGGGTGTCGGCCATTACTAAGACACTCTACAACTACAGAGGTAGTCCACCAACGCTGAGGCAGCCCACCGTTGCTGAGGCAACCTGCCATTGCCAAGGCAGTTCTTACTAAACCCATATAAATAGGACTGGAGAGAAGTTCACACGGCAGCAGGGTGGAGCCCACAGCAGGTCAGCAAAGCCTCTGCAGGCAGACAGTGACTAGGATGCCTCCTCGCAGGGCAAGGGAGCCTTGAAAAAAAAAGGCAGCTGCAGAGTGGAAACTCATAAAGCCCTAACTCCCTGGGACAAAACACATGGGGAAAAAAAAAAAAGGAGTTTATGAGTGCTGCAAACCCTGAATGAACAACGGAGCTCACAGCTCAGCACTTGAGCTCCAATAAAGGACAGACTGTCTCCTCAAGCAGATCTCTGACCCCCATATGTCCAAAGAGTCACCTCATAAAGGAGAGAACAGACTGACATTTCACGGGCATCCTTCTGGGACAAAGCTAGCAGAAGAAGAAACTGGTAGCAACCCTTACTTTTCTGCAGCTGCTGCAGGTGATTCCCAGGCAAGCAGGGCCTGGAGTGGACCTCTGCAGTGCTACAGCAGAGGGGCCAGACTGTTAGAAGGAAAACTAACTAAGAAACAGAAATAACTTCATCATCCACAAACTGGAAGTTCACTCAGAGACCCAATCTGAAAGTCAGCAGCTACAAAGAAAACAGGTGGATAAGTTCACAAAGATGGGAAGAAACCAGTGCAAAAAGGATGAAAACACCCGAAAACAGAACACCTTTCCTCCTACAAGGGATCACAACTCCTCACCAGCAAGGGAACAAGGCTGGATGGAGAAGGAGTGTGATGAAATGACAGAATCGGACTTCAGAAGGTGAGTAATAAGAAACTTCTGTGAGCTAAAAGAACATGTTCTAACCCAATGCAAAGAAACTAAGAACCTTGAAAAAAGATTTGGAAAAATGCTAACGAGAATGGACAACATAGAGAGGAATATAAGTGAATTGATGGAGCTGTAAAACACAAAAAGAGAACTTCACGAAGCATGCACAAGTTTCAACAGCCAAACTGATGAAGCAGAAGAAAGGATATCAGAGGTCGACGATCAACTCAATGAAACAAATTGAGAAGGCAAGAATAGAGGAAAAAGAGAAAAAAGGAATGAACAAAGTCTACAAGAAATCTGGGACTATTTTAAAAGACCTAATCTACATTTGATAGATGTACCTGAATGTGATGGAATCCAAGCTGCAAATTACTCTTCAGGATATTATCCAGGAAAATTTCCCCAACCTAGCAAGGCAGGCCAATATTTAAGTCCAGGAAATACAGAGAACACCACAAAGATATTCCTCAAGAAGAGCACCCCAAGGCCCATAATGGTCAGATTCACCAGGGTTGAAATGAAGAAGAAAATGCTAACGGAAGTCAGAGAGAAAGATCTCGTTAAACACAAAGGGAGGCCCATCAGACTAACAACAGATCTCTCAGCAGAAACCCTACAAGCCAGAAAGAGTGGAGGCCAATATTCAACATCCTTAAAGAAAAGAACGTTCAACCCAGAATCACATATCCAGCCAAACTAAGCTTCATAAGTGAAGGAAAAATAAAATCCTTTGTGAACAACCAAGTACGCAGAGATGTCATCACCACCAGGTCTGCTTTACAAGAGCTCCTGAAAGAGGCTCTACACATATAAAGGAACAACCAGTACCAGCCACTCCAAAAACATTCCAAATGGTAAAAAGCATCAACACAATCAAGAATCTGCATCAACTAACAGGCAAAACAGCCAGCTAGCATCAAAATGGCAGTATCAAATTCACACATAACAATATTAACCCTAAATGTAAAAGGACTAAATGTCCCAATCAAAAGACACAGACTGGTAAATTGGATAAAAAGCCAAAACCCATCAGTGTGCTGTATCCAGGAAACCCATCTCACATGCAAGGATGCACAAAGTCTCAAAATAAAGGCATGGAGGAAGATTCACCAAGCAAATGGAAAGCAAAAAAAGAGCAGGTATTGCAATTCTCATCCCTGATAAAATAGACTTTAAAGCAACAAAGATGAAAAGAGACAAAGAGGACATTATATAATGAAAAAAGTATCAATGAAACAAGAGTTAACGATCCTAAATATATATGCAACCAATACCAGAGCACATAGATACATAAAGCTAGTTCTTTTTTTTTTTTTTAATTGCATTTTAGGTTTTGGGGTACATGTGAAGAACATGCAAGATTGTTGCATAGGTACACACATGGCAGTGTGGTTTTCTGCCTTCCGTCCCCTCACCTGTATCTGTCATTTCTCCCCATGCTATCTCTTCCCACCTCCCCCCACCTCGTCCCTCCCCAACGGACCCCAGTGTGTAGTGCTCCCCTCTCTGTGTCCATGTGTTCTCATTGATAAACACCCGCCTATGAGTGAGAACATGTGGTGTCTGAATTTCTGCTTGTGTCAGTTTGCTGAGAATGATGGTTTCCAGGTTCATCCATGTCCCTACAAAGGATGTGAACTCATCGTTTTTGATGGCTGCATAATATTTCATGGTGTATATGTACCACATTTTCCCTATCCAGTCTATCATCAGTGGGCATGTGGGTTGGTTCCAGGTCTTTGCTATCGTGAACAGTGCTGCAATGAACATTCGTGTGCACGTGTCCTTATAGTAGAATGATTTATAATCCTTTGGATATATACCAAAGGATTACAAATCCCATTACTATTATATAGTAATGGGATTGCTGGGTCAAATGGGATTTCTATTTTTGGGTCATTGAGGAATCACCACACTGTCTTCCACAATGGTTGAATTAATTTACATTCCCACCAACAGTGTAAAAGTGTTCCTATTTCTCCACATCCTCTCCAGCATCTGTTGTTTCCCGATTTTTTAATGATCGCCATTCTAACTGGTGTGAGATGCTATCTCAATGTGGTTTTGATTTGCCATTCTCTAATGACCAGTAATGATGAGCATCTTTTCATATGTTTGTTGGCCTCATATATGTCTTCTTTTGTAAAGTATCTGTTCATATCCTTCACCCATTTTTGAATGGGCTTGTTTGGTTTTTTTTTCTTGTAGATCTGTTTTAGTTCTTTGTAAATTCTGGATATCAGCCCCTTGTCAGATGAGTAGACTGCAAAAATTTTTTCCCATTCTGTTGGTTGCCGATTCACTCTACTGACTGTTTCTTTTGCCGTGCAGAAGCTGTGGAGTTTGATTAGGTATGATTTGTCTATTTTGGCTTTTGTTGCCATTGCTTTTGGCGTTTTGGTCATGAAGTCCTTGCCTACGCCTATGTCCTGAATGGTTTTGCCTAGATTTTCTTCTAGGGTTTTTATGGTGTTTGGTCTGATGTTTAAGTCTTTAATCCATCTGGAGTTAATTTTGGTGTAAGGTGTCAGGAATGGATCCTGTTTCTGCTTTCTGCACATGTCTAGCCAGTTTTCCCAACACCATTTATTAAACATGGAATCCTTTCCCCATTGCTTGTTTTTGTCAGGTTTGTCGAAGATCAGATGGTTGTAGATGTGTTGTGTTGCCTCCAAGGCCTCTGTTCTTTTCCATTGGTCTATATCTGTGTTTTGGTACCAGTACCATGCTGTTTTGTTTACTGTAGCCTTGTAGTATAGTTTGAAGTCCGGTAGTGTGATGCCTCCTGTTTTGCTCTTTTTGCTTAGAATTGACTTGGCTATGTCGGCTCTCTTTTGGTTCCATATGAAGTTTAAGGTGTTTTTTTTCCAGTTCTGTGAAGAAGGTCATCAGTAGCTTGATGGAAATAGCATTGAATTTGTAAATTACTTTGGGCAGTATAGCCATTTTCACGATGTTGATTCTTCCTAACCATGAACATGGAATGTTTCTCCATCTCTTTGTGTCCTCTCTTATTTCATTGAGCAGTGGCTTGTAGTTCTCCTTGAAGAGGTCCTTTACGTTCCCTGTTAGTTGTATTCCTAGGTATTTTATTCTCTTTGTAGCAATTGTGAATGGCAGTTCGTTCTTGATTTGGCTCTCTTTAAGTCTGTTACTGGTGTATAGGAATGCTTGTGATTTTTGCACGTTGATTTTGTATCCTGAGACTTTGCTGAAGTTGTTTATCAGTTTCAGGAGATGTTGGGCTGAGATGATGGGGTATACAATCATGTCATCTGCAAATAGAGACAATTTGATTTCCTCCTTTCCAATTTGAATACCCTTTATTTCTTTCTCTTGCCTGATTGCTCTGGCTAGAACTTCCAGTACTATATTGAATAGGAGTGGTGAGAGAGGGCATCCTTGTCTAGTGCCAGATTTCAAAGGGAATGCTGCCAGTTTTTGCCCATTCAGTATGATATTGGCTGTTGGTTTGTCATAAATAGCTTTTATTGTTTTGAGATACGTTCCATCAATAGCTAGTTTATTGAGAGTTTTTAGCATAAAGGGCTGTTGAATTTTGTCAAAGACCTTCTCTGCATCAACTGAGATAATCATGTGGTTTTTGTCTTTGGTTCTGTTTATGTGGTGAATTACGTTTATGGACTTGCATATGTTGAACCAGCCTTGCATTCCCGGGATGAATCCTACTTGATCATGGTGGATGAGCTTTTTGATATGCTGTTGCAATCGGTTTGCCAGTATTTTATTGAAGATTTTTGCATCTATGTTCATCATGGATATTGGCCTGAAATTTTCTTTTCTT
This sequence comes from Saimiri boliviensis, assembly GCF_048565385.1. Taxonomy (NCBI): domain Eukaryota; kingdom Metazoa; phylum Chordata; class Mammalia; order Primates; family Cebidae; genus Saimiri; species Saimiri boliviensis. The sequence continues at coordinate 119,327,219 of NC_133452.1, read as the reverse complement.
GTTGAGTCTCTGCCGGGTTTTGGTATCAAGATGATGTTTGTCTCATAAAATAATTTGGGAAGTATTCCCTCTTTTTGGATTGTCTGGAATAGTTTCAGAAGGAATGGTATCAGCTCCTCTTTGTATGTCTGGTAGAATTCGGCTGTGAACCCATCTGAACCTGGGCTTTTTTGGGGTGGTAGGCTCTTAATTGCTGCCTCGACTTCAGACCTTGTTACTGGTCTATTCAGGGTTTCAGCTTCTTCCGGGTTTAGGCTTGGGAGGGTGCAGGTATCCAGGAATTCATCCATTTCTTCCAGGTTTACTAGTTTATGTGCATAGAGTTGTTTATAATAATCTCTGATGATGGTTTGGATTTCTGTGGAATCTGTGGTGATCATCCCCTTTATCATTTTTTATTGCATCAATTTGGTTATTCTCTCTTTTCTTTTTTATTAATCTGGCTAGTGGTCTGTCTATTTTGTTGATCTTTTCGAAAAACCAGCTCCTGGATTTATTGATTTTTTTGAAGAGTTTTTTGTGTCTCTATATTTCCTTCAGTTCTGCTCTGATCTTAGTTATTTCCTGTCTTCTGCTAGGTTTTGAGTTTTTTTTGATCTTGCTCCTTTAGCTCTTTCAATTTTGATGATAGGGTGTCAATTTTAGATCTCTTCTTTCTTCTCATGTGGGCACTTATTGCTATATATTTTCCTCTAGAGACTGCTTTAAATGTATCCCAGAGATTCTGGTATGTTGTGTCTTCATTCTGGTTGGATTCGAAGAACATCTTTATTTCTGCCTTCATTTCATTGTTTATCCAGTCAATATTCAAGAGCAAGTTGTTCAGTTTCCATGAAGCTGTGCGGTTCTGAGTTGGTTTCTGCATTCTGAGTTCTAACTCGATTGCACTGTGGTCTGAGAGACTGTTTGTTATGTTTTCTGTTCTTTTGCATTTGCTGAGGAGTGATTTATTGCCAATTATGTGGTCAATTTTAGAGTAGGTGTGATGTGGTGCTGAGAAGAATGTATATTCTGTGGATTTGGGGTGGAGAGTTCTGTAAATGTCTATTAGGTTGGCTTGTTCCAGATCTGAGCTCAGGTCCTGGATATCCTTGTTGATTTTCTGTCTGGTTGATCTGTCTGATATTGACAATGGGGTGTTAAAGTCTCCCACTATTATTGTGTGGGAGTCTAACTCTCCTTGTAAGTCATTAAGAACTTGACATAAGGCTAGTTTTTAATGACTTACAAGGAGACTTAGACTCCCACACAATAATAGTGGGAGACTTTAACACCCCATTATCAATATCAGACAGATCAAAAAGACAGAAAATTAACAAGGATATCCAGGACTTCACCTCAGATGTGGAACAAGCAAACCTAATAGACATTTACAGAACTCTCCACCCCAAATCCACAGACTATACATTCTTCTCAGCACAACATCACACCTACTCTAAAACTGACCACATAATTGGCAATAAATCACTCCTCAGCAAATGCAAAAGAACGGAAATCGTAACAGTCTCTCAGATGACAGTGGAATCGAGTTAAAACTCAGAATGCAGAAACAAACTCAAAACTGCACAGCTTCATGGAAACTGAACAACTGGCTCTTGAATGTTGACCAGATAAACAAGGAAATGAAGGCATAAATAAAGATGTTCTTCAAAACCAATGAGAATGAAGACACAACATACCAGAATCTCTGGGACACATTGAAAGCAGTCTCTACAGGAAAATTTATAGCAATAAATGCTAACATGAGAAGCAAGGAGAGATCTAAAGTTGACACCCTATCATCAAAATTGAAAGAGCTAGAGGAGCAAGATAAAAAAAATTCAGAACCTAGGAGAAGACAAGAAATAACTAACATCAGAGCAGAACTGAAGGAGATAGAGATACAAAAAACCCTTCAAAAAAATCAGTAAATCCAGGAGCTGGTTTTTTGAAAAGATCAACAAAATAGACCACTAGCCAGATTAATAAAAAAAGAAAAGAAAAGAACCAGATTGATGCAATAAAAAATGATAAAGGGGATATCACCACCGATTCCACAGAAACTCAAACCATCATCAGAGATTATTACAAACAACTCTATGCACATAAACTAGTAAACCTAGAAGAAATTGATAAATCCCTGGAAACTTGCCTCCTCCCAAGCCTAAACCAGGAAGAAGTCGAAACCCTGAATAGACCAATAACAAGGTCTGAATTGAGACAGCAATTAAGAGCCTACCACCCAAAAAAAGCACAGGTCCAGATGGGTTCACAGCCAAATTCTGCCAGACATATAAAGAGGAGCTGGTACCATTCCTTCTGAAACTATTGCAAATAATCCAAAAAGAGGGAATCTCTCCCAAATCATTTTATGAGACCAACATCATCCTGATACCAAAACCCAGCAGAGCCTCAACAAGAAAAGAAAACTTCAGGCCAATATCCATGATGAACACAGATGCAAAAGTCTTCAATAAAATACTGGCAAGCCGATTGCAACAGCACATCAAAAAGCTTATCCACCATGATAAAATAGGCGTCATCCCAGGGATGCAAGGCTGGTTCAACAGACACAAGTCTATAAACATAATTCACCGCATAAACAGAACCAAAGACAAAAACCACATGACTATCTCAACTGATGCAGAGTAGGCCTTTGACAAAATTCAACAGCCCTTTATGCTAAAAATTCTTAATAAACTAGCTATTGACGGAATGTATCTGAAAATAATAAAAGTTATTTACAACAGACCAACAGCTAATATCATAGTGAATGGGCAAAAACTGGAAGCATTCTATTTGAAATCTGGCACTAGAAAAGGATGCCCTCTCTCACTACTCCTATTCAATATAGTACTGGAAGTTCTAGCCAGAGCAATCAGGCAAGAAAAAGAAATAAAGGGTATTCAAATAGGAAAGGAGAAAATCAAATTGTCTCTATTTGCAGAAGACACGATTGTATATCTATAAGAACCCATTGTCTCAGCACAAAATCTCCTGAAACTGATAAGCAACATCAGCAATATCTCAGGCTACAAAATCAATGTGCAAAAATCACAAGCATTCCTATACACCAATAACAGACTTAAAAAGAGCCAAATCAAGAATGAACTGCCATTCAAAGTTGCTACAAAGAGAATAAAATACCTAGGAATACAACTGACAAGAAACGTAAAGGACCTCTTCAAGGAGAACTACAAGCCACTGCTCAACCAAATAAGAGAGGACACAAGCAGATGGAGAAACATTCCATATTCATGGTTAGGAAGAATCAATATCGTGAAAATGGCCATACTGCCCAAAGTAATTTACAGATTCAATGCTATTTCCATCAAGCTACCAATGACCTTTTTCACAGAACTGGAAAAAAACATCTTAAACTTCATATGGAACTGAAAGAGAGGCCCACATACCAAGTCAATTCTAAACAAAAAGAATAAAGCAGGAGGCATCACACTACTGGACTTCAAACTATACTACAAGGCTACAGTAATCAAAAAAGCATGGTACTGGTACCAAAACACAGATATAGACCAATGCAACAGAACAGAGGGCTCAGAGGCAATGCAACATATCTACAACCATCCGATCTTTCACAAACCTGACAAAAACAAACAATGGGGAAAGGATTCCCATTTAATAAATGGTGTTGGGAAAACTGGCTAGCCATGTGCAGAAAGCAGAAACTGGATTCCTTCCTGACACCTTACACTAAAATTAACTCCAGATGGATTAAAGAGTTAAACATAAGACCCACCACCATAAAAACCCTAGAAAAAAATCTAGGCAAAACCATTCAGGACATAGGTGTAGGCAAGGACTTCATGACCAAAACGCGATAAGCATTGGCAACAAAAGCCAAAATAGACAAATGGGACCTAACCAAACTCCACAGCTTCTGCACAGGAAAAGTAACAGTCATTAGAGTGAATCGGCAACCAACAGAATGGGAAAACATTTTTTCAGTCTACCCATCTGACAAAGGGCTGGTATGTAGAATTTACAAAGAACTAAAAGAGATTTATAAGAAAAAAACAAGCCCATTCAAAAGTGGGCAAAGGATATGAACAGACACTTAACAAAAGAAGACATACATGAGGCCAACAAGCATATGAAAAAATACTCATCATCACTGGTCATTAGAGAAATGCAAATCCAAACTACATTGAGATACTATCTCAGGCCAGTTTGAATAGCAATCATTAAAAAATCTAGAGACAACAGATGCTGGAGAGGATGCAGAGAAATAGGAACACTTTTACACTGTTGGTGGGAGTGTAAATTAGTTCAACCATTGTGGAAGACAGTGTGGTGATTCCTCAAGGACCTAGAAATAGAAATTCCATTTGACCCAGCAATCCCATTACTGGGTAATATATCCAAAGGATTATAAATCATTCTACTATAAGGTCACATGCGTATGAATGTTCATTGCAGCACTGTTTACAATAGCAAAGACTTGGAACTAACCCAAATGCCTATCGGCGGTAGACTGGACAGGGAAAATGTGGCACATATACACCATGGAATATTATGCAGCCATGAAAAAGGATGAGTTTGTATCCTTTGCAGGGACATGGATGAACCTGGAAACCATGATTCTCAGCAAACTGACACAAGAGCAGAAAATCAAACACTGAATGTTCTCACTCATACGCGGGTGTTGAACAGTGAGAACACATGGACACAGGGAGGGGAGCACTACACACTGGTGTCAGTCGGGGGGAAATGGGGGAGGCAGAGTGGGGGATGGGCAGTTGGGGAGAGAGAGCGTTGGGAGAAATGCCAGATATAGGTGAAGGGGAGGAAGGCAGCAAATCACACTGCCATGTGTGTACCTGTGCAACAATCTTGCATGTTCTTCACATGTACCCCAAAACCTAAAATGCAATAAAAAGAAAAAGAAAAACAAATACCACGTGTTCTGTCATATAAGTGGGAGCTTAATGATGAGAACACATGAATATATGGTGGGAAACAACATGCACTGGGGCTTATCAGAGGGTGGAGGGTGAGAAGAGTGAGAAGAGCACAAAAAATAACTAACGGAAACAAGGATTAATAACTGGGTGGTGAAATAGTCTGTAAAACAAACCCTCATGATGTAAGTTTACCTCTGTAGCAAACCTGCACTTGTATCCCTGTATTTAAAAGTGTTAAAACAACAACAAAGTGGTTTAACTGATTCAGAGTGGCTGATGGAGCAAAGACTTTTGGCCAATCTCTAAAATGAATCATTTTCCTATAGGACTCTTATTTCTCTTATATAACAAATATTTTTACTTAAACTAATTTAATTTTGTACTTCTGTTGTTTTTTCTTTTCTATCAACATCTTTTACTGTTAATAAGGAATATATACTGTGCTTCCTGTTAGTTCTCATAACAACCAGCACAGTACTATGAGTCCCAAGTTTACATTCAGTAAATATTTAAGTTTTATCTGACTTGCTCAGTTTACTACAAACAGAAGAAAAGCCCTTAACATATATGAAGCTTACAAAAATATATTCTATCTTTGTATTTTCAAACTTTAGTTACCTATATAATTTATATAAAATACTAACATACAAGTTTAATTACTTATAATAAATTTAACATCACATGAGGAATAAATCTACCAGTTCCTTGTGTCAGTGTTTGTGTCCAATTTCCAATCAGCTGACCAAAATTTATTACATACGCTTTCCACAAAGAATATTTTGCCTAACTGTAAATGCAAAGCATTTTTAAGACATATGAAATGTACTTAATTCTGTGATATTTAATGTCACATTTGAGAAATGAGATGTAACAACATGCATATTTCCAGCTTGAGAGGACCCTTTAATATGTTACCAATTTTATAAAGTATATTTGATTAATAAGGTCGTTTTTGTTTATCTGTTCCACAGTTTTATAAGGACATAATGCATATAAAGCTGTTTTTGTTATTCTTTTAATGTTGCCAATTTAATGATATCATTGTTTGTTTAGCTTTGAAAAGTACTTTTTCCTTAAAATAAATATTGAAATATGAAATGCTGATGTCACTATATAGGAAAAAATGAGGCAGAGCAGATCTGGGAAGCAGTCCAAAATGCTTCAAAGTGACTTCTGTACCAGGCTAAAGCTTTTTACCTAAAGCCATCAGCTTCTGGGAAAGAAAAAAAACCTCATCTTTAAAGATAATTTAGGTAAATTATGAAATGATTAAACTCTTATGCATACAATTGAATATACCACTGCAGTTTTACCACCACCAAAAAAATCATCCCAACCCTCCCTGAACGGGCAGGGATTCAGCACTTCCTTTGGACAATTTGCAAATTCTCACCGAGTACGCACCTGCCCTGCACTTGTTTTCTTGTGGCTAGGAGCGCATCAGCCACATAAAGGAGTGAAAAAAATCAAGACAAAAAGCTTAAAAATAGGAAGGCTTCTTTGTTAATCAGTGTGGGGGAATTAATTGGCAAATGTTAAACATTAAAATTATGGAGAGGAAGTTAATCATTCTTAAATTAAGACCAGTATATACTAAAGTCCAAATGGTAGCAATCACTGACAATACCTATTCAATCTGATAATACTTTTAAAAATTTACTCACAAATGGTATAGAGTTCAAACCACAAGACTGAAATCACAGAACAAAAAAGGTTAATTGTATCTATCTCTGAATGTACATACATGCAATAAATATAATTACATTTTCAATATATTGAGTAGTTTTTAGTTATTATGTCTATTCAGTTCTTTTCTCCCATTTACATTGTATTTTACTTTGGTAGATACATTTTTCTTCACTTCAGAAATCAAACATCTACTTTATCAATCCCCTTAGCAAATTTTCCTTTTAAGATTTTGCTGTCCCTTAGGAACTTCAGAGCTCTCAATAACTACCATCTTTGTGAGTTTTCTGTGATGCTATCTCTCTACCTGCAAGTTCCTTGAGCCCATTACTACTACTTTTCTAATGAAATTGAAATCCTCGGTAATTCCTGACTTGCAGGTAGGATTAGGAATCTCTTTCAATATTGGTACCAAATTTTATAATTGTGCACTAGCAACAGAAAACCAATAAATTTGAATCATGCTTTAAGGATTCACTAAGTGAAGTGAGCACTTATGGAAATTGTGTGAAAAATATATTTCCCAACCTTGCCACTAAAATGAAGTGCTCCTGGATAAATATTGTTTTGGCAAATATCATGCCTCAAGGTATTGCTAGAGGACAATGAATTGTATTTACACAGGACAGGTCTCCCCAGAGTGGTGCAGTCAATACCACTGAAGAGTTTCAGCTTGCAGGACAGTGGCTAACTCCCATGAAACATCAACCATAAATGGATACTACCCAGATTATATGGTCAAAAGAAATCAGTAGCATTTCACATAGAGAAACTGAATAGAAAGACTCTGAATCAGGATCAAGATTACAATAATACAAAACTATGCCCTGGAATATAAGAGTAAGGTTATTAACAGAGGTTTAAGCAAAGTTAGGAACCAGAAAGAATGAGAATTAGACAGTGTTGTGTAATAAACAGGTGAAGTGGAGCTCTTCAGAGTAAACATTATGATTTGTAGAGAAGGCAGAGTTGCCTAATGAATGGGTCTAGAATGGCACTGTCAGCTTAAAACAAACATGGAGAATATCCAGTCAAAGAGCTATAAACTGGAAGATTCGTAAGTAGATAAAATTTTTAAATAAAATTCAGGCTGTTTGACAACTTGTGAAATCACATTGATGAATAAACGAAAGCAGAGAATAATTTACCAGAGATAAGTAAGGTTTTTCATAAGGAGTACCCAAATTATACCTAGTAGGTTCATTAACTATTAAGGACAAGAGCAAGGAAAAATTATCGGAGTAATTAAGAGACTCAATTTCAATTTGATGGCCCTCCAAAAAAGATTGGATGAAAGCAAGGCAAAGTAAGGCAATGCAATATGCCTAAGAAAATACAATATAGTTCACAATTCTTAGAGAAAGTTTCTTTTAACATTGAAGGAAGTTCCAGAGTTTCCACTTACTATCTGATGAAGCCACATGTCAGTCAGTCTGTATCACTTCCATATTTAACCATAGGCATTGCCCAATTGTGGCAGAAAGCTGTAGAGGAAACAAAACCAAAAATTTCCTACAGTTATCTAAATAAACCAGAGCTTGTTTTATTTGCAAATATAAAGAAACATTAAAAATTATTAAACATTTTTAGAAATCCACAAAAATGAGGATAAGGATGAATCAATAGAACAGCTGGATTTCATATCCATAAAGCAAGATCATATCCATAAAGCAAGATCAAGATGCTATAAGAAAGAAGCAATTTAGAAACTATTTTTATGGAAGAAAGCATGGATGTGAATACAATTAGTATTAAGATGAATAATCCATAAATGAGCTTAATACTATAATATGATAAAGATGAAAAAGAATGTAAGTTCTATTACAATGATATCTGGAATATAATGCTCAGAAAACTTAACAATACATAAAGTATTGGAGGAGATACATAGGACGCGAAATATTGTAACTGACAGTTTTGGGGATTTGAAGAATACTTAACAATTTTTCATCCTCTACTCCTCTTGTTATTTGAGTATATGCATTTGTGTATGTGATAAGGATATAACATATATAGTTATACTCAATAGTTGTGTAGTATCTATCAGCTACATCATAACTTGTTCATTCTTTTCAATTTAATGGGCATTCAAGTTTTTCTAGTTTCTCTTTTTATATTTTACTTAAAATATAATTTCTCATGAATGTCTACAGCAGGTATTCATTCAACTTGGGCTTGTGTTGTTTTAATCCAGGTTTTCAAAAGTTTGAAGTAGGAATACATGACACAGCATTTATATATAATTTAAATATTGCCAGATTACTCTTTAAAAAAATTTTTTTTTTACCTGCTATGTTAACAGAGCTGCATGTCATTAATACTTCTGGGTTTTTTGTTTGTTTGTTTGTTTGTTTGTTTTGTTTTTAATTGTACTTTAGGTTCTGGGATACAGGTGTAGATCATGCAGGATTGTTGCATAGGTACATACATGGCAAGGTGGTTTGCCTTCCTCCCCCAATCACCTGTATCTGGTATTTCTCCCCACGTTATCCTAGTCCCCCCAACTGACTGCAGTGTGTGATGCTCCCCTCCCTGTGTCCATGTGTTCTAGCTGTTCAACACCCACCTATGAGTGATACCATGCAGTCTTGTCTTTTCTTTTCTTGTGTCAGTTTGCTGAGAATGATGGTTTCCAGATTGATCCATATCCCTATGAAAGACATGAAACCATCATTTTTTATGCCTATGTAGTATTCCATGGGGTATATGTGCCACATTTTCTTTATCCAGTCTATTGTTGATGGACACTTGGGTTGGTTCCAGGTCTTTGCGTAAACAGTGCCATAGTGAACATATGTGCACATGTGTTGTTATAATAGAACAGGTTATAATTCCTTGGGTATATACCCAGTAATGGGATTGCTGGGTCAAATGGTATTTCTATTTCTAGGTCCTTGGGCAAGCACCACACTGTCTTCCACAATGGTTGCCCTAACTTGCACTCTCACCAACAGTTAAAAGTGTTCCTACTTCTCCACATCCTGTCCAGCATCTGTTGTCTCCAGATTTTTTAATGATCACCATTCTAACTGGCATGAGATGGTATCTCAATGTCGTTTTGATTTGCATTTCTCTAATAATCAGTGATGATGAGCATTTTTTCATGTTTGTTGGCCTCATATATTTCTTCTTTTGAAAAGTGTCTGTTCATATCATTTGCCCACTTTTGAATGTGTTTGTTTGTTTGTTTGTTTGTTTGTTTGTTTGTTTCTTATATATCTGTTTTAGTTCTTTGTAGATATTCGCCCTTTGTCAGATGGGTAGATTGCAAAAATTTTTTCCCATTCTGTTTGTTGCCAGTTTGCTCTAATGATTGTTTCCTTTGCTGTACAGAGCTCTGGAGTTTAATTAGATCCCATTTGCCTATTTGGGCTTTTGTTGCCATTGTTTTTGGTGTTTTAGCCATGACGTCCTTGCCTATGCCTATGTCCTGAATGGCTTTTGCCTAGATTTTATTTTGGGGTTTTGATGGTGTTCAGTCTTATGTTTAGATCTTTAATCAATCTGGAGTTAATTTTAGTGTAAGTTGTCAGGAATGGGTCTAGTTTTCGCTTTCTGCACATGGCTAGCCAGTTTTCCCAACATCATTTATTAAACAGGAAATCTTTTCCCCCTTGCTTGTTTTTCTCAGATTTGTCAAATATCAGATGATTGTAGATGTGTGGTGTTGCTTCTGAGACCTCTGTTCTGTTCCATTGGTCTATGCCTCTGTTTTGGTACCAGTACCATGCTGTTTTGATTACTGTGGCCTTATAGTATAGTTTGAAGTCAGGCAGCATGGTGCCTCTAGCTTTGTTCTTTTTGTTTAGGATTGTTTTGGCTATCCAGGCTCTCTTTTGGTTCCCTATAAAGTTTGAAGTGTTTTTTTCCAGTTCTATGAAGAAGGTCATTGGAAGCCGGATGGGGATAGCATTGAATCTAAAAATTATTTTGGGCAATATGGCCATTTTCACAATGTTGATTCTTCTCAACCATGAGCATGGTATGTTTTCCATCTGTTTCTGTCCTCTCTTAATTCCTTGAACAGTGGTTTCTAGTTCTCCTTGAAGAGGTCCTTCACATCTTTTGTTATTTGTATTCCTAGATATTTTATTCTCTTTTTTTATTCACTCCAATTGTGAATGGGAGTTTACTTCAGATTTGGCTCTCTGTTTTTCTATTATTCATTTATAGAAATGCTTGCAATTTCTGCACATTGATTTTGTATCCTGAGACTTTACTGAAGTTGCTTATCACTTTAAGGAGATTTTGGACTGAGAGATGATGGGGTCTTCTAAATATACAATCATGTCATCTGCAAATAGAGACAATTTGGCTTCCTCTTTTCCTAATTGAATATACTTCTGTTTTTAATTGTTGAAGATTTGAGAGAAAGTAAAATTGATCCCCATTATATTTCATATATGAAGGCATTTTGCTTGATTTCTTTTTCTAAAATAGTATGGAAATATGTTTTCTCCTTTTATTGACCATCTACCTTTCTTTTGCCTACTCTATTCATAAACTTTGCTCATTTTTTTATATTTTTATTTTTCTTTATCATTTTATAATGATAATTTTTGTGATAAAAACTTGTATTATGTCTCAGCAAATATGTGTTTCAAGCTTTTTACAGAAAGAAGCAAATAGATATATCCTATCATGTATTTTTTAACATTTTATAGTATATATTTATCAGTAGCACTTTAAGAAGTATGTTTGGAGTTTCAATCATATAAAATTTTCAATCATATTTTAATTTGAGCAGTTTTTTCCTTACATAGAATGTCCATTACATTTAGAGAAAATCTTGTTTGGTGGTTTGGTCATGTATTTAGTGATAGCTCTAAAGAGAAGTATACACATTTATCTCTGATTCCACAAATTATCAAAAACCTCAAGTCATATTATTTTGAATGCTCAAAGGGAAAGAAACAAAATGTTTAATCCAAAATTCAAATGTATATATAAACAAATTATTGTAAGAAGAAAAAGACACTTACGAATCAAAATCAAACATGCATTCTTGTTTTTCTAGTCTATATTTCTAGGAGTAAAGTTAGTAGGAGATAAAACTCTCATGTCAGCACACTTTTTTTATGTGTAAGAGTTCAAATATTAATCTAAATATTTATGGTCTTTTTAGGAGTCTCATAATCGTTTTCTTCCTATTTAGCTTATTTTGCCATAAGGTAAATATTTTGAGAATTGTATAAAGTTTAGGAACATATTTTGATAAACCATTTTAAATTACAAAGCTATCCAAGGGAAACTTGAATGCTTGATAGGTTTTAAAATAACACATTTTTTAAAAAAATATATTTTGACACCTGGTTTAGATCATTGGTTTTCAGAAATAGAGTCTACAGACCAACAATAGTATCAACACCTGGGAACTCTGCAAAAATGTAAATTCTCAAAAAACATACTAGGCGCACTTAATACAAAACCTGAGGTGGGCCATCAATCTGTAAGTTACTAAATTCTCCAGGTGATTCTCGTTTAGTTTAATTTTCAAGAACCACTGCTCTATACTTCTTAGGTGTCTTCTGTTGGCCTGACACTCAGGAATTTTGTATACATATGTATTTATAATACATATTTATTATACATAGCATATTATTTGGCTTGGCAAGCTACGCACTGGGTGTTAGCAACAGAAATATATTTTTCACTGTTTTGGACATTGGGAAGTCTGAGATTATGACATAAACTCTGTGAAGTTATGTTAAGGATCCACTTGATGGCTTACAGACTGTTGCCTTCTTCCTGTATCTCACATGGCAGAGAGTGAAAGCTAGCTCTCCAGTCTCATCTTATAAGGCATTAATTCCATCATGAGCCTCCCACCCTATTCTCACCTAATTCTAATTACTTCATCTAAACCTAGTAAGTCCAAAGCCCTATCTCAAAATATCATCACATTGGAGGTTAGGGCTTCAACCTATGAATTTTAGGGGAAAGCAATCATTCAACCCATAACATACATAATTTACAAGACCATGTATAATTTTGTTATAATAGCTGGTGCTGCATGAGTGATGAGTTTTAAAAATACAACTGGAAAAAGAACTAATAAAGCAGCTAACATATTACTACTGGAAAAATATACAGTGTGAGTGGAAAATAACATTTTGAGATATTTAAAAATTATTAATGCAGACTATAAGTGTATATTTTCCAATATTTAAGGATACATAATGGAAACTAGGATTTAAAAGGCCATAGTATGAATTTTTCTAAATAACAGTATAATTTTCATTAATTTCTGAAGTTTATATAAGTGACAGTCAGACTCTGATTCTACCTTTTCCTATTTCACATATGTCCAGGCTTTTCATGTGTGGTCTTTAGCATGTTTGTAAAAATTAAGAAATCACCGTAGCTTTTAACTGATATGCTTTAATTTTTTAAAAAATATACAGATATAAATGTAATAATTACCTTACAGAGTTGTTGGAAAATTTATAGGTAGTCATATAATTCATTAGGGTTCATGGCAGAGCCACACTTTACGCCAAGCAGGACATGGAGGGGTATAATCGAACAAGAAAATACAAAGCCCCAATTATTATATCAATACTTCTTCATAAAAATTTTTCAAAATACTTTCAAAGCTTAGTAGAAGCAATTATTTAATCTAACTACATAACATTAAATATGTTATTATGTATTAAATATGTTTCAGAGAAACGAAAAGTGCTATGAGGCTATTAATCATCACATAAGATAATTATAAGCAATATTCACTAAGAAAATTTTATATAATGAAAAAACATTATAGCATATTTTGTTATGAAAAATATTTGAGCACATAATTTATAAAATGTAATTCTTTTACATCAGTTATATGTCTTTTAATGTATTCTTCAATCAAATGTGTCTTTATTACTGGGCCATGAGAACATTATCTGGCATATGATGGACATTAATTATTGAATTCACGAATAAACCAGACTTAAACATGCAATTTTTGACTGATCCTATCTACTTGGTTGTATAAAAGTCATTTCAGACTTTACATACCCAAAATAAAATCATGCATTTCTAACACCCTCATATATATTTCTGCATAGCTAGGTCATATTTTAGTAAATGGAACAACTAACTTGTTAAAGGCAAGACACCAAGGGTCATGCTTATGATGGAGAAGCTTTTATCAGATTAACCTGTGTCAAGGAAAACTAAAAAAGCTAGATAATAACAAACAAAAGCAGCAACATATCTATTTTAGTGAATGGAAAGCATCAGAGACAGCCATGACATTGTATGTTAATATTTTGGGGAAGAAAATGACAGTTCACTGAGGTGAGATCCCCATGCTGAAAGACACTTTTCCAATTTCTACATTCTTGATGCTGGAGGCTGAAAGAGGGTACCAATTAAGAGCCAGAATTTCCAGAATAATTTTGAATTATGTCATAAATCTAAGGAGAAAAATGTTGAAGTTCCTAAGTACATGGCCAACAAACATTGAAGAGTCAACATTTTGGAGAGAAAAATAGTACTGAAGACAGGATGACAATCTGCACCAGTTTCTCTATCTGAGATATTTGAGGTATTTCACCTGTAATATAAAGGGAGCTAAGAAGCCAAGAAAATGATATTGCCTTGTTTTTCTTCTAGCGTTTTTATGGTGTTAAGTGTAATGTTTAAATCTTTAATCCATCTAGAGTTAATTTTTGTTTAAGGCTTAAGGACAGGTTCCAGTGTCAACTTTCTGCATGTGGCTAGCCAGTTTTTCTAACACCATTTCAGGACATAGGCATGGTCAAGGACTTCATCACTAAAACACCAAAAGCAATGGCAACAAAAGCCAAAATGGACAAATGGGAATCTAATTAAACTAAAGGTCTTCTGCAAAGTGAAAGAAACTATCATTAGAGCGAATCAGCAACCAACAGATTGGGGGAAAAAAAATTCTGCAATCTACCCATCTAACAAAGGGCTAATACCCATAATCTGCAAAAACATAAAGAAACTTACAAGATAAAAGCAAACAACCCTATCAAAAAGTGGGCCAAAGATATAAACAGACACTTCTCAAAAGAAGGCATCTATGCAGCCAACAAACATAAAACACAAAAAAAGGGTCATTATTACTGGTCATTAGAGAAACGAAAATCAAAACCACATTGAGATACCATCTCACATCAGTTAGAATGGCAATCATTAAAAAATCAGGAGACAGCAGATGCTGGAGAAGTTGTGGAGAAATAGGGACAATTTTACACTGTTGGTGGGAGTGTAAATTATTTCAACCATTGTAGAAAATGGTGTCACGACTCTTCAAAGATCTAGAAATAGAAATGCCACTTGACCCAGTCTCATTACTGGGTATATACCCAAAGGATTATAAATCATTCTATTATAATGACACATGCAATCATATGTTTATTGTGGCAGTGTTCACAATAGCAAAGACTTGGAACCAACCCAAATGCCCATCAGTGATAGACTGGATAAAGAAAATGTGGCACATATACCCCATGGCACACTATGCGGCCATAAAAATGGATGAGTTCATGTCCTTTGCAGGGACATGGATGCAGCTAGAAACCATCATTCTCAGCAAACTGACATAAGAACAGAAAACAAAACACTGCATGTTCTCACTCATAAGTGGGTATTGAACAATGAGAACATATGGACACAGGAAGTGGAACATCACACCCAGGGGCCTGTCAGGGGATGGGAAGACAGGGGAGAGATAACAGAGGGTGGGTGGATAGGGGAGGGATAGCATTAAGAGAAATAGCTAATGTAAATCATGGGATGATGGATGCAGCAAACCACCATGGCACATGTATACCTATGTAACCTGCACATTCCGCACGTGTACCCCAGAATTTAAAAGTATAATAAAAAGAAAAACATGAAAAAAATGATTTACAGTAATCTCAGCAGAGCTTTCATCACTGTTAAATAAAACTGAGGAAAAACTGTAGTCTAATGCCTGACAAGAAGGATTTCTGATGAAAATATTAAGCTTCCAGATGCGAAGCTTAACAGGCTATACCTTGGGGTTGGAGACTAGAGGTTTATGATGTTTCACAGACTTTGAAAGCATGCTGTAGTAAACTCTGTCACTGATGGAGTTGAGAAATTCCCCAATCAATATGCTTGCCAGAACGTAAGGTTTCTATACTTCATGTTAATGCATTTTCCAGATCCTCTTCAAAATTTTTCATATATGATATACATATTTTTTAATTCAAATTAAGAGCTAACAATAACATTTAAATATGTACAACTGAGTTCCATACATTAGTCTTATATTACTAAAGTTTTAAAATACTTGTGAATAATAGGCTGAGAAATATTGGTAAGATGAATGATTTAAGTAAAATGACTATCTTTTAAAAAGTCATACTGAAATTTTGAGACACAAAATTATACTAATTAAAGAATATGGCCAGTGGACTTGATAGCAGATTGGACACAATTAAAGTCATAACTAGTGAACTGGAAAATAGGTTAGTATTGATACAAAAGCACACAAATAAAAATAAAAGGAAAAATATATAAAATACATCAAACAGTATATGAGATATGTGGGGGAAAATGCAAAACAAAATGTTATGCAATGGAAGTTCCACTAGAGAGGGAGAGGAAGAAATACAGCAAAAAATATTTTTGAAAATATCCTAATCAAGAAATATTCCAAAAATAAGAAAGACATAGGGAAACTTCACATTTCAAAATAAATTTTTAGTATCAGTCAAAAAGACATGTTGGCAAAAAAATTAAGACCTACTTTAATACTCTATTGAAACAATGGAAGACAAAAAAACATGGATTAATGTCTTTACATGCTTAAAACAAAAGATCATTAATCTGTACTCAGTGAAAATATACTTAAAAGTAAAACAGTAATACATACGAAGTGAAAATTAAGAGAATTTACATTTAGCAGATCTACAGTTGAAGAAATAAGTTATTCAGGTGGAAGAAAAATGATCCCAAAAAGAAGTACAGAAAGACATCATCTTCTTTAACTAAGAAACAAAGAAAAAAATAGAATAATATTTCAAATATTTCAAATCCAAAATAAATAGGAAATAAGATATAAACATAGCAGAGGTGGAATAAGCAGGAAATAAAAAGTAAAATGATAAGGCTTACGCTAGATATTTTAGTAATTACATTAAATAAGGTGATCTAATTAATAGTCAAAACTTACCAAATAAAATTATAAAGCAAAATCCTCAAATATGATTTAATGAGATGTAAATCATTATGAGAACACAAATCATAAAAAATGATAAAGAAGATGTATAATAAATACACAATAAAAGAATACTAAGGCAAGACAAAATTATTAGAAATAAATATATTTTACTCACAGCCAATATGATACTGAATGGGCAAAAACTGGAAGCATTCTCTTTGAAAGCTGGCAATAGACAAGGGTGAACTCTCTTAAAACTCCTATTCGATACAGTATTGGAAGTTCTAGCAAGAGCAATCAGACAAAAAAAAAGGAATAAAGGAATTCAATTAGGAAAAGAGGAAGTCAGAAGTCTCTATTTGCAGATGACATGATTGTATAAGACCCCATTGTCTCACCCCAAAATCTCCTGAAACTGATAAGCAAGTTCAGGAAAGTCTTAGGATACAACATCAATATGGAAAAATCACAAGCATTTCTATACACCAGTAACAGACTAACAGAGAGCCAAATCCTGAGCAAACTCCCATTCACAATTGCTACAAAATTAAAATACCTAGGAATACAACTAACAAAAGATGTAAAGGACCTCTTCAAGGAGAACTACAAAGCACTGCTCAAGGAAATGAGAGGACACAAACAGTTGGAGAAACATTCCATGCTCATGGTTAGGAAGAATCAATATTATGAAAATGGCCATACTGCCCAAAGTAATTTATAGATTCAACGCTATCCCCATCAAGCTACCAATTACCTTCTTCACAGAGCTGGAAAAAAACACCTTAAACTTCATATGGGACCAAAAGAGAGCTGCACAGCCTAAATACTAAGCAAAAAGAATGAAGCCAAAGGCATCATGCTACCCGATTTCAAACTATACTACAAGGCTACGGTAATCAAAATGCATGGTACTGGTACCAAAACAGAGATATAGACCAATGGAACAGAACAGAGGCCCTGGAGGCAACACCGCACATCTACAACCATCTCATCATTGACAAAACCTAACAAAAACAAGCAATGGGGAAAGGATTCCCATTTAATAAATGGTGTTGAGAAAAATGGCTAGCAGAGTGCAGACAGCAGAAACTTGGCCCCTTCCTGAAACCTTACACTAAAATTTACTCCAGATGGATTAAATACTTAAACATAAGACCTAACACCATAAAAACCCTAGAGGAAAATCTAGGCAAAACCATTCAGGACATAGGCATAGGCAAGGACTTCATGACCAAAACACCAAAAGCATTGGCAACAAAAGCAAAAATAGACAAATGGGGCCTAATCAAACTCCACAGCTTCTGCACAGCACAAGAAACAGTAATCAGAGTGAATTGGCAACCAACAGAATGGGAAAAAAATTTTTGCAGTTTACTTGTCTGGCAAAGGGCTGATAACCAGAATTTATAAAGAATGAAAACAGATTTAGAATAAAAAAATAAACAAGCCCATTCAAAAGTGGGCAAATGCCATGAACAGACACCTTACAAAAGAAGACATACATGAGGCCAACAAACATATGTAAAAATGCTCATCATCACTGGTCATTAGAGAAATGCAAATCCAAACTACATTGAGATACTATCTCAGGCCAGTTAGAATGGTGATCATTAAAAAATCTGGAGACAACAAATGCTGGAGAGGATGTGGAGAAATAGGAACACTTTTACACTGTTGGTGGGAGTGTAAATTAGTTCAAACATTGTGGAAGACAGTGTGGCGATTCCTCGAGGACCTGGAAATAGAAATTACATTTGACCCAGCAATCCCATTACTGAGTATATATCCAAAGCATTATAAATCATTCTACTATATGGACACATGCATACGAATGTTTATTGCAGCACAGCTTATAATAGCAAAGACGTGGAACCAACCCAAATGCCCATTGATGATAGATTGGACAGGGAAAATGTGGCACATATACACCATGGAATATTACACAGGCATCAAAAACAATTAGTTTGTGTCCTTTGCAGGGACATGGATGCACCTGGAAGCCATCATTCTCAGCAAACTGACACAGGAGCAGAAAATCAAACACCATATATTCTCACTCATAGGCGGGTGTTGAACAATGAGAACACATGGACACAGGGAGGGGAGCACTACACACTGAGGTCTATTGAAGGGAAATAGGGGAGGGACAGCAGGGGGTGGGGAATTGGGGGGGATGGCATGGGGAGAAATGGCAGATACAGGTGAAGGAGAGGAAGGCAGCAAATCACACTGCCATGTGTGTACCTATGCAACAATCTTGCATGTTCTTCACATGTACCCCAAAACCTAAAACGCAATTTTAAAAAAAGACTTAAACATAAGACCTAGCACCATGAAAACCCTAGACAAAAACCTAGGCAAAACCATTCAAGACATAGGCATAAGCAAGGACTTCCTGAATAAAACACCAAAAGCATTGGCAACAAAAGCAAAATTGGCAAATGGGACCTAATTAAACTCCGGAGCTTCTGTACAGCAAAAGAAACAATCATTAGAATGAACCAGGAACCATCAGAATGGGAAAAAATGTTTGCCATCTACCTATCTGAAAAAGGGCTAATATCCAGAATCTACCTATCTGAAAAAGGGCTAATATCCAGAATCTACAAAGAACTAAAACAGATTTACAATAAAAAAACAAACCCATCCAAAAGTGGGCAAAGAATATGAAGACACTTTTCAAAAGAAGACATATATGAGGCCAACAAACATATGAAAAAATGCTCATCATCACTGATCATTAGAGAAATGCAAATCAAAACCACATTGAGATATCATCTCACACCAGTTAGAATGGCAATCATTAAAAAATCTGGAGACAACAGATGCTGGAGAGGATGTGGAGAAATAGGAACACTTTTACAATGTTCTTGGGAGTGTAAACTAGTTCAACCATTGTTGAAGACAGTGTGATGCTTCCTCAAGGACCTAGAAATAGAAATTGCATTTGACCCAGCAATCCCATTACTGGGTATATATGCAAAAGATTACAAATCATTCTATTATAAAGACAGATGCATATGTTCATAGTGGCACTATTTACAATAGCAAAGACCTGGAACCAACCCAAATGGCCATGGATGATAGACTGGACAAGGAAAATGTGGCACATATACACCATGGAATACTATGCAGCCATAAAAAATTATGAGTTTGTGTCCTTTGTAGTGACATGGATGAATCTGGAAACCATAATTTTAAGCAAAGTGACACAAGAACAGAAAATCAAACACCGCATGTTTTCACTTATAGACAAGTGATGAACAATGAGAACACATGGACACAGGGAGGGGAGCATCACACACTGAGGTCTGTTGTGGGGGGCCAAGAGAGGGACAGCAGGAGTTTGGGGAGGGTGGGGAAGGATAACATGGGGAGAAATGCCAGATGTAGGTGACAGGGGGGAAGGAGGCAGCAAACCACATTGCCATGTGTGTACCTATGCAACAATCCTGCATGATCTGCACATGTACCCCAGAACCTAAAATACAATTTAAAAAATAAAAAATAAATAAAATAAATAGTATTCTTCCTGAGATCTCATATTTTGTAAAATTTTTTGTGTGCCTTTGTCTTGAGGAAAAAAAAAAAAAGTTTGTTTTAAATCCCAAAATGTCTTTCTCTTGCATAAACCAACATCAGTGCCTCAGTGATTCCCCTGGTGCCTTGATAATATTACTCAGTTTCAGGACAGGCTTCAAATGAGGAGAGTACTTTTGCATTCTTTGATACCATTTTCCTTAAATTCAGCATCAATAATAGCCTCTCAGAATATAGTGAGATTTATACATCGAATAAGTTTACACAAGGACTATCTTAAATGCTTTGAATTTAAAACCTTTCCATTCATTTGAATTATTTTGATATTTAAAAATCATATGATGACCAATATTGTCCAGTACCATAAACACAAGTGACATCTGGCCACTTAATTTAAATTTAAATGAAACAATATTGACTAAAGATTTAAAAATGCTTCCTTGATCATACTAGGCACATTTGAGGTGCTCAGTAGCTACATATGGCTAATATAGCTCCATGTATTAATGGACAACGGAGAAACAGAATTTATTTCATTGCAGACAGTTCAATTGAACAACAACATTGATGCCAGTTAACTGGCAATATGGAGTGCAGATCCTTCCTTTGGCATCTCACTACACTTATACAACTCAGTTAATTTTCAAGAACATAATTTTTTAAATACTCTCAAAATGTTTTCTCAAAATGGGAAAAACAAAAGTAATGGTCATGATAGTAACAAAAAACTCTATATGCAAGGAGAATCAGTTATTTAAGTGACTTCTTTCTCTCTAATATGTGTATGTTCTCCCTGCAAATTTGAGAATGTTCTACCAGTCTCCCAGCTTTCTCACACATAGTTCTTATGACTGGCCTTTGCACATCAGTCACAGGACTCACTCTTCATTCCATGATCTTTAAATGTAACTTCAGTTCCTATTTGCCTTGAATTTGCCTCTGCATTAGGTTCTCATCCACTAGACTATCACAGTCACAATGTTTAAGGTAAAACACTGAAAATTTTCACAAGAAAGTCATGTTAAGGGAATGAGATGAATTGAGGTACCTTTGGAAATTATGTGTGATACTAATTCTTTTTTATCTTCTCCATATGGTAACATGAGAAAACTTCACCTGTGAGTGAAGCAGTTTCTGTATTGCTCAATGTCAGGTTGTCTGCTGTAAATTTTCAATGCCATCAGAATGTGTTTAACCACTCCCCTTCCCTACTTCCTTCTACTGCTGCATTGTGACTTCTAATCTGCAATAATATAGAAAACAGATAAGCCAGCTTTTTAAGATTTAGAGTCCAACAGAGCTCAGAGAGAGCTTGAGGGTCTCTTAATTTCACAGGTTCTATATTTCTGTTTAAGTTGCTCTGAAGCTGTATACATTTGCACATGTTCTATTATCTTTCAGAATGTTTAAGGTGATGGATATCTGACCTGGAGTCCAACTGGTACTTTACATGATATCCAAGCAAAAGCCATAGAAAATAAAGTATCTTTGAATCTAGCAAGTTTGTTAGATCTTGTTTTTAAAAAAAATTACTCCAAAATCCCAAAGGCTCTCAGTTACCAACAGAGGCTTAGAAGGACTATCACTAATACTCCTTTATTATATGTGACTTCACTTTCAATTCTGTGTTTCTATTTGGTTTGCAGTGAAACCTCATGACAAAGTAAAACTGCCATTTACAGATATACGAACACTCAGCTTCATATAGGCCCCATTGTCCAAAGACAAACACTTAACTAAAAAATGAAACTTGAATTCCAAACCAGATTTTTGGTAGATTAGGACTTGTATGGTTTTATCATCTCAATTTCTTCCAGGATAAAACCCTACTGATTTTATCATGGAGTCAGATTTTATGGAACTGAATATTCTACATAAATGAAGTTTGTTCCATCAGGTGCTGATGATTCATTTTAACTTTTTTTTGTTGTTTGTTTTGATAGAAATTCTTCCAAAAAGCACAGAATACATTTTACTTCCTTCCCTAACAGAGGACACAGCACATAATGTAGTCGTTTCCTTGATGACTCATCACCATCATTATGTATCTCCATTCTTGTTCTGTGCTAAAACACATAGCACATTTCTGCATATGCTTGGGAGTTTCTGTATCCCTCAATGTCAGACTGTCAGCTGTAACTTCTCAATGCTGTCAGAATACCTCTAACCACCTCCACTCACTACCCCTTCCCACATCAAGTTTGTTGCTTCTAATCTAACTGCAACTCAACTTCTAATCTACAATAAACTAGAAAAATAGATAAGCTGTATTTTTAAGATTTTCAGGCCAAATAAAGCTCAAAATGGGAGCCAGATGGCCTGCCTTAATTTCAGGGGTTCTGTGGCTACTTTAAGGTTGTTCAAATATTTTATTTTTTATTTTATTTTTTATTTTTATTTTTATTTTTTATTTTTTTTTGAGATGGAGTTTCACTCTTGTTACCCAGGCTGGAGTGCAATGGCGCGATCTCGGCTCACCGCAACCTCCGCCTCCTGGGTTCAGGCAATTCTCCTGCCTCAGCCTCCTGAGTAGCTGGGATTACAGGCACGCACCACCATGCCCAGCTAATTTTTCGTATTTTTAGTAGAGACGGGGTTTCACCATGTTTACCAGGATGGTCTCGATCTCTCGACCTCGTGATCCACCCACCTCGGCATCCCAAAGTGCTGGTATTACAGGCTTGAGCCACCGCGCCCGGCCAAATATTTTAATATGTTTCACAGTCTTTCAGAAAATTTAGAATGATGGGAATCTGATGTAAATTAAAATAGAGGTGATTTTAAATGTCTCATGCAGTGTGTCTGCAGGTATACCATACAAACATTTGTAAAAATATTTTAAATTCATTTTGTTATGGTTATTATATTGAATAGTGTGAGGTAAAGCTATTTTGCATTTAATTCACCAGTAAACCAGTTAAAGAAACATGATTTAAGTAACCTCATCTTCTGCAATTTAAAATGAATAAAACACCTCTAGGAGTAATACACATGTTTTGTAATTTAAATTATATTGTAGATGACTAAATCCTCTCACATAATTTTGCTCTTAAAAGCAAATGTAATTTAAGAACCACCTATGAATTAACTCCTTTGGGAATATTTCACACCAACTTTTCTTTCCCATAGTTTGGCAAAAATATGAAATGTTAAAAAACACTTAACCTAAGAATGAAGCTTCAAGTTCTTATTCTAAAATACAGGTTTTCTGGTTTTTTTTTCACTTCTACTATTTCTAATTAAAAAACGTTTACCTCACTGCAAAAATTCACCTTAATGAAGTGCTATACATTCCATATTGAAGACATAATCACTGCTAACAATATCTTAATGTCAAATTTCTATAAATATAAACAGAAATGCTTCTGATTATAACTTTCTCTTTATCTCTATTGCTTAAGAATAGGAGAAACAAATTCAAATATGCTAATTTATTTATTTAATAATTCAAATATTCTCATTTGAATTGGAGGAGCAAAACATTTGAGCAGAACTGTGTAATTTTTCACATCAGAAGCTTAGGTAAATCTTTCCATGTTTTGAACCATGATCTCCCTCTTCAGGCTAACAAAATAAGATTCACGTGCTTGGGTTAAGGAGCTCACCCCAGAAAATATTATCCAGGTAGAAGACTTAATTGTCTAGCTTATGTTACATGATGTGAGCTAACGGATGGCGTCCTCATCCTAAGGAAGCAACTGGAGAATAGCCATAAGGGGGACAGATATTCAAGGGCATTTTTACCCAGACTTCACACCTGACCTCCAAATTAATGTCTATGATTCATTCTATGCAGGCAAAATGACACATTTTTTAAAAATACTATCTGCTAGTTAGAAGGAAAAAATCAAGAGGATAGTGATGAAGAGGTGTCTAGCAAACACTGTCTTCATTTTCTCTATTTTTTTTCACTCAGAGGGGACCATTTCACTAAGTAAGTAGTTTTGTCTGTGAAGAGCAATATTTTATTTTCAAAAAAAGTTTAGATTTATTACTATGATACATACATGGTCATCAATCAATTTTGAAAACATTTATAACCAGATTGGTTGAATCAAGCTCAAAGAAAATATTTAGTGGTATCTTAACAGGGAGGGTGACTTTTGGGAATATTTTTTGCCATCACTGCTAGATATAAAGGCTCAGATTTAGGAAATAACTCTTACGCACTACATGTGGCAGGGTCTTTTCCTTTCTAGCAGTAGGATAGCTGCAAGATTATGAAAATATTAGCATTTGACCATCAACTCAAGTCCAAATTTAAGAACACTCCTGGCTGTATTTGAGATGGAAGAAATCATATGTTGAGCTTTCTTTTATCATGTTATTTATTCACACACAAAAAGAAAAATAGACTCTTTAAAATAAATCTTATAACAACTTAGCTCAAACACAATTCTATCATAACTGGTAGAAATGTGTCACAATAATATAATCAATAAAATCCAACATTAAATAACAATATACACATGTTTTACAAGTGTTAATAAATTTAATCACTTATAAATTATTTTGGATTATATTGTTAAATCCTGTATAAGTGGTTTTCTATTAAGGTGTTCAATGTGACAGTTTTTAAAATGACTTTGCCAAGGTTTGATAACAAGAACATATAGTTAGAACCATAGTAATACTATGAAAGTCTATTATTCTATGTAATGAATTACAAGATTTTGTATACATTGTTTGTATACATTGTTCCAGTTGAACTGATGTAAGAGATGAGAAGCAAAGATGCTATACATACTCAAAGTCTGAACTATGTTTAATATCTAGAATAAGAATAACAAACACATAGAGAACTAGGGTTTTTTAAGTCTCTTCCCTGTTTTATTGGTACACATTGCTAAACTGTCATGAGATTCTATAGGATAAACCTAAACAAACACTATATCCTATTGTATCAAGCTACACAGTGGAAAAAAATAAATGCAAACCACTGATATGACAAATAACTTACGTTTTAAATACTTCAAGAGTTATAAAATTTATAAGTTGAAATAAACAATTAGAAAATGACAAAAGACATGTACAGATTAATTACAAAATGTTTAATATCATTAGCCAGTAAAAGAAAAATACAACCATAGTCAGATATCACTAGTGATATCATTTGGCTCTGTGTCCCCATCCAAACTTCATGTTGAATTGCAATTCCCAAAGTTAGAGAGGGACCTGATGGAAAGTGATTGGATCATGAGGGCAGATTGTTCCTCATGTTGTTCTCATAATAGTGAGTGAATTCTCACAAGATTTGATGATTTGAAAGTGTGCAGCACTTCCCCCTTTGCTCTCTCTCTTTCTCTCCTGCCACCATGTAAAGACAGTGCTTACTTCCCCTTTGCCTTTCACCATGATTATAAGTTTTTTGAGTCCTCGCCAGCCATACTTCTTTCACAGCCTGTAGAACTGAGTCAATAAAGCCTTTTCTTCATAAATTACTCAGTCTCAGATGGTTCTTTCGAGCATTGTGAGAATAAACTATTACAAAATTGATACCAGAGAAGTTAGGAAATGCTATAAATATACCTGGAAATGTGGAAGCGACTTTGGAACGAAATAACAGAGGTGTGAACAGTTTGGAGGGCTCAAAAAGAAGACAGGAAGATGACGGAAGGTTTGAAACTTCCTAAAAACTTGTTGAATAGTTTTTATCAAAATGCTTATATCTGTTTGAACAATGAAGTTTAGGCAAAGTGGTCTCAGATGGAGATGAGAAAATTATTAGGAACTGGAGTAAAGGTCACTCTTTTTTCTTTCTTTCTTTCTTTTTTCCTGTGCTCTAAAAATGGAAAAACATAAAGGTCACTCTTGACTATGCTTTAGCAAAAAGACTGGCAGAATTATTCCCCTGCTCCAGAGATCTGTGGATCTTTGAACTTGAGACAGATGATTTAGCATATCGGGCAGAAGAAATTTTTAAACAGCAAAGCATTCAAGACATGACCTGTTGCTTCTAGTAGCGTACACTCATATGCATGAACAAATAAAGTATCTGAAACTGGAACTTATATTTAAAAGAAAAGCAGAGCATAAAAGTGAAAAATTTGCAGCCTAGCCAAGTGATAGAAAAGAAATAACAGCAACAACGAAAAACATTGTCTGGGAAGAAATTCAACCTGGCTGCAGAAACGTGCATAAGAATACACAAATGTTAATGATTAAGACATGGGGAAAATGATTTCAAAGTATATTAGAGACCTTTGCAGCAGCCCCTTCCATCACAGTCATGGAGACCTAGGAGGGAAAAATCATTTCATGGGCCATGCTCAGGACCCGGCTGCTCAGTGCAGCCTTGGGGCATGGTGCTCTGAATTTCATCTGGTCTAGCTCTAGCTAGCTCCATACTGAACCCTCTCAGGCACCTTAAACTACAGAAGGAAAAATAAGAAATACGTATAATCAGGTGTTAGATAAATCAAGCTAGAAATTACTAAACATCTTAAAAGAATCTGATATGATTCTAACAGAATACAAAATAGATAGAAGCCTTTTCTATGTAAAATTTTGACTTATGATATAAGTATCATAAGTCAAAATTTATATGATCTATTTCTGAAAGGGATAAAGAATACATATATGTTGAATAAAGAAGATAAAATTCTGGACTGAGGAAATCATACAAAAAATAGTACAGAAACATAAAAGTTTCAAGAAATAATGGTAGGGTATAGATTGAATGATATAGGATTATAAATATATAATAATTTCATATTTTACAAGCTGAAGGACTAGGAGGAGGATGTTGCAATTAACTAAAATATGGAGCAAAGGAGGAGAACAAGCATCTGAAGGAAATGAATGACTCACACTTTCCATTACACTGAATAAGATAATGATTTTTATTTTCTTTTCAGTCCCAGACAATTTATGCACATATACATGATAATATGGCTATATCTAAAATGTGCATTTTTGAATGGTTATACTAGAATTAATGTGGACATTATTTTTAGAATTTTTTTCTTAAAGTTTGCTTTCAATAGCCTATTTCCACAGACCTAAAATAGGTAATCTATTATTGTATGTCTACAATATGACTTGACTTTATTTCTGGAAGTGCTAAGTGTGCTTCCCAAAAGTACAGTCAGGTAAGTTTGATTTTTTTTTTTTTCTTAAACATACCATACCATGTGATTTTCTGATGAAATGCATTTATTCAAGCTATTTTGTGATTTGGATGGCACACTATCTTCATTGCAAGATTTTTAAAAAATGAAAAAATTATGACCATTATTATGATGTATTTCTGAGTATTCCAGCTTACACTGTGATCATTGTTATCTGAAAATTAATAGCATTATATTGGTATTTTGCTACTAAACGATGTCTTGACAGGTTATATCTGTTGAAATGTTTTCTTACGTTACTGAATAATTCATTTTTAAACTCTTTATATGCGTGTTCTCTTTACTGGCTCAAAAATCATTTCAACCAATTACTACTAATAGGTGACTTTGGGCAATTATTTAATATAACTATATATCAAATTTTGTAAATTAGAAAACCAAGATGAAGCAAAAAGCTAGATAAGTCACTCAAGTTTATATAATCATAATACTGGGATTCAAACACATGCCTATTTGTCTAAGTTAAATCTAAAACTAGTGCATTTTCAATCCATCATTGCCTGTTAATAAAAAGAAATTTAAAAGTTATTATTTCTATATAAATTATTTAATTCTTCAATTTTTTTATTTTAAAACTAAGCATATTCATGGATTATAAGATAAACTTCTCAAAGTGCTTGGCGGCTGATCAGAAATATTTCACAGAAAGGATTGCTTTACAATCTTACAGCTCGGGAGAAAATAAAATTTTCTGTGCAGTGCCTATTGAAACCAGACCTATAATCAAATGCTGAAGAAAGTACTGTGCATCCTTTTGTCTAGAAACATGGAAAGAAATTGGGGAAGTGAGAAAATATTATCCCCCTTTTTCAGTACATACCAAAAAAGAAGACTATCTCTAAATATTTATTTTTAATGAGTGAACAACACATTACTAAATCTGTTCAATATGGTTATAAATAGCCATATGTGGCTATTGAGTACTTGAAATGTAACTTGTCTAAATTGAGATATATTTTATATATTACAAAGACTGATATATAGATATATATGTATAATGCTTCATTAATAATTTTGAAATTTGCTTATATGTAGAAATTATAATAATTTAGATATAGTGGATAAAGTAAATTATATTAGTAAAATTTGTATCACGTTTGTTTTACTTTTTAGGTAATGGTGCTGCCCCACAGACTTTTCCAGATTTTAAGTATTTTTCTCCTATATGCATATTTGTTGGAGGTATTTTTTCTTCTGTCATGAGTGCTGCTATGACTCATAATTTGCAACAATAGATAAAATACTTTAAAGCAGTAGCAAATTCCTTAAAATTCAGCAGTTTAGAAGTAATCAAAATAACATCTTTTTTCTATTATAAAACTACTATATTAGTTCTAAAAGATCTGCCTTTCATTGTTGTAACCTCTTGAATATTATTTGCATTGTGTTCCAGTGTTCAGAAAGATTGCTGGATAGAGTGTTTATGAGATCAGAGCCTCCCAGGCTACATTATAGAGGAACATGTGCCAGTTTCCTTGGCTTTGACTGCTGGAGTTTTAAAGAAGTCTTTAATAGCAATATCCAGCAGTATTAAGTAAATATTACCATAAAATTCCACCTGAAAGTAAGAATTATGTAACATACAGGAGCTTGTAGTATAATTATCTGAATGATTTTCTACCAAAATAATAATGTATTCCAACCAATAGCATGGATTTAGAATAAAAACAAAAACTAGGTTCAAAGAGACTTAATATAAACAAAAGACTTGTTCCAGTTTGCAACTGAATATGTTTTAATCCAGCAATTTTATGAGCATAGTTAACAATGCTTTAAAACACTACTTCACACAGTATTTTATTCAAAAAGGGTAAAATTTAAAAAATAGCAAAACGTTCACATTAACATTAGGTGGTGCAAAAGTATTGAAGTTTTTTGCCATTAAAATTATTGGTGTTACACATTTATTAAAAAGTAATAGATGTACATTTTATTTTAAAATAGAGGTTACAAAACCATGATAGAGCTCTCTTTGAAGATTAATCTGGCTAGCTGCCCCAAATCCTGAGTTCATGGTAGTTTTAAAAAAATAGATCACACAAGCTCTCTCTAGAGAAAATGTATTTAAGTTAAATATGTTAAAAATGAAAGATAAGAACATGATTATTCTCTGAAAAAGCTAAAAAATAAAAATAAAAAAAGAGTAAGAGCTTGAAAGAAAACCCCAAGGAGAAGAGTGGAGCAATCTTTTAATCCCAAGGAGCAAACTGGTTGTAGAGGGTGGTGAAGTAGGCAATGAAATATACTTTTCAACATTTTCAAGCAGGAGTCAAAGATAAATTAGTGCTACATAATTCAATTGATGGCTTTTAACTTTTTAACAGATTCTTTTAAGAAATGTTACACCACCAATTCTTTTGATAAAACAAAAAAAATTTTGTATACAATATAAACATCAACTACTTTAATCCAAAAATACAATAAAGATTTCAACTCTAAAAGTGAAGAAATCTTAGGGATATTTTAACCAGATTATTTATTTTATATTTTGTGTATGTTTATTCTTAAATTTTGTCTATTCGTTCTCTTTTTTAATAAATATTAGATATCAAAAATTTCTGGCTTATTAAATCTAAACACCCACCAGTAAGTACTAATTATAAAGCTATTATTAAAAAGCATTATGTCAACATATATTTTTCTTTTTGAAAGTATATAACACTAGATGGTATATTACAATCAATGAAAAATTTAATTTGATTAAATGTAATCACACAGTTTTCATGAAAAATCACATTTCTGTAGTATGAATTATTTCATAGGCAACTTATAAAGGGAACTATCTTATTAAGCAGTAATTGCCTTATTTCATAAACCACATTTAGGAGACAATATTTGGGGTTACCAAGAAACAAGAGTTGAAAGTAAATAACACTAGATCAACTAAAATAGAAAACAGTGACCTTCATTCCACCTTCATCCTTTTGGTATAGTTAGATCTTAGGCTCTGACTTTGATGGATTATTATTCAGCTTTCCCAATCATTTACTATATTTATTGTCACTTTTTTTGCTGAAGTCTTGATAAACAACCCTAATAACCAATGGGAAATTTTAAAATTTACCTGTGTCCTTTTAAAATAATGTCAACATATTTATCAAGATATAAAATGAAAAATTTTTATCTTATTGTTAACTACAGGACTATACAGAAATAAAAACAGTAAAACATTTTTACTTAGTACTGAAATTTAATGAAGATGAGATAAATGCCATTATATTCTGGTTCAATGAAAATTAAAGCACTTTTTTCTGGGTTTACAGTAGTTTGGATAGTGCATACCTTCTTATTGGTCATATAACTTACGCAGTGTGTCATTTCCATGGCTAGGCCAATTACCATACTCCTTTTGAAGTCCTTATTATCTTCCAACATTTTGTCCTTTCAGCTTCAATGTCAAAATCTCCTAGTGTTTCTTTGATGTAAACTTTGTTTCAGCTATCAGTCCTGTGAGACATTTTCATCCTTTTCATCATAACCACTTTCTTCATGTATGTGGGTAAATTCAACTTTACTAAGTTTCTCCAGCTGTGTATCTAGTTTCCTCAAATGGAGACAATATCAACATTTTTGCAATTAGCTATTTCTCTTGTAACTTCATTTATATTCTATTCAAATTTCATTTCTAGAGTTCAAGTTGCTTTGCAGCACTTTCATCTTTGATGATTAATGTTGTCTTTTGATTATCTGTTTTTGTAAAATTGCATCAGGGTATTTCATTGAGACACAAAAGGGCAACATAATACAACTACAGTTTTACTGTCTATGTGTGAAATGAGTAAGAGATGAGCAGTGGCCAATCACTGACATACATGGAAAGAATCGACTCAGTAGTCATCGATAATGAAGTACATGCATCAATTATTTACAAAGTGATTAGTAAACTACCAAGCTAACAGCCAAATTTTGTACCTTTTGCAGTTCTTCACAGAAAATACAGTGGGACTTCCAAAATTAAAACCAAGTTGTTGGAGGGTTGGTGTTATTTAACTAAATCATGAAAACAAAAATTTATGAACATCAAAACTATGCAAACAAATGGTTATCTGGGTTACATTACAGTTGGAATACTTGTATCAGCTGAATAACACAAGCATTTCTCATTTTATTGTACTTCCCTTTATTGTGCTCAACAGATTTTATGCTTTTTACAAATTGAAAATACGTGGCAACCTTGCGTCAAGCAAGTCTGTTGGTACAATTTTTTCAACAATGTGCTCATTTTGTTTCTTGTGTCAGACTTGGGTATTCTTGCAATATTTTAAACTTTTTAATTATAATCTTATATTACAATGATCTGTAATCAGTAATCTTTATGTTACTATTGTAATTTGAGGGGGGGCACCACAAACTGTGCCCATAATAGCAAACATCATTGATAAATGTCTGACTGCTCCATTGAATAGCCCTTTCCCCTTCCCACTTTCTCTCCTCAGGCCTTCCTAATCACTGAGATGAAATAATATTGAAAATAAGCCAATTAATAACCCTACAATAGCCTCTAAGTTTTCAAGGGAAGAGTCCCATCTCTCACTTTAAATCAAAAGTTAGAAATGATTACACTTAGTGAAGAGACACGGAGAAAGCCAAGACAGGCCAAAAACTATGCCTTTTGTATAAAGCAGTTAGCCAGCTTGTGAATGCAAAGGAAAATTTCTTGAAGGAAATTAAAACTACTACTCCAGTGAATGCATGAATTATAAGAAAGCAAAACAGCTTTATTGCTGATATAGAGAAAGTTAAGTGGTCTGGATAGAAGATCAAACCAGCCACAACATTCTGTTAAGCTAATAATTAGAGAAAGGTCTTAATCTCATTATTTCAAGAAGGCTGATATAGGTGATGATGCTACAGAAGAAAAGTTGGAAGCCAGCAGTTTGGTTCATGAGAATAAAGGAGAAAAATTCATCTACATAATATATAAAGTACAAGATGAAGCAGCAAGTGCTGATGTAGAAGATGTAGGAAGTTATACAGAAGTAGCTAGAGGTCAATCCATGGCTTCAAGGCTTCATATGACAGGCTGACTATCTCTTTAGGGGCTTAATGCAGCTGAGAACGTTAAGTTGAAGACTAAAATTGAGATATGCTGCTCATTTACCATTTCAAAAATTCTAGAACTCTTTGGAATTATGTTTAGTCTTCTTTGCCTGTTTGCTATCAAAGAAACAATAAAACCTGGATGATAACACATATTTTTACAGCATGGTTTACTTAATATTTTAAGACTAAAGTTGAGATATACTGCTCAGGAAAAAAAAAATTCTTTTTAAAATATTACTGCTCATTGACAATGCACCTAGTCACCCAAGGGATCTGAAAGAGATGCATAAATAGACTAATGTTGCATTTATGCCTTCTAGCACAACATCCATTATGGAACCTATGGATCAAGGATTAATTTCAACTTTTGATTCTTATTATTTAATAAACACATTTCATAAGACTATAGCTGTCACAGATAGTGATTATGCTGATGGATCTGAGGCAAGGTAAATTGAAAACCTTCTTGAAAAGATTCACTATTCTAGGTCATTAAATATATATGTGATCCATGAGAGGAGGTCAAAATATCTACATTAATTGGAGTTTGGAAAAACTTGATTTCAAAGCTCATGAATGACTTTGAGGGGTCCATAACTTAGGTTAAGGAGGTAGTTGCAGATGTGACCCAAATAGCAGGAGAAACAGAATTAGAAATGAAGCCTTGAGCCTTGAGATGTGACTAAATTACAGGTATTAATCGACTTATGACCTATGCAACTTACCACCATTCGACTTTACGACCACAATCGCTAGCCATGACTGCTCCGCATCTGGCAGCACAAATGTTGCCCAGCTGGGCATACGACAGTGCAGACCAGCTTCCAGCAGCCCTACCATCTCCACATGCATCATTTCAACTGTTATCCCAGACTCGGTAGAGCAATTTGTGTTTTGTGTCTTGGATATTTTTCGTCAACCCCCTCCCAAGATGTCTACCAAGAGGAAATTGTCTTTGTCTATGCCTCAACCTGCCAAGAAGTAAAGAAAGGCCATCGATCTCGACACAAAAATGAAGGTAATTAAGCAGTATGAAGTAGGAAAGAAAGTGAATGTGATCGCACATAATAAGAAGTTATCATGCTCGACTGTGTCAACGATTTTGAAAGATAAAGAAAGGATTCGTGAAGCTGTGAAATGTTCTGCACCCATGCGATGAACAGTTATAACAAAGCAACAAAACGGGCCCATCCATAACAAAGCAACAAAGCGGGCCCATCCACGAAATGGAGAATGTTTCCTATGGTATTTTTTACACCTGTATTTTTGTATGCACCTGTATTTTGTATGTTGTGCAAATATTAAACCAGTTGTACTGGTAATGCAGTGTTTTACTTAAACCTGATGAATGTAAAAATAAGAAACAAAACGGTGTAGAGATGATACAAACGGCATAAAATGAACAAAGAAAATTATGATATATAGCAATAATGCAAGAAAATTATGGTAAAATATAACTTAAATATTTTTATAACATCATTTCACAGTACTGTACATATAGCCTACTCAACTTACGACCAAATCATGTTATGACCAGTCTGTCAGAACCAATCATGGTCGTAAGTCGAGCACTAGCTGTACTGTAATCTCATGAAAACATTTGAACAAATGAGAAGTGGCTTCTTACTCATGAGAAGAAAAAAAAAACTTTTCTGGAGATCTTGAGATAAAGTCTACTCATGGCAAAGATGTTGTGATCATTGTTTAAATAACGACAAAGGATTAGAATATTTCATATACATTGTTGATGAAGCAGCAAGGTTTGAGAGGATTGACTCCACTTTTGAAAGAAGTTACACTGTGGCTAAAATGCTTTTACACAGTATTGCATGCTACAGAAAAATGACTTTTGAAAAGAAGAGTCAATTTGTGTGGCAAACTTCATTATTGTGTTATTTAAGAAGTTATCACAGCCACCACAACCTTCAGCCACCACCACTCTCATCAGTCAGGGGCCATCAACAACAAAGCAAGACCTTCCACCACCAAAACGATTATGACTCATTAAAGGCTCAGATGATCATTAGCATTTTTTAGCAATAAAGTATTTTAGTTAAGATATTTACATTGTTTTTTAGATATAATGTTATTGCACACTTAATTGACTATAGCATAGTATAAGCACAACTATATTGACTGGAAAAAATATTTTTTGTGATTCACATTTTTGTCATATTCATATTACTGCAGTGGTCTGGAACCAAAGCCTCAAAATCTCTAAAGTATGCTAATATAAAATTTTTATTTACCATTTTAAAATAATATTTTTTTAAATGAGTCTTCTCAGAAGTAACTGTGTTAAGGATATTAAGATTCAATCATCATGGATTTAGGATGGGTCACATAAATCCAATAGCTACTTGGATGTTTCAGTAAGAAGAGAAAGAAAAAGGAATTCCAATGGCATGTGTCCTTATAAAAGAAAAGTAGAGAGCTGTGAGACACAGAGACACAGAAAAGAAGACAACATAAAAAATGAAGCAGAAATCTTAATGCTTGTATATTACTTATCTTCCTTCTGCTTGATGAAAATACCCATTAAGAAGAAATAGGTTGAAGTGGAGAGAAACTATCAGAAAAAAGCTAATGCCCTTTGTATGTAAATTGTTATGTAAAGTAGTAATAATTGAGAATACACATCCAATGATTATCTAGTGTAGAGCTACTTGGTTCAACTCACATACTACTTATATAATTCTCCTCTTTTTCTTTTTATTTTGAGGCAGTAGCAGTAATTTGGAAATTATCTTTTAGCAATTAAAAATTATTTAATGGCACAAATCTAATTCAAATATATTTTTCTACCTATTACTATTGATTAATTAAGGCAGCTTGTATCTTCAGAAGTGTAGATTATTTTTAGTTATGTTTTTAGTTTTATATTATTTTTAGTTTTCAGTATTAGCTGTATTGAAATATTAATATTATTTGCGAGTTTGGTTCCTATAAAAATATAACTTAAAATACTCATAGATATGAATTAGATTACTTTGATATTACAAAAACAATCCACTGTAGTCCTGCAAGTAATGAACAGAGCTGCACGAAGCATGCATGATTAAAACATTTCTAAATGTTTAATTATATATGTAAACATATATATATATATATATATGTATATATATATATATATATATATGATATAACTCTTATAAACACAAAAATAATGGACTTTGTAGAGGTACAAAAGGGAAAGAGGTGCCTAATTTTTAATTCCATTTGTGGTATCACATCTGCAGTTGATTATTTTACTTTCAGTAAATTACAAATGTCTACTGTTGGTAGTAAAAAAAAGTAAATTGTATTACTCTTACTAGTATATGTTTTAAATCATCATTTAGACAAAACTGATTTATTTTCTAGAAATTATAGATTAAATGTGTAATATCAATAGTAATAAAAGGACACACTATGAAATGCTCACCATATTAGCTGAATCATAAAATTATGTACAATTAGTCATTGCTCTTTATAAAAACTCTATAAGCTTGGAATAGTATCAAGCACAGTTGACAGATTAAGAATCATAAAGAGGGAAGCTATGTAACTGGTCTAAACTAACACAGTAAGTGGCAGTCAGTATTTGAACCCATGACTTCTGGTTTCAAGTGTAAGAGCTGAGGCTCTTACACTTACATACATAAAGATTTAGTCTAAAGAGTCACCTTTCCCTCTTCTGCTGGAATTGAAACCAGATCAATAATGAGGCTGTATTTCCAGCTCCAAGTCTCCCATGTCCAGAGCACCACCCCATATTACACAGGGCCACAAGCTGAGTGTAATACGTCTTGTGCTGAGCAGCAGATTATGTTACTGCTGAACAAAAGAAACATAAGCACAAATGAACAGGCTGATACTACTTGTAGAAATCAATAAAGTAAAAATGGACCATTGATTTTGTGTATTATTGTTTGCTGAAAATATCTTCATTTGCTTTATTTATTTTATTGTTTCTCAATTAGGTCTAAAGTGCTTTGACTATATCAGAAATTTATAGCAGATTTCTACAACTCTTAGAAATACTTTTACTTTGCATCTATCAGATGCCCCTTGTTCAATTACTAAACATGGTTCTTTTACATATCCCTATCAAACTAGTTACGAGTTTTACCCAAACCCAACTAAAGAAAAAACATTCCATTATTTTTATATAAACACATGAATATTTACAGTCTAAAAATTAAAGAAATAAACTTGGAGGTATTGTTTGTTTTTTTTTTTTAATTTTATTACTAACAATCTGAAACTCTATATTACATTTTAAGCTTTGCAATGTCATGTGGAATGTATATATTTAAGTTCAATTAAATTCTATTTTAGGTAAGCAAACTTTTTTTTTAGTTTTATGTGTGTTACATGCAATATTCAGAACATATGTATACTAAAACATTGAGGAGTTAACCTAAAATTTAACTTTAACTGAGCATTTTATATGTTACTGGGCAACTGTACTACTCAGTCCAACATAACTTTGGGGGTTGTCAAGAGAGAAAGTCAACTGAAACCTAAATGTAAAGAATATTGCTTTTGGTTCATTTCAGACTTTGTAATTTATTAATCATGTGTGCCCTTGCATCATTTTACCCACTTGAGACTTTGTCTCATTGGTAAAAATGGAATCATGAGTTGCCCCTCTCCCTACCCTGGCAATTGAAGAACATATACTAAAGAAATAAAGAAAATTTAAAATTGTATAGCTAGGAATACAAGAATACTTATATTTTCAACTTATTTTATACAAATTAACCCTTAGGGAAAGAGATAGCATTTTCCATCACATATCTCATTATTATTGACAGTGGTCTTTAACCACATGGTACTTAATTTACCCATGAACTCAACAGTAGCTAATGAGTTTTGAATAATGAGAGAAAGCACTGACTTCTTTCACACAGTTAGGGTGACCATTAGTAAATGCCCTCTAAGTAATTGTCATTATTATGTTTTTAAAGGAAGCTTGATATGCTTTTTCCCTCAAAATGCAGTTATGGCACAAAAAATAATACCTTAATATTTGCCTGAGAAAAGGTTTTTCTGAAACTTAAAAAAACTACATAATTAGAGAAGAATTCTATACCAGCAAAGATATACTAATTGCCATATTACTATAATGTATACTATGTTTTATAAAAGATAATTTTCCTGACTATGAAACACATTTTTACCATTAAAATGATTTCTGACTTTTACTCTGCTATTATAAATTCATGAAAATGGTTCTGCCAGATGTCCACACCATGGCAAATTGGAATCCCACAGGAAAGGTTCTTTAAATTAAGGCACTGTCAATATGTTCCAAGTTTTACTTAAAGGCCTCGGAATTTCTTTGTAACATGTGATAAAGGGAATCACAAATCTTTTAAAACATCTGGATTAAATTAAAACTATTAATGAGAGAAATGTATAACTAAATACATTCTATAATGTTTAATTACAGTCACCATGTTTTTATCAATTCTTTCAAAAAGTATCTGTGGAGACATTCCTATGTTACAAGCACTATGCTAGATCCTGTATGAAAAAAAAAGAAAATTAGTCTCAAAATTTAAGGGAATTAAAAACCAATGGGGGATTTACTCCATGAATATCTATAAATGTTAGATAGCTAATGTTGACTATTTTTCCTTCGGAATGACATTTAAAATTATGAAAATTGTGTTTTTAGTCAAGCAAATTTTAATCAATCCTTGTAAAACTAATAAACACATTTGTCCATTTCTCCTTTCCTCAAAAAATGCTTAGTTACAAGTTTAAGATGAAATGGAATTGCATATAATATTAACAAGAAAATCTTGAAAAATTTTCAACCACTGCCCTCTTAAGGGAATATGTTTATGTACACTTACTCATAATATTCTGAGTCTATCTCTTATGCCTTTTTTTCTTAAAGTAAACATATTTCTAAATAATTATTTTCTATTCTAGACATCATGTATAACTGTGTTTGTGTTTGTGCATCTGTGTGTATTTTAGAATATGTATGTCTAAGTCGATGCCCATTAAAAACATAGATCATCAACTTACACTAACCATAGCTCTCATTTAATTATTATTAATCAAAAGCTGAACAGGTTGTGAAAATGTACACATAATGGAGTTATATTATAATTTCTTAAGAAATTAATAGCCTGAGTCCAGTATAATGGAAACTGTTTAGTATATTTTAATCAATAAACTTATGTGGAAGGTTTGTTAATTTCTAAGCTTAGGAACATTTGAAGAAATGTGCTCTACTTCAACTGTTTCAAAAATAAGACAATTTTCTTTGGTAACATTTTAATTAGAAAAAATGGATGGAAACATAGAAACACTTTTATTTTCAAAATTGAATAGGTAAGAGAATTTGTTTCTGCTTTTTTTGTCTCATATTCTAAAAACAAAAAATCATGATTATTCCAAATAACTGACTACAATTTTATACAGTAAGATATTTGGATGACAGATAAAAATACATTTTTGGGCCTGGCATGGTGGCTTATACCTGTAATCCCAGCACTTTGGGAGGCAGAGGCCGGTGGATCACAAGATCAGGAGTTCAAGACCAGCCTGGCCAATATGATGAAACCCTGACTCTACTAAAAATAAAACAATTTCAAAAATTTTAGCTGGGTGTGGCAGTGGGCACCTGTAATCCCAGCTACTTGGGAGGCTGAGGCAGAGAATTGCTTGAACCCAAGAGGTGAAGGTTGCACTGAGCCGAGATCATGCCACCGCACTCCAGCCTGGGTGACAGAGCAAGATTTTGTCTAAAAAATATATATATTTTTTTACATAAACATAATTTCTAATAAACTATATTAGACTTGATATAAATACAGGAGTATTCACAGTCTAAAAATTAAATGGACTTGGAGTTGTTTTTAAAAATTTATTTCTAACCATCTGAAACCTTATTTTAACATTTTAAGCACTGATTAAAATTTATCATGTGAAAATTATGCAGCATTAGAATATGTAATGTCATATATATTCTAAATATTATATAAATTTCTAGTGTTACTAAATGAAATTTGAGGGGGGCTAAACTACCTTTAAAAAGGAATCAAAACAATTGCATTAAAACATGTATTCTGCTATTGAATCTTTGTTAAGGCTGCAACACATAAAATATTAAGGTTTTTTGTTAACCACACTCATTTTTTCAGGCTTTTTTATATAATTGAAGCCATAATATATAATGATGATACAGTTGGATTAAATCTTCTCTGAAATGTTTGAAACCAAAAGTGTTTTAAATTTCAACTTTTGGAATATTTGTATATACCATAATGTGATATTTTAACAATATACAAATGTAAACACAAAATTTATTTATGTTCATGTGCACCTTATCCACATAGCCTGAAGAAAATTTTATACAATATTTTTTTAATTTAGTGCATGAAACAAAGTTTTCTTTGCATTTTGATGCCTCCTCTCACAGGAGGACAGATGTGAAATTTTTTACTGTGGCATCATGTCGGTGCTCATAAAGTTTCAAATTTTAGAAAAGTTTGGATAGTTAGCTCTTCTTATTGCACTGATCCCTTTACCATTAGGTAATGCCCTCCTTTGTCTCTTTTTATCTTTGTTGTTTTAAAGTCTGTTTTATCAGAGACTAGAATTGCAATCCTTGGTTTTTGTTTGTTTGTTTTGCTTTCCATTTGCTTGGCAAGTCTTCCTCCATTCCTTTATATTGAGCTTATGTGTGTCTTTACACTTGAAATGTGTCACCTGAATATAGCACATCAATGGGTCTTGACTCTTTATCCAATTTGCTAGTCTGTGTCTTTGAATTTGGGCATTTAGCCCTTTTACATTTGAGGCTAATATTGTTACGTGTGAATATGATTGTGTCATTATGATGCAAGCTGGTTATTTTGCCTGTTACTTAATGCAGTTTCTTTATACATCAATGGACTTTAAAATTT
This sequence comes from Saimiri boliviensis, assembly GCF_048565385.1. NCBI lineage: Eukaryota > Metazoa > Chordata > Mammalia > Primates > Cebidae > Saimiri > Saimiri boliviensis. The sequence goes on along the minus strand of NC_133452.1, from coordinate 119,286,859 downwards.
GGTATTTTTTTACAGTGGCTGGTACCATTGGTTCCTTTCCATGTTTAGTGCTTCCTTCAGGAGCTCTTGTAAGGCAGGTCTGGTGGTGACAAAATCTCTCAGCATTTGCTTGTCTGTAAAGACTTTTATTTCCCCTTTGCTCGTGAAACTTAGTTTGGCAGTATATGAAATTCCAGAATGACAATTCTTTTCTTTAAAAATGTTGAATATTGGACTCCACTCTCTTCTCACTCGTTAGAATTTCTGCTGAGAGGTTCACTGTTAGTTTGTGGGCACCCCTTGGTCAGTAACCCAAACTTTCTCCCTGGATGCCCTTAACATATTTTTCTTCATTTCAACCTTGGTGAATCTGATGATTATGTGTATTGGGGTTGCTCTCTTCAAGGAGTGTATCTGTGGTGTTCTCTATATTTCCTGAATTTGAATGTTGGCCTGTCTTGCTAGGTTGGGGAAGTTCTTCAGGATAATATCCTAAAGTATGTTTTTCAACTTGGTTCCATTCTCCCCGTCACTTTCAGGTACAACAATCAAACGTATATTTGGTCTTTTCACAGAGTCCCGCATTTCTTGGAGTCTTTATTTCTTTTCACTTTTTTCTCTAATCTTGTCTTCTCACATTATTTCATTTAGTTGATCTTCAATCTGATCTCCTTTCTCCACTTGATGGATTTGACTTCTGTATGCTTCATGAAGTTCTCATGTAGTGTCTTTCAGCTCAATCAGGTCATTTATATTCTTCTATAAACTGGTTATTCTAGCTAGCAACTCCTCTAACCTTTCTGCAATCTATCCAATTTACAAAGGGTTATATCCAGAATCTACAAATAACTTAAACAAATTCAAAAGAAACAACCCCATCAAAAAGTGGGCAAAAAAATATGAACAGACACTTCTCAAAAGAAGACATTTATACAGCAAACAAACATATCAAAAAAAAGCTCATCATCACTGGTCATTAGAGAAATGCAAATCAAAAACACACTGAAATACTATCTCATGCCAGTTAAAATGCTAATCATTAAAAAGTCAGAAAACAACAGATGTAGAGCGGATGTGAAGAAACAGGAATGCTTTTAGACTGCTGGTAGAAGCGTAAATTAGTTCAACCATTGTGGAAGACAGTGTAGTGATTCTTCAAGGATCTAGAACTAGAAATACCATTTGATCTAGCAATCCATTTACTGAGTATATACCCAAAGGATTATATATAAACCATTCTACTATAAGGACACATACACATGTATGTTTATTGCAGCACTGTTTACAATAACAAAGACTTGGAACCAACTCAAATGCCCATCAGTGACAGACTGGATAAAGAAAATGTGGCACAAATATTCCATGGAATACTATGCAATCATAAAAAAGTATAAGTCCATGTCCTTTGCAGGGACATTGATGAAGCTGGAAACTATCATCCTCAGCAAAGTAACACAAGAACAGAAAACCAAACTCTGCATGTTCTTACTCAGTAGTGGGAGTTGAACAATGAGAATACATGGACACAGGGAGGGAAACATCGCACACTGGGCCTGTCATGGGGTAGGGATCCAGGAAAGGGATAGCATTAGGAGAAATACCTAACGTAAATGACAGGTTGTTTGGTGTAGCAAACGACCATGGCACTTGTACCCCAGAACTTAAAGTATAACAAAAAAATAAACTAATAAAAAAATAGTTAAAATCTTGAATTATCAGATTAGAAATGCTTTACCCAGAGATAGATGAGTTAGATGAATGGATGGATAGATAGATAGATAGATAGATAGATAGATAGATAGATAGATAGATAGACAGATAATATATAGACAGGTAGATGAATATAGAAATGTTTCTGTGCTTTTAGGAAACTGCAAATTCATCAATTTCATATTTCATGGGCCAAGATGCTGAGTATAAGTTAATCACTAGTTCACCTAGTGAAGCTCTATGGTAAAAATTACCAATGCTCAAGCATGTCTAGCTCTTTTCCCCTTTCTAGAAAAATAAATTATCACTTTTTTTTGGATCAGGTCTTCCAATGATACCCAGGCTGATTCAAACTTTTGAGTTCCAGTGATTCTCTTACCTAAGACTTCAAAAGCACTAGAATTACAGATGTGAACCACCACACCTGATTTACAAATTAAGGAGTGGCAGCAGAGGCCTATAACTGGTTCTGACCAATTAATATGATATATCTCAATGATCAGTAAAGGGAATTAAAATCTTGTGCATGACAGCCCATTCTTTGCCTTCATGCACTGTGGTAATTTTGGAGGGTATCTGATAAGATAAGACAACCCACAGCATGAGCCACTGAGTCATGAAAAACAAGCAGCCCTAGAGAGGTACCCAATACATATCTGAAAATATAGAACTTTGTGGTACAAAGTCACTAATGTTTATAAGTTTGTCAATTCCTTCAATATAACCTATTATTTTAACTAATGCAATCACCTTTTTTTCATAAAATTATATGTATTTTAAAATCAGCAGACTGCATAATAAAATAACCCCTCTCCTCTCTGCATCATATTTTTCTAATCTCTCTCTCCAAATATTTATGCTATTGTTGTCATGTTTTATTTTAGAATTGTTATAAGCATGTGATATTTCTACCATTTTTACTTTAGATGGCCAAATATCATTGAAAGTGATTAAACATATAAAAATATGTTTATTTGTTTTATAATTTCTAGAGCTCTCCATTTCTTTGGGTAAATTTATGTCTGGAATCACAGTCCTCACAGAAGAAGTTTGTTTAACATTTCCTGTGGGGCAAGAATGGTGGTTCTTAATTCTATCCAATTGCTTTTGTCTGAAATTGATATTAGGCCTTTATATATATATATATATATATATATATATATATATATATATATATATATAATGTATGTATATCTATATTAAAAATGCATATACATGTGTGTGTATATATATACACACACATTTTTAATATAGATATACACACTTTTTTTCTGAGTACAAAATTCTGTGTTGACAAAATTGCTTTTTTCATCTGCTTTCTGTATTTTAAAGATCTCACACAACTTTTGGCTTGTGTGGTGTCTGAACAGAGTCTGGTATAATTCTTATATTTGTCACTTTGTATGTAAACTGTCTTTTCTCTTCCCTTTAAAGACATGTTTCTTTATTTTTTATTTTTAGCTGTTTGGCTATAATACGCCAAGGTCTACTTTTCTGGAGGTATTCATTCTGGTTGTGTTACTCTTAGCTTTTTCAATCTGGGTTTAGATATCTTTTATTATTTAAAAAAAAAGTCAAACATTCTGCCTCAATATCACTTTTGCTATTTTATCACTTTTCTCCTTCTTCTACTCCAATGACATATTTTTTTAGACTGTTTGGAATTTTTTCCCAGTTTTGGGTGCTCTCATCTTGTTTGCTTGCCTTTTTTCAATCATTTTTCTTTGTATATTTTAGTTTTTAGCAATTCTGTTGGCCTATGTTTAAGTCTACCAATTCTTCCCTCAGCTGTGTTAAGTTCACTGGTGACCTTCTTGATTGAATTTTTTTATCTCTTGCATTTTTAAAATTATAGAATTTTATTTAGCTGTCTTATAGGTTTATTTTTTCTAAAAAAAAACCTATCCAACAGTTTATGCCTATTTTTGATCTTTTCCATTAAATTTCCAAACATATAGTCATAGTTGTTTAAATTTTCTCTTCAATAGTTTCAAATTCTAGATATCTCTCTGAACCTAGTACAATTGACGTTTTGTGTTCTGTTTGTTTGCTTGCTTGCTTTTGTATGAGCCTATGTTTTTTAATTGATGTTAACTTTGTAGGTGGAACATGAAACACTGAGATCAAGATCACTTAGGTCTGGAATAAGTGGGCTTCTTCTTCAGTGTTTCTATCAGTGTACCAAACCAATAAGTAGTTGAGCTGAGTTTGAGTTTTCTTGCTAATATTGTGACCTTCAGGATATCACAGTCTTCAAATTCTTCTAGAAGTTGGATAGGATTGCCTTGTGTTTAGGATGGCATTTTGATGTCTAATGATATATTTTTTTGAGTCTTTATACTGTTTCCTGACTTTTTAGTCATTCTTGTTTGCCTGAATCATGGTGGGGAATTTCTATCCTGAAACGTCTCCTCACAGAAGTAGATTTCTGCTGCTCTTTATTCAGTGTTAGGCATATGGTGGAAATAGGGAATTTTTCTCTTGTTTTCATCCTGCACCTGCTAAAGCTTTTCCTTAATATCCTATTTAAAATACTTTTTAAACTCATAACCTTGCATTTATTTTCATCTGTGTTTTACCAATATTATTCATAAAGATAAGCCTAAAATAGATTTTTTAAATTAATGAAATCAATGACAGAAACAATATTACTGATATGGTAAAACTATAAGGATGCCATTTCTATATCCCTTTAAGGTTTATTTTCTTCTTTTGCATTTACTAGTATGGAACATAATATATAGTATGTTATGTAGCTTTTTGTCTGTCTTTATCATATTTTGGTTTTATATGTTGTTGCCAGATATACAGATCCTAAAATAGTCCCTGATGCGTAACAGGTACTCTGAAACCCTTACTGAAGGAATTAATGGAAGCTGGAGTCACTTGAAAATATCATGAGTTTCCAACAATAAAACTTAAATTTTTAAATTTTTATTTTATGTTACATGTGCAGGTTTGCTACATAGGTAAACTTGTGTCATGGGGGCTTGTTGTACAGATTATCACCCAAGTGTTAAGCCTAGTACCCATTAGTTATTTTTTTTCAATCTCTCTCTTCTTATCCTCCACCCTCAGAAAGGCCCCAATGTGTGTTGTTCCCCTCTATGTGTCTATTTTTTCACATCATTTAACTCCCACTTATGAATGAGAACATGTGAATTTTGATTACAATTCCTGATAATAAATATAGAGACTGAAAATAATGGAGGCAATTAAAACTTAGCTATCCTTTATTTTTGTGATCTCTGTGTGCTTACTTTCGTAGAAGAAAGTCTAGTAATTGTGATTTAACTTGAACACGGATGCAACAAAGTAGAATTTCCTTAACACCTAGCACATAAACTCCTTGGGAAGATTATATTTTTTGGAACATTATTTTGGTAAGTAATTGTTTTAGAAGGTGAATTTTACTATCCCCTTTTTCCTTTTTAGGATGGAGTAATACAACACATCAAATCTATAGAAGAATATCAAAGACATTAAGGAAGTAATTACATTAGAGAGAAAACAAAGTGTGGAATTTGATATGCATTAAATATGACGAGTTATCAAGGTCTCAAATTCTCTCAGAACATGCTGTCAGATGCACATATACACTTAGTGAAACACTTAATGGTTGTAGTGACGTGAAGAAGAAAGAATGTGGAATGACATCGAAGATGAGGAAGAGTTGCTATTTGAAGAGAGAGGGACAGCCATCACTGAGACACACTATAACTAAGGTAGACTCCTGAGAACTGAACATCATCTTTGAAGGTTGAAAAAATTCCATTGAATGTGGGTTTATATGCAATTTCACCAAAATTTCAGGTGGCAGAGAGCTCTTCAATTGACATTTTGCTTATGGTCTTGAAGTAGCTGTAGGCCAAAAGAGCTGAGAAGCTACAACTAAATCTCATCTGAAGTCTCAGTAGCAGTTCTAGAAAATATAATACAGACATGTAGAGGGAAACCTAATCTTTCAGTTTAATAGGGCTTCGAAAGATATAAATACATGGAACCTGCCTTTTTATTTATTATTAAGTCTAGAGATTCAGCCTTGCAGTTGTTGTTGAGAAAAACATTATATGTGACATAGAAATTAGCCATAACCCTGCCTAGAGTATAATAATGTAGCATTTAACCTATTTTAGAAATAAAAATTAAGCAATGGTCAATCTATTCTTGTGAATTTCTTCCTAAAGGTGTGACAGTTTTGATTATGATGATCTTCTAACACAATGCTCTGAACTCAAGTCAATTCTGAAAATGGTACTTTTGGTAAAAACTTATATACATTCATGTACCTTAGTGATAATCATGCTGGGACAATTCAAATTGAAAATGTATAATACCTGCTATTTGATTTATAAAATAAAATTAATATATCATAAATAAAAAGGCTGAATAATCTGAAGATAAAGCAGATAATATTCCCAAATAAATACTCCCTTTCCATTTTAATGCATATAGATACAGCTTCGTGGTCAGAGACTTATCCTTTCTACTATTTTTATAATAACTTTATAGGTATAATTACTCTTGACTCTGGGTTTCAGAATAGCATTAACTTCTTGCAGGCTGTTATTCAGTAATAACAGGAAGCCAAATCATTCTCAGTTAGATTTTCAGTAAAGGTAATCCTCTCTCATTTATCTGACTAGTAAATTGGAAAGAAAAAAAAAAAAAAGCCTACAATATAGCAGCATGAAGATTAAGCATAATGAAAATTTGCCAGACATTTGTATAACATGACAAATGTTGGTTTTTGGATATTTGGTTCCAATTAATTTTAATATAAATTACTTTAGATAAATGGCAACATTTGGCATGTTTATCACTGTAAATTGAGGATTTTGGTCTGTCTTTACTCAAAATGTTTTATATGCTTTGGGCAGGAAAAGAAGAGTTTCTTTTTACTCAATAAATTTTTCATTTCTAAAAGCTGAATTTCATTTTTTAAATACCTGACTGTATACGTTATTTATAAAACTTTTTTCTTAATTCTGAGGTTGAGGAGAAAATATTAGTCTTATTTAATGTCCAGCATTTAATTTTCACTAAGCAAGAAGAGTAAATAAAAATTTTACATAGGTTAATAACTAATTTATGCTCTGTTATGCAAGGTTTAAAATATATGATATCACCACGTACTCTATAACAATTACACTAAAAAAAATGTCATGGGGGTTAGGTGTACAAATTATTTTATCACTCAGGTCTTTAGTATAGAGCCCAATAGTTACTTTTTCTGTTCCTCTCCCACCTCCCACCCTCTAACCTCAGATACACCCTAGAGTCTGTTGTTCCCATCTTTGTGTCCTTGTGTTCTCATCATTTAGCTCCCACTTATAAGTGAAAAAATGTGGTGTTTGGTTTTCTGTTCCTATGTTAGTTTGCTAAGGATAATGGTCTCCAACTCCATTAAATTTTCTACAAAACACATTATCTCATGCTTCGTTACAGCTACATAGTGTTCCATGGTGTCTATATGAAACATTTTCCTTTTTTTAACTTTTATTTTAAATTTAATGGTACAAGTGTAGGTTTATTACATAGGTAAACTTGTGTCATGGAGGTTTTTTATACAGATGACTTCATTGCCGAGGTATTAAGCCTAGTGTCCATTATTTTTCCTTATTCTCTTCCTCCTCCCACCCTCTACCCTCTGTAGGCCCCAGTTTGTATTATTCCCCTCTATGTATCTTTATCCAGCATGCCACTGATGGCCATTTAGCTTAATTCCATGTCTTGGCTATTGTGAATAGCTAATGAACATATGTGTGCATGTGTTTTTATGACACAACAATTTTTATTTCTTTGAGTATACACTTAGTGAGATTTGTGTCAAATGGTAATTCTGTTTTTAGCTCTTTGAGGAATTGCCATACAACTTTCCACAATGTTTGAACTAATTTACACTCCCACCAAACAGTGTATAAGCATAACTTTTTCTCTAAAACCTTGACAGTATCTTTTTTTTATGACTATTTAATAATAGCAATTCTGACTGGCATGAGACAATATCTCATTGTAGTTCTGATTTATTTGCACTTGTCTAATAATCAATGATGTTGAGCGTTTTTACATATGCCCGTTGGCTGCATGTATGTCTCATTTTGAAAAGTGTCTCTTTATTTCCTTTGCCCACTTCTTAATGGAATTTACTTTTTTTAAAATTGTAAATTTGTTTGTTTCTTACAGATGCTGGATATTAGAACTTTGTAAGAGGCATAGTTTGCAAATATTTTCTCCTATTCTATAGGTTGTCCATTTACTCTGTTGGTATTTGTGTTTTCTGCGCAAAAGCCCTTTAGTGTAATTGAACCCCATTTATCAATGTTCATTTTTATTACAGTTGCTTTTGGCATCTTTGTCATAAAATATTTGCCAGTTCCTATGTCAAGAATGATATTGCATAGACTGTCTTCCAGAGTTTTATAGGTTTGGATTTTACATTTACATCTTTAATTCATTTTGAGTTGATTTTTAAAATGGTATAAGGAAGGGGTCTAGTTTCAGTCTTCTGCATATGGCTAACCAGTTGTCCCAACACCATTTATTGAATAGGGAGTCCTTTCTACATTGCTTGTTTTCGTCACCCTTTTTGAAGGTCAGGCTGTTGTAGGTGTGTGGCTTTATTTCTGGGCTCTTTATTCTTTTCATTGGATTCTGTGTCAGATTTTGTACCACTACTATGTTGTTTTGGTAACTCCAACTCCGTAGCATAGTTTACAATTAGGTAGTGTGATGCCTCCAGCTTTTTTTTTTTTTTTTTTTTTTTTTTTTTTTTATGATTACTTTGCTATATGGGTTCTTTTTTTAGGTTCCACATGAATTTAAAATAGTTGGGTTTTTTTGTTTGTTTGTTTGTTTGTTTCTTTACTAGTTGTATGATATATGCCATTGGTAGTTTGATAGAAATAGCTTTGCATCTATAAATTGCTTTGGACAGTATGGCCATTTTAATATTGATTCTTTCTTTCCATGAGCATGGCATGCTTTTCCATTTGTTTGTGTCATTTATGATTTCTTTGAGCAGTGTTTTTTAATTCTCCTTGTAGAGATCTTGCACTTTCCTTGTGGCAATTGTGAATGGGACTGCTTTCCTTATTTGGCTCTCATGATTGACTGTTGGTGTATAGGAGTGCTAGTGATTTTTTTACATTGATTTCATATACCAAGACTTTACTGAAGTTGTTTATCAGCTTAAGGAGATTTGGGGCTAAACTATGGATTTTTCTAGATATAAGATTATGTCTTCTGCAAACAGGGATATTTTGACTATGTTTCTTCCCATTTGGATGCCTTTTACATCTTTCTCCTGCCTGACTGTTCTGGCCAGGACTTCTAATAGTATTTTGAATAGGTATGGTGAGATAGGGTATCTTTCCCTAGTGCTTATTTTTAAAGGGAATGCTTTCAGCTTTTGCCCATTCAGTATGATGTTGGCTGTGAGTTTGTCATAGATGACTCTTATTATCTTGAGGTACATTTCTTCAAAACTTTATATGTTGAGACAATAAACACAAATAGTTGAGACAATAAATATAACTTCAATAACTTTGTTGAGATAAATATAAAAAGTTGAGACAATAAAAATAAAATAGTTGAGATGACATTCAACTTAAAGTGATACTGAATTTTGTTGAAAATTTCTGAATCTATTGAGATGGTCATGTGGTTTCCTTCTTTTTTTTGTTTATATGATAAATCACATTTATATATTTGCATATGTTGAACCAGGCTTGCATCCCACAAATAAAGTCTCTTGATCAAGGTGAATTAGCTTTTTCATGTTCTTCTGGATTTGGTTTACTAGTATTTTGTTGAGAATTTTTGCATCAATGTTTAGCAAAGGCATTGGCCTGAAATTTTCTTTTCTGTTGTGTCTCTGTAAGGTTTTGGTAACAGGATGATGCTTGCCTCAGAGAATTAGTTAGAGATGAGTCCCTTTTCCTTAATTTTTAGAAATGATTTCAGTAAAAATGGCACTAGCTTTTCTCTGTACATCTTGTAGGATTCAGCAGCGAATCCAGCTGATCTTGGGCTTTGGTTAGTTGGTAGGCTATTTATTACTGATTCAATTTTGGAGCTGATTATTGGTGTGTTTGAAAATTACTGTTTTTTCCAGGTCCAGTTTTGAGAGTGTGGATGTTTCCAATAATTTATGCATTTCTCCTAGATTTTCTAGTTTATGTGCATAGAATTATTCATATTAGCCTCTGATGGTTATTTTTATTTCATAGGTTAAGTGGTAATATCCTCTATGTTGTTTCTTATTGTGCTTATTTGGATGCCCTCTCTTTCCTTATTTTTCAGTCTAGTTACTGGCCTATCTTACTTTAAAAAAAAAACAAAAAACTTGTTAATTTAAAATAACTTTTCATGCCTCAGTCTCCTTCAGTTCAGCTCTGATTTTGATTATTTCTCATCTTTGGTTAGCTTTGTGGATGGTTAATTATTGCTTTGCTTGTTTTTTTGTTTAGTTGTGATGTTAGTTACTAATTTGAGAGCTTTCTAACCTTTCAGTGTGGATATTTAATATTATAAATTTTCTTCTTAACACTGCCTTAACTATGTCTCGGACATTCTAGTATGTTGTATCTTTGATCTTACTAGTTTCAAATAACTTCTTGATTTCTACCTTAATTTTAATATTTACCCAAAAGTCATTCAAGAGCAGGTTAACTTTCATGTAATTGTACAGTTTTAAGCAGTGTTCCTAATCTTGATTTCCAGTTTTATTACACTGTAGTCAGAGAGAATTGTTGGTATGATTCCAGTTATTTATCATTTACTGAGGACGGTTTTAAGAGGATTCTATGATCAATTTTAGAGTATTTGTCATGTCACGATGAGAATAATGTATACTTTGTAGTTTGGAGATAGATAGTTCTATAGATGTCTATCAGGTCCCATTGGTCCAGTGTTGAGTTCAAGTCTTGAATATCTTTGTCAATGATCAATCTCAGTGATCTTTCAAATACTTTCAATAGGGTGTTGACATCTCCCACTATTATTGTGTGGGAGTTTAAATCTCTTTGACAGTCTCTAAGAACTTACTTTCTGCATCTGTGTGCTCCTGTGTTGGGTCCATATATATTTAAAATAGATAGGCTTTCCTGTTAAAGTGAATCTTTTATACCATTATGTAATGTCCTTCTTTATGTGTATTTGTGTATTTGTGTGTGTGTGTGTGTGTGTGTGTGTGTCTGTGTTTATCATTGTTAGTTAAGTGTCCGTTTTGTTTGAAATTATGGATGTAACCCGTTTTGTTTTCTGTTTTCTATTTGCTTGTAGATTTTTCTGTACGACTTTATTTTAAGCTTATTGATGTCATTCCATGATAGATAGGTCCCTTGAAAACAGGATACCATTGGATCTTGCCTTTTTCCATTAAGCTTGCCATTCTATACCTTATACTTGGGGCATTTAGTTCATCTACACTCAAGGTTAGTATTGATATGTGTGAACTTGATTCTGTCATGTTGTTAGCTGGTTTTCTGCAGACTTATGTGTGTTGTTGCATCATAGTTACAATGGTTTGGTAATTAAATGTATTTTTCTAGTGGTAATAATCTTTCTTTTCCATATTTAGAGCATCTTTCAAGAGCTCTTATAAGACAGGTCTGGTGGCAACAAATTCCCTCAGCATGTGCTTGTTTGGAAATAATCTTATTTCTCTCTTACTTAGGAAGCTTAGTTTGGCTGGATATGAAATTCTGCATTGAAATTTCTTTTCTTTAATAATGCTGACTATAGGACCCCAACCTTTTCTGTCTTGTAAGGTTTCAGCTGAGAGGTCTGCTGTTACTCTGACAGGCTTCTCTTTGTAGGTGACCTGTCCTTTCTCTCTAGATGCCTTTAACATTTTTTTTTTTTTTGAAGGAAGGAAAGAAGGAAGGAGGGAGGGAAGGAAAGAAGGAAGGGAGGAAGGAAGGAAGGAAGAAAGGGAGGGAGTGAGGGAGGGAGGGTGGGAAAGAAAAGAAGAGAAAAGAAAAAGAAAAAACTTCAGCCCAATTAAATTTAAGAGGTTAATTGAACAACAAGTTGGTTGCAAATTGGGCAGCCCCCAGCATCACAGCAGATTCAGAGAAACCATGGTGCAGCCACATACTGGAAGAAGATTTATAGACCAAAAAACAAAAATGGAGATGACATACAGAAATGGGAAATGAGACACAGAATGGCTGGACTGGATATGGCTTGGTGTTTGCCCTATTTGAGCACATTTCAATACTTGACAGTGTAAGAGTTGTTGATGTTTGGCTGCTGGGATTTGCCAAGACCCAGCCACTGGTACAGTCACACACGCCAAGTAAGGTTCTCAATTTTCTCTACCTATTAAGTTAGGTTGCAGTTTGTCCACAGGGATGCAAATACAGAGGTACACAATCCTTCTAAGGCCGTATTGAGTTGACTTTAACAATATTTTTCTTTCATTTTGACCTTGGAGAATCTGATGATTATGCATGTTAGAAACGATCTTCTTATAATGTATTTTGTGGATGTTCTTTACATTTTCTGAATTTGAATGCAGATCTCTTCAGCTAGTTTCGGAAAGTTATCACGAATGATATCCTAAAGTATATTTTCCAAGTTGCTTCGATTCTCCCCATCTCTTTCAAGAAAGTTAATGAGTCATAGATTCAGTGCCTTTACATAATTCCGTATTTCACAAAAATTGTTCTAATTCTTTTCTTTTTATTAAAGTCAGTCTTCAAGCTCTGAGATCCTTTCCTCAGCTTGTGCCATTCTGCTGTTAATACTTGGGATTGTATTATGACACTTTTTGTAGTGTTTCTGAACTCAATCAAATTGGTTACATTCTTTGCAATACTGGCTATATTGCCTCTCAGCTCCCTTAACTTTTTATTATGACTCTTAGCTTCCTTAGATTTGGGTTGAACATTCTCCTGGAACTCAATGATTTTCATTTTTATCCATATTGTGAATTCTATTTCTGTAATTTTAGTCATCTCAGCCCAGTTAAGAACCCTTGCTGGAGAACTAGTGCTGTCATTTATAGGAAAGAAGACACTGGCTTTATTTGTTCTCAGAGTTCTTGTGCTGATTCTTTCTCATCTTTGTGGACTAATGTTTCTCAATCTTTGAAGTTGGTATCTTCAAAATTTTCTTTGTTATTTCAACCTTTTGATGACTTTGGGGGGTTGATTGGGACATAAGGTGAGTTTAGTTGACTGTCTTTACTTTTGGAAGAATTTAGGAGGCTGAAGCTCAGCTTAGGACTCCTGACCTGTGTACTTTATCTCTAGGGAGCTGGTATTGGGCCTTTGCTTTGACCTCTGGCTCCTCAAGGTTAGGAGTCTCCTGTACTAGAAGGGTCAAGGTGCTCTTGGACTGCTGGGCATAAAACTCCAAAAGTGGTACCAGCCAGAGCACTTCGTAGGGCAGTGGCATCAGAATCCAACCATATTTGCATGTGCCAGTTGCAGCTGCAGCTGCAACATGATGGAGTCCACATTCACTAGTTGTGGCAGGGCACTAGCAGGTGCTGGCATACCGGCTTCCATGTGGGCATTTGTAGCAGCAGTTTGGCTCTGCAGGGACAGAGGGCCTCCCCAGTGGGCAAAGGTGTTTGCCTCTCTGTGCATGTTCCTGCAGGCTGCAATGGCCATTCAGGGTGATGGTTGTCTACTTTTCTCCATGCCCTATATTGTGCTAGTGGCAATTTCAGCACAAGGATGGGGTGCTGCTGGGTATGGGTCTGATGGGCTCTGACAACAATGGCAGTGTGGCAAGGGGAGAGATATGGGGTACACTCACACAGGCAGCAGTGATATGGCAGGGTGCATACCCACATCTATGTTGGTGGGGAAGGAAATGTTAGTTCCTCCCATGCTTACACACACCAGCAAAGTGATATGGGGGGTGGCTATAGATGAGTATATGTGGCATAGGGAGACTGTAGCGGGAGAAGGGTGCTGGTCGGTAGGTACATGTCCCTTGTGGCTGCTCTACTAGAGCACTTTGGCAGTCAGGTATGGTCTGCTAGCGCAGGAGCTATGATGCAGGCACAGGAAGCACTTGGGGCTGCAATGCAAGAAGCTGAGGTCTTCCTGGGGACCAGGAAGAGACCAGCAGACTGAGCGAAGCTCGAGTTTTATTGCCCCAGTCTGATGGGCAAGATTGCCCTGGGGAGTCCAGGTCTTATAGTTTTCCCTGGGCTAAGGTCTCCTATGGGATTATGTCTAGCCTAGGGGTATGGTGACCCTGGCCATGCTCCACTCCAGGGACCCCAATTTCTTAGTAATTTTAACTAAATTTCCTTTTAAGTAAATTTCTTAAATTGCTAAAAATTATACTAACAAGATACTTTTGTAATATGTAATTCCAAACATAATAGAGTCATGTTTAAATGCTATATAAAATTTTTACAATTATTTTTTAACTTAGGCTTGAGAAATTCAATTTAATTATTTATTTTTAATTCATTAATTTATTTTTTAATTGAGAAGTAAAAACTATATATTTATGGTGTATAACATAATGTTTTAATGTATGTTTACATTGTGGAATGGATTAATCAAGGTAATTAACACATATATTACCTCATATAAAAAGTTTAAATTAGAGAATTCTTAACAATCACAAAATCTTATAGTATGTATTATGTATTATTAATAAGTTTCTCAAGTGTATTTAAAATGAGATGTAAATATATGTAAACATCCAATGGCATGCAATTGTGATATTGAATATAGTCACTGCTTATTAGTGAACAGTGAACTCAGAGATTAAAATTATTCTCTAAGCTGGATTTTTCTAGAGTGTGTTTTTATAATCCTAATTGTGTAGTCTTCCTTTTTTTTATTCCACTGTGCTAATATCTTCCAATTGTATACAGTAGAAGGATCTAATCCTTTAATTCAAACTGAGTCTGATTCTCTGACTTATACTACTCAAAGAAAATGAGATAGAGATGGTCTCAGAGAAAGTATCCTTGGTATCATTGGTTATTAATGATATTACTGACAATTTTTTATGAACATCCTCTGCCTTGAGCAGCTAGGAAGTTTTTGGCTTAAGCCAATCAAAACCATGTGTCTTTTGATAACATCTTAGTGTAGGAATGTGACTATACTTCTTATCACAGTTTGACATTCATGAGAAAAATCTGGTAACTGTAAGTCATAATGACTGACCATATGTCTAGTTATTTCTTCAAAATTTATTTTATAGATCCGGAAGCATGACAAACAAGAAATCTGGAGTTCATTAAATCATGGGTATAATAAAATATATAACAATTTAAATCCCATAAAATTGTACACTCAGAGAAGTGTGGGAGAATCAAATGTAAGTTTTCTGTTTAAAATGACTAGTGTTATATATTTTTTAAAGTCCCTATAGTTCACTGTTTATACATATTCCTTTAGCCAAGAGTCGATTTTATAGCAGAGATTTCTAGTTATGAAAGATCTAAAAAAAGAATAAAAATGAAAACAAAAAAACAAATGACAAACTGTGTATTTTAGACTCCAAATCTCTTCCTACATAATGCTGCCAGCATGCTGCAAGACCAAAAGTGTCAAGAGGAAAAGACATGATCTTATCTCCTTTTTCAGAGAAGTTGCCATTTCTTTGTATTTGCTACAAATACATCTTTGATTATATGATAACAGCCAGTGGGAAAATAAGATATTCCTTACAGCTAACCTTCTAGAAAGTCTCTATTCATCAAACAATAAGATTTAAAAATCATGCTAGGCAAAAAGCATACAGGTGTGTAATATGCTTGCAAGTAGCAGATGCAGCTCTTAAAAATGGCACATTCAGCCAGGTGCGGTGGCTCATGCCTGTAATCCCAACACTAGGGGAGGGCAAGGCAGATGGATCATCTGAGGTCAGGAGTTTGAAACCAGCCTGGCTAACATGGCAAAACCCTGTGTCTATTGAAAATACAAAAATTAGCCAGGCATGATGATGTGTGCCTGTACTTAATCCCAGCTACCTAGGAGGCTGAGTCAGGAGAATCACTGGAACCCAAGGACTAGAGGCTACAGTGAGCCAAGATTGCACCATGCACTCCAGCCTAGGCGATAGAGCAAGACTCCATCTCAAAAAAAAAAAAAAAAAAAAAAAAAAAAAAGGCAGATCCACAATAAACTTTGGTTGGAAAGACAGTGCTGCTAACATAACACATTTACCTAGGACTTATTTTCACATATAAAGTAAGTAACCCTATTAGCAGCAGTGTCAGCAGACCCTCAAACATAAAGGACTCTACAAAGATTGTGAGGAATAGCATCAGGCAGAGTAGTCTCTTTTCATATTGGAAACCAGCGTATTTTAGTTCTGCCATATTTGTAGGACTTTGGTGCATATTCAGAATCCCTTTAAAGGTGTGAAGAATTCTCTTTATTTTTCTTTCTGTTATAGTTCTCCCATCAAACAAGCCTACATAGCTAAGACCCAAAGGAATCTGTGTCTTTATGTCAGGATTAACTTGTGCTCATCCAGAAAGTAGAACTATAGGGCAGGCTTTGAAATAGTCTTTCAGGAGTTATTACATGCTGCTACTGGCTCCCTGGAGGCACAAGCTCAGGAGGAAAAGCAGCTGGTGTTTGATTGTTTTGTGAATGATACTGAGATCTAATTTGAATGAGGCAGAGGCAGCATATTAACTCGCTCTAGGCACATCAAATGCACAGACAGAAACCTGCCACAACTGTCAGCAAAACCGTGAACAGGGCCTTCAAACTCACCCACAGTGTTTTGCTAGCATGCATTGTATTGCAGACAATCACTGAAATGTTGGTAGGAATGATAGAATCACTAGGAACTCCCTACCCCTACTTCCATTTAACAAGTATTGCAAAATGATTTTTCCAGTTAATTCCTAACATGAAAGACCTCTCAGTAGTAAAGATGCATTCCAGGAAAGAGAGCTTAGAAGGGTTAAAGGTGGGACACCATTAAAGTACACAGCAAAATACATGTTTGTACTCTCCAAGGCTGTCAGATGAAAGACTGTGAGTTAAAGTTCTATTAAGGCAGAGCCTGGTAACACCATCAGCTGTGAGAGACATTTAGATGATGTGATCTGCTATAGTAGAGCCTAGTGCAATTCCAGCAGAAGAAATATGCTCTCTGCAGGGTGAACTAGCCACAAGCTGGGCTGGGTTTCTCCAGCAGAGGCAAGTGGCTGGGCTGAAGAATGGACTTAATGTGCGAATTGGGTGTTGTGCTGATCAGAGACAAAACTGTTTAGCCAGCTCCTTCCTCAGCACAGTAATGTAGCCTTAGAAAAAGCATCTCTTCAATTTGGAATAAAACTAAGACTTTTTGTGTTTGCAGTGCTTTCACACTGTGATACTGAGTCTCTCTGTCTCACTCAAATCTGCTTCTTATGGTCCTCATTGCAAGAAGGAAAACCACAAAAACAATTCCACATTCAATTTATGGTGGTTATGAATCTTTCTATCACAAGTGACAGGCTCAGTTTTTTTCTAGCAGCTTGTAAATAAACAAATAAATATACAAATAGATAAATGAATGGATGAGTGAATGAAAATATTCCAAATATTTTATGTTCCTTTTCACCTTCCCTGAATCTCAAGGTCTGACCTAAAAGGTTTGTGCATTTTCCCCAAGCAACCGTTTCTCTCCCAAAAGAATACAGAGAAGGGCATTTGTATGTAACGAATGATAAATCAATATGCTCTGACTCATTTTTATAATCCTTATGTGCCCTCTTTATGCATCTTATCATCAATTGTATCCTTAAATTGGGCAAAGTTATAGGTAGTTTTTCTTCTATGCTCCAATAAGAATATCCTATATAACCCATCACCACTCTATTAACACTTTCTTCAATGTGTTATAACCATGTATTTCTTTGTTGTTTTTTCTACTAGAATTAAAGCATTCAGAGGTCAGAGATAATTTATCTCTGTACATTTTGACTGACACATAGAAGGTGCTGAGTAAATATTTCTTGAATGAAAATTGGAAGAGAAATCTAAGCATAAATAGGTAATAACTTGACTGGGAACTAGAAATTTCACAGTGGGCTTGTTTGTTTCATTGACAAAAAGAGCAATGAGCAGCACCACTTAATTAATCAGTATAGATTTATTACTATGCATAATCTTCAGAGACTAGCAACAGGCTGAGCCCCAGGTGCAGGACAATGAGTTGGCAAATTTCCTCCTGCTCCCATGTTAGCCCATCATCCTTCTTATCCCAAAAGGGAGGCTAATAAATTATGATAATATGACAGCTACTTCTGCCCACTGTTAAGCATGTCATAAGTTGTTACATCATAGCTATACTGAATGAAAAACCGTAGTTTTAAAATCTTTTAAAATATAAATGAACACAGTTTTTATGAGTTATTTTTTTTTAAGTAGAACTGTTTTAACTGTGAAAGGGAAAGTGACATGAGTGACTCAGAAATAAAATCTTGTATCAGAATAGCTTCCTCAGTGACCCTATCTAAAACTGTGACCAAAATATTTAACTTAAATTTTAAAAACAAAGTTTAAATGTAAGTGATATAAGAAAGAGCTAATGATGTGAGACATTATCAGTTCCATGAAGTTGAAAGGAATATTAGAGATGACAACATTGCAATATGAACAAGTAGAATAATATTTTTCTTTGCCACACAATATTAAGGGAGGGCTAAGACTACAACACAAGCATAATAATATGTAATAAAAAAATCTATCCAAGCTAAGCACAAACACAGAACACAATAAGATAATGTATATGGGAGGTAGAATCAGAGTGTCTTAACTCTTGTGCTAGGTGGCTCATTTACTACCTGTGCAATATAAAATTTCTGAGCCAAAGTTTTCTCACCTATACTATAAAGATATATTCAAGTTCAAAAATGTTTGTAAATATTAAATAAAATAAATTATGTGAATAAATTTCTACAAATGGAAAAGTATATATATATATAAACATACGTATATGTGAGGATATATATGTAAATGTGTGTATGTATAATTCAAAAATTATAAAACCATATAGATGTGTGTGCATGTATACATATATACATACATATATGCATGTGTGTATATGCAAGTATATACACATACATATATTTGCATATGTGTATATATACACATATACGCATATATATCTGTATTAAATATACATGCACATACAAATATGATATAATTTCTGAATTATACTCATATACATATATACACACATATGTGCATATACATACATATTACATACAAATATATGTATGTATATACCTAAAAACATACACACACAAACACACATATATTTATGGAATTATAATTTCTGAAGGCAAATTATATGATACCCAGTTGTTCCCTTCTTTAAAAAAATGCTTTCAGTGTTGTCTTTTCCAAAAAATTACAGCATTTTATTGATTTAACAAATTCCTTCATAAACATGAATTTCAGTGATTTGGTAAGTTATTATTAATAAGCCCCATATCGTTCCTTTGAAAAATTAAATTATAATTTTTTCTCCTTCAGTATTTGATATGATGTGGCTGTGTCCTCACCCAATCTCATCTCAAATTGTAGTTCCAATAATCCCCACATGTCATGGGAGGGGCCCAGTGAAAGGTAATTGAATCATCAGTGAGGTTACTCTCATACTGTTCTCATGATAGTGAGTTCTCATGAGATCTCATGGTTTTATATGTGACTTTTGCCCATTGTGCTCAGCACTTTTCTCTCCTGCCACCATGTAAAGAAGGCCATGTTTGCTTCCCCTTCCACCATTATTGTAAGTTTCCTGAGGCCTTCCCAGCCATGCTGAACTATGATTCAATTACATCTCTTTCCTTTAAATATTTAATTCATCTGAAGTTATGGGCAGAAACTTCATGACTAAAACACCAAAAGTGATGACAACAAAAGTCAACACAGATAACTGAGATCTAATTAAACTAAAGAGCTTCTGCACAGCAAAAAAAAAAAAAAAAAAAAAAAAAAAGCCAACTATAGTTAGAGTGAACTGGCAACCAAAAGAATGGGAAAAAATTTCTACAATCTACCCATCTGATAAAAGACTAATGTCCAGAATCTTTAACTTAAACAAATTGACAAGAAAAAAATCACCTCATCAAAAATGGGCAAAGGATATGAACAGACATTTCCCAAAAGAAGACAAATATGCAGCCAACAAACATATGAAAAAAAACACATCATGACTGGTCATTAGAGAAATGCAAATCAAACCCACAATGAGATATCATGTCATGCCAGTTAGAATCGCAATCATTACAAAATAAGGAGACAGCAGATGCTGGGGAGAACGAGGAGAAATAGGAAAGCTTTTACACTGTTGGTGAAAGCGTAAATTAGTTCAACCATTGTGGGAGACAGTGTGGCAATTCCTCAAGGATCTAGAAATAGAAATACCATTTGATTCAGCAATCCCAGTACTGGGGATATATACAAAGGATTATAAATTATTCTATTATAATGACACATGCACACATATGTGTACTGCAGCACTGTTCACAATAGCAAAGACTTGGAACCAACCCAAATGACCACTAATGATAGACTGGATAAAGAAAATGTGTTTCATATACACCATGGAATACTATGCAACCATAAAAAAGGATTCATCCTTTGAAGGGACATGGATGAAGCTGGAAACTAGCTTTTGTCCTCAGATTCATCCATGTTCCTGCAAAGGACATGAACTCATCTTTTTTATGGCTGCATAGTATTCCATGGTGTATGTGTGCCACATTTTCCTTGTCCAACTTGTCATTGATGGGGATTTGGGTTGGTTCCAGGTCTTTGCTATTGTAAACAGTGCTGCAATGAACATACATGTGCATGTGTGTTTATAACAGAATGATTT
Source organism: Saimiri boliviensis (assembly GCF_048565385.1). Classification (NCBI taxonomy): domain Eukaryota; kingdom Metazoa; phylum Chordata; class Mammalia; order Primates; family Cebidae; genus Saimiri; species Saimiri boliviensis. The sequence continues at coordinate 119,266,351 of NC_133452.1, read as the reverse complement.
ATAATCCTTTGGATATATACCCAGTAATGGGTCAAACTGAATTTCTATTTCTAGGTCCTTAAGGAGTCACCACATTTTCTTCCACAGTGGCTGAACTAATTTACACTCCCACCAACACTATAAAAGTGTTCCTATTTCTCCACATCCTCTTTAGCATCTGTTGTCTCCAGATTTTTTAAAGATCACTGTTCTAACTGGCATGAGATGGTATCTCAATGTCATTTTGATTTGCATTTCTCTAATGACCAGTGATGATGAGCATTTTTTATATGATTGTTAGCTTCATAAATGTCTTCTTTTGACAAGTGTCTGTTCATGTTCTTCACCCACTTTTGAATGGGTTTGTTTTTTTCTTGTAAATCTGTTTTAGCTCTTTGTAGATTCTGGACATTAGCTCTTTGTCAGATGGGTAGATTGCAAAACTTTTTTCCATTCTGTTGCTTGCTGGTTCACTCTAATGATTGTTTATTTTGCTCTACCAAAGCTCTGCAGTTTAATTAGATCCTATTTGTCTATTTTGATTTTAGTCATGAAGTCCTTGCCTATGCCTATGTCCTGAATAGTTTTGCCTAGGTTTTCTTCTAGAGTTTTTATGATGTTAGGTCTTATGTTTAAGCCTTTAATCCATCTACAGTTATTTTTAGTGTAAGGTGTCAGGAAGGGGTCCAGTTTCTGCTATCTGCACACTGTTAACCAGTTTTCTCAACACCACTTATTAAACAGGGAATCATTTTCCCATTGCTTGTTTTTGTCAGGTTTATCAAAGATCAGATGGTTGTAGATGTGTGACATTGCCTCTGAGGCCTCTGTTCTGTTCCATCAGTACCATGCTGCTTTGATTACTGTAGCCTTGTAGTATAGTTTGAAGTCAGGTAGTGTGATGCCTCTAGCTTTGTTCTTTTTGCTTAGAATTGTCTTGGCTATGTGGGCTCTTTTGGTTCCATATGAAGTTTAAGGTGGTTTTTTTACCAGTTCTGTGAAAAGGATCATAGGTAGCTTGATGGGGATAGTGTCAAATCTATAAATTACTTTGGGCAGTATGGCCATTTTCACAATACTGATTCTTCCTAACCATGGGCATGGAATGTTTTTTCCATCTGCTTGTGTCCTCTCTTATTTGCCTGAGCAATGGTTTGTAGTTCTCCTTGAAGAGGTCTTTTACATCCTTTGTTAGTTGTATTCCTATATATTTTATTCTCTTTGTAGTAGTTGAGTTCAGAGTTACATGTGCAAATGTGTAACATAGGTAAACTTGTGTCATGAGGGTGTGTTGTCAAGATTATTTCATCACCCAGGTATTAAGTCTAGCACCTATTAGTTATTTCATCTGACCCTCTCCCTCCTCTCACTATACACCCTCTGATAGGCCTCAGTGTGTGTTTTTTTCCTTCTGTGTGTCCATGTGTTCTCATTGTTTAGCTCCACTTACAACTGGGAACATGGAGTATTTGGTTTTCTGCTCCTGCATTAGTTTGTTAAGGATAATGTCTTCCAGCTTCGTCCATGTCCCTGCAAAGGACATGATCTCATTCTTTCTTATGAATGCACAGCATTTCCCTTTCCTATGTCTTCTGAAGTTTTCTAGCTTTCCTCTTTAAATTTTATTACCTTATCGTCATTTTGAATTAAGAGAATTCTCAACTATCTAAAATCAACCAGTGATTTCCAAAGGACTTTTATGTTAGCAATTCCAAGTGAAATCTTTCTTAATAATACCAACCATTTTTCTCACCCAATATAGTCACAGCTTAACTATTACTTCTGCTCAGCATAGTGGTTCATCCTGTAATCCCAGCACTTTGGAAAGCCAAGGTGGGAGAACTGCATGAAGCCAGGAATTTGAAACCAGCCTTAACAACATAGCAACACTTCATATCTTCTAAATATAATTTCAAAATAATTATCTGGGTATGGTGGCATATGCCTGCAGGCCCAGCTACTCAGAAGGCTGAGGTGGGAGGATCAGTTGGGCCTAGGACGTTGAGGCTGCAGTGAGCTATGATTAGGCCACTGCACTCCAGCTTAGGTGAAAGAGTGAGACACTGTCACATAAACAAAAAACAAAAACAAGTAATCATACAACTGCTAATTATTTCTATTTGCAATCAGTCCTTCCATTACGACTAACTACTAATGCCTCTCCAGTATCATTATAATTCAGAAATTTGATGTCTACATTTAATTTATTCTAATACAGTCATGTAATACAAGACAAAAAGGAACATATCATATAGGGTCTGGTTTAAGCCCTCTGATCTCCACAAATTTTTGTTGTCTTCATTCATTATAAAATGAAGATTGGTGAGAAGATTGAATATTAACAAGAGTAAAGGTTATAAAACAGTGATTTTCAAAAGGTGATTTTTGGACCAGCAACATTAGCATTATTAGGAAAATTGTTAGAAATGGAAATTTGGGGCCTCAATTTAGGCTTACTCTCAGATTCTTTGGTGTGACATTCAGCTTTCTCTGTTTCAATAGATCCTCCAAGTTACTTTTATGTACATGTAATTTGGAGAACCACTGCTGTAGAGAAAGACACATTTGAGTTAAAGTTACAATATTCTTCTGGAATACATATGAAACTGATCATTAAATGCAAACAAAAATATTGACAATTCTTAAGACATTTCTACTATGACTTTACCAATAATTTTAAAGTGAGACTACTTAACTGAAGATTTTACTTCAGTCACATGAAATTGAAAAGCCCTTGGCCTTATTACTTAATTTATGAGTACTCTAACTTTCAGCCGTTTCAGTATCTTGTGGTCAATACACATAAAAAATATATGTACATACACATAGACACAAAAAACAAAGATCCTATAGTTTTTACTTCAGAATTCTAGCCATGAGATATTAATACAAACTCATCAGTTTGCAACAATGAAAAAATGGTTGGCTCTAAACTGTGGTTTTATTTCAGAAGAAAAGTAACAGCAGATTTAAAGCAGGCAGAAAAGAAAACAGAGAAGTAGAGAACTTAAGAACTCTATAGTTGCAGGTTGACCTTTGAGCTCTGAATTTCTCCTTGATGCAATTTGTCTATCAATTTAATAAAATGCGCACAAAAAGAATCACTTGCAAATAAAGGGATCATAAAACCACAGGATGCCTGACAGGGGGTTATTCTCAATGTCTTTATTTATTCTCAGATTATTTGTTTCTGACATATTTTTTCTTAAAAGGAAGAACTGAGCTGTGGCCGAGGGTTTAGTATAGTGGATTGAAGTATGCTGATCATGGGGGAGACTCCACAGTGTGTGACCACTGAGCCATTTCCACTTTCTTGGGTGTCTCAGTTTCTCTCTAGAGGGCTAGCACCACCAAGAAGGCTCAAAATACAGTGACAAGCTCCTATATCTGGAGCTGGATGAACCTTTTTAAACTAACTTTGTTGAGGGTACCCTGTAGGGCCACAGCATGTTGCAGTGAGTCAAAACCATAGACACTCTCACTTGGCCATTTGCTTGAGAGAAGAAAAACACACTTTCTTTTCGGAGCTGAGGAAATTCAGTCTCTCATTTATCAATAAAAATGACAGTTTAGTTCCTCATACAAATGTGCAGACAAGACAACTGAGCTTACTTAGTGGAAAAAATGTAGTGGAGAAGACTCTCTAGAATGCAAGTCTGAACTGAAAACCAGACAGTGTGTCAAAATTTGACATAAGAATTATACAACTATAAACTCTGCCCCAAACAGAATGATCATTCTTATGCAAATTTTGATAAATAACATAATATTCCTGGTTTAATGAAAATAGCTAAATCCTGAGTTATTTTTAAAATAACCATATATTTCACCTTAAGTTTTCTACTTAGGTAAAAGCCTTAAATTCATTGGTTATAAAAACCCATTTATGTCTAGTGTTCCATTATTGGAACAGTAAGCATGTGGGAGTAATTTATATTCTACTTAGGTAGAGGTAAAAGCCTTAAATTCATAGGTTATTAAAACCCATTTATGTCTAGTGTTCCATTATTGGAACAGTAAGCATGTGGGAGTAATTTATATTCTACTACTCAAGTTAATCACAAATGTCTGATTACAAGAATTCAAAAATTAAAACCTCTGGCATAAATGGGTTTAATGGTTAACAGTGAAATAACTTTAAATGGTGACTATCACAGTTTTTATAAATATTCTAGGTAAAGTATTAAATATATTAATCAGTCAGATGTAACGGAATAAATATGGGTGTTATGGTGCATGCCTGTAATCCCAGTTACTCAAGAGACTGAGGCAGAAGAATTGCTTGAACCTGGGAGGTGGAGATTGTAGTGAGATAAGATCGTGCCACTGCACTCCAGCCTGGGTAACAGAGTGTCTTAAAAAAAAAAAAAAAAAAAAAAAAAAAAAAAAAAAGATCTCATGAGAACGTATTTACTATCATGAGAATAGCATGGGGGAGATCATTCCCATGATTCAATTATCCCCATCTGCTGCCACCCTTGATATGTGTGGATTATTATTATTCAAGGTGAGATTTGGGTGGAGACACAAAGCCTATCAGTATTATCATCTGTCTGAGTCTGAGTGCCTTGGTTCAACCACCTGCTAGGAATACAAATTCCTTTTCACCAAAACAGGAAAGGATCTAGTGGTAGAAAAATTCCTTGGGATCACAAGAAATGTACACGTTATTAAGATTATAAATTTGAGCTGCTTAAACAGGATTTATGCAAGGTAGTTGTGATTCCTTTACCTAAATGTGTGTGTGTGTGTGTGTGTGTGGTTTTTTTGTTTGTTTTTCTGAGATGGAGTCTCGCTCTGTCACCCAGGCTGGAGTGGAACGGTGCAGTCTCAGCTCACTGCAAACTCTGCCTCCTGGGTTCAAGTGATTCTCCGGCCTCAGCCTCCTAAGTTGCTGAGTTATAGACATACATCACGAGGCCCGGCTAATTTTTGTTATTTTTAGTAGAGACATGGTTTTACCATGTTAGCCAGGTTTCTCTCAAATTCCTAACCTCATGAACCACCTGCCTCAGCCTCCGAAAGTGCTGGGATTACAGGTATGAGCCACCGCACCCAGCCCTAAATGTGTTCTAAAAATGAGTATTGTATCTGACTGGGGGAGGCTCACCCTATCTAGTAGTATAAAACTGAAGGCATGTAAATCTGCCCTTTGAGAAATTTTAGTTGGACACACTAAATGAGAAATGTAATGTTACCCGAACCCCCAGAAAGAATATAGGCTAAAAGCTGAAGTACTAGCCAGGACAAATCCTCTACTTCAGAGCCCTTTTTGGAGCTTTTATTGGGGCTTATAGCCAAAAACTGTGAGTACCACACTGTGAGTTACCAGACTGGAGAATTTCAACTTGAGGGGCATTTGCTGCCTTGCTATGGAAAGTTAATGGAAGCTCTTCTTACGCTAATGAAAATCATGGTGTCTAAAAAAGTTCGATGATAAAATTAAAATGGTTTACTTAGCATCTTGCAACCTGGGATACAAGGAGGATACATTCACAAGCAGGAGCCTTTCTTTTTCCCCTAAAACTTACTCTATGTGACAAGCTTCTAGGTTTCTACAGTGCCTGATAAACGGATCTCATGTAAGAAGAGCTGCTTAGCCTGTAAATGGCAGTTCCAAAGGTGGACATCTTTTTTGAGAGGCAGCTGTTATGTTAAAGGAGAGTCAAGGAAATTCTTTTCTTTGGAATTATTTATAGTTTAGAGAAATTGGGCAAGGTATGTTTTAGTGAACAAGTTTACATTTCTCTCTACCTGAGTTCTTCCAAATTTGGAAACTGCTCGTAATTTTTTGGCAATATAGTTACTTGCATAAGTTTAGTAAGAATCATTTCTTTTCTAACAGGACAATTGGAAACACTGGTTATTTTACCCAGACTTCAACGTGAATAATATATTTGTCAATAAAATTCCAATAAAGCCAAATTTAAAAGTGCCTATGTGGCCAAACAATTCTTGCTGTACTTGATGTGAATAATCAAGCCAAGTATAATAAGCCTAAAACTTACTATGCACACAAATTGGTTTTGCTATAGTATAATTTCTCTTTAGTAGAAAAGGAGGGCTAGAAAGAAAGAAAATTGTTTCAAAAGAAGAGTGTAACACTTGTTACCAGATTTCAGCCCTTACTTTTTTTGTTGAATACAGATTGAATCATGAATTTTTTCTTGGCTACAATAATCTTCTAAAGAGTACAAGACTATAACTTTTCTTCATATTTTTAGTTAATGCCCTAATGGAATAGTTTCCTTTTTTGTTCTGACACACAATACTTTTTTGATTGTCAAAATATTAATGCTATTTATTTCTCCTTGTTTTACTACCAAGGAAACCAGAATAATATTCTAAAGATTAAAGATGTAAAACTCCCCCAATTGGCATCCCCCTGGAAACAATTTTTCTCACACAAATGTCCTGCTACGAAAACTAAATACATGTCCTCCCTCTAGGCCCAGGAACTATCATGAAAAGTTAAGCACATGAGGATTAAATGGGATAAATTACGAGGGATAGAATTAGTTCTGACATCCCTAATCAAATGTGGGTGGGGTACCTAGATGTCTAAACAGTTGATAAAACAAGACACTTTCTTTTGAACTATTGTGTGGCATATTTTTATCCATTCTAACCATAAAGAATTTTATGCTTCCTATAGAATTGAAAGAAAACTATTACTAAGAGAATATAAATATTCCTTGTGACAAAGTATTCTGGGTATAATACTCATATTTAAAAATTCCTAAAAGACTATAAAAAGAACTGCACCACCAATCTCTGAAATTCCTTAGCTAAAAGGCTTTAATAATGCTTATGTTTTGCATAATTGCCATAGGCCTGTATCTAAAGCCAAGATTATAGTATCTTAGCTTTGTAACCTGGCCCTTGGCTTTTTGTTTTTTGTCTTTTTACTTAATTTTTTTAAGGATTACCAAACGTCTCTTCATGTTCATTCCCATCTAGCCCAGTTCATTTAAGTAGGCTATAAATCTTTTAACTCTATGACCTTTGCCATGTGGGGGAAGGGTACCACCAAGGGTCAAGACGGGCCTGGGGAAGGCAGCCATGCCACCTCAGCTATACTATGGGAAAAATAAAATTTTGGTGGCCACTGATGTTGCTGCTAGCAAATCTTGGCCAAAAAGGGGAGAATATATATTAAAAATAAAATTATAAGCCTTCCATACATCTAAATGGACCCCTCCTCTTGGCAAGGATATTACAAACTAACACGAAAAACTAGTTCAGGCCATGATGGGAAGGAAGGCATTGAACATGACTCATTATACCCTTCTCCATTTTGAAATTACTGGTAAAATAGATTCTTTAAGTCTGATAAGAAACATTTACAACCTAGTCTACCTCACATCTGCTACCCAGAGGCTTCACTTGCATGATAAAACCTTGGTCACAAGTTCTTATCTGAATCCAGATATTTTTAAGTTTTCAGACAGTAACTTAACTCTCAATTAATTGCCAGTCAGAAAATCTTGGAATCTGCCTATGATATGGAAGCCTGCATTTTCAGTTGTCTCAACTTTCCTAACTGAACCCTTGTACATCTTACATGTATTTGACTGATGTCTCATGTCTCCCTAAACTATATAAAACTAAGTTGTATCCCCACCAACTTGATTACATGTTCTGAGGATCTCTTGGGGGCTGTATCATGGGTCATTGGTCATATTTGGCTCAGAATAAATTCTTCAAATATTTCACACTTTGACTCTTCATCAACACTGGCCCACAATGTCTTTCTTAACAAATGCAATGCAGATTTTTCTATGCAATTAGTATGCACCTTGCTCAAAATCTCTTACATTTGACATCATAACACAATTTTCATCTCATTAGCAAACATGATATAAGAAAACTTCCTAGTTTGTCAATTAGGTTTCACAGCTTTCTTATTCTGGAAACTATCCAGTGTATACAAAGTGGGGAAGCCATGATGCCTTGAGCATGGTGTCATAATCTCATTTTCATGCATGATAAAGACCACCCTGAGACCTGGTCAAGCACTGACCTTATCAGAGACCCCAATCACAGGGTTTCTAGTGCTCTAGAGTTCCTTGCTCAAAATTTTCTCAGCCCAACTCTGGTGACCTGGACAAACTGGAACTGGCAGTACCAGAAGACAGAGTACCCTGAGATCAGATCTGGGTCCACTTTGTTTCCAGTGGTCAGCAGTGCTCTCCACAACATTTTTAAAATGCTCTCTACTGGCTAAGATCAGCCTAAATTTCTGTATACCATAGGGATTGCTCATTGCATTAGAAACACTTTACCATTAGAGCCCCAATGGATTGAATTTACCTATTTCAGAATCTATTAAAATCCAAAAGCAGGCTGTTTCAAGGATGATGAATAAACAACATAATGTGTTTGTGTTGCTTATCAATTGTGTCTCTGCAAATGTGATTCTGTGTTTTTCATCTTTATTATGTCTGTACTAAGTCATACATGAATTTGTTGGAAAAATTAGTGAATAAATTATAAATAGGTAGCTTTTAAAGACAAGGCTACTGAACACTTACCATGTATCATTAGCATCCACTTACACTATATTGTTTAAACCCAAAGCCTTGTATATAAATGGATGCATACACACACACACACACACACACACACACACACACACACACAACTAAACTGAAATTATAGGCATATGGAGATAAAACTTTTTATAACTAAGGAATTTCTGAACATCTTGACGTATCAGCAAATGGAAATCTATATCTTTTATTTGTATAATTGGTTGTATTTTGTTTCACAACTTATGTAGTTATGTACCCACAGGGTATTTTCATTGCTTCCAAAGTAAGTGACATGTTAATAGAAAATAAGATACATTTGCATTTTTGTTTTAGTTTAGCAACAACAATTCTCTGTGCTGTGAGTCAGAAAGCACACTCATGTATTTACTGATGGAAATGAAAATTGGCACAAATATTTTGAATGGCAGTTTAAAAATATGTATCAAAAGGCTTGAAAACTAAACCTCCTACCTTGGATCCGTAATTCTTTTAACAAATGTATTGTGTATATAAAAAGAGTGGAAGAGCAAAGAAGGAATACAAAAATATCTCTCAGTGAATTATTTATATCACCAGACCACTAGCTTGAGTATATTTCATTATATTAAAAAGTATACATAATAAATTTTCTGAAACAGTACTTACTATTTTATTTCTGAAATTGGCATAGCAACACTTTGGTGGTTCTTGTAATTAATCTTTATTTTTGTATGGCCAGAAAGAAAAGAATGAAGAAGGAAAGAATAGATATGTTTCAAACATAGCCTATATACATATATAAAACTTTTTATATAAAAAACTATATATATCTAAGTAAATATTAAAATATTGTAAAATATTTGTTATGGTAATTGATTGTTTCTTATTTTAGAAACCTGAAGCATGCTTGTACATCAATCAATAAAAATGGTTTATAAGGCTGGTAACAGTGGCTCACACTTGTCATCGCAGGCAGATGCCCTGAACTCATAAGTTCAAGACCATCCTGAACAACATAGCAAAACCCCACCTCTACAAAAAATACAAAGATTATCTGGGCATGAAGGTGCATGCCTATAGTTCCATCTACTCAGTAGGCTGAGACGAGAGGATGGCTTGAGCCTGGGAGGCAAGACTGCAATGAACAGTGATTGAACCCCTACACTCCAGACTGGGCAACAAAGAAAGTGCTCAAGTAAATAAGACAGAACACAAACAAATGAAAAAACATGGATAGAAAGAATCATTATCATGAAAATGGCCATACTGCACAAAGTAATAGGTAGATTCAATACTATTCCCATCAATCTACCACTGACTTTCTTCACCAAATTGGAAAAAACTACTTTAAATTTCGTATGGAACCAAGAAAGAGCCCACGTAGCCAAGACAATCCTAAAGAAACAGTATATTTACTGATTTTCAAATGTTGAACCAGTTCTGTATACCTGGGATAATTTTCACTTGGTCATGGTGTTTAATTATGGAACCAAAAAAGACCCCATATAGCTAAGACAATCATAAGCAAAAAGAACAAAGCTGGAGGAATCATGCTACCTGACTTCAAACTATACTACAAGGCTAGAGTAAACAAAACAGGATGGTACTGGTACCAAAACAAATATATAGACCAGTGAAACAGAACAGAGGCCTCAGTAATAACACCACACATCTACAACCATCTGATCTTTGAAAAACCTGAAAAACAAAAGCAATGGAAAAAGGATTCCCTATTGAATAAATGCTGTTGGGGAAACTGGCTAGTCATATGCAGAAAGCTGAAACTACATTCCTTTCTTACACTTTGTAGAAAAATTAACTCAAAGGAATTAAAACTTGAATGTAAGACCTGGAATCAAAGCCCTAGAATCCATTCAGGACCTAGTCATGAGCAAAGACTTCATGACTAAAACACTAAAAACAATGGCAACGAAAGCCAAAAGTGACAAATGGGATTTAATGAAACTAAAGAGCTTCTGCACAACAAAAGAAACTATTATCAGATTGAGCAGACAACCTACAGAATGAGAGAAAATTTTTGTAGTCTATCCATCTGAAAAATGGATAATGTCCAGAATCTACAAAGAACTTAAACAAATTTACAAGAAAAAAAAAAACAACAACAATGTAGATGATGGGTTGATGGGGTGCAGCAAACCACCATGGCACTTGTATACCTTGTAACAAGCCTGCATGATCTGCACATATACTTCAGAACTTAAAGTATAATAAAAAGAAAGAAAATAAACAATTGTAAATCATCATATTACTAAGCTATGATTATAAAAGAAAAATCATATAATCATAGTAAAATCACAAAAGCATTTGACAAAATCTAGCACTCATTCATGATAAACATTCTCAGTAAACTAGAAATAGAGGGGAACTTTCCTAACTCAATATTTATAAAAACTTACAGCTAACATTATCCTTGATAGTGAGAAACTTGAACCTTCCCTACTAATATCAGAATAGGCAAGGATACCACTTGTCACCACTCCTTTTCAACCTCATGTTGGAAGTACTAGCTAATGCACTTAGACAAGAAAACAAAATAAAAGATACATAGAATAGGAAGAAAGAAATAAAACTCTCTTTTCTGCAAATGACATAATCATCTATGTAGAAAATCCAAAAAAATTAATGGCAACCAAAAAACCTTCCTGGAACCAATAAGCAATTACAGCAAGGTTGCAGGATAAAGGACCATATACAAAGGTCAATTATTTTCCTATATAACAGCAATAAATGAGTAAAATTTGAAATTAAAAAAATACCATTAATATTAGCATGCAAAAAAAAAGTTCTTAGTGATAAATCTAACAAAGAAATAAGGAAATAACTAAATATATAGAGCAATCAAATTCCTAGCAAGCTATTTTGTGGGTAATAAAAAAACAGCTCTAAAGTTTATATGGGGAACCAAAAGACAGAGAGTGACCAACATAATATTTTAGAGAGAAACAAAGTGAAGATTCACACTATCTGACTTCAACATTTACTGTAAAGCTATAGAAAGCAAGACAATGTGATATTAGTAGAAGAACATAAATAGTTCAATGGAACAGAATAAAGAGCACAGCAATAGATCCACATAAATATGGTCAATTTATCTTTCACAAAGTAGCAAAGGCAATACAATGGAGAAGAAGAATATTTTCAACAATTGGTGCTGGAACAAGTGGACATGTATTTTACAAAAATAATCTAGAGACAGACCTTAACCTTCACAAAAAAACCTAAAGATTGCTCACAGAGCTAAATATAGAACCCAAAACTATAAAACTCTTAGAAATAACATAAGAGAAAAAGTTAGATGGCATTGAGTATGGAGATAACTTTTTACATGTATCAGGGATGTCCAATCTTTTGGCTTCCTTGGGAAAGAAGAATTATCTTGGGCCACACATAAGATCCACTAACACTAATGATAATTGATGAGCTAAAAAAAAAAAAAAAAAAAAAAAAAGTTGTAACAAAAACCTTACAACACCTTAAGAAAGCTTACCAATTTGAGTTGGGCCACATTCAAAGACATCATGGGTTGCTTGCAGCCCTTAGGCCATGGGTTGGACAAGCATGACATATACCAAAGGAACAATCCGTGAAAGAAATAATTGATAAGCTGACTGGGAGGACATGCAACAGACTAGAATAAAATATTCACAAAAGACATCTGATAAGGATCATTATCCAGAATTAACAAAGAATTCCTAAAACTCAACAGTAAGAAAACAATAAATAAACTCACTTAAAAGGTGGACCAAATACCTTAACAGACATCTCACCAAAGAAAATACGCATAAGTCAGATAAGCATATAAAAGGGTCTTCCACACCATATGTCATCAGGGAATTGCAAATTAAAATGAAAATGAGATACCACTATACACCTGTTAGAATGGCCAAAATCCAGAACACTGACTAAATACTGGCTAGGATGGTCATCATTGCTGCTAGGAGTGCAAAATGGTACTCCCACTCTGGAAAACAATTTGGGGGTTTCTCACAAAACTAAACATGCTCTTACAATATGATTCAGTAAACATATTCCTTGCTATTTATCCCAAAATTTGAAAACTTATATCCACACCACAAATGTTATGGATGTTTGTAGCCACTTCATTCATAATTGCAAAGTCTTGGAAGCAATCATGATATAATTTAGTAGTCCAATAAAAAAAATAAACTGTGATATATTAAAAAAACAAAATATTATTCAGCACTAAGGAATTAGCTACCAAGCCATGAAAATAGATGGAGGAAACTTAAGTGCATATAAACAGGTAAAAGTTGTTCAATCTGAAAAGGCTACATAGATATAGATAGATAGATAGATAGATAGATAGATAGATAGATAGATAGATAGAGAATTGGATAGTTTCTGGGATATATTTCTATAAAAGACAGAAAATAAACATTATAGGTTGTCACTTTTTAAAAAAGAAACAACAAATTAAAAAGACTATTATAATAGGTGATTTTGTGTTTGTGGATATTGAGTTTGAGGAGGATGGATATTCATGAACAAGAAAAATAATCATAGCTTATGTTTTATCATTATGCAGGAAAATATCTCAAAGGACAATGATTTAAAAGAGTAAAGATTCTGCTTTACTTACAAAATGCCTCATGATTTGGGTCAATTATTTCAGTCATCTTGTTTCAAACCCCTTGGAAATCTAGCCAATAGGTATTTAGTATAGCAAAAAGAAAAATGCTCCTAAAATAAAAGAATGCTAGTAATGAAGAGGAAGATAAACATTAGACATGTACTAGTAAGCTGACATTCCCAACAACTGAACCCAGATTTATGATTAGTCACATGTCAATTGCCACATATAGACCAGACGAGTAGTACTGAAACTTAAGTCAACACATAAAGCTTTGACCATGAAGGGTACACACTGAATGAAAAGTGAGACACACACACACACAAATCTACCCACCAAATACAGGGATGTATCAAGAACCATGTTTTTCTCTGCCAGGCTTTTAGGCAAATTCATAATATCGTACTGCTCTAATGTAAGTTTGAGATTAACATTTGTAAGATGTGTATTATCACAAAATTTCCACGCCAAAAAATAAATGAAAAAGATCCCCTAAAATAACTTTTGTCGACATAGCTAAAGCAAATGCAAATTTGAATTCTCCTATCTAAAGTTGAAGACATAATTCTTCCTGTTCTTGTTATAATAATAGCACAAATTAATCAAAATATGAGAATTTTTCAAAGTAGATGAATGATGAGCAAATCATATTTAACTAGCAAAAAGTATAAAAATAACATGAAGGATTAGATTAAGAAACAGGAAATCTATTTCTCATTCTAAATGCCAGGAAGTGCAGGGCAAATTAAAGATCTTTAAGGAAAATGTTTCAAAGTTGAAGTTAAAATAAAAGTTTTTTTTTTTTTTTTTTAAATTCATATTAGAAAAGCAAACTTATCTGTGTAAGACTTTCATGGGGTAACATTGATTTTTAAAAATTAAATACATCTGAGCAAAAATAAATTTATAATGTGAAAATATTAATACTATTAAGAATAAATCAAACCATAACTCTTCCAGTCTCATTAATCTCCTACAAAATTTCCATCTTTTTATTCTCAGCTCTTGAGTTAATGGAGAAAAGAGAAAACATTAGACATCAACCCATTGAAAGCTGTTTCCCTCTACTTCATGTAGTATTTCTTTATCACTGGCTTTAGAAAATTACCATCCTTTCTATTGCAGAAGATTAATCGTCTGCACTACTGGTATTTTTCTAATTATAATTCTCCATAAATTAATTTCTTAATACGTTTGTGCTCCAAGCATTTGCATGCACAAGTTCAAGCTAGCTTTTGATAAGTTGCTATTAAAATGAGCTTATTCAGTTTTCAAAAATAGAAATTTATACCAGTAAAAATGGCAAGTTTGAAGCTAGAGTTTGAAATTTAAAAAAGATAAATCAGCAAAATATTAGCTGGGTAAAAAAAGATTAAAACAATTTTTTTCTAGAAACCAATAAATTTTAGAAAAGAATAATTTAGAATATTTTGAAGTCACATGAAATAGAGCTGTGTCAAATGGGATATCATTACCCAAAGTATCATTTGGTTATTCATAAATTACCAATGACTAGAGTAATATAATGCACATTAATAAAAGAGATTGAATATAGTTATAATGCTGTTTTGTCACCGAGAAATTGTTTTGGTTTTATGATGGAAATTAAATAGCAGAATTGTCAAACTATATCAATACTTTCTGATTTAATAATGTGCCCAATGTACCTACAATATAGATGGATAATTAACTAATAGAAATCTTTTTATTAAAATGTATTTATTTTACTTTAGGTGCATACTATATCTGGCATTTCTCCCCATGTTATCACTGCCTACACTCCCCTCCCTCTCCACTTCCCTCTGTTTCTACCCTACCCCCACCAAACTGACCCTAGGGTGTGATGTTCCTCTTCCAGAGTCCACATGTTCTCATTCAATACCCCAGTATGAGTGGGAACATATGGTGTTTGGCTTTCTGTTCAGTTTGCTGAGAATGATGGTTTCCACATTCATCCAAGTCCCTACAAAGGACACGAACTCGTCATTTTTTATGGCTGCGTAGTAGTGTATGGTGTATATGTGCCACACTGTCTTTGTTCCATCTATCATTGATGGACATTTGGGTTTGTTCCAGGTCTTTGCTATTGTACACAGGGCTGCAATGAACATATGTGTGCATGTGTCTTTACAGTAGAATGATTTATAGTTATTTGGTTATATACCCAGTAATGAGATTGCTGGGTCAAATGTAATTTCTATTTCTAGATCCTTGAGAAATCACCACACTGTCTTCCACAATGGTTGAAATAATTTATATTCCAACCAACTGTGTAAGAGTGTTGCTATTTCTCCACATCCTCTCCAGCAACTGTTGTCTCCAAATTTTTTTAGTGATTGCCATTCTAACTGGTGCGAGATCTTATCTCAGTATGGTTTTGATTTGCATTTCTCTAATGACCAGGCATGATGAGCATTTTATCATATGTTTGTTGGCCTCATATATGTCTTCTTTTGAAAAGTGTCTGTTCATATCCTTTGCTCACTTTTGAATAGGGTTGTTTTTTTCTTGTATATCTGTTATAGTTCTTTGTAGATTCTGGATATTGGACTTCCTGACTAAAACACCAAAAGCAACGACAATAAAAGCCAAGATAGATGAATGGGATCTAAGTAATAGGAATCTTTATGTTCCAATCATTGACCTTCTTCACTAGTCAGTTATATGAGTACCATCTTGGATTTTCACACCTCATCTGTGGGTTTTACCAGAATTAATAGACTTTCACCCAAAGACCACCTGCTGGGTGAATATGGTTCACCCATATTCATCATCTAGGGAGATGGTTGAATAGAGTGGCTCCTGTGACAAATGAACATCCAGGAAAAATGGAGTGCAGGCTTCACCCACAATATGACTGTGGTGCAGCGCTTCAGTTCTCACTTACTCTGAAATGCTATTTTCTAGATCATTGTCCTGAGCATGACATGTATAATTTGTTTTCCCAAATACCTAAGACCTTTTGGGTTACTGAGGATAATTTATTTTTTGAATACAAATGATGGTACAATTTCTAATAGAGTATATACAGTTTTCAATAAACAAATAGTGATGATGGCAGGTATCATCACAGATTTCATCAGTGATATTCTTTTGCAGTATTTGGTGATGATGAGTGCTCTACATTGAAATTACTATTTTTTAAGGTTTTGAGATAAAAATGAGGATTTTGCAATTCTGTAAAATTACTTTACTGCTACTTGTGTGACTATGACAATTAATGAAATAGTTTTAAATCAAGCTTTCTTGTTTATACAAACATGCTGTGGTACATGCTCTGGCCAAATAGCAGAGAAGTGTGGTTTTGAAATAGTTTTGATGTGTAATTTTGTATCAAGATTGGCAAAATATTTCCTTGATCTATCCTAACTACCTGTATAAAAATTATGTCATTAATTTCAACATACTGTTTGCTTTGTAACTATGTAGGATACCAATAGTGCAATAGAATTGTTTTGAAATAGTGTCATTCAATGTATTCAAATTTATCTTATACTTAAGTATTTCTAATGCAGTTATCAAAACATTAATTTTTGCTTGTGTACTTAAAAATATATTGTCTTATGCTCTTTCCACCTATAAATATATCAGTAGTTATTAAAACACTGCATTTATTTTTAGCAATATATGTTTTACATTTAGATTATTTTCACACATGAAGAAAATAGTATGATCTTACTGTATTCTAGAACTCTTCATTAGTATAAATTCCGATCAACTTATAGAATACTTTATTTTATATTATTTGTTTGAGACAGAGTCTCACTCTGTCACCCACGCTGGTGTGCAGTAGTGTGATATTGTCTCACTGCAACCTCTGCCTCCAGGGTTCAAGTGATTATCCTACCTCAGGCTCCTGAGTAGCTGGGATTATAGGCACCCACCACTACATCCATCTATTTTTCTGTATTTTTAATAGAGATGGGGGTTTCACAATGTTGGCCAGGCTAGTCTCAAACTCCTGACCTTGTGACCCACCCACCTTGGCCTCCCAAAGTTCTATGATTACAGGCATGAGCCACTGCACCCAAACCAAGAACACTTTAAAAATATTTTGACAAGTCACTAACATTTTCCATGAGTCATTTTTATGATGTAAAATATGTCTTAAATGTCTCTCTCTCTCTCTCTATATATAGGCATATATTTAATATATAAAAAATATATAGATACGCATATATGTAGTGTTGCCCAATCTTTCGTTATGTAAATATCTTTCATAACAACCTTCTTTTTTGGATACTTTCAAAATTTTTGAAGACCAAATTAAATGGCATATGTGAATTTATTAATCTGGTGAGGCTCACAGATGAGATGAGTGCCAAAATCCAAAATTGCACTTCTGTATCTGACTAGTGAAGAAGGTCAATGATGGGGACATAAAGGTTCCTGTTACTTGATCATCCATCTGCATTGTAGGTGCACTGGGAACATTATTAAAACAAATATAAATTGCTTACAGGTAAAGTATTTTTATTAGGAAAGAAACAATCATTATTATGGCCTTCTGAAAATAAAGCTCTTCTATCCGAATAGAAATTCTGCAAATTCTGAGGAGAGGCAGCAGTTAGAAGACTTGGTCATAGTGCAAAGATTTAATGATGCTGATATAAATTATCAATTTCTATTTACCTGAGTGCTTTCTACTAAAATTACAAATTCACAGCCTTCATAATTTCCCTTTGTTTCTCACTGCTACATTTTAAAAATCAACATTTTTAAATATATGTACTATCAAACTCTTGCCCTATGAAATACCTTCTGAAAATAATATGCTATGCCCAAAGAAGCCTAAAAAGAGCTTATGCTGCATTCTTTTCTTCTGGATTGAAAATATTTATTGTTATATTAAATGCTCTGAAGAATTCTGTAAGAAGCTGTGCTTAAATTTGAATTCTTAAATATTTTATCATAAAAAATCTTCCTCAAAATTTTGGAAAATACTCTTTTAAAGCATTGTCATATTAACAAATAGATTATGAACCATTAATAAGGTTGTACTTGGTTTTTGTAAGTGAGTGTTTAAGGGTGCACTCACCAAATGAGCATAAAATCAGAACAGATAATTCATTTTATCAATTATATGCCAAGAATTGTTCTAGGTACTAGTTACGTAATTCAAAAATGAATTAATCTGGATTGAGGTGATCTTCTGCAGACATTCTGAACATTGAAAATTGTCTTTCCGGTGACACCAAAATACTTTTATTCTATTGAAAGTGATTGAATTTCTAACATACATTAATTAAAGTGAGCATCTCAAATATTTGTATTTAACAAATACAATTTTATATCTTCCTAAATCTGCCTAATTTCTTTTGTGGCTGGTACTTTCCATTTCTTTTTCTTTAGGTATATAATGCTTTGGGTCAAGTCTTGCTCTACCATCACATTTCAATAGTGTTGATATAATATTTTTGCTTTGATGTCTCACACACTAAGCCCATGGGCCTAAACTAATGACAGATCTGATTTTCCTTTTCTAAGGTAATTGAGATATCTCACTGTAGTCCCATTGCCAAACTTTTCCTTGTTGTCAAACAGTAAAACAACTGAAGGTTTTTCAACGAAATAAGGGAAAAAGAACACCATCTTCCCTAAAGACGCTATGGCTTAAAGATTGAATAGGAGAGGGAAGGGGAATGGGAGGGGGAGAGAGAGCAAGAGAGAGACAGAGAGAGAGAATAACATTACTTTGGCTTAACTGGAAAATAAAGTAGATGCATAACTATGTGTTTATCTTAGAATGCATAAAAATGTATGTAAAATTACGTTCCACACAACGAAAATGCATTTGGGATGAAGTAAACTTAAGTGGATGCAGTATCCTTACATAGTGAGATATTAAGATTTTTCTACTTAGTTTCCATTTATTATAGAAAAACTTCCTTCGAGATATGGAATTCTAAAAACATACCTCACTGGATACTACAATATTCCCAATATTATTTGAAATATCAATTATATAAATCCTGTTTTGTAGTAGCAGAAAAGTGTATCTCTATATTTTAAAGAACGATTTGATTCCAATGTTCCCGTCTGAATTATATTGGCTTATATTGGCCTCAGCAAGAGTTTTATATAAGTTACTGCACCACTGATCACCCATTTCCCTCAGAGTCAATTATTTTAAAATTTTCAATCTGGACTTAGGTCTAGTCATTGCACCAAAGGGAGTTTCAATAGGGTTTGTAATGACTTGTTATTTGTGCTGAGATTTTTCAGGCAACTTTGATTCTGCTTGATCTATGGTTGCAAATGATTTTATAGATCACCAAGGAATGCACAATCACTTCTATCACCATGTATAGCTTTTGAATTCTAATGCAACTTGCCTTTGCCCAACAATTGTGTTGGACATACACATTAGTGGATTTTTTTTTTCTTTCAGGGTTCCAAATACCAATTTTCTTTAGCATATAGAATAAATGCTACCTTGCCTAAATAAATATATTTAGAATATGTTGGATTAGTATTATTTACAGAATGTAATTGTTGCTCCTTGACTATAATCTCCTTGACAGGTGTTGAACTACTGCTTACACTTTTCTTGATTAGTAAATTGCTGTTGTTTTCATAGAAAAATTCTAGAAGTTATTCTAGAGTATACTTTTGCAATGCACCTTAATGCAAAACAACTGTTTCATAACCTACTCTCAGTTATCAAAGGGATAAAGAATTATGTTAAATTTGTTTCTTTATCACTCATTAGCTTATTCATGATAGTATTTATGTATAGCTGCAAGGAATGCCTTACAGAGAGAAACATACTGCTGAAGGCAGTTAAAGTAATGAAAAGAAATAGCAAACAGGATACCTGGTTCCACAATAGCCCTTATATGTTTTATTTAGTGCCTTACCCCTTGGGTCACTATTGAACACCCATAGCCCCAAACTGGCTGTAACTCCATTTCTTTTATCTACTCTTCTGTATACCACATGGACTAGCAAAGTCATTCATGACATTTTGCATGATGATACCTTTGGTTCTATAGACAAAATGATAGAGCTCCTATGGATATCATGATCCACATTTCCAAGATTTAATCCATTTATATTGATATTTTCTAGGATTTTCCTTCTATGGTCTTCTAAGACTGCAAACTCTCCTCAGTCAAATAAGCTAAAGTCAGACTTCAAAGCAAGGCTTATAAAACTCACTGTGATCTGCTATCTGGCTATGTTTCCATATTAGTCTGTTCTCACACTGTGAATTTAGACACACCCGAGACTGGGTAATTAATGAAGGAAAAAGGTCTAATGTATTCCAGTTTCACATGGCTGAGGTGACCTCACAATCAATGTAGAAGGTGAAGGAAAAGCAAAGGCATGTCTTATATGGAAGCACGCAAGAGAACATGTGCAGGGAAACTGCCCTTTATAAAACCAGTAGGTCTTGTGAGACTTATTCACTGTCATGAGAACAGCAGGGAAAAAAACTTACCCCCGTGATTCAATTACCTCCCACTGGTCCCTCCCATGAAATGTAGGGATTTGGGGAGCTACAATTCAAGATGAGATTTGGGTGGGGGCACAGCCAAACCATATCAGTCTCCACTTTTACTGTTTCTCATTATGTCCTGCATGTTTTGAAAAGACAAAACTAATTATAGTTTCAAGAACATAATGTGTTATTTATTGGTCACTTTCATGGAATTTCTTGAACTTTACCTATAACACTCGGATTTATTTACAAGATCCTCAGATGAGCTCTAATAATAATGGCACATATTATGTGTACTCCAGTAAAATCTCCAACATAGTTGCCTACCTCTTCTGCTAAACTGGTAATTCTTGGAAATGTCCTTTTGGTGTGTAATTCCAACCTCTGGCTTCTATAGAGTAATCAGTAAGTTGTTTTCCTCCATTTCTATTTTAGTTAAAACTTGTACTTGACATTTCTATCTTTCAAGCAAGGAAAAATGATGGATTGAAAACTAATAGCTTAGTTTCCAGTTAGATTTTATATATATATAAAATTACATATATATATATGAAATTACATATATTATATATATAATATATATAACATATAATATATATGTAATATATATTTGTAGAAATTTGTAATGTATTTGTAGAAATTACATATATATTATATATATTATATATATACACATATATATATGTAATTTCTACAAACATGGGGTCTTGCAATGTTGCCATGGCTAATCTAATCCAAGAAATTGTATTTAAATATTTTAAAAAATATAAATGTGTGACTTGTTCATCCATCCATCCCTTAATTCATTTAATTCACATAAAATAGGAGTCTATATGTGTATGGAAAAAATGACAAACTTTTTTTTTTTGGCCTATTCATTCTTTTTAATTTTTTTTTTTTGGGGGGGGGTACCCATTAACCATCCCCACCTTTCACACAGTCTCCTACTACACTTCTCAGCCTCTGGTAACAACACTTCTACTCTCTATGTCCATAAGTTCAATTGCTTTGATTTTTGGATCTCATAAGTAAGTGAGAACATGTGATGTTTGTCTTCTGGGCCTGGCTTATTTCACTTAACACAATGATCTCTAGTTCAATCCAAGTTGTTGCAAATAATTGGATCTCACTGCTTTTTTAAATGACGGAATAATACTCCATTGTGTATATGTACCACATTTTCTTCATACATTCATCTGTTCATAGACACTTAGGTTGCTTCCAAATCTAAACTATTGTAAACAGTGTTGCAATAAACACAGAAGTACAGATACCTCTTCAATATGCTGATTTCCTTTCTTTTGGGTGTATACCCAGCAGTTGGGATTGCTGGATCATATGTAGCTCAATTTTTAATTTTTTTAAAAACCCCAAACATTTCTTTATAGTAGTTATACTAATTTACATTCCCAACAACAGTGTATAAAGGTTCCCTTTTCTCCACATCCTTGGCAGCCCTGGTTATTGCCTGTATTTTGGACATAAGCCATTTTAGAGGGGTGAGATCATATCTCATTGTAATTTTGATTTACATTTTTCTGCTCATCAATTATGTTGACCTTCTCATATGCCTGGTTGCCACTTCTATGTCTTCTTTTGAGAAATGTATATTCAAATCTTGCAACCATTTTGGATTTAATTATTAAATATTTTCCTATAGAGTTGTTTGAACTCATTATGCATTCTGGTTATTAATTGTCAGAATGTTAGTTTGAAAATATTCTTTCCCATTCTTTGTATTGTCTCTTTACTATGTTGATTGTACTCTTTGCTGAAAAAAATAAAAGAGCTTTTCAAGTTAATGTAATCTCATTTGTCCACTTTTACTTTGATTTCCTGTGCTTGCAGGGTATCGTTCTAGAAATCTTTGCCTAGACCAACATCTTGGAGAGTTTCTCCAATGTTTTCTTGTAGTAATTTCATAGTTCAAGGTCTTAGATTTAAGTCTTTAATCAATTTTATTTGACTTTTATATGTAGTGAGAGATAGGGATCTAGGGATCTAGTTTCATTCTCCTGCTTATGGATATCCAGTTTTCCCAGCACTATTTATTAAAGAGATTGTCTTTCCTCCAGTGTATGTTACTAGCGTATTTGTCAAAAATAAGCTCACTATATGTGTGTGGGTGTTTTTCTGGCTTCTCTATTCTGTTCCATTGATCTATGTGTCTGTTTTTATGCCAGTAACATGCTGTTTTGGTTACCATATCTCTGTAGTATAATTTAAAAGGTAATTTTATCCCTCCGGTTTTCTTCTTTTAGCTCAGGATAGTTTTGTCTATTCTGGGTCTTTTGTAGTTACATATGAATTTGAAAAAAAATTTTCTGTTTCTGGGAAGAATGCAATTGGTAGTTGATAAAGTTTGCATTGAGTCTGAAGATTGCTTTGGGCAGTAGGCAAATTTTAACAATCTTGATTCTTTCCGTCCATAAACATAAAACATTTCTATATATTTTTTAAGTTTTCTCTTTAATTTCTATTATCTATGTCTTATACTGTTTATTAGAGAGATCTTTTACTTCTTTGGTTAATTTCTAGTTATTTAATTTTTGTGTGTTTATTATAAATAGGATTACTATTTTCATTTCTTTTTCACATAGGTCACTGTTAGCATATAGAAATGTTACTGATTTTTGTATGTTGATTTTGTATCCTGAAATTTTGCTGAATTTGTTTATTAGGTGTAATAGTTTTCTGGTGGAGTCTTTGGGATTTTTCAAATATAAGATACTATCATCTGCAAACAAGGATAATTTGACTTCTTACTTTCCAATATGGATACTTTATATATTTCTGTTTTCTGATTTCTCTAGCCAGATCTTCCAGTAATATGTTGAATACCAATGGTGACAGTGGACATCTTTGTCATATTCTAGAACTTAGAGGAAAGACTTTCAGTTTTTTCCCATTCAGTATGATACTACTGTGGGTCTGTCATATATGGCTATTATTATGCGGAGGAATGTTACTTCTATCCCCAGGTGTTTGAGGCTTTTTATCATAAAGTGATGTTAAATTTTACCAAATGTTTCCTGTCTATATCAATTGAAATTATGATATAATTTTTTCCTTAATTCTGCAGATGATGATGTATCACTCTGATTTGCATATATAGAACCATCCTTGCATTCCAGGGATACGTTTTACTTGGTGATGATGACTGGTCTTTTTAATGTATTGCTGAATTCCTTTTACTAAATTTGTTGAGAATTTTTGCATCAATATTTATAACAGATATTGGCCTGTGGGTTTGTTTGTTTTACGTGCCTTTGTCTCATTTTGGAATCAAGGTAATACTGGCCTTGTGGAATGAGTTTGGACACATTCTCTCTTCCTCCATTTCTCAGAATAGTTTGAATCGGGCTTCACTGTTTCTTTATAAGTTTGGTAGAATTCAGCACTGAAGCCTCTAAGTTCTGGCCTTTTCTCTACTGGAAGACTTTTTATTATGAGTTCAATCTTGTTACTTGCTATTCGTCTGTTCATTATTTGCATTTCTTTGTGGTTCAATCATAGTAGGTTGTATGTGTGTAGAAATTTTTCTATTTCTTCTAGATTTTTGCATATAGTTACTCATAGTACCGACTAATGATCCTGTAAATTTCTGTAGCACCGCTAGTAATAGTAATGTCTTCCTTTTCATTTCTGACTTTATTTATTTTGGCTTTTTTTTTTTTTTTTTTTTTTTTTTTTTTTTGTCCTGGCTAAAGGCTTGTCAATTTTTTTTAACTTTTCAAAAAGCCAAATTCTTGTATCATTGGTCTTTTATATTGTTTTCAATTTCATTTATTTCTGCTTTGATAATTACTATTTCTTCCACTAATTTTGTTTTTGGTTAACTCTTGCTTTTATAGTCCTTTAAGATGCATAATAAAATTGTTTACTTGAAAGTTTTTTCTTTTTTGATGTATGCAGTTATAGCCATTAGCTTCCCTGATTGTTAGTACTGCTTTTGTTGTGTCACATAGCTTTTGCTATGCTGTTTTCATTATCATTTGTTTCAATTTTTTTTCAATTTCTTTCTTAATTTCTTCATTGACACACTGGCCAATTCAGAAGCATATTATTTAATTTCCATGTATTTGTATAATTTCCAGAATTTCTTAAATTAAAAATTCTAAAAATAATTGTTATTGATTTCTAGTTTTATTCCATTGTAGTTAGAGAAAATGTTTGATATTATTTTACTATTTTAGAATGTTTGAAGACTTGATTTATAACCTAATATATGGTCTATTTTTGCAAATGATCCATGTGCTGAAAAAAAGAATGTGCAATCTGCAGGTCTTGAATGAAATGTTTTGTAAATATCAGTTGGATTCATTTGGTCTTTACTGAAAATTAATTATGATTTTTCTTTGTTGATTTGCTGTCTAAAGATCTCGCTAAAGCTGAAAGTTGAGTGGTAATGTCTCCAGCTATTATGGTATTGATATTTATCTTTTCTTTAGCTCTTAAAATATTTTTTATACATCTGGGTGCTCCAGTGTTGGGTGCATAATGTTTAAAATTGTTATACCCTCTTGCTGAGTTGACCCCTTTATCATTATATAGTGACCTTCTTTGTTTCTTCCTATAGATTTTGTCTTGAAGTCTATTTTTTGCTGATAGAAGTATACCTAATCCAGCTTTGTTTATTTTTGTTTGTTTTTGGTTTCTCTTGGTTTGGAAGATCTTTTTCATCCCTTTATATTGCCTACATACCTCTATATAGGTAAAGCGTGTTTCTTATAGGCAACAGATCAATGGGTTTTATTTCCTTATCCATTCAGGCAGTCTATGTATTTTGATTGAAGAATTTAGTACATTTGCATTCAATGTTATTATTGATAATTGAGGATATACTCCTACCATTTTGTTATTTGTTTTCTGGCCTTCTCTTCTTTGTTTACTTTCTATCTTCCTCCAGTAAGGGTATCTTCCTCCAGTGAGGGTGATTTTCTTTGTTGATATATTGCAGTTTTTTGGTTTGTATTTGTGTGTATTTGTGTGTGTGTGTGTGTGTGTGTGTGTGTGTGTGTGTATGCATTGGATGCATTTTCATTCAGGTTACCATGAGGCTTCCACTTATTGTCTCATAACACATTATTTTAACCTGATAACAACTTAATTCTATGTATATTTAAAAGAATAATAAAAACTTGCCTTTACCTCCCCCCATACACACTTTTTAACAGTTTGTTGCTTCTATTTATATCTTATTTAATGACTATGTCTTGAAAAATTGTATAGTTATTTTTATTGATTCATTATTTAGTTGTTCTACTTAGGATTGAGCAGTTTACTTAGTATATTTACAGTGTTATAATGTTCTGAGTTTTTCTGTATACTCACAATTGCCAGTAAGTTTTGTACCTTCAGATGATTATTTACTTCTCATTAATGTCATTTTCTTTCCAATTGAAGTACTCTCTTAAGCATAGGTATGGTAGGACAGGTCTGGTATTTATAAAATTCCTCAGTTTTTGTTTGTCTAGGAAAGTCCTTATTTATCTTTTATGTTTGAAGAATATCTTTTAGATACACTATTCTAGGGTAAAACATTTTTTCCTTCTGAACTTTATATATGTTGTGCTATATGGACCTAGAATATTTCCACTGAAAAGTCTGCTGCCAGACATATTGGAGCTCCATTGTATGCTATTTATTTCTTTTCTCTCTTGTTGCTTTTTGGTTTTCTCCTTTATCCTTTATCATCTGAAGTGAAATTATTTTAGGCAGTTCTAGTTTGCTGTCAGACTTACACCTTGTATAAGCTAATAAACTTTCTTACACTTTTTTTGGAAGTATTACCATTACTATCTAATTGTAACTGAAACCTAAATCTTTCAAAATTATACAGCTAAGACCAGGACAGAAAAAGACTTGATGAAATAATCCATATACCAATATGACGGATTCTCCTTTCTATGAAAAAAAGCATTTTTCTCTGAAAAGCATTCATATTTTAAACTATAACTACTTATATTGATGAATATCTTGTGAAGTTTGGGTGATTATATCAATTTTAGGTTTCATGTATTAATGAATTAATACCTATATATTAATTGAAATTATGTGGATCTTAAGTATTACTACTCATAGAGCATTTTCTTGATAAGAGATCATCAGTTATATCCCATTTATCTGACAGCTATGAATTATTTCCAGGACAGAGTGACTAAGATTACTCTAATTCATTTTAATATTAATGAATTCTATTTCATTACATTGCGACTAGAGACTTACATTCAGTAAAGAACTAATGCAAGATGAAAGATTTTCTTAACATAAACCTAAGTAGCAGGAAAATTAAAAGAAAGACAAAAGTCTACTTTTAGAGGATTTGCAAGTCTCAAAAAAGAACTCTATTTGCATAATACATTGTTTGGAAAAAGCTGAAAATATTTTCTTGGTAGTTTAGATAAGTGAGGTGTTGGCTTGCATTTGTCCGTCTGACTCCACTACATTTTTAATTGGAGAGTTGATGATGACTTAGAAGTTTATCTTACAATAAGCCCCTGAAAGAGCATTACCTGGGAAACAAACAAACTACATTCAATCACTAAATAACTCTGTCAATGTGGTCCAGTCATGTACACTCTGTGGACTATGTTAGTTCACATTGTCATTTATATTTTTTTAAACTGAGCCAAAAGGAATGTGCTTACAAATTATGGCTACGTTATGGATTCCAGGAAATGTTGCTAATAATACAGTACACTCTTAGAACTTTTAAGTTTAGGAAATGCCAGTCAACTTCTTCCAATAATGTTTCATAACTATTTATCAACATTTCACGTAAGAAAATTCTTATACTTACCCTTTATGGTACAAAGAATTGAGATGGATAAACTGAGAATGCTTTAAAAAGTGCCAGTTTGATTCTCCCAATAGTAGGACTCATAAAAATTACTTATATAAATTTAAGTCAGCATTACATTACCTTACACAAAATTATGCCATAAAAGTTCTGCAAAAGTGTTCAGTTTTTGCAAAATGTTTATGCTGAATTTAAATATTGCCATATCTAATCAACCACAAAAAGGAAAAAGGTGGAAAAATGTCTGTTACAAAGTATTTTAAAAGCAATTAATAATATTTTTAGTATAAGAAATTCCTTATATTTTTAAAAAATTAAAAATTAACTAACAAAGGATTATTCTTCAGAACCCATAGACACATGTACTGCAAGGTTGCCGGGATGCTAAAACCAAGACCAAGAAAATCACAAGTAACACATACTCGTTCTACCTCTTCAGGGCTGTGCAGGCTTGTGTTCTGCTTCACTAAACAAATCAGCTTCATTCTGCATCACTATGAGAACTACGACTTGTACAGACCTTTGCTTCTTCCTAAAACTCTTACTTAGACTATCACATTGCTTACCTCAGCCTATCATTTAAGTCAAAAACAAAGCATCACCTCATAATGAGTCTCTTCACATCAAAATTAGCTTACATTCATTAAAAAAAAAAAAGGCTGTGAGGAGTGAACATAAAAGAGCTCTCCTCACCAAGATTTCAGAGGACATGACTGAAAGAAGAGGACACAATTTCCATCTGCCTTCTGTGCACAGCAAGCACATACCTTTACATCAGAAAAATGCAAAACAAAAGAATAACATTTTAAAAAATGTACCTGGAATATTAGAACATAAGTATGTATTTGAAAAGATGTTAAACACAGACTTGTTAGAAATGGAAAGCTGAATAAACTATTTTTCTTTGAAAAATCATTAAATAATGTTGCATCCATAATTTAAACTACTACAAATTATTTTTAATTGTGAATTACAATTCCATATATTAACCTAAAGTGAAGTACATAACATTTTACCATGTACTGTACTACAATAGAATATTATTTTTTAAATAAATATGTTTTGGTGTATGCATATGCATAGATATATTTCAATATATTTATGTATATATGTACTGCATATATACTTATGCATATATAAATATAAATATGTATAAATGCCAATATATATTAATATATACACACATAACCTTGTGTCTATATACATACATAAAAAATATATATGCATATATGTTTTTGAAAGAGTATTTCTAAGTCTCTGTAGCAAATTGTTATCACTTTTACCTCTGAAATTAATTTAAAACAGTAATACTATTTTAATACAAACATTAAATTAAATAAAATTTACCTATTTATTATTTCTTGTACTTTGGTATAAAGTAAAAAACCTAATCTCTACCTGAGTCTTGAATAACCCACTCTTTTTCAACTCAGGGCTTTTGCACTTTTTTTCACTTCAGCCTGAAATACTCTTCCCATAGATGTTATGGGCAAAGGCATACATAGAACACTCACAGAAACAGACTACCAGTAGCAAATATGAGATTTCAAAATTATTACCCTGATTATTAAAGAGGCATAATATATAATTTTCTCCTATCAAGATGGTTAAAAAAGTTAAAAAGATAACCAATGTTTAGGTGATCAAAAGAAAGTGGACACTTGTACACACCACTTTTGGAATTCTAAGTCAGTTGTTACATCTACTTGTAAATATTGAAACAAACTATTCCAGTTCTATAAATTATCTTCACTGCATTTGTTACATCATAGACAGTGACATAACAACAAACAAACAAAAACAGGTACTCCATACATATCATCTTAAACTATTTCAAGTTTCTTAAAATGAAGATAATCCAGTTTTTTATCCTGTAATCTTTTCAGTCTTCATGCTTCCAGCCTTGCTTTGCCCAATATAAAGCAAGGCTGAAGGTTGGAGCTACTTCAGTTGCAACCAATTTGATTACTTTTCAGTCCAGTTACTTTCTAATGTTTTTATTTTGAGTGCCATGAAATCCCCAGTGCCTAACATAATGATTGATGGTACATGGTATATGCTCAATTTACTGTGATAAATAAGTATAGAGAAAATAATTTTTAAATATTAAGATATATTTTAACAAAATATGTATTACAGTACTCTTTATTTTAGCTTAACAATTATACAAAGAAGGTTGGTCTCACATATATACACACTAAACATTTTAGAAAATTATTTATGTATTAAACGATATAGATATTGACACGTTTATATATGTAATGTGGGTATATATGTACAATTATGTGTTTCCATATATATGTGTGCATATACATGCATATATACACAATTGCCATGTTTCCATGTGTTAAATTTTTTATCTTTGATTATGTATAATATTTACCTAGATTATTTTCCTTCATATGAAATCAGTTTTTTGACTGGTACTGTCTCCAGATGGTCCTGTGCTTGGCAGATTTGATGTGCCATGTCACATAAAAAGCTCATGAAACTGAAGTGGCATTGGACCCATATAATGCTGTTTTAATCAGCATACACACAGCACATGGCACAAAGCCTCTCTGCCAACAAATTAGCACCTAATGTTTCTACCATCCAAGTTTAGTTCAACAATTTAACTCTGTAATCCTACATAATTTATGCTGCTTCCTGACTCCATGCAGTCCATGTAAATGTATTTTACAAAAACAAAAATCTCACAAAAAGTCCAAAAAACAAACAAACAAACAAACAAAAACCTCAACGAACACCACACACACACAAAAATTCTAAACAAAATCCAAGATCCAAAGGAAAAAATCACACAATTGGTAAACAGCTGAACATCTTACAGGTCCATATGTGAAGTAGTATCTTAAACAAAATGAATGTGTTCCTTTAAAATAAAACTAATTAGGAAAAGATATATGAGGTTTTAAAGGATGTAAAATATAGGTAATATATTTTGGGTGCTTATTTTAAAAGCTTTAGGGACATTTGTAAGATAGCCACATTTTAGTAACCCATATCTTTTGCGAGATTAAATCTGTCTGCTGGGAATATTCCTGCATGGATAGAATAAAGAGTACTGCAAACTTCGGTGAGAAACAACCTATCTTTATTAAAGTATTTATCATTTTTACAGCTGGAATTGGTATTAATATTTCAACAAACAATTCCAGTAAGTCTTATCTTCTCTTTGTTGACTTTAGTTAAGCACTGTCAGCAGTAGGCTTTTTAGAACAGCTTGGCCTGCTCAAGCAGAATAATTCATCTTAGAAGAAATTTTTTTTTAAATAAGCTTACTTTTAATATGCAGTAGGAGCACATCAGAGTAGGAACACAAACTTAGTCTGAAGGATGTAAGACTTGAAAAATGTGACTGACAGTATTCTTTTTTAGCTTTAACAGCAACTGAGCACAGAATATTCAATCGACTGACAAATTTTAAACAAACATAAAAACTGAGCTTATAGAGTTTTATTTCAATGACCACATAGGTTATTGTACATAAGTGAACCAGATTTTTATGTTAATATCTTCTTCAACATGATGTAAGAGAAAAGAGAGAAAAAACATTCCCAAAGATAGACCAATATTTTGAATTCAGTAAATGCTATAGTAACTAATGATTTTAATCCAAATGTCACATGAAGCTATGGACAAACTCAAAGATCGATCACCGTAGTTAAAAAATCAGAGTGAGTATGAGATATGATGAGTTTAAGTGTGGACTACTGTATTTGAATTTATCATGTTATTAAAAGCCTATTATGGAGCTCAAGCAGTTATTACAACTGTTTGCATACAGTTACATGGATGACTACAGAGCCAAATGGGTCACTCAAATCAAAATTGTATTAAGATACAAGGTTTAAAAATTAATGAATATATGCAAGTTACCCCAGCTGAGAGTGGGGCTGAAAGATAGAAGAAAGGCAGAATAGTTTGCTTCATTAAACACCAAAAGTACTGACTATTATCTGTTCTGGTAAATCAAGAAGATATTCTTATATTCCAAAAGAAAGGCTATGCTGGTATTTTCTAATGAAAAATGCACAGTGTGTTAAATTCTATATATATAGTATATCCAACTTTCTTTACTTTTATAATGGTCTTTACACCGATTCAGTGATTTGGGAATAATTTTCTGTATCTTGGGCACTGCTAATTCTACAAGATGTTCAGAAGAGCAGTGCCTGGAGTTCATTTGTTATACAATTTGTTTCTTTTCACTTATATAATCTCAGCTTAGTCATAAATAAATCCTAAACTACAGATTGGGATTGAAGGCAGAAGATATCTCCTTTGGAATGAAGATATGGCTAGGTTGTTTAGATAACTTTCTCAACTTTTAAATTAAATTGACATAGAAGATTATCATGAAAAAATTCACAAATAATAAGTATACGACTCTAAGTGTCACCAAAATTGAAGACACCAGTGAAAACCACCAAAGTCATCACCATGCTATCTTTTCTCCTTATACTTTTAAAGAAGTCTATTAATAAATAAAAGTTTCTAAATGTAAGACTCTAATTTATCACTTATTTTCCATATTCTAGTGTTTCTTGCATCTTACATCCTAACAAAACTTTCCCAACCTCCAAGAAACAATCATCAGAAATTAATAATGGATTATGACAAGAAAAAATTCACTTATTGTTTTGCTGTTCTCAGAAATCATAGATAAGAAATGAACAGAATCACTTGCCCATTTTAAATTTAGGTTTTTTTTTCCTGCTTCTGTAAATGAACAAATGCATCCCTGCTATTTACAATACCATGATAAAATAGCTAACGCTATTGAAAGTTTATTCTGATACTTTAGTAAATATATAGTAATCTATAGATATATTGATCAACATATGTTTGTTTTCAGGTATTTAAGAATATAGGTGAATATTATATATAGTTATTGTCAAAGATCAAATACATCTGAGAGAGGAGGAGTCATAGTTACAGCAGTTTCTTCTCTAGAGCCAGAAAAACAGAACACTGAGCAATGAATCTAGGCAGGTAAGATCTCAAACAGCCCTGCTGATATATTCATTCTTCAGCATAGCATGAAATCAGCAGGAAGATACTAAAGTACTTAAGTGTTTCAGGAGAAAATCACACCTGGTTACCAATCAAACCACAAAAATTAGTAAGAGTTATTTCAGAAAAAATCTGGTAAACCCCAAAGATAGGATTGGCTAAGAAATATAGATGAGCTCAAGAACCCCATGGATCAAATCTAATATATGTCTTAAAGATTAAAGAAATAAATCAATTGCCCGAATACTTTTATGGAACCTATTCTGTAAGATTAGAATCTAAAATTTCTTCCAGAAAAAAAGTCAAGTGAACAGGTCACCATGTTCCATTATAGAATTTTCAAAGAGTTTATCTCAAAAATATACCATGAAAACACACTAAAGTTGACATAAGTAAATTCTACCAAACATTTAATAATAATTAACATAAATTCTTCTCAAACTTCCAAAACAGTGAAGCACCTTCTAATTTCATATAAATTTGGTAATTGAATTTTCTGTTTCTATAAAACAGGTCGTGCGAATTCTGATAAATACTGCATCGAATCTAGAGATTACTTTGAGTAGCATTGCCATCTTAACAATATTGTCTCCTAATCTATGAACCCAAGGTACATTTCCATTTATGTATGTCACCTTTAATGTCTTTCAACAATGTTTCAGGAATTCTCAGCGCTAAATTCATTCACTCACTTGGTTAGATTTATTCCTAGATATTTTCTTATTTTGGATCCCGTTGTAAATGGAATATTTTTAAAAATAGTTTTGGATTTTTCACTGCTAATGAATAGAAACAAACTGATTTTCATTCTTTGAGTTTGTGCCCCACAACTTAATTTGTTTATTAACCCAATAATTTTTAATTTTTTGGTGGACTGTGTCAGATTTTCTATATGTAAGATTTTGTCATTTGTGAATAAGGAGAATTTCACTTTTCTTTTTCCTTTTTAATTCAGACGAGTTGTATTTCTTTGACTTCCCTAAATGTTTTGGCTAGATACTCTAGTACAATGTTTAATAGAAGTCATATAAGCCGGTGTCTTCATTTTTCCTTATCTTAGGGAGAGAATGCTTACATTCTTATACTATGGAATATGATGTTTGCTGTGAGATTTTTTGTAAATGACCATTATCATACTGATGATGTTCTCTTCTATTTCTCATTTTCTGAATGTTTGTTATGAAAGGGTGTGAAATTTAATTCAATTTGTTTTCTGCAACAATTCAGATCATTGTACGGGTTTTCTTCATTCATTCTATTAATGTAACATATCATATTGACTGACTGTTACATGTTAAACCACCATTGCATTTCTGATTTTTTTTCATTTGCATTCATAAGATATTTTGATCTGTTGTTTTCTTTTATTGTAATGTCTTTATCTGAATTTGGGTCACATGATGAGTTTGCAAATATTCTTTTCTATTCTGTATTTTGGAAGAGTATGAAAAGATTGGTGTTGTCTTCTTTAAAGAATTTGTAGAATTCACCAAATAAGCCATTTTTGTTCTGGCCTTTTCTTTTTTGGATGATTTTTGAATGCCGATTCTCTCTTTTGTCATAGGGGTGTTCATATTTCCTGATACATCTTCAGCTAATCTCACTAATTTTATCTAAAAATTTGTTAATTTTATTTAGATTATCTTATTTATTGGCTCATAATTATGTATAATATTTTCATAATTCTATTTATTTTTGTGCTATTAGTAATGTCCTGAAATTTATTTCTTACTTTAGTAACTTGAGTTTTTAATTCCCTAAATTGACCTAGCTATTTTTTTAAAATTTTTGATATTTTTCAAAGAATCAACTTTTGCTTTTGTTGATTATTCTATTAATTTTGTATTTTGTATTTAACACTGATAATTTTGTATTTATTATTCCTTTTCTTCTGCTATAAATGGGTTTAGTTTGCTTAGGTATTGTACATATTTAAGGTATAGAATTAGGTTAGTGATTTGAAAACGTTCTTTTAGTATAGATATTTGCAGCAATAAATTTCAAAGAACTGCTTTTGCTGCATTTCATTAGTTTTGGTATATTCTATTTTCATTTTAATTTGTTTCTAATCATTTTCTAATTTCTGTTTCTGATTTCCTCTGACTCATTTGTAGTTTAAAAGTGTGGTCACTTAAATTTTACATATTTTTGTGTTTTCTGGGTTTTCCTCTGTTATTGCTGTTTCAGTTCCATTCCATTGTGGCAAGGGAAGATACTGTCACCAATTTTTTTCTGTGTGCAACTGAGAAAAATTTATGTCCTGCTTTTTTACTATATGGGCTTGTTAGGTTTAACTGGCTTATAGTGTGGTATTAATGTTATATTACATTTTCCATCTTGTCTATTCTATTATTTTTTCAATGAGTGGATATGTAAGCAACTAATT
Organism: Saimiri boliviensis; assembly: GCF_048565385.1. Classification (NCBI taxonomy): domain Eukaryota; kingdom Metazoa; phylum Chordata; class Mammalia; order Primates; family Cebidae; genus Saimiri; species Saimiri boliviensis. The sequence continues at coordinate 119,231,596 of NC_133452.1, read as the reverse complement.
ATCATTGTAGACCTATTTCCCCCTTCAATTCTGTCAATATTTGCTACATGTATTTTAAAACTGTTGTTGAATATGTGTATGTTTACAATTGTTCTTTTTATGGATTGACACTTTCATCAATATAAAATATTCTTCTTTGATTCTTATAATACTTTTTAACTTAAAGTCTGTTTTTCAGACCATTTTATACCTACCGAGTTTTTCTTTGATTACTAATTTTATAAAGTATATTTTATATCCTTTTTCAATCTATTTGTGTCATTGTATGCAAAATGAGTATCTTGGCGACAACACATACTTGGATCATGGTTTTGAGCCATTCTACCAATCCTGCCTTTTTTATTGGAGAATTTAATCCATTTATATTTCATGTAATTTCTGACATGGAAAGATTTATTTCTTTTATTTTGCTATTTTTTTTCTGTCTTGTCTTTTTTGTTTTTTGTTTCTGAATTTATCTCTTGTTGCCTTCTTTTCTGTTTATTTATAGTTTACATTTTAGTTTATTTTTAATTTTTTCTGTATATCTTTCAGTCCCTTTCTTAATATTCAACCTGGAGATAATAAATAACTACCTTGGCCGGGCGCGGTGGCTCAAGCCTGTAATCCCAGCACTTTGGAAGGCCGAGGCGGGTGGATCACGAGGTCAAGAGATCGAGACCATCCTGGTCAACATAGTGAAACCCTGTCTCTATTTAAAATACAAAAAATTAGCTGGGCACGGTGGCGCGTGCCTGTAATCCCAGCTACTCAGGAGGCTGAGGCAGGAGAATTGCCTGAGCCCAGGAGGCGGAGGTTGCAGTGAGCCGAGATCGTGCCATTACACTCCAGCCTGGGTAACAAGAGCGAAACTCCGTCTCAAAAAATAAATAAATAAATAAATAAATAAATAAATAACTACCTAAACATGTAACAATGTATTTTGATTAAAACCACCTTAGCTTCAATAATGTATAAAAATCTACTTTATAAAGCTTTTTCCCTTTCCCCTTATGTTGCTGTCATTGCAAATCACGTCCTTATACAATGCTTGACCAGTAAAATAGGTCTATAATTAACATTTCATATTTTTACTTTAAATCTCATAGGAAAAACAGTTACAAACCAAAAATAAAAGAATATTTGTTGTTATATTTACCTTAATTCTTAATTACCTTTAACAGTGCTCTTTACTTCACTTTTTAATATAACTTCAAAGTCACTCTCTAGTATTCTTCAATTTCTGCTTGTTGGACACTTTTAGCACTTTAGTTAATTTTTAAATCTTTTCTTAAGACATAGTATATCAGGTCGGGCGTGGTGGCTCAAGCCTGTAATCCCAGCACTTTGGGGGGCCGAGGTGGGTAGATCACGAGGTCGAGAGATCGAGACCATCCTGGTCAACATGGTGAAACCCCGTCTCCACTAAAAATACAAAAAATTAGCTGGGCATGGTGGTGTGTGCCTGTAATCCCAGCTACTCAGGAGGCTGAGGCAGGAGAATTGCTTGAACCCAGGAGGCGTAGGTTGTGGTGAGCCGAGATCACGCCATTGCACTCCAGCCTGGGTAACAAGAGCGAAACTCTGTCTCCAAAAAAAAAAAAAAAAAAAAAAAAAAAAACAAAGACATAGTATATCATATTCTGCATCATGTGTGGTCTCTGAAGCTTCCATTTCTTTTAGCATGTAGTCAGCTAGGGTTTTGACAGATTTACTTGAATGCCATTTTTAGGTTGCCTCTTATTGATTCACTATTTATGTAGTAGCTATAAGCCTTTGACTATTTCTAAGAGTTATGACAAAGTTGATACTAACCATTTTCTCTTATCTTTAAAAAAATTTATATGGAGAGACAGACCCTTGGAGCTGCCTAATTTACAACTTACACTGATGTAAATCTCCTCCAGGATTCTGTTGATCAGTATTAGCATGATATATCGTTCTCCATTCCTATAATTCAATACATCTGTAGTTTATATTTAAGTGGGTTTTTTTGAGAATAGATTTTTTTTAAAATTCACTCTTTAAAATGCTGCCTCTTAGTGTACTTAAAACATTCATATTTAAAGTAACTGCCACATAATTGACTATGAGATAGCATCTAACATCAGACAGATGGCTATTATTAAAAAGTTATAAAATAATAAATGCTGGTGAGGTTGTGGAGAAAAGGAAATGCTTATACACTATGGGAGTGTAAATTAGTTCTGCCATTGTGGACGATAGTGTGGCACTTCCTTGAAGACCTAAGGACAGAAATACCATTCAGCCCAGCAATCCTATTAGTACTTATTTATCCAAAGGAATAAAAGTATTCTATTATAAAAACACATGCACATGTGTGTTAACTGTAGCACTATTCACAATAGCAAAGATGTGGAATCAACCAAAATATCTATCCATGATAGTCTGTGTAAAGAAATGTGGCATATATACAACATGGAATATGATGCAGCCATAAGAAATAAAGAGATTATGTGTTTCTGCAGCTACATAGATTGAGATCTCGATCACATTAGGGTCACCACCTGAGACCTCAATCACATTGGGGTCACAACCTGAGATGTTGATTACCACCTGCAGATGTCTGTCCTGCAGAACCTGATTAATGACAGATGAATAAAATGGACTCACACCAAAATACAGTGAATCTGAGTGGGCTAGGGATGGTTGTCAGTTGATTTCAGAGGGTGATTGCAGCTAACCAACCATGACTCCCTGTCCTACTCACATTTATTCAGTATAGATTTAATAACAGAGGTACTAGGTCAACACACTTGTGGATAATTAACATATTAAAAGAGTGGTTTTGTGAATGATAAAAGGTCTTTGTGCTAGGGCCCAGAGAAAACAACATTGAAGGGTAATTCTCCTTTAACCTCCCTCAGAGAGAGTCATCCCACACAAAGTTTACTTGAGCAAACAAATTACATTAGAGAGGAAGGGATGTGGCTTAAACAGACTTAATGGGGAAGCTTTATTATCCTAAACTTTCCCTATGACTTAATACTCTAACGTACAAACTGGCAGGTTTCAGTCCATTCCATAAGTTCATAAAATCCTTTCAGCCTTCCGAAAGATTAGAAACTATATCTTATAACCTTTCCCTAATTTTTCCTTCAATATCTTGCCAGCCACCCTGAGTGAATCCCAACATCAGACGAAACTGGAGGCCATTATATTTAGCAAACTAACACAGAAAGAGAAAACCAAATATCACATGTTCTCACTTATATGTGGGAGATAAATAATGAGACCACAAAGATACACAGAGAAAAACAATCTACACTGGGGTCTTTGGAGGGTGAGAGGAGGGTATTAGGAAAAACAATTAATAGATACTAGGCTTAATAACTAGGTAATGAAATAATCTGCATAACAAACTCCCCTGATATAAGTTTACCTATGTAACAAACCTGAAGTTGTACCCATGAACTTAAAATAAAAGTTTAAAAAGTGACTATCAACAAAATTGTTTTAGTACTCACCAGCTTTGTAACTGTTGCTATTCATTTTACTTCTTACTATTTATTTCACTTTGTTTTCTACTCTTTTCCCCCTTTCGTTGGTTTTAATTGTCTTATTTTTTCTCTTACAATATCAATTATAATTCTTAGGGTTTTTTTTTAAATAATTGCTCTAAATTCAGGAAACTTCTATAACAAATTTAACTCCACCCTAAAATAGCACTATATAGGTGTACAGATCATGCCTGTACCTTACACGAGAGCATTAACAATTTCCTTCTCCTGATCCTTATGCTGTTGTCATTATCTTTATCTATAATGATACAACATAAAGTTACCATCATTATATTGAAAAATAGTTAATTTTTAGGTCAATAACAGGTTCTAGTTTACATTCATTTATTTCTTTTCTGTCAGTCGTCCTTTATATAGATGTCAGTTTCTGACCTATATCTTTTCTCTTCTCCGTGAAGAATTTATTTTAACATTTCTTGGTAGGAAGGTTATTCCCTCAGTGTTTGTTCACTTGACAAATCCTTTATTTCTCCATTATTTTTAAATGATAGTTTCCTTGCAAATAAAATTCTAGGCCTATAACTGTTTAAATCAACACTTTAGATATTTCACTTCTCTCTGTACTTTTATAAAATAAATTGTGTATAATGTTATGAGGTTCATATGTATAGTAAAATGGTTATATAGTAAAACAAATTAACATTTATTTTCTCATTAGCTATCTATTTTTATTTCCTGTGGCAAAAGCAGCTGTAATCTACTGATTCATCAAAATCCTGAATATAATACACTATTATGAACTGTAGTTTTCATATTGTATATTAGATTTTATGTAAATATTAAAATGTAATTTGTTTTTATTGAGAAAGATATCAAGTGGATCTAGTAGATATCAACAGAACTCTCCACCCCAAGTCAACAGAATATACATTCTTCTCAGCATCACATAGCATTTACGCAAAAATTGATCACATAATTAGAATAAAACACTCCTCAGCAAATGCAAAATAACAGAAATCATAACAAACAGTCTCTCAAACCACAGGATTAAGAAACTCACTCAAAAGCTCACAACTACATGGAAATTGAACAACCTGCTCCTAAATTGCTCCTGGTTAAATAGCAAACATAAGGCAGAAATCAAGAAGTTCTTTGAAACAAATGAAACCAAAAAGAAAACGTACCAGAATCCAGTGTTAAGAGGGAAATTTATAGCACTAAATGACCACATCAGAAATCTGGAAAGATCTCAAATGGACACCCTAACATCATGATTATGAGAACTAGAGAAGCAAGAGGAAACAAATTCAAAAGCTAGCAGAAGACAAGAAATTACTAAGGTTAGAGCAAAACTGAAGGAAATAAAAACATGAAAAACCCTTCAAAAACCAATGAACCCATCAGCTGGGATTTTTGAAAAGATTAACAAAATACATCACTAGCTGACTAAAAAAGAAGAAAAGAGAGAAGAATCAAATAGACACAATAAAAAATGATAAAGGGGATACCCCCACTGATCCCACAGAAATACAAACTACCACTAGAGAATACTACAAACACCTCTATGCAAATAAACTAGAAAATCTAGAAGAAATGGACACATTCCTGGACACATACACCCTCCCAAGACCAAACCAGGAAGAAGTCGACCAGTGAGACAGGATTTATAGATCATATTGTGTTTCCATTTTTTATTATTTTAGAAACCTCCATATAGTTTTCTGTAATGATGATATCAATGTGCATTCCCATCTAAAGTTCACAAGGGTTCCCTTTTCCTCACATTCCCAACAACATTTGGCTTTTTGATAATAGCTATCATCAGGGATCTTTGAAACCACTAAACTCCAAAAAAATAAGAAATAAATAATAACACAGAAAAAACATTTTGACATTGGCCTTGGCAATAATTTTTTTAATGTAACATCAAAAGCTCCAGCTACAAAGCAAAAATAAATAAATTATATTACATCAATCTATGCTTCTGTATAGCACAGAAAGAAAGCAAGAAAATAAAAAGGCAATATATGGATAGAAAAAAAATTTGTAAACTATATATCTAATAAGGTTTAATATCAAAAATTTATAAAGATATACAACTCAATAAAAATATATATAGCATAATTTTTTAAATGAGCAAGAAACCTAAATAGATATTTTTTCAAAGGCAGCATCAAAATGGCCAACAGGTAATGAAAAGATGCTTCACATTATTAGTCATCAGAAAAATGATAATCAAAACTACTATGAGATATCACTCAACTCTTATATTGCTTTTGCATAATTTCTGATAAGTTTATCAATGTTAAGTTGCTAAACTTGTTCCTCTATAGATTAAATGTTTCACTTTTTATATCACTGATTTACTGATTTTCATTTTATTTGTGGTATTGTGTGGTTTGAATATGAGATGCTTATATGTGAATTTGTGTATTTTCGTTTTTGTTTAACATGCTTGGCATTCCCTGTGTTTTCTTGAATCTGTGGTGTGATCCTTGCCATTAATATATGATGTTCTTAGCAATTATAACTTCAGACATTTTCTTTCTTTCCTATCTCTTTCTTCTTCTGGTATTCCCACAATACATATGTTACACCTAAAATTGTTCCATAGTTTTTTGATATTTTCTTTTGTTAATGATTTTCTCTTTGCACGTCAGTTTATGAAATTTTTATTGATAAATATTTAAGCTCACTGACTTTATCCTTTGGCATGTCCAGTCCAGTGATGGACATCCATTAAGAATGTTTATTTGTATTACAGAGTTTTTGATAGATATAAATTTTTCAAATTTTTTTAGATTTTTAAAAATCTCTATACTTACATTGCCCCTTTGTTAGTGCATTTTGGCTTTTTCAATAGAATTTTTAAGATATTCATAGTTACAGAAAATTCTCAGTCCAACAATTGCAAAATCTCTGCCATAACTGAGTCTAGTTTTGATGCATACTCTCTCTATTCAGGCTCTCTATTGTATTTCTTGGCTTTTATTATGCTTTACATTTTTTACAAGCTGTATATTACGTATCAGTGAACAGAAACCATGGGAAATAGACCTTTGCTGTGAGGTTTTATGTTACTCTGAGCTAGGAATTGGGCTTTGCTTAGTGCTTGCTGTAGCTGCACTAAATACAGCCCAATCAAAGAAGAAAAGCAAGTCTTTGAGTTTTTTCTAGGTGTTTGTGTTTGCTTGTTTTTGCATGTACCTTTCTGTCTAGGTTTCTCTAAACAATTTTTAAATAGGGTCTGACACTTGCAGTTTTTTAGCTATAATCTGTTGCTAATATACTGATGGCCTGGTGATGTTATGTCAAATTGCACGAGAAGGGAAGTGTTCTATAAGGCTATGATTCAGTCTCAGTTTTTTTATTAGGGATACATTTTCAGCTATGAACTTCACAGGTATTTATCAGAAAATCCCCTTTTATATGAGACAGTAAAGCTAGTAGTATCTAGAATTTGATTATTTCCCTATCCCCATGTAGGATATGATGCTGTTAGACTCGTCTCTTTTACTTAGCTGGCCTTTGTTATAAAGAACACTGTGAACATTGTTCAAAAGAATTACATCTTCCAAACTGCTTCAAAGAACCTGATTGGTCTTCTGACTCACCATAAGAGAATTCTACTGATAGTGACAATCTTTCGGGGTTCCTGGATATTAGAACTTTGTTGAATACATAATTTGAAAATATTTTCTCCTACTCTATATGGTGGCTGTTTATTAATAGTTTATTTTGCTGTACAGAAGCTCCTTAGTTTAGTTAGGTCGCACTTGTTACTTTTTGTTTTTGTTGCAATTGCTTTTGAAGACTTGGTCACAAACTCTTTCCCAAGACCCATGTCCACAATGGTATTCTTAGGTTTTTTTCAATGCCTCTTATAGTTTGAGGTCTTACATTTAAATCTTTATCTTGAGTTATATTTTTGCATAGGGGAAAAGGTAAGGGCTCAGCATTCTCCTGTATATGGTTAGCCAGTTGTCTTAGCCCAGCACTATTTATTGAATAGAGACTCCTTTCCTCATTGCTTAAATAAGATAGCTATAGGTATGTAGCTTTATTTCTTTGCTCTCTGTTCTATACTATTGGTCTAGGTATTGTTTTTGTAGCACTACTGTGCTGTTTTGGTTACATTATATTATAGTTTGAAATTGGGTATTGTGGTGCTTCAAGCCTCATTGCTTTTAAGATTGCATTGGCTATTCAAGTCCTCTTTTGTTTCATATGAATTTTAGCATTTTTTTTCTACTTCTGTAGAAAAAATGCCTTTGGTAGTCTGATAAAACTAGTGTTGAACCTATATATTACTTTGGGCAGTGTGGTAATTTGAACAATGCCAATCTATGAGCATAACATTTTTTACTTGTTTGTGTCATCTCTGATTTCTTTCAGCAGTATTTTGTAGGCTTTGACCAGAAGGATTCACAACCAAATTCTACCAAATGTACAAAAAAGATCTGATACTAATTCTATTAAAACTGTTCCCTAAAATTTAAGAGGAAAGACTCATTTCCAGCTAATTTTATTAAGCCAGCATCACCCTGATACCAAAATCTGACAAAGACATAATAAAAAAAAAAATAAACTACAGGCTAATGTCTCTGATAAACAAATATGTCAAAATTCTCAACAAAATGTTAGCAAACTGAATCCAGTAGCACATGAAAAAGTTAATTCACTATGAACAAGTAGGCGTTATTCCTGGGATTCAGGGTTGGTTCAACATATACAAATCAATAAATATGATTTACCACACAAACAGCATCAAAAACAAAAACCATATGATTGTCTCAGTAGATACAGAAAAAGTTTTCGATAAAATCCAACATCACTTCATGAAAAATATCTTCAACAAACTAAGCATTGAAGGAATATATCTCAAAATAGAGTCATCTATGACAAACCTACAACCAAAACCATTCTGAATGGTAAAATGCTGAAAGCATTCCCCTTAAAACAATGAGCAAGATAAAGTTGCTCAGTTTCACTGCTCCTATTCAATACAGCACTAGAAGTCCTAGCTAAAACAATCAGGCAAGAGAAAGAAATAAAAGACATTCAAAAAGGAAAAAAATAAGTCAAATTATCTCATATGACACACTTAATTCATATTGCTAATGGGCAATATGATTCTACCTCTAGAAAATCCTAAAAACTCTGCCAAACGCTCCTGAAACTTATAAACAACTTAAAGTTTCAGGATGCAAACTTAATGTACAAAAATCAGTAGCATTTCTATACACCAATCTGAGGGCCAAATCAAGAATATAATCCTATTTACAATAGCAACAAAGCAATTTTATTTTTCTTATTAAAAAACAAATTTGGCTTTTTGGAATATTTTCTAATTTATTTCTTCTTAATATTTTCTTTGTCTGCCTTCATTGACATGTTTTTCTCTCATTTCTCAACTTCTTAAGCTTAAAACTGATATATTAGATTTTTCTATTTTTATAATATTAATACTAAACATATAAATTTATTTTTTGGAACTGCTTTAGCTAACTCACACAGTTTCTCAATTCAAAATTTTAATGACTTTTTTACCATTTATAATTTCTGTAGATCTAAATTTCCAACTGATGTATTTTCTCTTCAGCTTGGAGAATTTCTATCATATATATATATATATGTATGCACACACACATTATACATAAATACACATACACACTTATACATAGAAATCGAGATTTAACAGTAACAAATCTGTTACAATTTACCTGAAACTATCTTCATTTCATTTTATAGAATGATTTTGCTGAGTATTAAACCCAAATTTGAGAGTTTTTTTTTCTTTCAACATTTCAAACGTATTATTTCTTTTTTCATCCATTTTTTGGATTGAATGATTTCTGTTAAGAAATGAACTATTGCATTTATTCTTATCTCACTGTATGTAATGTATCAGCTTTTCTCATTTAAATTCTTTTCAAATTTTCAAACTAGATTTAGTCCAACCAATTTACTATTATGTGTTAAATCTGATTTTCTGTGCATTCATTGTACTTTGGTGTTTTGAACTTTTAAAATTAATGGTGTTCTTTAAAAATCTGAAAATGTCAGGCCACCATTACAAAAACCATTATCTTCCTCTTTATTCATTTTCTCTCCTTTTATGCACCACAGGAAGAAGAGTGCTCAAGTTCTTCCTGCTTTTCATGTATGTTTTATATTATTTCTTTAGCAAAGTATAGGAAAGAAGGAAAGGGGGAAATATTATTCTAATATTTTTATTTTCATAAATAATTTGCAGTTATAGATTTAAAAACAACATATCTTTTTGTACCAGCATTGATAGCTTCATTTACCATTTTTTCTTTTTAACCCAGTAATGTATCTCAGTATTGGTTTGTCCTTTGTTTTCACCTGCCTATATCCAGGTGCATCATTTTCCTCTGGAAGCTACCACTATTTTTAAGGATTACTCTGTCACAAATCAGTTTAAAAAGTTTTCTTTTTTGGTTAGTTTTATAAAAATGTATAGTTTGAAAGTAAAATGATAAATATCTGTATTCATTAGCTTCTTTCAGGTTTTAGGGGAGAAGGCCTCCCATACATGATATAAAAAATTGGATATATTATAAAGGCAAAGCAATAGTTCCACAGGTCTACAAGTAAGCGGTAGATTCAGCACCAGTTGCTCTAATGTTCAGTATTTCTGTCTTTGTTTTCTTTTGTGTTTTGATATTCCTAATTCTTTAAGAAAGAAGAGTCTCATTTTATTTTTTAAAGAAAATGTTTTAGGAAGACACACAATGTTCCTTTCATCTACCATAATTAAGATAAATTGTATTTGAAAAATATTCAACATTTTTAGTACATAGTAGTTGATCATTATGGTCAGCATCCACTTTTTTTCTAATTTAAAGGTTAAACGTTTTTACATTATTTATAGTTGAGAGAGGAAACAAAATGATCTGAATGTTGGGGTAGCATATTGTTCTTTAAAATAAAACAGAAAGTATCATTTAGTTAAACCAAACTGCCAATCATGTCATGAAAGAGATATGGGGGATACACATTTTAGGGATAATTTATTTCAATTAAGTTGCTTTATCAAACATGTTTTGTGTAAGCATATATAATAAAGTGAATAAATAAGCATGATATTTGGATGAATGATCTACGTAAAGCATTTATAAAAGCAAATAAACTAAAAAGAGAAAATTAAATGTATACATGCACATCTTGAGAACATAAAATAGTAGTTATTTCATGTGTAGGCAAATATATATTCCTATTAAATCTCCAGTTAACTTTTAAGTATTTTCATTTTATTTTACCAAAGAGGAGACTTACATTCAAAGCAGTATAGTGACCTATTCTAGCTCTCTTGTATGTTATCTGGTAGATCAAAAGAGATTGTATTGTGTAAATAAAGTTTTCATATTCCTTTCTATAATGCTTATGAGATTATTTGTGTAATAGCATCACGTTGTATTTCATGAAAGAAAACTATTAATTTGAAAATTAAATGCTTACCAGAATAATTTTCATAAATGTAGTCAATCAATATTCTCTCCTTCAGGCTTGCCCCTTTCCTTTAATACCAATCTGTAAATTGTACAACAAACATGAGTCATTTAAGAACTTAAATAATATGCAAATCATACAACTTTACTGATTTCTAAATTATTCATTACAATGAAATTCAATAGCATATGCATGGGTAAGCGTACAGAATGCTGAATGCTAATAAAACTTAAAAATCATCTCATTCAACACCCTTTTACTAATGAAGAAAGTAACTTCTAAAAAGTTACTTGTCCTAGATAAAGAATCCTGGGTGCATGTTTGGATACGCGATACCCAGTGGGTTTTTTTTTTTTTCTAATTTAAAAAAATGATTAAATCACTTTACTTTATTAAAAAAAAGTAAAAATTAAAATATAAAAGAAAGTTGAGCTTACTGTTAAGAGAGAGTCGAGATGATCAGGTATAGTGTCTCCAAATAGAACAGACTGCTTTTATTACTTTGGAGTTAATAAAAGTATTAGGGTTGGCCAACTTCTGAAGATGTAAATGGTTGACATCATCTATAAAACTATGGTTACTTGTGTGAGACTGCTACTAACTGATTAACACTCAGAAATATGTGCACTGGAAGGCTTATGTTCCCGATTGGCTGATATTCAGAAATGAGAAGCTGATACTGATTGTTTGGCTTACAAAGCATTTTTACTAAGACAAGTTTTAGTTGATCAGTTCCATAAAGTAAAAAGCAGTCTGGTGATACTTGTTATCATAGCTATAATTGTTTTTGTTTTGAGTGTTAGAACTACCATTTTATAATTATCAGTTCCTTTTTTGCTTTTCAATTAACATAAGCTGCAAGAGTATCATCAAGGGTCATATAGACTTTCACCAATGTCGTGTTACATTTAACATAAGGTTTTATGTGCAGGATCAGACTTTTTCTTTGAGAGTTCATCAAAACTATTACAGTCTTTCATCTTTTTATTTTTTTACAGTCAAAATATGACTCTGCAGAAAACTTCGGAATTCTGATTCATAGACATTGAACTAATGTGAGGCAAACAATTATTACCAGAAAGATAAGAAGGAGGCACTGGGCAATATTCTTGCAATATGGCAAAAATTTCCCAGGACTGAATAAGAGGTCATAAAGTCTTCCAAAGTACATCTAAATAGACAACTTGCCTTTTCTTTGAGCTTAAACTGTTACAATATAACTATTGTGTTAATATGAGTATAACATAAATTGTTAACTAACAGTGATGCAAAGCCCCACCTTCCCAGTTTGCCAAGATAAAATTTAAGGTTAATTCATTATCTATAATTTCTTTTGTTAAAAGATACTTCCAGCGTTCGGGATGTATAGTGTTTTATGTCAGATAAAATAAGAGACAGATTTTTTAAGTCAGCCAAATTACTCCAAATCATATTGGTGGTATTAATATGCTTAAAATCATTTTAAGGGTATATATACCCTTAAGAAGTGTATTATTCCTTCATATGCTTTATGAAGAGTCAATATTTATTTTGGGGTATTTTATAAGTGGGTATTTTATAAGCTTGGAGCAGATTGACCAATATCCCCATTGAAAAATTAGCCTGTGGTAAACATAGAAGAATCTGATTCCTGAATAGAAAAATAAAGCAAAGCCGTAGGAGGAGTGATCCATAAAACTTAATGGAATTGTATATTATCTTTGGGGGCTGTAGTAACAAATGAATGTTAGTATATAATAAATACAGGTATTTTCCAATTATAGAAATAATCCATGGTTTTGAATTTTCAGTAATTTTTAGTTTTATTTGATTTCAATTATTACTAAAAACAATATGTATATACAAATGATATATGAGACGCATGAGTGGAGGATGGAACAATGCACATGAACATTTTGAATTATGGTTATTAAAAGTTACGCTAGGTGTATCATGCTATCCTAAACATCTATTAATAGATATCATTTTTGATATTAGATAAGGCTGTTTATTAATTGGAATACCAATGATCAAAATTCAGTTTAGTAGCATGAATTTCAGGTACAGCAATTATGTCCATTTTACCAGAATTTGGCAAGGGATGACATATTTAACAAACTTGCAAATTGCATTGTTAACAACTGCAAAAACTCAATAGAAAATGTATGGTAATGATTTTCTCTAGGAAGTCTTGAAATAAACAACACTTTATTATTGGTAAATGGAAATGATAGACTAAAGTCAAATATACATAAACTGTAACGAGTAATGATAAAAGTCCAGCCAAAAGGATAGCAAACAATGGTTAGATACATGACACTGTAACATATAAAACAATTTGGTCATGGTCTTGATGAGTGGACATTTTAATGATTCAAGTAAGTAAAAAAGCTTTATGGACCACCTGGAAGATGTCTGTGGAACCTGAGCTTGAGATTTTTACCTTTCCAATTACTTCTAATTCTTATTGAATAGATGAATCATTGAGAAATACAAACCCAAGGATTAATTCCTTATAATTTAATTGCTGTACTGCTACTTAAAATTACCTGACCAGGCACCTTGGAACAAGGTTCAAAAGTAGTCTTTCTGTGTTGCTTTTTCTGGTACACTAGATCATCCATTATTAAATCAAAGTACGAGCCAACTACTTAAACATTAATAAATCTTTGTCTCACTCTGCATATTCTCTCTCTCTTTCTCTCTCTCTCTCTCTCTCTCTCTCTCTCTCACACACACACACACACACACACACACACACACACACACACGATTATTCGTTTTGTTTCTCTGGAGAACCCCAACAGACTTTCGTGGCAAGAGTGGTTTTAGAGAAACAGAATCTTAAGCATCAGTTTTCTGAATTTGTTCTGGGGTTTTTAGAATTGGTTCTCTAATCTGATTGGGTTTAAAGGAACGAATGACTCAATTTTTAGTAGCAAAGAAAGCATGGACAGTTTATGGCGTTATGTCATAGTATAAATATGCAAAATATCACCATTGTATGCTACTAATCAAATACTTACGCATCAAGATTTTCCAGGAGCTGTATATGCCCTAAATCAGTGTTCAATATATTGTACTGCTTCTCCCATAGGCAGGATTTACAGGTCCAGGATTCAGTGGGTGGAATGGAAGTAGCAGTACTCACTGTTACCTACAGTAATTCCTTAACAAAATATTGGCTTCCTGTCCCTGCTACCTTACTCTCTGCGAGTCTAAAAGTCTTACTTTCAAAATGAGTAATGTTTCCACAAAAGACACATTGATTCCATTGAAGTGGAAGTTAATAATGCCACCTGACCACTCCTGACTCCTTATGCCTCTGACCCATCAGAAAAAGAAGGGAATTGCTGTACTATCAGTGGTGATTGATCCTGCTACGAAGGGGAAACTGGTCCAGTACTCCCCAGTGAAGGTAAGGAAGTGAATGTTCAGAACACAGGATATTAATTACTGTTTTTTTAGTATCCCCATGCCCTTTGAAGAAAGCTAATGAAAAATTACAACAACCTAGTTCAGGCAATAGTACTAATGGCCCAGATCCTTCAAGAACGGAGATTTGGATTATTTCTGCAGGTAAGGAACCATGACTAACTGGGGAATTTCTTAAGGGCAAAGGAAATACAGAGTGAGCCGTGGAGGAAGGTTGGTATAAATGTCAGCTATGAGCACATGACAAGTTACAGAAATAAGGGCTGTTATGAGTATTTGTTTTTTATTTTGTTTGAATATGCCTCCATGTCAACTTTATTTTCTGCTCCCTCTTACCCTCAACATATAACATAAAATGTACCAATTTTCTATCATAGTATTTATTGCTAAAATCGAATCATAGTATATAAGTTACAAGATATCAAGAAAAGCGAACATTACTCAAGATCTCTGTATTCTTTTCTGGGGAAAGGGTTAGCATATTTTCAAATAGATATAGTACCAAATTATCATGTTAGATGAAAGTATGACCTTGTTTTTTTCTGTTTTTGGAGATTAAGTATGTTTTAAAGAGATGTATATTTGTGCCAGATGGGGAAGGGTTGAATTTGTGCTAGTTTAATTTATGAGTCAACTAGGCCAGGCTGTGGTGCACAGATGTTTGGTCAAGCTCCAGGCTGGATTCTGCTGTGAAGGTATTTTGGTAGATGTGATTAGCATTTAAATCAGTAGATTTTGAGAAGAGCAAATCAGCCTTTACAAAGTGGGTCAGTTTCACCCAATCAGTTGCATGCCTTAAGAAAAAAATAATGATGAAGATCCTCAAGGAAGAAGGAATATTTCTTCCAGTCTTTATAGTGAGACTGCAACATCAACTCTCCCCTTGGTCTCAGTGTGCCAGCCTGCTGTGTATCATATAATCATCTGAACCACCTTATTAGAATAAATGTCTCTCTTATTCACTACACATACACACATACACACACACACTCACAGACACACACAATTGATTTTCATCAAATGTCTAGTGACACTGCTACTACTATTTTCTTAATCTAAAGTGCCAATTGAGCAATTGAGTTAGAGAATACAAACTACTGTATTTATTTTCACTTAAGCACTTGTATAATTTTTTGTTAACTCATGGTCAATTTTACATAATCTATAAATAAAAGTTAAAACTAAAGTAAAATAAATAAAGTATGTAGAATCTCAGTCTATGCAGTGTGTTTTTACTTTAGATGACAGAATTTACTTGACTTTCTAATTTTTAAATCAAAAGTTCAAACTATGGAACAAACATAATAGTAATGAACTAGGTAGGAGAAAAAAATAAGAGTGAATTTTGAAGAGATAAAAGCTGCAAAAGAAAAGAAAATAAGAAGTTGAAGGTAAGAAGATGGGGAATGGAAAGGTCAGGTCATAAATAGTTAAGTAGTAAAACAGACAATACAAAATTTAAAACCATGCATACTCCATAATACTGTATCTGTTCTTAGGTTTTTAATTTCCTTATCTTGCACCTTTGGATTTGTGCTACTCTGAGTCAATACTGCAGAATTATTTTGCAAGTCTTCTATTGTCAATGTTCATTTTCACAACACCTGGCATAAAGATAGATTTAAAACAGGTATTGGTCATTGCAATGATGTCATAAGGCATTATTCAGTGTTAAAGAGGTCACATTATAAAATCTGCAATACTTAAAATAATTTTTTTTTGATTATTTTCCCATTCCAACTATTGGCACGCGCACACACGCACACGCACGCACACACGCACACACACACACACACACACACACCACTCCTCTTATGTAAACCCTTGTCTTCCTGGATTCAGTAGCTTAGAGTACCTTAAACTATTTAAGTTTAGAGTGTATAGTCAGCTGAGCTGTTTGTGTTCTCTGCCATCAACATGACCATTCATAAGAAAATTTTCTATTGTGTTATAATGCATGAGAAACATCTGCTTCTCAATCTTCCTTCTTCCTTATGTTCCCAGATATCTCTTTCCCCAACTGATAGTTTCAAGAATATCATAGAGAATATATTGGAGAAAAGGGTGAATAAGTACAATGATGCTCAAGCAAATCCATGTGACAGATTTTATACTTCATGGTCTATAAATGAAATATTTTTCTTGAAAATGATGGTGATGGTTTATGAAGGGAAGAAGAAATAAGATTATGTAATATAATGTTTATTGAATAATTATACCTTAGGATGCTAACTCTTCATATCGTTTTCTTTAATATTTGAATAAGGTCAAAACTATCCTAATCTGTAATTAATAATTAATAAGCTGAAAATTGGAGTAAGAACTCATTCAATACCACATAAAAGCTTTGTTACCTATCTACTTTTGTTCATTAATTTACATAGTAATCTTTCAAATATATATGTTAGTATGGGAGCAAAATTCTTGGAAATCTATCTCTGGAATATGCTGGTGTTCTATGTTTCTAACTCTTTGATGAAATTTATTGATGCTCCTCTTAATATAAGAGGGAAATTTTGCTCAAATAATGGGTTTAAGGATTTACTAAATATGAAAAAAATGAGCTAAGATAAACAAATTTTACATTTAGTTAAATAATGATATTTATTAATCATTTATCAGAAAAGGAGGCAAAAAGCATTGACAAAACATAGCTTCTTTAGTGACAGATATTATTTGAAATTCTTAGGAGTTGAGACTATATTTGCAGTACCAGGTTTTGGGAGCCTCCACATAGGATTGTTCTCCCTATTACTAGAAAGATGGTCAGATCTGAACGCAAACACACATTCTTCCTGTTTCAAACCTCAGTAGAAAGAAACCATCTTTCTGAGAAGTACAGCAGTAAATTTACACAGAAGACTCTGATGGCTTAGCTTGGGTCGTATGCCCTTTTCTGAGTCAATTATTTTAGCTAGGAAGATAAAGTAAATGGAAAAGTCTGTTGTTCCAGTCTATATATTATTACCTTGATAAGGTACCATGTTTATAATAACACAATTTCAAATCTCCTCAAATGAGTTTTTAACAGAAAAGGAGTTTTATTATGAGAAGAAAGAAGGACAGCTACTGGATAGACAAAAAACCAACAGATACTTGTTATCCTACATTCAGATCTGGTGCTCTTCTAGGATATACATTAGGCAGACTCATTCACTAGCATAGGTTTTCCTGATTTAGAGCTCATTTTAGCTCAGATTTAGTCTTCTACTCCATTGTCTTCTTCCTCATCTAATTGGGTATCTACATCTGTGGTGCATAGAGCCAGAAGTTAATGATGGGTTTTTTTTGACGCAAAAATGGTTTTGGCTTGTGGATGGTGGGCAGAGGGTAACTGTGGTGGTGGTAATATGCCAAAGAGTGTTATTTTTATAGTGTATTACAACAGACAAAGGAAGACAAGTCACAAATCTAGTCAGATGATACATTAGACAAAAGGCATTCATATTTATTTGGAAACAACAAGAGATATAATGAGTCTTTTTATTTATAATTAGAATCAAACATTTTAAATATAGTGCTTCAACTGAACACTAAATGTCATAATATACCAGGTTCTATTACCTCTTCCAATATTTCTTCCCCCTCCTTCCATGCAGGATATGTGGAAAGGTCAAAGATATCAGATGATCAGCATTACTTTGAACCAATTTAATTCCTTTCTCAGTTAAGTGAAGTTAGAAGGAGAAGATGTTTAAATTCCTATTTCCATTTACAATTCTTCAACTATAAGAGCCAAACAGAATTACATTAAGTAAAGAATAGATTTAGCTACAACTTTTACAATGCTTAGTTTGTTAATAATAGTATTTACACTGGAAAAATAAGAGAAAATAGTCTCTATATATTAAAACTTATTTTGAGTGCCTATTGTATACTAGATATAGAGGAGATAATTTATTTGCTTAATGAATCACAGAATGCTAATTTAGGTAATTAAAAGCTAATATTTATCAACTTTTCCCAATATATGCTGAATTAAATTTTTTATAACCAAATCATTTCAACTTGAATTTATTTTATAAGAAAAATAATCCTAAGATATTTATTTTTTCTTTCCAATACCATGCTAATCATTTTAAATTAAAATGTAAGAGAAACAATACATTTTTAAGTATATACATTTGTTTCGGTGAATATATTCCATAAAGGAATACAACTGGACTTGATATGGAGGACTGTTCAGAGCAGATTACTGTCCAAACCTCATTTCACAATAAACAGAGATACTCAGGAGGGCAATATGTCCCACTGCTGTTTCTCATGTGATTTCTCTCCAGTTTCAGGAGCCAGGAAAAACTGACCTTTTATTTTTGTCCCAAGGGAGTTTCAGAATGAGTTTCATCCAGGGTAGCTCAGGATTTTTCTCAGATGGGGCCTGTAGAACATGACAGAAAGCTCCAATTAACCTAAGATCCTAAAGGCTACCAGTTCAAGGAAAACAATTTGTTTCCCATTTTAAGCATAAATCTCATTCAAAATAGGACTTAGTCTCCCAAGGCAAAGGCATTCATAGTGATTGTGCTTTCCCTGAGAAATACATATATTTAAATTAAGTTTACTTCTGAATTTGACAAGAAATCACTTCTGATGACAGGAAACAAAATGAATATATCACCTACTATAGTATCCTTTAATTTATATATGAAACATTAATATAATGTGTTATAGTATGGATAACTAAATTATTTGGATTGATTATCAATCAATAAATTACACTTCTAAGTAATCACCAGCTGTTCTGGAATAGTGTTATGTCAAACACTGCAATAACATTTTACATAAAAATATGTTATTCTGTTTTTCTTAGGAATATGTTTACAAAATAAATTTCATTACTTCATATATATATATATATATATATATATATATATATATATGCATTTTATATTAAAGGTCTAGAAACTTCATCTTATGGCAAAGAAACTAATGTCTTAGGTATTGCCACTTTAGCTATCTCTGCCGAAATCATTTCTTGACTTCACCATATTCCAAAGTAGACAAGATAGCTTTTGCCTGAATCTTCTTCCATCTGATTTACCTCAATTTTTTATTATCATTATTATTATGCTTAAATATCTTTACTTTTTATTCAGGTACTTGAAACTGAATACATCTGTCAAAATTCCAGATCCCTATTAAACTCTCGGTAGTAGTCCATAATTATTTTAAAGCATTCAAATAGTCACAGACAGATGAAGGAGTAGAGAGTTCCACCTTAGAAAGAGATTGAGATACTGTTGGAAAGAATAATAGTGATTCTAAAATAAAATTTATTTAAAAAATTGAGAATTTGGGCTGCAGTGCTTATGAGTATTTTGTCTAATGAAATTAATTATATGTCCTATTTATATAGCATATAAATGGTATAACTCCATTTGTTATTAAAAAGATGTATGAATTAGCATTGTATTTATCCAAGAGACACAGGAATCATACTCCAAATCTTGAATTGCACAACCAACCCTAAGTACTGAAGTTGTCTTCAATGGATAGGCAGATAAATTGGCTAGTGGATGAATAAATAGATACGTTTTTAAAAACTTAACAGAGCATTGCTCAACTAAGCTGTGCTTTGAATCCAAACTGCAGAACTTCAACATAGAGCTCTTGCTACCTTGACTATATAGACTACACACAGATATTTTTTTAACAAGGTTGGAGGTAGTCTAACTCTCAAAGATAAACCAAGTAAATATCTGCTATATTTTTCTAAAAACATTCCTAAATCTGAAAACTCATTATTGCAATGGTATAAAATGCCAAGTCCTGTAGCCCAGAGCAAATGGAGATGAAAGGTAATATGCAAATGTTAAGTGTTTAATATAATTTTATTATTAAACTAACCTGGGCTTGACTTTTGGCATCTGTTTCTATTAAGATGCTTGTTTCTCTATAACATTTTACTAATGAGATCTTAATATAAACAGTTTAAGTATTTCTTAAATACAAGACATTTAATTCGGTGACATTCAAATCCAGAATTGGATTTTTTATTTTATTCTATCCTGAAATTCCAGAGGTCTTCCTCGTTATTCAATATTTTAGTTATATCTACCCCAATGGTAGTGGCAGTGTGAAGCATTACATCCTCATAGAATATGGTACCAAGCAGGAAAAAAAGGTGATGAGTGCAAAGAACAAACATCTTTTTGTGCTTTTTTTTAATTAGCAAAAAAAAAAAAAAAAAAAAGTTTCTGTATTTTGCTTAGCCCAGCAGACTTTTTATACATTTAATTGACAAGATGTGGGTCATATACTTGTCACACAATGGAATAGAAAAAGAGGGTTCCTTCCCCTGTTTGGATTGGACAAATCATGATTCAACTTTTGGGGCTGGGCACTGTTATTACTGTTCCATCCTCTACCTTTAAACACCAATCATGAATTTGCTAATAGGAATAAAAAGTCTCATAGTTTGCCAAAAGACTATTTTCATGGAGATGCAGATTTAAAAATAAGGTACTGTACAGATACAGACAGATGGAGCTTATGGTCTTTTGACTCCCCCAGCAATATAGAAGCAAGCAGAGCACAAAAATAAAATTTATAGTAACTAAGAAAACTTTAAATTTTAAAACAGATACATGTAGATAGAATGGTCCACGTATTTTAAAACTAAGTTCTAACTCATTCTTAGTTCTATATTGAAAAGAAAGAAAAACTCTTGGAATTTTCTAAGGATTTGATAAATAGTACCATACAAAGGTGAAGCAAAATATCTTTTAAATCACTTTTACTATAGTTAATAATGGAACACTGGACAGGAAGATACTATAGAGTAAAAAACTTTTAAGAAATCAAAAATAGTTTGCCCTTCAATAGCTAAAATCTTTTTCATTGCTGCAGTACAGAAAAACAAATTCCTCAAAGATACTGATATGCAGCAGTACCACATATATCCACTCAATTAGGAAATAATTTAGTTACATTAAACAATTGCCTATAAAAAGAGACAGAAAGTGAACTAAAACAATATTCTTTTAAAATGACTTATTTTCACAAAAATACTAAAAGTCATGTCTACCCCAGCTACAATTATTCTTTGGGATAGTAGGAAGAAAGCTGTTTGGAGGTTAAAGGAAGTAAAATAGTCATGCAAACTCAGAATGCATTTGAATGGAAGATACATGTTTACACACAAACCCATATGCATACACACACACACACACACACACACACACACACACACACACACACACATGCGGTACACCATCCTGGCTGTTTCCTCTTTCCCGTTCCTTCCCTACAACAGATTCTGTGATCTCTTGGAAATCTGAAATATGTTTCTCTTGACTTTGGCTTCATAATATTTTATTCTTCTTTAGCCAGAATACTTGATGTACTTACTGAATTGCACATTCAGGAGAATTTGCTTCTTTGTTTAGCTGCTAATATTCACCCACTGAATGTGCCAACATCAAGGAAGCTAGAGAAATGTCACCTTTTTCCAGAGACAAGAGCATACCCTCAGATGCTATTTAAAGAGAATCTATGTCTGCCTAGTAGAGAGAACACGGTACACTGGTAATGAATTATATTTAATGTATGAGGGGCTTGGAAACCATCAATTTGCAGGAAATTGTATCATTCAAGCTTTACCGTACACTGATAATGAATTATATTTAAAGTATGAGGGGCTTGGAAACCATCAATTTGCAGGAAATTGTATCATTCAAGCTTTAAAAAAAAAAATGGCCTAGGCCAGCCTAGGTCTTCCCAGACTCCAGGAAAGCCCCTAGAGACCTAGTCTGCAGTCCAGTACCTACAGATACATCCTCCAGGTCAGCCCCTGTGGATCCATACCCCAGGCTAGCCCCCATAGCTCTAGTTAAAAGGTCAGTTCCCACAGACCCAAGCTCTAGACTAGCCCCCACAGACCCAGGCTCTACATCAACACCAAAATCAGGCCTTCTCTGGGCTCCAGGTTAATTCCCATAGCTCTAGCCCGAGAGTACTCAGGGTTCCAGGTCCACTCTAGCAGACTCAAGGTCTGGGCTGTCTAGTAGTCCCCATGACTAGGCTTATTCCCACAGACCCAGGCTCTAAGCCAGCTCCTGTAAACTCAGGACCCAAGCTCCAGGGCCTCCTGAGGGGACCCAGGTTCTGGGCCAAACCCCACAATTCCAAGCCCTCAGCTGGCCTCTACAGACTCAGGCTACAAGCCTGCACAACTGCTTATCAAGGCACAAAGCCAGTCTGCCTAAGAACTCTAGCAGCAAGCCTGTCTATGAACCTTACCAGATGGCCTACCCAGAATCTGTGGACAGGTTGACTTATGGAAGGTTTTACCTGACAAATCCAGTGTGCAGGCACTAGAATGAATGGTTGCTTCTTCTAATGTGCAGACATCAATGTATGGGCACAAGGACTACAAATAATCGGGAAAACATGACACCACCAAATAACAAAAAAAAGGCACAAGTGAGCAACCCTAAATGGAGATTTACAAATAACCTGATAAATAATTCAAAATATTCATCTTAAAGAAGCCCTGTGAGCAACAAGAGATGACCAATAGACAAGTAAATGAAATCAGTAAAACCATATATCAGCAAAATGAGAAGATATTGATAAAGGAACTATAAAATAGAACCAAACAAAAAATT
Organism: Saimiri boliviensis; assembly: GCF_048565385.1. NCBI lineage: Eukaryota > Metazoa > Chordata > Mammalia > Primates > Cebidae > Saimiri > Saimiri boliviensis. Next base: position 119,208,636 of record NC_133452.1, on the reverse strand, counting down.
GTAAACTAAAGAGCAGAATGACTGAACTTAAAACTTCAACAGACAGCTTCAAAAGCTGACTTGATTAAACATAAAGAGATTTTCACTGAGGCACTGATATAGTTTGGATGTATCTATCTCCACATCTCATGTTGAAATGTAATGCACAATGTTGGTGGGGCCTGGTTGGAGGTGTTTGGGTATTGAGGGCAGATCCATCATGAATGGCATGGTGCTCTCCTCATAATAGTGTGTGAGTTCTCATGAGATCGTTTGTTTAAAAGTGTGTGGCACCTTTCCTTTTCTTCATGCCACCCTTGTCATGTGATGTTCTGGCTCCCCTTTTGTCTTCAGCCATGATTGCAGACTTTCTGAGGCCTCTCCAGAAGCCAAGTGAACACTGTCACAATGCTTCCTGCACAACATGCAGAACTATGAGCCAATTAAATCTCTTTTCTTTATAAATTGCCCAATCTCAAGTATTTATTTATGGAAATGTAATAATGGGCTAATTCAGACACATTATAGTAAAAATTTCAAAATTCAAAGACAGATGATTTTGAAAGCAGCAAGAGAAAAGCAATATATTACACACAAGAAAATATTCATGGAACATCAGTGGACTTTTCAGCAGAAACCTGCAGGGCAGGGAAAAGTGAAATAATACATTCAAAATACCAAAAAATAAAAAATAAAGAACCTGCCAACTTAGAATATAACTTTCAGGAGTATACTGTAGAAATGAAGGAGAGATAAGGACTTTTTCAGACAAACAAAAGCTATGGGAGTTTATCACTACTACACCTGTTTTAGAAGAAACTCTAAAGGGAGTTATTGATGTTCAAATAAAAGGTCACTAAAGAGTAAAATGAAAACATATGAAAGTATGAAATTGTAAAGGTAAGAATACAGATGCTGCTTGACTTAGGATGTGGTTACAGCTATATAAACCCATTGTAAGTAGAAAAGCATCTGTAATATTCTAATATTGTAATAGTTGTGCATTAATCACTTTCAACTCTATCACAAAAGTCAAAAGGCAGAATAGTATAAAAGATAAAGAAACAAAATATAAAAATAATTATAAGTACAATAACAATAGATTAATGATATATAAAAGATGTAAAATATGATATCAATATTATTAAATGGGGCAAAAATAAGTTTTTGCGTGTAGTAAAAGTTAAGTGTAAGCAGCTTAAAATAGATTGTTGTAACTGTAAAATGTTTTATAAAAGCCTCATGGCAACCACAAATACAAAAGTAAGCTGTAGTAGATATGCAAAAGATTAAAAAAAATTTATTCCCTTCTTTTGCATTCTACTACAAAATATTGTAAAATGAAAAAGAAAGAATAAAACAAAGTGACAACATGAACAGTCAGAAAATAATTAACAAAATGGCAGTAGTAAGTCCTTACCTTTCAATAGTTACTTTAAATGTAAAAAAACTAAATTCTCCAATCAATCAAAAGATGTATACTGAATTAACAGACAAAATTCACCTATATAATATATAGGAGAGACTCACTTTTTAGCTTTAAGAACACAGGGTGTCAGTGAAAGGATGGTAAAAGTTATTCCATAAAAATGGTGATAAAATATAGAGCAAGGTTGTCTATACTTACACACACTAAATAGACTGCAAGTAAGAAATTGTCACCAGACACACATAAAAAAGCCATTAAATAATGATAACTATGTCAACTTATCAAGAGGAAAAACCTACACTGTTGGGCATAGTGGCACATGACTATAGTCCCAACTACAGGGGAGGCTAAGGCAGGGGGATGGCTTGAACCCAGGAGTTCAAGTCAAACTCTGGAAACAGAGTAAAACCTCATCTCTCAAATTCTATAAATAAAAATTGCATAAAAAAGGAAAGCAATGTAAATATATATTCATCTGACATCAGAATATATGCACATATAAAGCAAATATTATCTAATCAGAAAGAAGAAATGGAAATGCAACGAGTAGAAGATTTTAGCTCCACACTTCTAACAATGAATAGATTAGACAGAAAATCAATAGAAAACAGACTTGAACAACTCTGTAAAACAAAAGGAACTAAAAGGAATATACATAAGATTTTATCCAACAGCAGCAAAATATGCATTCTTTAAGCCCAGGCAGGATATCAAGATTATATGTTAGCCACAAAACTAATCTTAACAATTTTTTTTAAAGTTTTATATTATATCAGGTTTTTTGTTTTTTTTTTTTCGGTGATCCCAATGGTTTGAAACTACACCATTAAGAGAAGAAAAATTGGAAGATTTAAAAACAAATGGAAAAAAAAAACAAAAACTTCTAAATAAAAAATGACTCAAGAATACATCAAAAAAGAAAAAAATATGTATCTTGAGATAAATGAAAATGAAAACACAATATACCAAAACATACGGGACGCAGAAATACAGAGGAAATTTCATATTGATAAACACTTACAATAATAAAAATGTGTCTCAAATAAACAACTTAATCTAACACTTCAATGAAGTAGTAAAATAACAAACCAAGCTAAAATGTGCAGAATAAAAAGGAAAAAACACAAACCAGAGGAGGAATACATGAAACAAAGACTACACCTATCAAACACAGACTTGGTCTTTTCACATAATCCTGTATTTCTTAGAGGCTTTGCTCATTTCTTTTCACTCTTTTTTTTCCTCTAATCTTGCCTTCTCATTTTATTTCATTGAGTTGATCTTCCATCTCTGATATCTTTTCTTCTTCTTTATCAATTCAGCTTTTGGAACTTGTGTATGCTTCACAAAGTTCTTGTGCTATGTTTTTCAGCCCCATCAAGTCACTTATGTTCTTCTCTAAGCTAGTTATTCTAGTTAGCATTTCATCTAACCTTTTTTCAGGGTTCTTAGTTTTTTTTTTTTGCATTAGGTTACAACATGCTCCCTTAGCTTAGAGAAGTTTGTTAATACCCACCTTCTGAAGCCTGCTTCTGTCAATTTGGCAAACTCATTCTCCTTCCAGTTTTGTTCCCTTGCGATGAGGAATTGTGATCCCTTAGAGGAGAACAGGGATTTTGGTTTTTGGTGATTTCAGCCTCTTTGCTCTGGTTTTTTCCCATCTTTGTGGATTTATCTACCTTTGGTCTTTTAAGTTGGTTATTTTCGGATGGGGTATCCGAGTGGACATCATTTCTGTTGATGTTGAAGGTATTTCTTTCTGTTTTGTTTTGTTTTGTTTTGTTTTTCCTTTTAACTGAAAGGACCCTCTGCTGTAGGACTGCTGGAAGTCCACTCCAGACCCTGCTTGCCTAAGAATCACCCACAGGGACTGCAGAACAGCAAGGATTGCTGCCTGTTCCTTCCTCTGGAAGCTTCGTCCCAGAAAGGTACCTGCTAGAAGTCAGCCACCTCTCCTGTATGAAGTGTCTCTATGAGTCAGGGTGCCACTTGAGGAGGCAGTTTGCCCCTTATCAGAACTCCAGTGCTGAGCTGGGAGCTCCATTGCTCCCCTCAGAGCTGCTGGGCAGAGACTTTTAAGTCTGCTGGAGTGAAACTCGCAACTGCCCCTTTTGGAAGGTGCTCTATCATGGGAAGGTGGGGTTTATTTATAAATAACTAAGATCAGAGCAGAACTGAAGGACATAGAGACACAACCCTTTAAAAAAAAAAAATCGATAAATCCAGGAGCTAGTTTTTTTTTTAAAGATTAACAAAATAAACCGCTAGCCAGACTAATAAAAACGAAAAGCGAGAAGAATCAAATAGATACAATAAAAAAAGATAAAGAGTTATAACCACTGATTCCAGAGAAATACAAACTACCATCAGAGATTAATACAAATACCTCTATGAACATAAACCAGTAAGGCAAGAAGAAATGGATAAATTCCTGGACAGTTACACCATCCCAAGACTAAACCAGGAAGAACTTGAATCCCTAAATAAACCAATAACAAGGTCTGAAGTTAAGGAAGCAACAAATAGCCTACCAACTAAAAATAGTCCAGGACCAGACAAGTTCACAGCTGAATACTATCAGAGGTACAAAGAGGAGCTGTTACCATTCCTTCTGAAACCATTCCAAACAATACAAAAAGAGGGAATCCTCCTTAACTCATTTTGTGAGATCAACATCATCCTGATACCAAAACATGGCAGAGACACAGCTAAAAAAAAAAATTTCAGGCCAATATCCATGAGGAACATTAATGCAAAAATTCTTAATAAAATACTAGCAAACTGAATCCAACAGCACACCAAAAAACTCATCCATCATGATCCAGTCAGCTTCATTCCTGGGATGCAAGGCTGGTTTAACATATGCAAATCTATAAATGTAATCCATCACATAAAAAAAAACCAAAGACAAAAACCACATGATACAGAGAAGGCCTTTGACAAAATTCAACAGGCCTTTGACAAAATTATGCTAAAAACTCTCAATCAACAAGGTATCAATGGAACGCATCTCAAAACAATAAAAGCTATTTATGACAAACTCACAGCCAATATCATACTGAATGGGCTAAAACTGGAAGCATGCCCTTTGAAAACTGGCACAAGATAAGGATGCCCTCTGTCACCACTCCTATTCAATATAGTATTGGAAGTTCTGGCCAAAGCAATCAGACAAGAAAAAGGAATAAACGAATTCAATTAGGAAAAGAGGAAGTCAAATTGTCTCTATTTGCAGATGACATGATTGTATATTTAGAAGACCCCAAATGTCTTAACCCAAAATCTCCTTAAGAAGATAGCAACTTCAGCAGTCTCAGGATACAAAATCAATGTGCAAAAATCTCAAACATCCCTAAACACCAAAAACAGACAAACAGAGAGCCAAATCATGAGCAAACTCCCATACGCAATTGCTACAAAAGAATAAAATACACAGGAATACAACTAAAAAGGGATGTGAAGGACCTCTTCAAGGAGAACTATAAACCACTGTTCATAGAAATAAAAGAGAACACAAACAAATAGAAAAACATTCCATGTTCATGGTTAGGAAAAATCAAGAATCAATATTGTGAAAATGACCATGCTGCCCAAAGTAATTTATATATTCAATACTATCTCAAAAAGCTACCACTGATCTTCTTCACAGAACTGGAAAAAAGCACTTAAACTTCATATGGAACCAAAGAAGAGCCCACATAGCCAAGACAATCCTAAGAAAAGAAAAAAAAAAAAAAGATGGTGGCATCATGCTATCTGACCTCAAACAATACTACAAGGCAACAATAATCAAAATAGCATGGTACTGGTACCCAAAAAGAGATATATACCAATGGAACAGAACAGAGGCCTTGGAAATAATGCAACACATCTACAACCATCTGATCTTTGACAAACCTGACAAAAAGAAGCAATGTGGAAAGGATTCCATATTTAATAAATGGTGTTGGGAAAACTGGCTAGCCATATGCAGAAAGCTGAAACTGAACCTTCCTTAAACCTTATATAATTATTAACTTTAGATGGATTAAAGAGTTAAACATAAGACCTAACACCATAAAAACCCTAGAAGAAAACCTAGGCCATACTATTCAAGACAGTCATAGCCAAGGACTTCATGACTAAAACACCAAAAACAATGGCAACAAAAGCCAAAATAGATAAATAGGATCTAATAAAACTTAAGAGCTTCTGTACAGCAAAAGAAACTATCATTAGAGTGAACTGGTAACCAACAGACTGGGAAAAAATTTTGCAAACTATGCATATGACAAAGGGCTAATAAGCAATATCTACAAAGAACTTAAACAAACTTACAAGAAAAAAATATACAACTCCATCAAAAAGTGGGCAAAGGATATGAGCAGACACTTTTCAAAAAGAAGACATTTATGAAGCCAACAAACATATGAAGAAAAGGTCATCACTGGTCATTTGACAATGCAAATCAAAACCACACTGAGATACCATCTCATACCAGTTAGAATGGTGATAATTAAAAAGTCTGGAGACAACAGATGCAGGAGAGGATGAGGAGAAATAGGAACACATTTACACTGTTGGTTGGAGTGTATATTAGTTTGACCATTGCAGAAGACAGTGTGGTGATTCCTCAAGGATCTAGAAATAGAAATACCATTTGACCCAGTAATACCATATGCCCAAAGGATTGTAAAACATTCTACTATAAAGACACAGGCACAGGTATGTTCATTGTAGCACTGTTTACAATAGCAAATACTTGGAACCAACCCAAATGCCCATCAATGATAGACTGAACAAGGGAAATGTGACACATATAAACCACGGAATACTATGAAACCATAAAAAAGGATGAGTTAATGTCCTTTGCAGGAACATGGATGAATCTGGAAACCATCATTCTCAGCAAACTGGCACAAGAACAGAAAACCAAACACTGCATGTTATCACTCGTAAGTGGGTGTTGAACAATGAAGCCACATGGACACAAGGAAGGGAACATTATACAACAGGGCTTGTCAGGGGGTGGGAGGGCTAGGGAAGGGATAGCATGGGGTGTGGGGATTGGAGAGGGATAACATAGGAAAAATAACTAATGTAGATGAAAAGAGGATGGATGCGGCAAACCACCATGGCATATGTGTACATTTGTAACAATCCTGCATGATCTGCACATGTACACCAGAACTTAAAGGATAATAAAAAAATTATTAAAAAGACTACAAAACCATAAGAAGATCATTTTAAAAGAGCTGATTTTTTTTTCTAAAAATAAAACTGACACAGTTTTAACTGAACTACCAAAGGGAAAAAAAATAGAAAAAGCTAAGTAAAATTATAAATGAAACAGGAGACATTAAGCACTGATACCACAGAAATACAAAGTATCCAAAGGGATGAATATGGAAAATTACATGCCAAAAATTTTTATAGAAATTCTACAAGAAATGGGTAAATTTCTAGGAGCATCTAACCAATTAAGACTGAATCGTAAAGAAATAGGAAATCCGAACAGATCATAATAAATAAAGAGATTAAATCAGTAATTAAAAACCTTCCAAAAAGTAAAGCCCAATACATTATGGCTTCGTTGGTGAATTCTACCAGTCGTTTTTAGAAAAATGAACATGAATACTTCTTAAATTGATCCAAAAAAAACTGAAGGAAGAAAACACTTTCTAATTCTTATGATGCCAGCATTACACTGACCAAAGCGAGAGAAGGGATCTACAAGAAAAAAAAAAAATTAAAGACCAATATCCCCAGTCAACAAAGGTGTAAACATTCTCAGTGAAGTATTGACAAATCAAATTTAACATCATATTGAAAAGATCATACACTGTAATCAAGTGGCATATACTTCTGATATGTAAAGATGGTTCAATATATGCAAATCAATCAATGTGATATATTAACAGAAAAACAATCAAAATCAAATATCTTAATAGATTAAGAAAAAGCATTTAACGAAATACATCAATTTATAATGAAAAAAGTACTCTCAAAAATTAGACAAAGAAAGAATGCACCTCAACATAATAAAGGCTATGTAGGACAAACACACAAGCTAACACTGTACTCAACAGGAACATGACAAGTATGCCATTCTTGTTCCTTCTACTCAGTATAGCCCTGGAAGTCCTAGCCAGAGCAGTTAAGCAGCACAAATAAATAAAAGGCATCTGAATTGAGAAAGAAGTAGAATTATTTGCAGATGACAGGATTTTTAAAATTGAAAATGTTAAAGAATTAAACAAATAACTTTTAGAACTAACATATAAATGCAGTGAGGTTACAGGGTAAAAAAATTAAGATACAAAAATTAGGAGCATTTCTGTACCCTAACAAAAAGCTCTGTAAAAAAGGAGTTAAGAAAATTATCTCATTTAGAATAGACTTAAAAAAATAAAATACTTAGGAATTAACTTATACAAGGAGGTAAAAATTCTGTACACTGAAATTTATAAAACTGACAAAGGAAACTGAAGACACAAATAAAGGAAAATATATCCCATGTTCCTGGTTTGGAAAAATTAATATTATTAAAGTATCCATAATACTCAAAGCAATCTACAGATTCAGTGTGATCTCTATAAAAATTCCAATGACTTTTTTATAGAAATAAAAAAAAATCCCAAAATTTTCAAGGAACCACAAAAGATTCTGAATAGTCAAAGAAATCTTCAGCAAAATAGATCAAACCTAGAGGTATCACATTACTTGATTTCAAAATATACTACAAAACTATAGTAATCAAAAGAGCATGACAATGGCATAAAAGCAGACATATACACTAATGGAAAAATAATACAAAACCCAGAAATAAATTTGTAAATTTACAGTCAGTTGATCTTTTTTTTTTTTTTTTTTTTTAATTATTATTATTTTTTTTTTTGAGACGGAGTTTCGCTCTCGTTACCCAGGCTGGAGTGCAATGGCGCGATCTCGGCTCACCGCAACCTCCGCCTCCTGGGTTCAGGCAATTCTCCTGCCTCAGCCTCCTGAGTAGCTGGGATTACAGGCACGCGCCACCATGCCCAGCTAATTTTTTGTATTTTTAGTAGAGACGGGGTTTCACCCTGTTGACCAGGTTGGTCTCGATCTCTCGACCTCGTGATCCACCCGCCTTGGCCTCCCAAAGTGCTGGGATTACAGGCTTGAGCCACCGCGCCCGGCCAGTCAGTTGATCTTTAACAACTGTGCCAACACAAAATGTGAAAAGGACAGTCTTTGAATAAATAGTACTGGAGAAACTGGATATCCACTTGGAAAATAATGAAATGAGACCTTTATTTCATGCCACATACAAATATGAACTTAAATGGATTAAGCTCTTAAATATAAGACCTCTAACTGTAAATTACTAAAAGAAAACATAGGAAAATGTTTCTTGTCGTTTTTCTGGGAAAAAAAACAAATTGGATATTATCTTATAAGCACACACAACAGCAATAAAATGAATAAGGTTACAACAAGCTAAATAGCTTCTGCATAAAAAAGAAAACAAAACAGTGAAGAGAAAACCTATAGACAAACAGTGAAGAGAAAATCTATAGAATGAGATAAAATATTTCATATACCAATAAAACGTTAATATCCAAAATATATAAAGAATTCAAACACTCAAAAAATTGAGCAAATGGCCAGTGTAGACATTTTTAATAGAAGACATACAAATGGCCAACAATTATATAAAAACTGCTCAGCATCACTAGCCATCGGGTAAATGCAAATTAAAACCACAATGAGATATTATATCTATTAGAATACTTATCAAAAATACCAAAAACCACAAAAATAATATTTATGAGTTAATGCATGTATTAATTTGCTTGATTTAGCCATTTTGTAATGTAGATATATTTCAAAACAATATTTTAAATGTTAAATATGTATATTTTGCTCAATTAAAATTAAAAAAAATGCAGAAAAGACAAAACATAACAAGTGTTGGTGAGGATATGGAGTAAAGGGAACCTTTGTGCAGGATTAATTAAAATGTGTATTAGTACATTGCCATTTTGGAAAAGAGAAATGCCAGATGTAGGTGACAGGGGATGGAGGCAGCAAACCACATTGCCATGTGTGTACCTATGCAACAATCATGCATGATCTGCACATGCACCCCAGAACCTAAAAGACAATTTAAAAAAAAAGAAAGAAAAAGAAATAAAAATAAAAAATAGAACTACCGTATGATACAGCAATCTCACTTCTGTTATGTGTCCAAAGAAAATGAAGTTAGTATGTCAAGGAAGTATCTGCACTCCCATATTAATTTTAGCATTTTATCTAATAGCAAAGATATAGAATCAACCTAAGGGTTCATCAACAGATGAATGGATAAAGATGATGATGATGATGATGATGATGATGATGACGATGACGACAACGACGACGATGATGTGTGTGTGTGTGTGTGTGTGTGTGTGTGTGTGTGTGTGTGTGGTATAAGATTCATGTATACAGTGAAAAGAAGGAAACAACATGCATGAATGTGGAATATATGTTGCTAAGGGAACTAATCCAGGCACAGAAAGACATGCATGATGTCATTTATATGTGCAATCTGAAAATGTTAAACTCAACATAGAAGTAGAAAGTAGAATGATGTTTACCAGTAAGTGTCTAGGAATGGAGATGGAAAAAGGGTGATATTGTTCAAAGTGTACAAAGTCACAGAATGAATAAGTTCTGGGAATCTATTGTATAACATGATGTCTACAGTTAACAATAATATATTGTATGCTTGAAAATTACAAAGAGAGTAGACACTAAAATTTCTCACTAAGACAAAGTAAGTATGTGAGGTGATAGATATGTAAATTAGCTTGATTTAATCCTTTTACATTATATATATATTTGTCAAAACATCACATCATACATCATAAATATATATAATTTTATTTTTCTATTTCCTATTAATACCTTAATAAAGCTGATAATTAAACCAGAAGCTAGTAAAATTGTGAATTTAACCCAAAATAAATAGAATAATGAAGAAATGATAGGAAATCAATATAATATGGACAAACAATAAAAAAATTAGTAAAGCCAATACTTGAAATTTTTATTTTGATAAAACCTTAGGCTAACTAAGAATGAGAAAAAGAAAGAGAGACAGCAAGGAATGTTCTACTGATCTGCTAAACAACCCAAATAAATTTTAACAACATATTGAGCTAAAGAAACTAGACAGGAGAAGATTATGTAAATATAATTCTATTAGGATAAAATTTTAGAACCACAAAAGGATCTATGGTTATAGAACCAGAAGAATAGTTGCCTCTTAGGATAGGGGTGTGCACGAAAGGGGAATGAGGACTAGGTGTAGTGGCTCATGCCTGTAATCCCCGCACTTTGAGAGGCCGAGGTGGGTGTATCACCTAAAGTCAGGAGTTCAAGACCAGCATGGCCAACATGGTGAAATCCCATCTCTACAAAAAATACGAAAAGTTAGGACTGGGCATGGTGACAGGTGCCTGTAATCCTAGTTACTCAGAAGGCTGAGGGAGGAGAATCATTTGAACCTGGGAGGCAGAGGTTGCAGTGACCCGAGATCTGGCCATTGCACTCCAGCCTGAGCAACAAGAGTGAAATTCTGTCCCCTCCCCTTCCCCAAAAAAGGGCATGAGGTGACTTACTAGAGCGTTGAAATGTTCAATACACATTTAATTCATGTCTGGGTTTACGTGGGTGGTATTTTCCAAAACTTAGTCAACTGTATCTTCACTACATGTATCTCTGATATTATTAAGTTATATATAATTCAAAAACAAAGTAGATATGACCAGTTAAATTACTGAACTGATGTAGTTCCAGATGCTCATAGATATGGCTTCTAGAGTGGTCCATTCATGCCACTGGGTGTACAAGTGGCACTCATGTATAAGTGATGCTTTTCACAAAACTGAGTCTTCCTAAGGATTAACTGCAGACGTCTATAGAGCAGCAAGACTCTGCTTGTGAAAGTTCACGTCTTTGATATTGGCAAATTTCCAAACCAAGCTCAAGCTTAATACATTCATTTGGACACAGTGGCTGAACTTTACAGCTGTCCGTGAGAACCACTGAACAACCCAGTCAGTTTTGTTAACATTCAGCTTAATTGGTGCTAATTTTACCCCCTGTCTATAGGTTGGTATTTAAATTGTTAAAACATCTTTCATTTCTAAGTGCATAAGCACTCATTTAACAGCACTATTGTGTGATTAAGATATTTTCTAAAAATTCAGTTCAGTTACAAGTCATACTACAAGAGAACCAGTAAGGTATTAATCATATCAATATTACCTCAAATCTCAGGGGACCAGGCAACCGTTCAGAATTTTACAGCCAAAATCACACTTGTTAAATTAACACGTCAAATAACTTCCTATGAGTCTGGCCCAGTGATAAATTGTGCTTGCCCAGTGATATTTTACACACTTTAAAATGATAATAGTTTCTTATGAAGACAGTACAATAAACAATTCTCTAGACTGAAAACAGAGGTGACAACTCAGAAACAATATATTATTTGTTCATCAGTGATAGATCTTTGTCATGACTCATAAATCACCATTGTAAATGATAAAAATATATTTCAGTAGCATTTTGAACATTTCAGATCCCATTCTACATTATCTTATTTGGCCCTTATTATGATCCTAAAATGTAAGCTGTCAGATACCAACAATATTGTTCTGTTAAGTAAATAAAAGTAAAGAACTTTGCAGTTATTGTATGATCGTACACAGTAGGCCAGAGACATCCAGGGGAAGGTTCTGAGCTTTCACCTTACCCACTAAACGCTTTTGTCTTCAGAGCATAGAGTACAAACCAGACACCCTTAAGGGTTCATCTTACCTGAAGGCTGTTTTCTGGCTCAAACAGTACAGTTTATACTTTTAAATTCTGTTATATAATTAACATATTTAGAGATTTCACCTAAAACCTTAATTGTAACCCCTCTTAAATTATGAAACTATTTGGGAATATTTACCCTTTTACATATCAAGAATGAGTTAAAAGGAGTAGTAGCTGCTTATTTAGATCATTTAATACTTTCCAATTTGCCATTGAACCCTTTAACTAGCCCACACTCATTCCCTCAGATACAGTTGGATCTACCTGGATCCTAAAGGTGTGTATTTCTGGATCCTGAGTTAGACTATATGACCCTTTGGAGACCTATCCTCAAATTTAAGCTTTGTCTCTTTCTTTTATAATACTCTATCCTTGGAATTCTCCTGACTTTCATGAAATAGCCTGGAATAAATCACCTTCAAAGGCCCAGGGTCACTTGACTCTGTCTCTCCTATTCATTATAACCACCTTTTTTTTCAGGACCACCTTTTTTCATTTAGCTTATTGCAACTTAAAAATGACTACATCTCTTCCAAAGTCCAAAATAGTTATTTACTTTAGAATTTACTCATTTTTATTAGATATATACATAGATAGAATATAAATATGCATACACACATTTTATACTTTCAGTGTATTTAATTAACGACTCACTTCGTAAATAACTAAAATTAAAAAAAAAACCTTTGAACTAGGCATTTACATCCATAATAGAATTTTATTTGGGGAATATAATTTGCACAGTGCAAAATAAAGTCCCTGAGCCCCCAGAAAACTGGCCATGAAGAAGTGCATCTATCCTGTTTTCTTAGTCTTTCTGAAGTCAATCCTGCTGTTCATGAGTTAAACCTGAAAAGGGTGGGTCAGTACTAAAGATGAGCAAATTCTTTTCAGTTTTTAAAAATAATACAGCTATACTCCTGGACAAGACTGGTGGAGAATATGCTAGGAATTTTCACTGAGAAAATCCCTGTGTCAGAACCACAATATGGCTTAGGACAGTGAATCTAACCTTGTCGTAAGACTGAAGTAATAGGGCAATCAGAAGGCCCATGTTCCTTACATTGTAAGATACATAGATAGATAGATAAATAGAGTTAGTAAGAATTTAGAATAGACATGACAGAAAGATTGTAAACTAGATGTCTCAGGTAAAAAAAAAAATAGGAACACAATGACCTATCTTTCTTCTCTCCTTGATCTTTCTCGCTCTCCTCACTTCTCCTATCGCTTATGTTTTGTTCCTAGTTAATCTTGATAAGGCAAATTTTCTGAGTAATTTTTTTTCCTATTAAGTTTTACATATGTGCCTTGTAAGTTAGTAAGTAGGTCACTTCTACCAGTTCTGTTTCTGATTCAATTGAAAGCACAGTTCACGTTCAGCCTCAGAAGATAATAAAGCCCAGATTTCAGAAATCACATTGCTGCACTGCTAAGTTTTAAAAGCCAAATATAACACCCTGTACTGTGGCATCTTTCTTCTCCAAAACTCCTACTTACTCACTTCTTTGCCTCCTCAGGACACCTGTTCCTTGAACTATCTCCTGTTTTTTAGTTTATCAACTTTCTCCACCCAGGGTCTCTTTCTTTTTCAGTATGGATCCCAATGTCAATAGCACTGATTCCACTCCTGCAAACAATGCTATCTCCCTGTCCTTCAGACATTGACTTTCAAGCCCCCTTCCTCCCATGTTAATTCAGCTATAGTTTGTTTTTTTTTTCTCCAAGACTATGGAGCACAATGGGAGAGGTCTCTGGATTCCAGTTTTAGCTGGATAATCTATACCACTCTTGAAGACCTTTCATTTGTTTGTTTTACATCATTCCCTTCTTATTTCCCTAAGGAGCTACTGCAAATCTGTATCACTTTCCTTAAGCCCACACTCCATACCTGCACTTTTTTGGTTCCCTGAACAACAGAGGACATAATCTCTTACCTTCCAGACCAAAATAGAGGATCTGTATAATTCCCACCAACTCTAACACTTCACAATTAGAAACTTCTGCTTTCTCTTTGCTTTTGTTTATATTAAATGTGTGTGTGTACATGCACACACGTAATACCTATTTTTTTTTGGATTTAATCAGAATATTAGAAAATATATACAAAGGATCTGTTTCTCATTATAAGTTAGGACAAATTTTAGAACTAACATCAGAATTATATTTGGGCTCAAGGCTATACAAGCAGTGAACACTTAAAACTTTTTTACAGTTTGATTTTGTGTTAAAAAAATATATATTTTTTTCATTCTCTCTCAGAGAAAATACTAAGATACAGGGGGCCTTCATAACCTAATCCAATTTTTTCATTATGTACTTTGCACTATGTATTTGATTATACAGACTTGGATTCAAAGATATTTACGAGATATGTAGAAGGACTTCATTCGGTTTGTAGACCACCTGACTCTGTGGGTATGTTCTCTCTCTCTCTCTCTCTCTCTCTCTCTGTCTCTGTCTCTCTCTCTCTTTCTCTCTCTCTCTCTCTCTCTCCCCCTCCCTCTCCCTCCCCCCCTCCCTCTAAACAGGATATCACTCTGTTGCCTAAGCTGGGGTGCAGTGGAACAATCATGGCTCATTATAACTTTGACCTCTAGGGCTTAATGGATTCTCCCACCTCAGCTTCCCAAATAAATGGAATCACAGGTACATACCACAACATATAGCATTTTTTTTTTCCTTTTTCCTTAATATTTTTTGTTTGTTTGCTTTTGCAGTGATGAAGTCTCACTGTTGCCAAATCTTGTGGTCTCAAACTCCTGGGCTCAAGCAATCCTCCCATCTCAGCCTTTCAATATGCTGGGATTGCAGGCATGAGCCACTGTGCTGGGCCTGTTTATGACTTCTTAAATGTAAATTTATTGAGGTTTAACTTTTATAAATTAAAATGAGATTTAACCAATAAAAGTATGTCTGTAATTACAACTGCTACCAATGTACAGATCAAGTTGAACATTCTAGACAGTTTTCTGTATTTCTTTGTAGTCATCTCAATGCCTATAGCTTAGTTTTGCCAAATTACATATAAGTAAAATTATATTTATTTCATATTATTTTATTTCTAGTTTTTTTTACTAGGGATAATGTTTCTGAGTTTATTTGTATTGCCATACCAGTAATTTCTTCCTTTTTATTGTTGAGTAGTAAGTAGTCTCCTGAAAGGATAAATGTATTTGTGAGGTTCTCTAGAGAGAATGTTTATGGCTTTTTCATCAGATCCTTACAAAGGTATGTTGTTAGCTGTTACAAAGTATAGCAATTACTGCTTTAAGTATAGCTTGCAGATCCCCTTCCCTGTTTCATCTCTAGGGAAAGACTTGCTATGGATCAGTATCAAAACAATGCCCTCTGTGAAATTAAGGTAGTTCATTACACTAGATACTAGTTTTAATTGACAGAAATGGTTTGTAAAAACCAGGTTATCTGTTTGTCTAATATTCCTTTTTCTCTCATATGTCTCTATCTTCGGATGCAGAGTTTCATTTGGAAGGTCATTATCATTTCCAAACTTTGACAGGTCAATTAGAAGCAAAGTAATTCCAAGAGCCAGGTTTATAGAGTGAAGCAATCTTTGTAAGCCTGTCTTTATTAAGCTATTTGGAAAAATAGTGAAAATCATTCTTGGGAACTCAGATTATTTCCCAGGTTAGCACATTAGCAAAGGATATATATTTTTAAAAAAAGTAAGGCCAACAGCTTAATTTTTAATTTAAAATATATCAGAAAACAATATTCTTGCAATAAGCACATCTCTTGAAAAGTTAAAGAAATTAGAGTACTGTTAGCTATCAATTGTCAGGGAATTAACACTTTGAGAGGACTTAGCAATCTTATGTGTAACACCATAGATTGATAGAACTAAAACAACAGAGATGGAGATACTCTGAACTCAAGACAAATATCTTATTTGTAACTAACAAAAGATTGAATTGTCTTATTCACATAAAAGATATGTAAAAAGTATTTATCAAATCAAAACTAGCACGTCAGAATTTCCAATGTTTAAATGCTTGAAAACTAAGCCTAATGAAATATTCCAGAAACTCTGAAAGGCAGCCTAATTTTTTATTTATTTACCCCTTGTAATAAAGGATGATTCCAATGGCGATGGAGATTTTTTTCTTGAGAGAGATATATTTTTTTCTATGTGTGCATTATTGGACAACATTTCCACTGTCCTAGTTTAGTTTATCCCCTTATTTTTAAAATGTCACTTCTGATATTGACATATTTGTTGATGAAATTTTCTATATTCTACCTAAAAATGGTGAATCTAGATTTAAAGGTAAAAGGGATCTCTCATTATCCAGTACCTTAGCTACTAAAGATAAGTTTTACAAAGCATAAAAGATGACATACTTAGATCTTTCCTGAACAGCTTTTGCAATATGATGAAATGATTTGGTGCAACTTCTACAATATCAAGCTGTGAATGTTATTAGATATCAGAAGTACAGTATCTGATACAGTTTCCCTGGTTGTATAATGACAATGTTCTCCTGTCTTTAAAAGAGCACGTTACTTTCCATCATATAAAGAATATTCTAATTGTGATCACTGTTTTACATACTTGTCAAGATATTGTAATGTTTAAGTTCCACGAAGAAGAGTAATGATATTAATAACAAATATTTAAACAATATGTATACTGATTTCATTTAATAAGACTATTTGTTAAAGAACTACATTAACATCAAATACTGAACTCAAATATTAAGGTAAATTATATATTGAAATTTAGAAATATATTTCCTATTTTTCTTAATTTTGGTTCATGAAGAATTTTTTTAGACAAATTAAAATGAACTGTTCCCCTAAATATTCAGATGATATTTCAATAATCAAACCAGTGAATTTTATCTCCAAACAATAATGCCTTCATTTGGTTTAGCTCCATACCATTCTTTTTATTCAATCATAAGAGTCTGTACATTATGTTTTTCAATAACTAACATTTATTATCATCAACTTTTCCTGATTTAAATGGTTAAGGAATGATTCTTAAATATGTAATGGGATGTTCAAAACAACAAGAACAAAATAAAACCTTTTTCCTTTTTCTGTTTTCTGAATTTAGATGAGAATGGAAACCTGGGAATAATAGATGACATGTTTCAAAAGAAATCTTGCTGAAAGTAGGGAGCTGTAGCTCATTCTCACTTCTAATGGTACAAAGGGGAAAGCAGGAGACCAATTTTCAGAGAGGATTGATAGAATTATCTGAAGAATGCTGTGTGTGTCCTTTGCTACTTCCATCCATCTAGACCTTTACCATTTCAAGTCAACTGACTTCAGTGACATCTAGTCAGTGGTCATATGTGTCTTTAGGTCTTTAAGTAGCCCAGGGAGTTGTGTCTAGTGCCCTTTAGTGAACATTTAAAGATAAGAAGATAGTCACATCTGTCTCTGATGTTAGAACTGAGATCAACACGCACCTCTAGATTTTGGCTAGGTTACATATGTATGCAATAAGGAGCTGGGTTGGAGAGTCATCTTAAAAGGAACTTGGCCAAGAGCTCTGCAATCCCAGGCAAGGAAAACTCAAAAAAATAAGAGCTACCCTTATCCATTGGGTATCTCATTAGATATATAATTTGAAGAGGGAATCAAACAACATACCATCATCCATTAGAGAACAGTACAATATTAAAAGTCATTCATCAGCAAAATACCAACAAAAGTATCCTATGTATTTTGAGGGAACATTAAATTCTGACAGAAAGAGATTCCAAAAGCTAGACTAAAATATCACCAGCTATATAAAACTTTGCCATTTGTATTTACTATCTACTTCTCTTTCTATACTGTCATCCACCAAATGTTGGTCAAGCCTACCTGAGCTTCTGTGAGGAGGAAAAAAAAGTATTAAACTGAAAAAGAAATATAACTATAAAAATTGCATTTTAAAAAGAAAAAGAAAACTTTTTAATATTCAAAAGTGAATTTAAAAACTTCTAGAATTTTCATGAAATAGTGTCCATCTGACAGCATATTCTAAAGCCACTGATAAAAAGAAATAAAATCATGTTCTGTATTACAGCCTGTCACATCAAATCCATTAAATAATTTTATCATGAATAGAATAAGCCCAGTAAAAAAGTTCTGATGAAGCCTACGTTAAATAATAAGCAGTCAAAGCCAAAGGTATTCTACCAGTTATAGAACATGCTGTAATTTAAATTCCTCAAGCTATATGCCTTAGAGAAGAATATTAAACAAAGCAAGTTAAAGCATACCTATCCAGAGGTAAGCAGAGGCATAAACTGTACAGCTGATGAAGGCATGAAGAAAAAGTATAAAAATATAAACTTGCTAATATTGTGCAGTCAATTTTGAAAAAGGGCTGCAGGAAGCTTTCTAAAGAAGAAGTAAGAATATCTGTTCATCCTATTTTATTCCTTTATCTCTGTAGACAAAACCCCCAGCAAGGCGGTATTAAGAGACTTACAAATTACTTTTAAGTGTGGGACTTGACAGCCACCTGAAAAAGAGAGAAGAAAATTTCATCAACTCAATTACAAGAGGTTTACGTTAGTCCTACTCCCAAAAACTGAGGCCAGTAAAATTGGACCAGGACTGTAGTAGCTGTGAGTTATATAGTTAATTTTCAAAGATCTTGTTCTACATCTAATTCATAAGATTTCTATTTATCTTTCATTGTACTTTTAGTTATTTCTACTACCAAGAAAGTACTTTAACAATGATTTCTAAATTTTTTATTTTATGTACTGCCTTTCACTGTATATTCCTGTTTTATCAGAAAATACAAAGTTCACAACGTACCCTTGTTAAGTTTCACACTGCTGTTCTGCTCCTCATTTATTATACTTGGTATCTTCTAACTACAGGGTATCATTTCCTTAGTAGTGGTTCTTGCTTTCTTGGCAGTATTACATGTCTTTGAATTGTTGCATGAACTTCTGAGTAGGTACTAATGCCTTTTCTGTTCCTTTTAAATTCCGTATGACATTGTGAATCTGTTGGATATTTATGTGCATATAATCCTTTATAAAAGTTTTATTCTAAATGGTACCTGCCAGATGTCAGCCAGAGCTCTCCTGCATGACGTATCTCCTGGTTAGGATACAAAGGTTGTCAGGAAGTCACTTGAGGAGGCAGCCTGTTCCTTAATGAAGCTCAAGCACTGTTCTGGGGAATCCATTGCTCCCTTCAGGGCTGCCAGGCAGGGATGTTTAAGTCTGCTCAAGCAGATCCCACAACCGCCCTTTTCCCAGGTGCTCTGTCCCAGGAAGGTAGGGGCATAGTAAGTCCCTGACAAGCTGCTGTCTTTTATTTTTTTTCTAAAATGCCCTGCCCAACAAGGAGGTAATCTACTTGGCAGTCTGCCAGCAGAGGCCTCGCTGAGCTGCCCTGCTGGGCTTTGCCCAGCTGCTGTGCAAACTTCCCAGTGGTTTTGTTCACAAAGACAATGCTGAACTGCCTAACAGAGCAACAGCAATAGCAGGCGCCCCTCCCCCCACCAAACTTGAATGTTTTAAGTCAAGCTCAGGCTGCTGTGCTGGCTGCAAGAATTTCAAGCCAGTGGATTTTACCATGGATTTTAGCTTGGTGTTGTAGGTGCTAGAGGGAGTCTCCTGGTCTGTGGGGTGTGGAGACTCTGGGAAAAGCACAGTATCTGCGCCTGAGTGCAGTAGTGTCTGGTGAAGTCCCTAATGGGATTGGGATAGTGAGCTCTCTGGCCCCTTGTACCTCTTTGGTGAGGCAGTGCCGCACCCTGCTTCAACTTGCCCAGAGGAAGGAACAGACAGCATTCTCTGCTGTTCTGCAGCTTCTGCAAGTGATTCCCAGGCAAGCAGGGTCTGGAGTGGACCTCCAGCAAACTCCAACAGACCTGCAGCGGAAGAGCCTGACTATTAGAAGGAAAACTAACAAACAGAAAGAAATAACAACATCAACCGAAAGGATGTCCACTCAAAAACCCCACCCAAAAGTCACAAAATTCAAAGACCAGAGGTAGATATATCCGCAAAGGTGGCAAGGAACCATCACAACCCCTCACCAGCAAGGAAACAAAACTGGATGAAGATTGTGATGAACTGACAGAAGCAGGCTTCAGAAGGTGAGTAATAACGAACTTCTCTGAGCTAAAGTAGCATGTTCTAACCCAATGCATGGAAAGTAAGAACTTGAAAAAAGGTGAGATGAAATGCTAATGAGAATAACCAGAGTGGAGAAGAACATAAACAATATGATAAAGCTGAAAAACACAGCATGAGAACTTCATGAAGCATATACAAGTTTCAATAACAGAATTGATCAAGCAGAAGAAAGTATATCTGAGATTGAAGACCAACTCAAAGAAATAAACTGAGAAGGCAAGATTAGAGAAAAAAGTGTGAAAAGTAATGAAAAAAAGTCTCCAAGAAATATGGGGTTATGTGAAAACACCAAATTTACGTTTGACAGGGGTACCTGAAAGCAACAGGGAGAATGAAACCAAATTGGCAAACACTCTTGAAAATATTATCCAGGAGAACTTCCACAACCTAGCAAGGCACTCCAACATTCAACTTCAGAAAATACAGAGAACACCACAAAGGTATTCCTTGAGAAGAGCAACCCCAAGGCACACACTCATCAGATTCACCAGGGTTGAAATGAAGGAAAAAATGCTAAGGGCAGCCAGAGAGAACGGTTGGGTTATCCACAAAGGGAAGCCCATCAGACTCACAGAGGATCTCCTGGCAGGAAACCTACAAACCAGAAGAGAATGGGGCCAATATTCAAAATCCTGAAAGAAAATAATTTTCAACCCAGAATTTTATATTTAGCCAAACTAAGCTTCATAAGCAAAGGAGAAATAAAATCCTTTATGGACAAGTAACTGCTCAGAGATTTTGTCACCACCAGGCCTGCCCTACAAGAGCTCCTGAAGGAAACACTAAACATGTAAAGGAACAACCAGTACCATCCACTGAAAAAACATCCCAAACTATAAAAACCACTGACACTATGAAGAAACTGCATCAACTAATGGGCAAAACAACCAGCTAGTGTCAAAATGGCAGGATCAAATGCACACATAACAATATTAACCTTAAAAGTAAATGGGCTAAATGTCCCAATCAAAAGACACAGGCTGGCAAATTGGATAAAACATCAAGACCCATCAGTGTGTTGTATTTAGGAAACTCATCTCATGGGCAAGGACACACATAGGCTCAAAATAAAGGAATGGTGGAAGATTTACCAAGGAAATTGATAGCAAAAAAAAGCAGGGGCTACAATCCTAGTCTCTGATAAAACAGACTTTAACAAAGATCAAAAGAGTCAAAGAAGGGCATTACATAATGGTAAAGGAATTAATGCAACAGGAAGAGCTAACTATCCTACGTGTGTGTGTGTGTGTGTGTGTGTGTGTGTGTGTGTGTGTGTATGTGTGTATGTGTGTTGGGAGAAGCAGCAAAGGGGAAAGAAGTTACAGAGTCTCTACATGAATTGGTTATTAGTAACACCTAAACAAGAAACAACAAACTGTAGAAGCCTATAGGAGGCCTCTGAGGAGGAAAGCCTCTCTATGCCTCATGTTCTCGTGCAGAGTGACCTAGGCTCTGTTACCATAAACATTGTGCTCAAGGATGTAAAACCCCTTCATAGCAATATGACTTAGCCAGACTTGTAGGCTCCTTGTAAGGCCTGAGTTCCACCAGCTACACATAGATAATAAGTTAAAGATAACCACAAGTTCTTGTTCTGTGAAACTCCCAAACAGCCACTGTCAACAATCCTTAGGATGACACACCAGTACCGGCTCGCTGATTCACTTCCAACTCACTGATTGACTCCATCATCACTGCACATCTACTGTATAGATCAAAGTAACTGTAATGAATAAATAGTGTAGATAATCAGAGCTGAGGGGCTCACTGTCTCCTCCAAAGGAATGAGTGATGGCCCATGGTCCCACTATCTTAATTTGTCTTTTTATCATTCCTTTGTCACCACTGAACATGAGGTACCCACGGGTGATGTAGGGCTGGCTCCCTACATTCATACACCCAATACAGGAGCACCCAGATAAATAAAGCAAGTCCTTAATGAGGTACAAAGAGACTTAGACTCCCACACAATAACAGTGGGAAACTTTAACACTCCACTGTCAATACTAGACAGATCAAAAAGACAGAAAATTAACAAGGATATCCAAGACTGGAACCCAGATCTGTACCTAGCAGACCTAACAGACATCTACTGCAAAACTCTCCACCCCAAAATCACAGAATATACATTCTTCTCAGCACCGTATCACATTTATTCTAAAATTGACCACATAATTGGAAATAAAACACTCCTCAGCAAATGCAAAAGAACACAAATCATAACAGTCAAGTTAGAATTCATAATTAAGAAACTCACTCAAAACCAAACAACTACATGGAAACTGAACAACCTGCTCCTGAATTACTACTGGATAAATAATGAAATGAAGGCAGAAATAAAGATGTTCTTCGAAACCAATGAGAATGAAGACATAATGTACCAGAATCTCAGGGTCATATTTAAAGTAGTGTCTAGGGGGAAATTTATAGCACTAAATGCCTACCAGAGAAGTAAGGAAAGATATAAAATTGACACCCTGACATCACAATTAAAGAACTAGAGGAGAAAGACCAAAACAAATTCAAAAGTTAACAGAAGGCAAGAAATAACTAAGATCAAAGCAGAACTGAAGGAGACAGAGAGCAAAACCCCTCCAAAAAATCTATAAATTTTACTATACCAACATCATTCTGATACCAAACCCTGGCAGAGATGCAACTAAAAACT
The DNA here is from genome assembly GCF_048565385.1 of Saimiri boliviensis. Lineage (NCBI taxonomy): Eukaryota > Metazoa > Chordata > Mammalia > Primates > Cebidae > Saimiri > Saimiri boliviensis. The sequence goes on along the minus strand of NC_133452.1, from coordinate 119,185,607 downwards.
AAATATTTCAGACCAATATCCATGATGAACGTTGATGCAAAATCTTTAATACAATACTGGCAAACTAAATACAACAACACATCAAAAAGTTTATCCATCATTATTAAGTCAGCTTCATCCCAGCGATACAAGACTTGTTCAACATCTGCAAATCCATAAATGTAATCCACCACATAAACAGAACCAAACACAAAAACCACGTGATTATCTCAACAGATGCAGAGAAGACCTTAGACAAAATTCAACAGCCCTTTATGCTAAAAACTCTCAATCAACTAGGTATTAATGGATCATATCTCAAAATAATAAGAGCTACGTATGACAAACCTAGAGCTAGTATCATGTTGAATGGGCAAAAAATGGAAATATTACCTTTGAAAATTGGCACAAGACAAGGATGCCATCTCTCACCACTCCTATTCAACATAGTATTGGAAGTTCTGGCTAGGGCCATCAGGCAAGAGAAAAAATTAAATGTATTCGAATAGGAAAACAGGACATCAAATTGTGCCTCTTCACAGATAACATGATTGTATATTTAGAAAAATCTCATCATAATTGTATATTTAGAAAATCACATTATATCAGTGCAAAATCTCCTTGAGATGATAAGCAACTTCAGCAAAGTCTCAGGATACAAAATCAATGTGCAAAAATCACAAGCATTCCTATACATCAGTAACAGACTAAAAGAGAGCCAAATCATGATGAATTTCCATTAACAATTGCTGCAAAGTGAATAAAATTCCTAGGAATCCAACAAACAAGGGATGTTAAGGACCTCTTCCAAGGAAAACTACAAACCACAGCTCAAGGAAATAAGAGAGGACACAAACAGATGGAAAAATAGTCCATGCTTATGGTTAAGAAGAATCAATATTGTGAAAATGGCCATACTTCCCAAAGTAATTTATAGACTCAATGCTATCCCCATCAAGCTACCAATGATGTTCTTCAAAGAATTGGAAAAACCACCTTAAACTTCATATGGAACCAAAAAAAAAAAAAAAAAAGCCTGCAAAGCCAAGATAATCCTAAGCAAAAACAAAGAAACAGACAAAAAATAAATAAAGCTGGAGTCATCATGCTACCTGAGATCAGACTATATTACAAGGTACTGTAATCCAAACAGCAATACTGGTACCAAAACAGAGATATAGACCAATGGAATAGAACAGAAGCCTCGAAAGTAATGCCACACATCTACAACCATCTGATCTTTGTCAAACCTGATAAAGACAAGCAATGGGGAAAGGATTCCCTATTTAATAAATGGTGTTGGGAAAACTGGCTAGCTATGTGCAGAAAGCAGAAACTGAATCCCTTCCTTACGTCTTATACAAAAATTAACTCTATATTGATTAAAGAGTTAAACATGAGGCCTAACACCATAAAAACTATACAAGAAAACTGGGCAATACCATTCAGGACATAGATATGGACAAGGGCTTCATGACTAAAACACCAAAAGCAATGGCAACAAAAGCAAAAATAGACAAATGGGATCCAATTAAACTTAAAGAGTTTCTGTACAGCAAAGGAAACTATCAAGACTGAATCAGCAATCAACACAATGGGAAATTTCTTTTTGCAATCTACCCTTATGACAAAGGGTTAATTTCTAGAATCTACAGAGAACTAAAACAAATTTACAAGAAAAAAAACAAAAACCACCATCAAAAAGTGGGCAAAGGATATGAACAGACACTTTTCAAAAGAAGACATTTATGCAGCCAACAAACATATGAATAAATGCTCATCACTGGTCATTAGAGAAATGCAAATCAAAACCACATTGAGATACCACCTCACACCAGTTAGAATGATGATCATTAAAAAATCTGGAGACAACAGATGCTGGAGAGAATATGGAGTAATAGGAACACTTTTACACTGTTAGTGGGAGTGTCAATTAGTTCAATCATTGTGGAAGACAGTGTGGCGATTCCTTAAGGACCTAGAAATGGAAATACTATCTGACCCAGCAATTCCATCACTGTGTATATACCCAAAGGATTATAAATCATTCTATTATATAAAGACATATGCACATGTATGTTTATTGTGTTGTGGTTCATAGTAGCAAAGACTTGGAACCAACAAATACCCAACAATGACAGATTGGATAAAGAAAATGTGGCACATATACACCATGGGATACTATGCAGCCATCAAAAAAGGATGAGTTAATGTCCTTTGCAGGGACATGGATGAAAATGGAAACATCATTCTCAGCAAACTGACAGAAAACAAAAAACGAAACACCGCATGTTCTCAATCATAAGTGGGTCTTGAACAATAAGAACGCATTGACACAGGGAGGGGAACATCACACACCAGGGCCTGGAGGTTGGGAGCTCAGGGAGGAATAACAGGGATTGAGGAGGGATAGCATTAGGAGAAATACCTAATATAGATGAAGGGGCAATGGATGCAGCAAACCGCTGCCATGGCACATGTATACCTATGTAACAAACCTGCACAATCTGCACACGTACCCCAGAACTTAAAGTATAATAACAATAAAAAAGTTTCTGTCTACACTCTTTCACATATTCAGCATATCTACATGATGTCTCTACTAGCCTGCACGAGTTATTTATTCAACATTTTGCTACGAGAGTTTAAAGGGAAAAAATGCATACACATATACACACATATACAAACACACACGAGGAATAAACATGTTTTTATATTGCTAAATATATTCCTATAAATGAATTTTATACACATTCTATTACTTTTTCATGTTGTTTAATTTTTACTTAAATTTATTGAAATTATTAGTAAAATGCTATAAGAAAGGAAGATGATAATTAAATGAGAATGAATTGTAGGTTTACCTCTTCCCCTCGATGCTGTTACTTATTTTGCTGCTTTTCTTTAGACTTTCTGGTCACTCCTTTTCTGTTTCATTTTTAAGAATCGTGGCTATATAAAAGTGAAATTTTTCCAGCTCAGTCCTAGGCTCTGTCTTTTCACTGGAAATTATTTTCCTGCATCTGTAATCTCATTCACTAGCAGGCCTTCAATAAATAACCATTCTCAAATAATTAGCATTTATATCTTTAGTTGAGATGTTTCCTCTAAACTCTAGGCCCATATGTCTAACTACTCATCTCAAAAAAAAAAAAAAAAAAATTCGAAATCAATTTAATCAATTCTGCTACAACATGTGGTTCTGTAGTGAGAATTTACTCATATGAAATTGTCATGTGGGAAGTAAATTTTAATGTAAAAGTCATGTTGGATCATATGTGATGTTTCTCAGCATGATATGCATTGAAGTAATCAGCAAAAAGCAATTTCACGATGAAAAAGAAAGCCTTAGTAACATAGGAAGATCTTCAGGTAAAAGTGACAATTCTACAAAAATGAAATTAATGGCTGGCTTGCTTGGTAGTTTTAAGAATCACTAAACTTCTCACAGCATCAAGCCTTCAGTGGAGTAGTGAATGCAAATTAAGCTAGCTTTAAAAATCATCCAAGGTCAACAGCTTGAAAGAAATAGCAAAAGGAGAACAGGTATTGCCAGACTTCTTTCCTAAGCACTTTCAAACAAACCAGGAAACAATTTTGGAAAAACCAAGACAGTAGATAATTTTAGTAAAACATAGAGCACAAATTTAATTGCTGAAATATTCAAAAATAGAATGACGTCAAATGTCTCAAGTTGAGAGACGAGTTAGAATATTAAAGCTAGGTAATATTTATAAAAGAGTAGGTCCAAAGGGAAAAGCAAATGTAAGATATGACAGTAAAGACTATGTGGTAGTAAATAAAAACAATTATGTAGGTAAAAAATATAACCGTATTTTGAAGGTTCCTAGAGGTAATAAGAGACATTTATACTTGACATTAGAAAAACATAAGCACAACGAAATTTGAGATAAATCACGCCATTTATTATAAGCTGCTCTTGTTATTACAGGTGTGCTTCAATCTTAGATAGCCCCAAAATTTTTTTCTTGTCTAATTTTATTTAGGCTTCAGATAATCACCTTTACTTTTGAGTGTGGTGAATTCAAAGCAAAGGTGATTATCTGAAGCCTAAATAAAATTAGACGATACTTTTGAATGTGGTGAATTCAAAAATACAAGTTAAAGCACCTAGCAGAGAATAAAGGACCAGGTAGAAACGTGTACCTGGTCCTTTATTCTCTGCTAGTGCTTTATCAAATAAATTAATGAATCTTTTCCCTCTAGTTTCCTTCATTTCATGTCATGCAAGTGAATTTACCAGTGTGATTGACATTTGGAAGATAAGTAGACTTTTTTTTATTGATAAATGAATGAATGAATGTTTCAGAAAACCACAGAAATGAAGATTAAATGACAATCCCAAATCAGAAGTATCTGTCCTGTTTCCCATAAAAAAGCAAACAGCAACAACAAAAAACCGTCTAGGTTGAATGTTTTACAACTTATATGACCACAGAAATCATCATGCCAGGAAGACTTAAAAACTTTTTGAAAAAATATTTTAGGAATAGTACATATTTACTGCCACAGGAGAACTTACAGCATGGTGATATGATTCACAAAGAGAAAAATGGGGTCACAGTCCTGCATTGGCTCTTAAATATTTTTGTTTCCAATATATGGTGGTTATATTATTTTCTCTTATAAATTTCTTCCTACAAAAATCAGGTTCTGCTAGGATAAATCTGTTCTACTTTTTGTTATATCTTTTGTTATATCACTAGACTATATTATATAACAATGTTAATTATTATAATATCAGAATATAATTATCTCGAGGTCAAACTACTTGTAAGGTTTCAATATGATCAGTTAAGAAAACAAAAGTAATAACCCTACACTGGCTATTTCTAACCTCTCCTTCTTATATTATAATATAAACAAACTCCTCTCTCCTCTCTCCTCCCTCCCCTCCTCCCCACCTCCCCTCCTTCCTCCATTCTTCCATCCCTCCCTCCCTCCCTTTCTTTTTTCTTTCCTTCTTTTCCTTCCTTCCTTTCCTCTTCCCTCCCTCTCTCCCTTCCTCCCTTTCTTTATTTCCTTTCTTTATCTTGCTTTTCTCTCCTCTCTCCTCTCTCTCCCTCTCTCTCTCTCTCTCTCTAGGTTCTGGGGTACATGTGCAGAACATGCAGGATTGTTGCATAGGTATATACATAGCAAGGTTGTTTGCAGCCTCCATCCCCCATCACCTAATTTGGCATTTCTCCACGTTATCCCTCTCCAACCTCCCGACCCCATGCTGTGCTTCCCCTAGCCCCCACCAGCAGACCCAAGTGTGTAATGCTCCCCATCCTGTGTCCATGTGTTCTCATTGTTCAACACCCTCCTGTGAGTGAGAACATGTGGTGTTTGATTTATCTATTCTGGTGTCAGCTTGCTGAGAATGATGGCTTCCATTCATCCATGTCACTACAAAGGATATGGACTCATTGATTTTTTATGGCTGCATAGTATTCCATGGTGTATATGTACCACATTTTCCTTGCACAGTCTATCATTGATGGTCATCTGGGTTGGTTTCAGGTCTTTGCTGTTGTAAACAATGTCACAATAAACAGTGTAAAAGTGTTCCTATTTCCCCACATCCTCTCCAGTCTCTGTTGTCTCCAGATTTTTTAATGATCGCCATTCTAACTGGCATGAAATGGTATCTCAATGTAGTTTTGATTTGCACTTCTCTAATAATCAGTGATGATGAGCATTTTTTCATGTTTGTTGGCCTCATACGTCTTCTTTTGAAATGTTTCTGTTCATATCCTTCCTGCACTTTTGAATGGGTTTGTCTGTTTGTTTTTCTTGTAAATCTGTTTTAGTTCTTTGTAGATTCTGGATATTAGCCCTTTGTCACATAGGTAGAATGCAAAAGGTTTCAGGAAGGGGTCCAGTTTCTACTTTCTGCACACGTCTAGCCAGTTTTACCAACACCATTTATTAAACACGGAATCCTTTCCATATTGCTTGTTTTTGTCACGTTTGTCAAAGATCAGATGGTTGTATATGTGTGGCATTGTTTCCAAGGCCTCTGCTTTCTTCTATTGGTTTATATCTCTGTTTTGGTACCAGTACCATGTTTTTTTGACTCCTGTAGCCTTGTAATATACTTTGACGTCAGGTAGTGTCATGTCTCCAGCTTTGTTCTTTTTGCTTAGAATTGTCTTGGCTATGCTGGCTCTTTTTTGTTTCCATATGAAGTTTAAGGTGGTTTTTTTCCAGTTCTGTGAAGAGGGTCATTGGTAGCTTGATGGTGAAAGCACTGAATCTGTAGATTACTTTGGGAAGTATTGCCACTTTCAGGATATTGATTCTTCCTAACCATGAGCATGGAGTATTTCTCCATCTGTATGTGTCCTCTCTTATTTTCTTGAGCTGTGGTTGTAGTTCTCCTTGAAGAGGCCTTTCAAGTCCTTTGTTAGTTGTATTCCTAGGTATTTTATTCTCTTTGTTCCAATTTGTGAATGAGAACTCACTCTTGATTTGGCTCTCTGTTAGTCTGTTATTGGTATATAGGAATGCTTGTGCTTTCTGCACACTGATTTTGTATCCTGAGACTTTTCTGAAGTTGCTTATCAGTTTAAAGAGATTTTGAGCTGAGATGATGGGGTCTTCTAAATATACAATAATGTTGTCTGCAAATGGAGACAATCTTACAGATAGGATCTAGGCCTGTTACCCCCTGAAGTGAATGGTATCTTTCTTGGAACATGGAGTAGACACTTAGTAAATACAGCTGGTTGTTTTGCTAACTTGCATTTTTCAATTTCAGTCAAAGGCCCATAACATGTTTAAAAACATGTTTTTAAATAAAACAACATATTAAAAGGCCAAAAAAAAAATTATAGAAGAATAAGAGAGGAAATATGGGAAGAAGAAAGTGTTTAATCAATCAAAATCTTTTAGAATTGGACAGACGGAAAATTAGCCATTGACCTAGTTTTCTCATTTCGATTTTTTATTCAACTGAATCTGTTACCATCCTGCCCTCCAAAGAAGAATCCTAGTGCTTTAATTAGCTTATACTTAGTTATCATCTTGAAAATCTTAATAGCATTTTCTGTCTCTTCTTATAGCCATGTTTATTTATCACTTTTATTTAATTAATTTCCATACATTCAACTGACAGATATGGAGTCTATACAATTGTAACTCTTGAATAGTATTTAAGAACCTCATAAACAAAATTCAAGATTGGTACTAAACAAATTTGCTCTGATTCTTGCTTTCTGGTTTTATATTCTTATACAGTTCTTAATATTCCTGCCTGAGTGCTGGATTGCTTCCTAGTCATGTGAATAACACAGAAAACTGAAACTTCTTATCAACTCTTGAAGTTAAATATAATGAAAATGGTATTTCTGCAATCTTCTTAATATTGATTTTAAATCAAGTCATTTTAACTGCTGTTTTGTTCATATTTTTTATAGCAACATATTTTAACTATATTCTACAGTTTGTAGGATGATTCCATACAAGGTTTGTATTTTAAAATAACATTTTACGTACATTAAATTTTAGAATTATATACATGCATATGTTGTATTTTGATTATCCTTAATTGGGCTTATTTCGTTGTTGTTGTTGTTGTTGTTATTTGGGATTTTTCAAACTTACTTTGACACACTGTTAAATTAAATGAAACAAAGATTAAAATCTAATCATGAAGAGTTGCGAAGAGGGTGGTTATGTGAAAATACCATGATCTGGAAATCTTATTGGATCAATTTCTCAGTGTATTCTATGTAACATTGCTGAATATTAAATCATAAACACTGATAAAATGCTGAAGAAAATGGTTGTTCCAGGTCTTTGCCATTGTAAACAGTGCCACAATGAACATTCATGTGCATGCGTCCTTAGAGTAGAATGATTTATAATCCTTTGCATATATACCCATTAATGGGATTGCTGGGTCAAATGGGATTTCTATTTTTAGGTCATTGAGGAATCGCCACACTGTCTTCCACAATTGTTGAACTAATTTACACTCCCACCAACAGTGTAAAAGTGTTCCTATTTCTCCACACTCTCTCCAGCATCTGTTGTTTCCAGATTTTTTAATGATCGCCATTCTAACTGGTGTGAGATGGTATCTCAATGTAGTTTTGATTTGCATTTCTCTAATTACCAGTGATGATGAGCATTTTTTCATATGTTTGTTGGCCTCCTGTATGTCTTCTTTTGTAAACTGTCTGTTCATATCCTTCACCCACTTTTGAATGGGCTTGTTTTTTTCTTGTAGATCTGTTTTAGTTCTTTGTAAATTCTGGATATCAGCCCCTTGTCAGATGGGTAGACTGCAAAAATGTTTTCCCATTCTGTTGGTTGCTGATTCACTCTAATGACTGTTTCTTTTGCCGTGCAGAAGCTGTGGAGTTTGATTAGGTCTCATTTGTCTATTTTGACTTTTGTGGCCAATGCTTTTGGCGTTTTGGTCATGAAGTCCTTGCCTATGCCTATGTCCTGAATGGTTTTGCCTAGATTTTCTTCTAGGGTTTTTATGGTGTTAGGTCTGATGTTTAAGTCTTTAATCCATCTGGAGTTAATTTTAGTGTAAGATGTCAGGAAGGGGTCCAGTTTCTGCTTTCTGCACATAGCTAGCCAGTTTTCCCAACACCACTTATTAAACAGGGAATCCTTTCCCCATTGCTCGTTTTTGTCAGGTTTGTCAAAGATTGGATGGTTGTAGATATGTTGTGTTTCCTCTGAGGCCTCTGTTCTGTTCTGTTGGTCTATATCTGTTTTGGTACTAGTACCATGCTGTTTTGATTACTGTAGGCTTGTAGTATAGTTTGAAGTACGGTAGTGTGATGCCTCCTGCTTTGTTCTTTTTGCTTAGAATTGACTTGGCTATGTGGGGAACCTGGAAACCATCATTCTCAGCAAACTGACGCAAGAACAGAAAATCAAACACCACATGTTCTCACTCATAGGCGAGTGTGGAACAATGAGAACACATGGACACGGGAAGAGGAGCACTACACACTGGGGTCCGTTGGGGGGAAATGGGGGAGGGATAGGGGTGTGGGGAGGTAGGGAGAGATGGCATGGGGAGAAATGACAGATATAGCTGAGGGGAAGGAAGGCAGCAAATCACACTGCCATGTGTGTACCTATACAACAATCTTGCATGTTCTTCACATGTACCCCAAAACCTAAAATGCAATTAAAAAAAAGAAAATGATTGTGTATAGTATAATTTATTAAGACATCAATAATTAATCTTTTCAAGTTCTTGTTTGCATTACCTGTCAAATACAACATAATAAGCACCCTCAAAGTTAAAACAACAGCAATGTAATTCACTCATGATTCTGAGTGTTGGCGATTTGGCTATGGTTATCCTAGGAAGTTCAGCTAGTCTCAGCTAAACTCACTCTTAGATTTGCAGTCACAACCTCTGTCCTGCCCTTCAAAATTTCAATAATGTGGGATGCTCCACATTCTGAATCTCTCCTTTACCGCAGGAGGTTAATAAACTTGGCTTTAACAAGTTATTCTGATGGGTGGCATTTTTTTTCCCATGACTTGGTATGCAATACCTCACGTATCTTTACATATATTTGCTTTATGTCTTGTTTTGTTTTTCTTATTTTAGTCAGGTCTCTGACAAATAATGTTTTTATCAGAAATTGCTTTCGTCTTTACTACTGTAGTGGTCTATTTTTTTCCTGTAAAGGACATATCACCATTCACAGTGTGTATGTGCACTCATATTTTGTTATTGTTAATTCTTTTATAGTCTAAAATATATGCTCCACTAGATCAGAGAATTTTTCTTTTGGTTGTTACTTTATATTGAGCAGCTAAATTAGTAATTGACACAAAAGAGATATCTCATAAAAAGTGATTAACAAATTTAAAGTAATTAATTAATTTGCATGTACATCAATCAAATTACCATTTCATTTACTAGATTATTCCTTTATTTGGTAATATTTCTAATATCTGACAAAGTTTATTTTGAAAAATTCAGATGCCTGTGGTCTTTATGTTTCAAATTATTTTTAAAAACATAGTTTCAGAAGCTGTCGATTTGTAATGTGTTATAAATTCTATTATCAATTGTATTTTTTACTCAATTGAATTATGTGGTAAAAAGGATTTTTTAAAATTTGTTTAGCTATCAGAATGATAATTGACATTGTAGTTAAAAGAAAGCATAAAGAGAAAAATGACAACTTTCAAATTTACTATAAAAATTACAGAGGATGATTATAAAATTGTTCTTATTTGGAGAAATATCTATAGGGATGCTGGAAAATTAAAATCAGTAAAAATGCATTTTTCATTGTAGCAAGATATTTGACCTAAATTATCAATACTATTTTCCTACTTCATATTTACATTTTGTCTTTAGACAAAGCCTAAGTTAGTTTGATTAGTTTGGAAATACAATATAGTGTATTTGATCTCTTTTATATAAAAAAGATCAATGAGCACTGCACTGTAGAACATAAATACAAAGTAAAATGATTTTGTATATAATGTATATAGTTCAAGCTATGACTGTCAGTATATGTAAATTTCCCTGAGTAAATAACAAAAATAAGTCTAGACCCTAAAGAATTTTCAGATAACTTAAAACAGACTTCTAGAGGAAACTGCATCATTTTATTGTTACTATTCTCATATGGACTTCTTTTCAATGCTTATAAGAATCACTCAGTAGTCTTATTCTATATCAAAATGTCTCAAGTTGTATATGCATACATAATTTTTTTTATCAATTTTTAATATTAAATAAAACAAATTTTGGCCTATCCATGTTTTAAAGACAAATGTTTTATATGTGTAATATAATGCATTATTTTGTCCACAGTAACAACTCTTCAATTGAGTTCACAGTATAAAAAAGGGCTTTAAAAAAACAGACTATAAGTTTCATGAGACAAAAACAATAGGTTTAGTTTTTGTTGTTGTTGGTGTTTAATCTTAAAACAAGCAGACAGGTGCAATTTACAAATAACATTAGAAGAGAGGTAAAAAGTATATTCATGACAGAATGATAAAAGTCCACTAAATCTAGCTTGACCTACATATAGCCCTTTTGAAATATCTTACTCACAATCATAGTAGTTGTAAGAAACTGTCTTATAGTACCTAGGAACTGACAACTAATCAGACTCACATTTGAAACTTGTAATAAAAATGTATGTAGTATGTGGGATTTTGATAAAAGAAAGCTGAGCTAAAGCTAAGAGTCATGCCTATGCATAAACTATTAGTCATCAGTAGAGTCAATTCTGTAGAGAAAAGGTGCAATCCAGTTAAAAAAAATTTGACTAAGAAGAAAGTAGCATACGTACAAAGAAAGTATTTTTTGACACCTTCTCACATCAAACCACAATATTCCTGTGAGAACCCAACAGTTTTTAAAAAACAAATATATATATATGTGTGTATATATATATATATATACACACACACACACACACACACGCACACACACACACATATATATTTGTTTTATATATATATGACAAATACATATCATAGTAGTTGATATATATATATACAACTCTATATATACATATATACTGTGTGTGTGTGTGTGTGTGTGTGTGTGTGTGTATTTTATTGCATTTTAGGTTTGGGAGTACATGTGAAGAACATACAAGATTGTTGCATAGGTACATACATGGCAATGTAGTTTGCTGCCTTCCTCCCCATCACCTATATCTGGCATTGGCATTTCTCCCCATGTTATCCCTCCCCAACTCCCCACCCCCTGCTTTCCCTCCCATAGTTCTCCCCAACAGACCCCAGTGTGTGATGCTCCCTTCCCTGTGTCCATGTGTTCTCATTGTTCAACACCCGCCTATGAGTGAAAACATGCGGTGTTTGATTTTCTGTTCTTGTGTCAGTTTGCTGAGAATGATGGTTTCCAGATTCACCCATGTCCCTACAAAGGATATGAACTCATTGTTTTTTATGACTGCATAGTATTCCATGGTATATGTGTGCCACATTTTTCCTTTCCAGTCTATCATCGATGGGCATTTGGGTTGGTTCCAAGTCTTGCTATTGTAAATGGTGCTGCAATGAACATACGTGTGCATGTGTCCTTATAATAGAATGATCTACAATCCTTTGGTTATATACCCAGTAATGGGATTGCTGGGTCAAATGAGCACAGCAAAAGACACAATCGTTAGAGTGAATCTGCAATAAACAGAATGGGAAAAAAAAATTTGCAATCTGCCCATCTGACAAAGAGCTAATATCCAGAATCTACAAAGAACTAAATCAGATTTATAAGAAAAAAACAAACAAGCCCATTCAAAAGTGGTGAAGGATAGGACCAGACACTTTACAAAAGAACATATATGAGGCCAACAAACATATGAAAAAATGCTCATCACCTCATCACCACTGGTCATTAGAGAAATGAAAATCAAAATTACATTGAGATACCATCTCACACAGTTAGAATGGCAATCATTTAAAAATTCAGAGACAACGGATGTTGGAGAGGATGTGGAGAAATAGGTACACTTTTACACTGTTGCTGGGAGTGTAAATTAGTTCAACCATTGTGGAAGACAGTGTGGCGATTCCTTAAGGACCTAGACATAGAAATTCCATTTGACCCAGCAACTCCATTTGAACCCAATGGTCTTAAGCCTGTGAGCTTGCTATAACCCTAACAATTCTCAATCCGTTAAGGAATCTCAGATAGATTTTGTTCTTTGTAGCTAGGAGACATATGAAAGTAAGAGATTCAACAGAGGTCTCCTCCAAACTATTTCTCTGCACACACTTTGGAACCATACAGGTCACTTTTACAGGAACAGCAGTGAAAAAACTGAGTATCTATAAAGAAAGTATTGGTTCATAAGGGGATAAGAACTTAAGAAAATATTTAGAAAGATGAAGAAGATGGTAAATATACCTAACTATTGGAATTACTACCTCCCTTTCTCTATTGCATCCTCACTTCCCTCCTGAGTTTATGCTGTTTGAAATTCAGACTCAAACATTAATTTGAATTAGGAGTCATCATTTAATGTTTCTAGAAATATTAACTGAGTTATAACAAAGCAAATTACCCTTCAGGATCTATTCTCACCTCTTCTTTTAAAGCTGGGACGTAAACATCCTAGAAAACATAGTTTCTTTTCAGCTAGGGATGGACATGGATCCAATTTCCAACCAGTGACATGCAATCTAAAGCAATGTGTGCAAATTCTGGGCCATATGCTTTAACAGGGAAATTGCCTGTGCTTCACCCAGAATAAATGGTACCAATGAGCCAGCCTTAAGTATGTCAGCAGGGAAAACATTTAGGGGTCTGTAGAGTGACAATATAGAATAAACCAGATTCCTAGGTGGTCTTGTTGATAATTAATGTGAAACCTTTCACCTCTAAAACACTATATGGAAGAGAAATAATCTTCATCTTTCTTGAGCTACCATATTCTGGGCTGCCTGTTAAAAATTAAGCAACTTGGTTCTTTGTTTTAATTATTTTCTCACTGAGTACAATTTTATATTTTCCAAATTTTAAAAATGAATTTTAACTGAAGTCATTTATATCACCAAGTATTTCCAGTTTTCAGACAGATCTCATCTCCCACCTAGAAATATGTTATGGAAGCCACGTGCTATCCACAGTTTTTGGATACATTTTAGTTTAAAGTTTAAACAACCTTGGTAAATGTACAGAATAAATGAGTCTATAACATTGTATTGTATTGCACTGCATTGCATTGCATTGCATTTTTTGAGACAGGGTCTCAATCTGTTACTCAGGCTGCAGTGCAGCGGCACAATTATGGTTCACTGTAGCCTCCACCTCCCAGGTATAAAGGATTCCCCCCCACCTCAACCTCTCAGATAGCTGGGACTAAAGGCATATGCCACCATGACCAGGTAATTTTATATATTTTTTGTAGACATGGGATTTTGCCACATTGCCAAGTCAGGTTTTGAACTCCTGAGCTCAAGTGAATTGCCATCTTGGCCTTCCAAACTGCTGGGATTACAGATGTGAGACACTTCATCCAGTCATAAAATAATATTTTAAAAGTGAACAATATTATAATCATTATTTAAGATTTGTGTCATGACAATAAAATTAACAATAATTGAAAACACTGATATAACACTTACATAAACCACACAAGCAAATTGGTAGATTCAAATTCAACTGCCTGACACCAGAAGTCATGATCTTAATTAATACTCCCTGTTCCCTTTCACTTTACTAGGCTGCTTTGCAGCATATTAGGTCTCTTTATACCTACAAATACAGTAGTCCTCCTTTGTCCTCAGGGAATATATTTCAAAACCTCTAGTGCAGGCGTCCCCAAACTACAGCCCACGGGCCGCATGCGGCCCCCTGAGGCCATTTATCCGGCCCCTCTGCCGCACTTCAGGAAGGGGCATCTCTTTCATTGGTGGTCAGTGAGAGGAGCACAGTATGTGGCGGCCCTCCAACGGTATGAGGGACAGTGAACTGGCCCCCTCTGTAAAAAGTTTGGGGATGCCTGCTCTAGTGGATGTGTGAAACTATACATAATATCTAATATTACATCTATGAGTTCCACACAGTTGAATTCAAGCAACTGTGGACTGAAAACATTTGAAAAAAATATATATAAAACAATAAAAGAATACAAATTTTAAAATACAGTATAACAGTTATTTACATAAAATTACATTGGGTTTATAAGTAATCTAGAAATGATTTTAAGTATATGGGGTGATGTGTCTAGATTACATGTAAATACTCTGCCAATTTGTATAAGAATCTTGAACATCTGCAGATTTTGGTATTATGGAGAATTCTGAAAATGGGATGGAAATGACTGTACTATGTTTCTTCTATGCATATCTATAATATTTAATTTATAAATTAGACACAGTAAGAGATTAATAACAACTAACAATAAAATAGAAGCACAGCAATATATTATACAACAAGTTATGTTGATGTGGTTTCTCTTTCTGTCTCAGAATATCTTACTGTACTGTATTCATCTTTCTTGTGAAAATGTGAGATGATATAATACGTACACAATGAGTTAAGGTGAGGTGCATGATGCAGGTATTGTAGTGTTAGGCAATTACTGACCTTCTGACAACATGTCAGAAGGATGATCAATGGCTCTGGGTGATCCAGGATCATCTAGCCATAATGATGTCTGTGGTTGGATATCAGAAGCAGATGAACTTGAAGCCTAGAGGGTGGGTAGTATAAACAAGTATATAAAGTGGACAAAGGGATTATTCATATCCTGAGTGATATAAAGCTGGATAAAGTGAGATTTTATCACACTACTCAGCATGCTGTATAATATCAAAATTATGAATTGTTTACTTTTAGAACTTTGTATTTAATATTTTTGGACTGCATTGACCACAAGTTTTTGACATTATGGAAAGTAAAACCCCAAAAAAGTGGGAACACTGTAGCCCATGAACTAGTTTCAGGAAGTCCAGTAACATAACCAAGGCCACACAATTTATGTCGCATTGTCAGAAATCAAAAATTGTTGTTACTTTTTTATATTTCAATATTCTATAAAACTTGAATTACCAAACAAATGATACAGACATTTAGTTGAATCACCTTCAGAGAAATTTCCTCAAATGAACGATCATATAAAGAATGAAATTAAATAAAAGTATTTACAGAAATGTCTAGAGCAACCAAGTCAAGAGACTTGCTTTTTTTCTTCTTTCAAACAATAAGTATCTCTGTAGGATTTATTTTAGTGCTTCAATATATGGTTATTCAAAAGTGGTTGAAGAGATAGAGATAGGATGCAACATACTTTGCCTTTGAATTGATTCTCTCTTATTCTTTCTGCTTCATATTTTCGTATTTTCTCCCATAAAGTGAGGATAATAATATGGATTTGACAATGATTACCACTTTAGATTATGAAATGTTCCAAATATCAATATGGTATAAGTATTAAAACATATGTAAGAAGAATCTCTCTTTCTTCACATATATATAAATCTTATAACTCCATTTCTGCATTTAACATAATATTTGCAAATTTCTTAGTAAAGGCCATATCCTTTCTTCACAAAGGTGACTAGGAAAAAGAAAAAATTATATATATATTTATATAATCCATTTTCACATGTATATGTAAATGAAATATGCATGTAATTCATTTATATCTAATATTTATACACTATATATACATATATATATATATACATATATATAAAAAAATTTGGTTCTATATGCATGACTCCAGAGGTATGTAATTATAGAGTTTTCACAGAGTTAACAAAATGATAATGTGTAAAACTGAAATTTTATAGGAAATTATGTAGGCTAATTAATATATAATATTCCATGAATTGAACATAAGGATATAAAGATGGTCAATTTTCATTTGATGAATATCATGTATCTCATATTCATTATAAACACAGGAACTTAAATCAGGAAAATATTTTCCCCTATGATGTAAGTAAAACAGAAATTGATTTTATTTTTCCCAAATACCTAAACATGAAATGACAATTTAAGAATCTTTAAGTGTTTTTTAAATATATTTTAGGCTTAACTTTTACTTAAATTAAAAAGTTATCTAACAATATAATATTTTACCAAAGAGTACTATTTATAATCTTACTTAGAAGATCATGTACGTATTTGTGTATTTATAATTAACTTGTGTATTATTTTCAAAGAAATAATTTTAAAAGTATATTATTATAATGCTGTTTCCAGAGTTATGCATATAATTTAAGTAATTTATCTTAACCTTAAATAAAACATCTTGTTACTGAATATAATAAATTATAACATAATGAAATAAGGAATTTCATGGCTAAAATGTGACTGAGTTTTATCTGCTGAGTCATATCTTTCAGGAGAAGCAAAGTAACCAAGATAGCTACTGGCATAAAAATTAGTTCTGACTTCTACATTTGACTTAAATTCCTTCTGCTGCATTGCTTTAAATGATTAGCATAATTTTAACTCATGTAATAATATGGTAAACTTTTGATATCGAAGTGTTTGCCTTACAATAGAGTGCATATAAACTGAAATTTAGCCTCCTGCCTTGCATTCAGCAACAATCAAACATTTGCTAAAACAGAAAAGTAGTATGTACCAAAGCTAGCATATTTTATATAAGTAATCAGAGAAAAAGAGCACATAAATTCAAATTTGTTTCTGACCATCCATAGGGTGCACTTACTTTATCTACTACATAGATATGCTATTAACAGTACTACTTTAATAAATCTATACATTGTCTTCACTAACTTATATTATAGGATGCTTAAAATTATGAAATGATCCAAGATATAAAAATTTAATACATATATATTTATTTACTGAAGTGTTTTCTCTGTATTTTTTTCAAAATTCAAAATAAATTATGCTATTCACTCATGTTATTTAAAATTCAAGTTGAAGAAGCATTAGGAAATTGTACATTTACATAAAAAAAGAAAATCATAAAATGTAGGTGAAGAGAAAAAATTATGTTCAAATTATGACTAAGGTTTTCCTAAAGATTTAGAAAGAATAATCATTTAACAAAATATAACCAAACTATATTAATGAATTGTAGTCATTACAAGAAGTAAAAGTTAAATTTTTAAATATATCAGACTCCTTATAATGTCATTGTTCTGCAATTTTAAGTCCCAATTTAATAATACTGCTTTATTTAGCAGAGATGTCTGTATTTGTTTTCAGGGAGCCTTCTAAATGGATCATAAAATAACAGTATTTTATGGAAACCGTTTCACCATGTTGCAAATAAAACTTTATGGTGGCTCCAGTTAAGAGAAAAAAATTACAGAATACCTGAATAATTATACTTTCTGAACAGAGATTATATGAGATCACCACATACATGAATTTGCAGAAAATGTAATTTAAAAGAATATTTGTAAATTTTTACTAATCTCAATCTAAAAAATGTTTTCCTCTCTCTTACACGTCTATATACACACGTGTGTATGTACACGCATACATGTACATACACACATACATACAGTGAGAGAGGCGGTATAAATATTCTTTCTCACTTCATAATACATATATTCTCTAATATATGCTAGGGATTTTATTTGTCACTGCATTTAATCTTTAAACAATCACTTAATGGAAATAAAATTATTCTAACTTTTATGTATTTATAACCAAAGCACTCCTTTAAAAGATTTCATATTAAAACCCTCACTATCACTAGTGTGATTTACTGGAAAAAACATGGGTCCTCGATGCAAAGTAGAACATGGATTTAGTTCCTGGTGACAATTGTTCATCTAAGTGTCTTTTTGGACTAGTGAGTTAACATCTTCGGACATGTTTTCATAAACTGCAAAATGGAGGAACAAATACCTAACTTACATGCAAAATTATTATTAAAATTAGATTCAACAATACCAACTTTCTGCCATATGGTATTAACCCAATAAAGTTATGTTATTATCATTGTATTATTTTATAATTATCAATAACCAGGATATATATACTATCCACTTTGTTAAAAGAAGTGTACACACACAATCATATGCACCTCTTTTTTTAGAAAATAAAATCATTTAAAATAATTTACCAATTTGATCTACCTTATTTAAATATTAATTTTGATACAAAGTGTAGTAAATAATTTCACATTAATCTATTTGGTACATATATTTCTAAACAGCTGTATCTCTGATAGTATATTGTATAATTTGTTTAACCTTGGTCTTCATAATAAAATTATAACAAGCCAATTGCCTGAAGAGAGAACTGACAAGCAAATTGATTTTAAATTTTCTCTTTTATTTATAAATGTAACTTACCTTTCTACACTGTCCTATAATTAGAAATGTGATTGTGCAGAGATTAAAAATATGTTAAAGTTTATGTATCTCATTTAATATTGACAGAAGTGTCAAGATTTCCAAGAATATAACTTTAAATTTAACCTAATAATATAAATGAGAACATTTATTATATATGCCTGCCTAAATAAACATAAGCTCTTCATAGTTGTAACATTCATTTTGATATTAATGTGTCATATTCTTAAGGTGCTCATTTGAAATGTAAAAGAGATGATCAAAGGATTTAAAATCATTCTCCTGTGTCATCTGGTACAGTTTTAAACATGTAGATGGCAAAGTTTATTCAGAAAACTCATTATAAGAAAAGTTACAACTGTTCTATGTCCATTTATCACTGCAGATTGTAGTTAGAAAGAAATAGACTTGTGTAAAATGAATACAAATGAGAAGATAACAGACTAAAAGTCTCCATGCAGTATGAAGACATAAGGTTCAAAATTCTGTTGGCATTTTCATGTTTTTATGCAACTTCAGAATGTCTAAGTGATTTCATTTTCTTCACAACTAGAAGTACAGCCTCTATTCACGTACGGATTTGACATGCACTTTCTAAAATCAGGCATGATATTTCGAATTTTTCAAGAGGACAATGTAATATTAATTTTTGGAACAATGTATGAATCAAATATTTTGACTAACTATAATTATTGTCAAGCAAATGTAGAGGAATGGAACACTAAAAGATTAATGTTTGTGGTTTCGCTCTACTTAGAATTCATGTTTTCAAATTTTGGATTTGCACACCAAATGGATGTACTGTATCAAATTTGCATTTAAATAGTATAGGCCATGCCATAACTAGAGGTAAATATTGTGAAAAACAAAATTTAATAAAAACATCTAAGTCTGACGTATTCCTTCTTTAACAGTCACTTTTTATTCTTTGACAGAGAAAATTTAAAAAATATATGACTCTCCTGTGGACACTTTCTATATTCCCCTGTGAGACATAGAATCTAATTATACTGTCATTTGCCTCCTGACAGGTCTGGCCTGTGTGCCATCATTATGATACTGCTCTCTGTAAACCACCAGTTCAATAACATGATTTGCTTCACTAATGTTTGTCTATTTCTGTTAATTTGTGATAAACGTGAGGGTGATGGTGTGTTTCAGGGTGAATTCATTATGACAATGGCTGGTAGTAACTTGTAGAAATTTAAAACATGAATTTATATGAATCTTCATTTAATAAATTCATTTTTTTAATGTCCAGTGTAACACATCTACATACACAAATACTGTAAAATACTGACTGCTATGGAATCAATTCTTTCTTTTTTTAAAATTTCAGTTGTCTTATTGCTATATTGCTTTTTATTTTAAAGCTTGAATAATGTTGCCAGATTTCTAGTTCCTTTAACTAAACAAAAATAGATTCGAATAGAAAAAAAAAAAAGTGGGAAAATAAGTATTTTAATTTTCTATTTGTCATAAAAACTACTTAAATCTATTTGTAAAATAAAAGAAGATATAAAAATATCTGAGAGAAAATATATAAATTTATTTCTTCAAAAGTAATCTACGTTTTCCTTTTATTCTTGATTTTTTAAAGAGCTTACTTTTTTTCTACAAGAAAAATAATTGGCATTGTTTATGAATTTAACAGATGTAATCTAGAAAACAAGAAAATGTGCTTTGTTAGCACTCTATTTACTAAGTAACATAAGATATTACACTAAATGCAGGCCTCATGAGGACAGAGCTTTTTGCCTGCTCTTATTACTGCTGAATCCTCAAGTCCCTAGAACAATGTCTGGAATGTATTCCAGTAAAGACTCAGTAAATAGATCGATAGTGAATGCATTGTGAAGTGAATTCATAAAGTAGCTATGTTAAAAGCAATTTGTGACCAGATTCTATGACGTAGTATTTCCCCTAAACTCGCCACTAGTCAAACTGTGTATTTTACATTGCATAGCTTTTTAATGTAGGGTATCTAGAGTAAAGGGTAAAAAGAGGTTTTGAAGATATTTGAGACATTGATATTTATGATAGATTTTCATTACTATTATAAGAAGTATAATTGTAAAGTATGGAATAATGCCTTCAAATAGCCTGCTAGTATTTTTTATCAAATATAGTAAATATCAAGGGACTAATTCTTGGCTACTGCAATGCCCTTAAAATTATCTTCACTGGATGATACTGTGAGTGAATTACTCATTTTCTAAAGACCAGCAGTGAATTAAAGATTATATTATTTTAAAAGGTCTACTCACAATGAAACAGATTATTCATCAAGATAGAATTTTTCAGTAAAGATGAAATCTGAATTGATTTTCAAAAGAGAACAATGTTGTAGTGGCAAAAATACTGAATGAATGTGATAACTTGCATTTTATTTCCAACTTTACCAACAACTTATTAGTAAGCTTTAGCAACTCTTTTTAAAATATATGGTATATAATGCCCATATTTTTAAAACCAAGTGATATATTTACTTACAAACTTAAAACATCTTTCTACATAAAAAGTTTTGTTAAGTAGATTTATTATAATGTTTACCTGCGGTTATAGCTTTTTATTGATTTTCTTCTTTTGAATGTAGTAAGATGTTTTAAAATGTTCTTGAAAGGTGAAAAGAAATGATGTAGAATAGATATTTCCTTTTATATTAATGTATCATCATCATCATTATCACTTAGTATTCTATTTGATACATATGGATTCTGAATGGAGTTTTGGTAACTTAATCTATCAGCTCTAGAAATATTATTCGAAAGATAAAGTTGCTCTCTATGAGTAACTGACCAACACATTATATTCCAGAAGCCCCATATTAAAAACAAAACAAAAAACCCTCAAGACAACACTAATTCAGAGTACTGAGGTTTGGGTTGAGGCTTCAGATCTCCTCCTGCCTCCTAAATAAACCTGTGATGGACAAATTCACCTTGGCACCCACCGGTTACCCAGATGGGAAAGGTTACACCACATCCAAGAAAATGCCAGATGCAAAAGAGCAGGGTTACACTTGATAACCATTTCTCTTTCTACAGAGATCTTTCATGTGGTGCATAGGGTTTGGAGAATCAGGTGCATGTGCTTTTGTGCCCAGCAGGGATGGAGTATCTAAAAATGCTCTTTTGATATTCCTGTCATTGTGGACCAAGATGTTCCTGTAAGTTCTCACTTTTCAAACTTTTATGAGTCAGTAAATTCTAATGAGTCTTACAAATTTGACTTACCAAATTTAGCCATATTTCCCAGGAAAATGTAAAGTATCCTCCCTTTATACTTGTCAGTTAAAGCCCCAAGTGGAGAATTAATACTGGTTTGGCAAAGGAAGGCATCCAGAGAATGCAGGATAAATCCTCATTTCAGCATCACAAGACAACAGTTGGCCTGTGCCAGAGGTCCAGATAACACAACCTGTACACTTAAATTTAGTTCCTAAGGATTGTGTCCGAAGAGGATTGTTTTTCTGCTATGTGTTTTTCCTAAACTTTCAGCACTGAATTCACTTTCCAAGTCTAGGCTTTTAGATAATCAAGGGGAAAGCAGTAACATCCGCCATTGTGTTTCTCCAAAACGTTGCAGTAGAAATGTAGGTTTTTTTTCTTTAGCTTTCTTTGGGGTGGTCGTGCCTCAGAGAACCTTATGCACCTTCCTAAAAGCTTGATTTCCCTTTTCTTTCCCCTAAATTAACTCTCATTTTTCTTACTGCAGTACAGATTATTTGTTCTTTTAAAAACTGAAACCCCACAGACAAATACAGTGACATTTCCCTAACACATAAAGAATATATTTTCAATGCATGTAATGTAGATATTAGGAAAATAAACAATATTTCCTAAACTCATTCATTTTGGTGATAAATTACCTGATTTTTTAATCACAAATTCTCATTTATTTACATTAGTTGCTCTTCTAACAGCCTGTGTTTGAACCCTTAGCTCAAATGCAAATTATAGAACACAACCAAAACAAACGAAATTTAAAAGCAGTCCTGCAAAGAGTAGCAAAATAACAAAGTTTAACTTTAATGTAAACTTTAAATTTAATAAAGAATCCTAACATTGCATTTACTACATATTTTTCTGAACACGTAATTTTTCTCATTCTAGCTAACAAGTTTTTCTTTTAAAAATACTTATAAATAAACTTTTCTAATTTAATGTTTTTATTTATTTTTTCCCTTTTAATTTGTGTTTAGTCATACCAACTACTCAGAAACTTTCTCTTTTTTTAATCTAAATTTTATTTTTTCCATTCATAAAATGTATGACATATTTATTATTATGCACATCTGCCTTATTCTTCGCAGTAACTATGATAATTTTCATAGAACACATTTTGGAAGAATTTGAACTACCGCTTTCTTGTTAATAGACTAGTCACTTTCAAGGTTTATCAATACATATTAATGCAGAAGTAAATATTTTTGTGTATATATCTTCAGGTACTAGTGCTTTTAATGATTCCCAGAAGTAGAATATCCAGGTCAAAGAGTATTAAGCATAGTTAACATTTTATTGTACCTGGTCACTTTCCACAAGGTTTCCAGCAATTTACACTCACAAATGAGTTGCTGTTTTTCTCTACCATCAACACTGAAAGTTATCATTTTTTAATTTGTAAAAATCTTACAGAGAAAATTATGTTACCTAAATGTTATTTAACATTACATTTCCCCTCATCACACTTAGGTGGAACATTATTTCATAAGAATAGAGAGGCTGCCATTATTACTGGTATTATATTTTAGAGGGAATATCTCTTGTAAGCATCCATTCAGTGGTACAGGGTAAGTGAGGACCATTTTTGTGTTTCCATTGTTAATATTGCTGTTGTTTTGCAGTGTGTATGTGCACATGTGTCTGTATGTTTGTGTGTGTTTTCCAAGTTTAGTAAACTCAGTCCCATGCAATATGTGAAAGGATTCCTGTAGATGAACATTTTTGGTAAAAACACATAATCTTTTAGATTTTCATTCCTATTCATCTAAAGATGAAATTTAGAAACGTGAGGGAAGAGTGTGAACTATGGTTTCTTCATGGCAGTAGGAAAGGAAACACTGTCTTCAGTTCCTACAGGAGCTTGAGTCCAGACAGTCTGTACAGCATCATCATTCTGCAAGCCTACCTTTGTTTCCCCACGAGTACTTGCAGCTGGGGCTTTAGCAGCTGTAATCTATGCTAGTATCTCAACCTTGCTAATAGAGCTTTGCAACTGATAGGACTTTACAAGGACTCTCCTTGGCACTATAGAACCTCTGAAGTCTCTGCCTTGTCCTTTAACTATAATTCAGACTCTGAAGTCCATTTAGTTATCAAAGCAGGACACATGGCAGGACTGCTGCCCTTAACTAAACTTGCTACAGTATTTTTCCTTGAAGACTGCAAGGGTTTATGGGTTCTATATATGTAGTACAGGAACTGAGCATGGCTCAGACAAAAGTACATTCTGGTCTTTAACATTCCTTAAATTATTTTTTACACATTATTATTTTTAAAATTTTTATTTTAATCTAATTTTAGATTTCAGATTATTAACAAAAATAGTAATGAGTTTCTGTATATACCTCACCCTACTCCCTCTAATGCTAGCATTTTACTTAACAATGGTAAAATTATCAGAACTAGTAAATTAACATTTGTAAAATACTATTAAGAAACTACTTCTCCATAATTTTTACACTAATATATTTTCCTTTTTTTGATCCAGGAACATATCCATGATTGTATATTGCACTTAGTTGCTATTTTTCTTTTCTCCTGCAGTTTGTAACAATTCAAAATTCCGAATTCCTTATTCTTCAATCCTTCCTTGTTTTTCAAGACCTTCACTTTTCTAAAATGTATTGACCAGTTATTGCATATTTCTCAATATTTGATTTTTGTACATATTTGGATTGATGTTGTGCATTATTTGCAAAAAACCACATCAATTATGTGTTCTCAGTAAATGACATCATGGGGTTTGTCAATATTTGTTATTACTTGTAATGTTAGACTCTATTTTGTTTAGGTTATTAACCACTCTGTTTCCCCACTGCACTGTATTCCTCCTTCATGTTAACAGATACCTTGGAGGAGTTAATTTGAGACACAAATTCTGTGTCCTTTCAAGCTTTCGCTTACTAATTTTAACATTCATTAGTGGATCCTGTCTACAATTGTTATTACTAATGGTGTTGCCTAATGCAATTTCCCACTTCTTTCTTACTACATTTATTAATTGTAATTCTATTATATGGAATAGCTATATTTGTTCCGCCATTGGTTAATTTTTTATATATGCATCTTATTGTTTATGTATATTAATATATACTTCTGGAAGTTTATTTTATTCTGTGGGTTAAAATCCAGTACTATCAATGTTTATGTTGCTAGCTAAATTGTTCAAATTACAGGCATTAGGAACCCCTTCACGTTTCCTCCTTTTTTTTTTTTTTTTTTTTTTTTTTTTTGAGACGGAGTTTCGCTCGTTACCCAGGCTGGAGTGCAATGGCGCGATCTCGGCTCACCGCAACCTCCACCTCCTGGGTTCAGGCAATTCTCCTGCCTCAGCCTCCTGAGTAGCTGGGATTACAGGCACGCGCCGCCATGCGCAGCTAATTTTTTTGTGTTTTTAGTAGAGACGGGGTTTCACCATGTTGACCAGGATGGTCTCGATCTCTTGACCTTGTGATCCACCCGCCTCGGCCTCCCAAAGTGCTGGGATTACAGGCTTGAGCCACCGCGCCCGGCTCTCCTCCTTTTTTCTTTAAATAAATCTCTATCTTTTATTTCAAGCATATCCTCACTTTTTGGCACCATGAGTTGTTTCAGGCTCCCTTTCTATTCTCCTTGCTCTAAGACTGAGATCAAGAGATTATCCAAAGAGCTCTTGTATCTTTTATTAAGAATGATATTTACGGCCGGGCCCAGTGGCTCACGCCTGTAATCCCAGCACTTTGGGAGGCCGAGGCGGGTGGATCACCAGGTCAAGAGATCGAGACCATCCTGGTCAACATGGTGAAACCCCATCTCTACTTAGAATACAAAAATTAGCTGGGCATGGTGGCGCGTGCCTGTATTCCCAGCTACTAGGGAGGTGGAGGCAGGAGAATTGCTTGAACCCAGGAGGCGGAGGTTGCGGTGAGCCGAGATCGCGCCATTGCACTCCAGCCTGGGTAACAAGAGCGAAACTCCGTCTCAAAAAAAAAAAAAAAAAGAATGATATTTACAAACAAAGATCCATAGGGTGGGTGTGCTCATTACTATCTAGAGTGTTACTTTTTTAATCCCTTTCAGTGGACAGAGCTCGGACACATGTATACATATATGCTTTGTATATAACACATAATTACATGTGGATAAATAGATATGTACCCATACATACTGGCCCATTATCTAACTGTGTTGTATCCATAAGTTTATGCTAATCTCTTTATTCCAATTCAATAGTACAGGGTTCAATTTATTCATTTTGACCTCCTGTCTGTCCTTATTTGTAATTTTACTCTAATAGTAAAAATTTAAATTTTTATCATACATTACAAATTTACTTTTTTAATTTCAGCATGCACACAAAATAATTTTGCAGTTGCTAATTTATAGCTCCGTGAAAAACATATTCACTGATTAGAGTACAGCATTTATATATATTTTTTATTTGTAAGCTGTCAGTATCAAGTCAAAATATTGTTTACAAAATTGCTTAGGTTACTTTTATTCACTCAATTCCTTAAGTGTGGCCATATTATTTGTTATTATTTATGTTACATTTTATTTTTTATTCACATCTTTGTTGGTTTTGATAGTATACATTTTAGGAATTTAATGTTTATGTGAAATAATGCAATATTTTAGAAGCTCAGAGATATACAAAGATGTACTCATATATGTGTCACTATTTCTCATCTTGGCTACCACATTTCTGTTTTCATTTTCTATTCACCTTTTCAACCTGCTATGTATAGGAAATGATTTCCTTAATTAATGGTTTATCTTTCTTGCTATCATCTAAATGTTTATGGAAATGTGTTTGTTGAAACCTAACCCACAAATTGATGGCATTAATAGAGAGAGCCTTTGGAGAATGATGAGATCATGGGGACTCTGCTCTCATAAATGGGATTGGTGCCCTTATCAAAGAGTCATGAGGGAGCCCTTTTGCCTTTCCACCATGTGAAGACACTGTTTAAGAAAGTATTATCTTCCAATCTCTCTGAATTTGTCTTCTGCTTTTAAGGGCTCAGGTGGTTACCTTGGGTCCACCCAAGTACTCCAGGATAATCTTCCTGTCTTAAGGTTTTATTGAGTCATAATCTTAATTACATCTGCAAAGTCCCTTTCACCATGTAAGGTAGCATATTCATGGGTTGTAACACCAGGGGGCAAATGTCATTGGGACCAAAATTCTGCCTACTACTAGAGGAGTATCACACAGGGATAACCTTTCCTTCTCTTTTTACTAATTTTCCAAATCTGTCAAGGTCCCAGGAGAACTCTAACTTCTTCCAAGTGCAGCCTGAAGTACCAGATGTTACCAGTTTTGCCCCATTGTCTGATTACTGGTGTGTGTGGTGGAGTGGGCTGCTCTGTTTCACCACTTGCTGGGTAGGTGAAGAAGGTACAGGAGCACTCAAAGATGAGAAGGGTTTCATTGAACCACTGCTGGCTCGTATGGAAAGAGCCACAAGCCAAATAATTCAGAACCTCAGTCTCAGGTTCAGTGGCAAGGAACAGAATCCTACAGTAAGCTGAATGAGCTTGAATACTAATTCCTCTCCAGATTCTCCAGAAGTAGCATGCGTACCTTCCAATACCTTGATTTTGGCTTATAAGACTCTGAGCAGAAAATACAGCCATGCCATACCAGTCTTCTGACTCATGGAACTATGAGATAATAATTGGGTGATGGTGTACATTTGTGATAATTTGTTACATGACAACATAAAGCAAACACTAAATTTATGTATTGAGGTTGTCACTTTATGTGGTAGAAGGTAACAACATAAAATAGAGGCTTAAAATAGTAATCATATTCTACTCCTACTGCTTAAAACATTATCAGGATCCAGAAAAAGTCCACATGATAGAGATAATGCTGTTGGTTGCCAATGCTTTCTCCTGCAGGGAACATATTTCCCAGCTGTTCACACCACTAGGGCAGAACAATGAGGCTGAGTTCCAGTTAAAAAAAAAACAAAAAACAAAAAAACAAAAATGTAGGCAAAAGAGATGAATCCACTTCTAGATATGGCCAGAAATTGACCCACTCGATGTTCCATTTTCTTTCTCTTCCCTGTTAGGGGCTGAATGTTTGTTCCGCCCAACTTCCTATATTGAATTGCTAAGGACCAATATGATGGTATTTGGAGGTCTGACAAGTGATTAGGTCATGGGAGTGGAGGCTTCATGAATGTGATTAGTGTCCTTAAAAAAGGGACCTCAGAGATCTCTGTCATTCTCTCATTCTAACATGTGAGAAGTCCACAACTTGGGAAAATGGCTCTTGACAGAACCTGACAGTGCTGACACCCTGACTTCTAGCCTCTAGAACTGTAGGAAATAAATCTCTGTTCTAAAGTAACGGCATTCACAGTGACCTGAATGGAATTGGAGACCATTATTCTAAGTGAAGCAACTCAGAAATGGAAAACCAGACATCACATGTTCTCACTGGAATGGAGGATAAGCTCTGAGGATGCAAAGACATAAGAATGATACAATGGATTTTGGGGCCTCCAGGGAAAGGGTGGGAGGGGGGGTAAGGGATAAAAGACTAGAAATTGGGTTTAGTGCATACTGCTTGGGTGATGGGTGTACAAAAATCTCAAAAATCACCACTAAATAATTTATTCATGTAACCAAGCACCACCTGTTCTACCAAAAACCTATGGAAATAAAAAGTAAAAATAAAAAAATTTAAAAAGGAAATATCACCTGTGAATCAGACTCCTCACCAGAAACTGAAACTGCTGTCACCTAGGTCTTGGAATTCCCAGCTTCTAAAACTATGAAAAATATATTTTTGTTATTTATAGATTCCAGTTTGTAGTATTTTGTTACAGCAATCAAAATAAACTAAGACAGATGAACACTCCAGGCAAAGGGAGTAGCATTAGGCACTATCAAAAGCATGACATGGTACATATGTGTTTTCTTATTATTAGGGCAAAAGTTAAGTGTATATAGAGACTGGTTAGATATTGTTAAACTCCCCTCCAGAAAGATTATGCCATATTAAATTCTCATGCGCAATGAAAAGAGTGCCTGTTTCCCCAAAGAAGTGTCAAAAGTACATGCTGTCATATTTCAAAATTCTGTCCATTTACTAGGTGACATAACATGTTTGTGGTATTTTGGGTTGTTGTTGTTTTTTACTATCTTATTGAGGGGTAATCGATATACAATACATTCTACATATTTAAAGTGGGCATTTTCGTAAGTTTTAACACACATGTATATATATATATATCTCCAGGAAACCACCATAACAATCAAGATACTGAACAGAATTTGATGCAGAGCAAGATGGCCAAATAAAAGCCTCCACCAATCATCCTCCCTGCAAGAACAGCAAACTGAACAGCTATCCAGAGAAAAACACATTCATAAGAAGTCAAAATTAGGTTACCGATCACAGTACATGGTTTTAACTTCATATAACTGGAAGAGGCACTGCAGAGCATAGAAAAACCCTGCCTCCAGTAGAAATACAAAATTTAGCCAGGCCTAGTAGCACACACCTGCAGTCTCTGCTACCCAGGAGGCTGAGGCAGGAGAATGGTTTTAACTCAGTACATGCAGGTTGCAGTGAGCTGAGATGGCACCACTGCACTCTAGCTTCAGTAAATGAACCAGATTCCATCTCAAAAAAAAAAAAAAAAAAAAAAAAAAAAAAAAAAAAAAAAAAAAAAAAAAAAAGGACAAAGGAACAAAAGCCAATCTTGTATTACTGACACCCACTTTCCTGCTTCCCCTGGAAGTGGCATAACCAGAGAGAAAAATCTGTACACTTTGAGGAGGAAAATTTCAGTGGTTGTGGAACTTTGCATTGGAATTTAGTGCTGCCCTGTCATAGCAGAAAGGAACCCCAAGCAGAACTCAGATGGCACCCACAGAGGGACCATTTAGACCAGCCCTAGCCAGAGGGGAATCATCCATCAGAACACTAGGAGCTTGAGTTCCAGCAAGGCCCACAACCACAGTCTGAATTGTTCTCGGGCCCTAAATACACTTGAAAGGCAGTCTAGACAGCAAGAACTGCAACTCCTGGGCAAGTCCTGGTGCTGTTCTAGGCTCAGAGCCAGTGCACTTGGAATGCATGTGACCTAATGGGATACCCGCCAGGATAGCCAAGGAACTACTGTGTCACCCCGTCCCCCATTGCAGGCAGCATATCTTGCAGCTCCAGGAGAGACTCCTTCTTTCCACTTGAGAAGAGAAGGGAGAATAAAGGGGACCTTGTCTTAAAACTTTGATACCAACATAGCCACAGTAGAATAAGGTACCAAGCAGAGTCCTGAAGCCCCCATTCCAGGGTCCTAGATTTCAGATGACCTTTTTAGACATACCCTAGACCAAAAGAGAACAAGCTGCCTTGAAGAAAGGTCTCTGTTTTGACAGAATTCAGCACCCACTGACTAAGGAGTCCTTGGACCACAGGTAATCAGCAGCAGTGGCCAAGCACTATTCACTGCAGGCCTTGGATGAGCCTCAGAGCTGTGCTGGCTTCAAGTGTGAGCAAGTACATTCCTACCAGTGGCCAAAGAGAGAAAATCCTATGGCTTGAGAAAAGGGGAGGTAAGTGTACAGGAGATTTTTTTCTTACAGCTTAGGGACTGCAACTTATGTACCAGCTTAGCCACAGTGGAATATAGCACCAAGCAGTCTCTTGTGGTCCCCAATTCCAGGCCTTGGCTGTGGATGGCATTTCTTGACTTATTCTGGGAAAAAGAGGAGCCCATTTCCTGAAGAAAGAGACTTAGACTAGCAGCATTCATCACAACCTGACTAAAGAGCCCTTGGACCTTGAGTGAACATTGATCACAGCCAGACAGTGCTTGTCATGGGCCTGAGGCAGTGGTAGCCATGGGAAGAGATTCTACTGCTTATGGAAAAAGGAAGGAAAACTGGGAAGGACTTTGTCTTGTGGTTTGGGTGCCAGCTCAGCCACAGTAGAACAGAGCACCAGGTAGATTCCTAAGGTTTCAGACTCCAGACCCCGACTCCCAGACAGCATCTCTAGACCTGACTAGTACCGGCGAAAACTAATTGTCCTTAAGAGTAGGACAAAAGCCTGGCTTCCTTTGCCATCTGCTGATGGTAGAGCCATAAAGCCTTGAGTAAACATAAGTAGTGGCCAGGCAGTTGTTACTGTGGGCCTTGGACATTTCTCAGGCTGTACTGGCTTCAGGTGTAACCCATGGCAGTCCTAGTGGTGGTAGCCACAAGGATGTTTGGTTTACTCCTCCCCCAGCTCCAGAGAGCTCAGCACGTGTGCACACATGCACACACACACACACACACACACTTCACACACACAGAACGAGAGAGAAAGAGAAAGAGACAGAGAGGGAGGGAGGGAGGGAGAGGGAGAGAGAGAGAGGGAGAAAGAGACAGGAGGAGAGAGAGAGAGAGAGACTCTGGGAGAAAATAAGGGAAGAGAACTAGAATCTACTTTGTGATTCAGAGAAATATTCTAGATCTTAGTCAAGATCGCCAAGTCAATATCTCTCAGAGTCTGCAAGACCTATAGTGTTATTGTGCTTGGGGTGCCTACTGATGAAAATATGGCTGCAGTGACCAAAAATCTAGATCACAACACCCAAGTCACTTCAAATACCTGGAAAGCTTTCCCATGAAAGACGGGTATAAACAAGCACAGAGTACAAGGCTACAATAAGTACCTAACTCTTTAATGCTCAGACACCAATGTACATTCACAAGCATCAAAACCACGTAGGAAAACATGACTTTACCAAAGGATCTCAAAAAGGCACCAGAATCAACCCTGGAAAGACAATAACATGTGACCTTTCAGACAGAGAATTTCAATTAACTGTTTTGAGAGAGCTCAGAGAAAATTAGATAACACAGAGAAGGTATACAGAATCCTGTTGATACATTTAACAAAGAGCTTGAAATAATTAAGCAATTCTGTAGTTTAAAAAAATGTAACTGGCGGGGCACGGTGGCTCAAGCCTGTAATCCCAGCACTTAGGGAGGCCGAGGTGGGTGGATCACAAGGTCAAGAGATCAAGACCATCCTGGTCAAGATGGTGAAACCCCATCTCTACTAAAAATACAAAAAATTAGCTGGGCATGGTGGCGCATGCCTGTAATCCGAGCTACTCAGGAGGCTGAGGCAGGAGACTTGCCTGAACCCAGGAGGCGGAGGTTGCGGTGAGCCGAGATCACGCCATTGCACTCCGGCCTGGGTAACAAGAGTGAAACTCTGTCTCAAAAAAAAAAAAAAAAAAAAAAAAAGTAACTGACATAACAAAAAATGTGTTAGAATCTCTTAACAGCAGAATTGATCAAGCAGAACAAAGAATTAGTGAGCTTAAAGACAGGTTACCTGAAAATACACAGTCAGAGGAGACAAATAAAGAGAATAAAAAAGAATGAAGTGGACCTGCAAGATCAAAAAAATAGCCTCCAAAGGGCAAATCTAAAAGAGGAGGAAAGAGAAAGAAATATACGTAAAAAGTTTACTCAAAGGGATAATAACAGAACATCCCAAACCTAGAGAAAGATATCAATATTTAAGAACCAGAACATTATGGAATTCCAAGATAATTTAACCCAAATAAACTACTTCCAAACATTTAATAATCAAACTTCTAAAGATCAAGGAATAATAAGAGATCTTAAAAGCAGCAATAGGAAAATAAAAACAAATAACATACAATGGAGATCTAATATGTCTAGAATTTTCATTGGGAATATAGGCCCAGAGAGAGTTGTGTGATATATTTAAAGTGCTGAAAGAAAAAAGAAAATCTACCTTAGAATAGTATATCCAGCAAAAATATCTTTAAAACATGAAGGAGAAATAGAGGCCTTCTCAGACAAATGAATGCTGAGGGATTTCATCAACACCACACCTGTACTTCAAGAAATGTCAAAGGAAGTTCTTCAGTATGAAAGAAAAGCATGTTAATGATGCCTGAACCCAGGAAGCGGAGGTTGCGGTGAGCCAAGATTGCGCCATTGCACTCCAGCCTGGGTAACAAGAGCGAAACTCTGTCTCAAAAAAAAAAATCATCTGAAGGTAGAAAACCCACTGGTAATAGTAAAGAGACAGAAAAACAAATAATATTGTAACACTTCATTTGTGTTGTACAAACTACTCATATCTTAGGTAAAAAGATAAAAGAATGAACTGATCAAAAATAATCATCATGACAACTTTTCAATGTATCAGTAAAATAAGATATAAATAGAAATAAGAAAAAGGGAAAAATGGGTGGGGACAAAGTTAGTGTTGAGATTTGTTAGCTTTCTCTGTTTTTTTATTAGTTCATTTGTTAGCTTAGGCAATCAGTGTAAATTGGTCATAAATTTAAAATAATTAGTTATATTATTTGCAAGCCTCATAACTTCAACTCAAAAGCATACAACTGATACACAAAAAAACATGAAAAGAAATTAAAACATACCACTAGAGAAAATCACCTTCACTAAAATAAATATAGGAAAGCTGGAAAGAGGAAAGAAGAACACAAAACAATGAGAAAACAAATAAAACGAGTGTACCCTTACTTGCTAGTAATAATACTGAATGTAAATGGACTAAACTCTCCACTCAGAAGACATACAGAGTCCAAATGGACAAAGAAACAAGAACCTTTGATCTGCTGCCTATAAGAAACATACTTCAACTATAAAGACACACATAGAATGAAAATAAAGGAATGGAAAATGATATTTTATGCCAATCAAAATCAGAAAAAAATGGATCAGGAGTAGCTATATTTTTATCAAGACAAAATATAGATTTTAAGACAAAAACTGAAGGAAGAGACAAATAAATTTACTATATAGTGATAAAGGGGCGAATTCATCAAGAGGATATAACAATTATATATATATATATTTATGTTAAATATATGTATTTATATACATATTTGTTCATATACACCATGGAATACTATGCAGCCATCAAAAACAATGAGTTCGTGTCCTTTGTAGGGACATAGATGAGCCTGGAAACCATCATTCTCAGCAAACTGACACAAGAACAGAAAATCAAACACCACGTGTTCTCACTCGAAGGTGGGTGTTGAACAATGAGAACACATGGACACAGGGAGGGGAGCATCAGACACTGGGGTCTATTGGGGGGAAACGGGAGGCACAGTGGGGGTGGGGAGTTGGGGAAAGATAGCATGGGGAGAAATGCCAGATATAGGTGATGGTGAGGAAGGCAGCACATCACACTGCCATGTGTGTACATATGCAACAATCTTGCATGTTCTTCACAGGTACCCCAAAACCTAAAATGCAATAAAAAAATAAAAGTAAATAGAAAAAGTAAATATAATTGTTATATTCTCCTGCTGAATTCACCACTTTATATATATATATATATATATATATATATATAAATCATATATATATATAAATCATATATATATATAATTGATTCACGCCTTTGACAATTATATATATATATGTATATGTACTTGACAATGGAGCAATCAGATATATTAAGCAAATATTGCTAGTGCTAAAGACATAGAGCCCAATAAAATAATACCTGGAGACTACAACACCAAACTTTCAGCATTAGGCAATTCATCCAGACAAAAAATTAATGAAGAAATATTAAACTTAATATAAACTATAGAGCAAATGGACCTGAGATATTAATAAATATTCTACTCAACATATAGAGAATGCACATCTGTTCCTTAGCACATGGATCATTCTCAAGAACAGATAATATATTAGGACTGAAAAGAAGTCTCAAGAATTTAAAAAAAAAAGTACATTATATTGTGTCTTTTCTGACCACTATGGAATAAATCTAGAAATCAATAACAAGAGAAACTTTGAAACTACACAAACACATGGTAATTAAACAACATGTTCCTGAATGAACAGTGATTAATAAAGAAATTTAAAAGAAAATTTTAAAAAATTTTTGAAACAAGTGAAAATAGAAATACAACATACAAAAACCTATGTGATACACCAAAAGCATTCGCAAAAGGAAAGTTTATATCAAGAAGCACCTCTATCAAAAAATATAAAATCTGAGATTCAACCCAATTGTTATGTGTATGGTTTAATAGTTTATTATTTTGTTGCTGAGTAATTAATTATATAGACCTATCAAAATTTATTTATTTTCAACTGTCAATGGATATTAAGGGTCTAAGAAAGTAGAACAAACTCTTTCCTGCTCTTTTTATTTCTCTCACCTAACATTTCTGCTCTTTGGGAATCCAAGCCCAGAGATTCAAAACACAGACATGACCATTTTCTTCTCTCTCTCTCTTCAATATTCCCACATTAATTGATGCAAATAGACAACTTTAATTTTCTTTCCCCTTATTCTATTCTTTCTCCACCATAGATTCCCATGGCTTGCCAGTTAGGTTGACCTAGATGGAATAAATATTAATACACTGAAATTAAATTGTAAGACTTGAGCCAACAAGTTTGGTTTTAAAACACAGGAGAGATTTAGACACCTTCTCTGTTTTTAAGCCTACAGTCTAACTTTATTTCCTTCTAAAGAATGCCAAATATCATCCCTATTCTGCCTGTGTAAAAGAAGTATCATTCTTCAACTTTGCAGCTGGGAATTCAATATAAGAGGAAATTAAAATGCATTTGGCTAATTGTTACAAAATATTATTTTGAAGAAAATGTTTCTTGGCCATCTGCAATTCTTCTTTGAGTTTCCTAATGACATACTTCCCTAGTTTCCTATTCATTCATGTTTTTACCAATGTTTTAACTCCTTTTCTGTGATATGTTTGCAAATAATTTTCTCAGAACATAAAAATCAGTATTTACCTAGGTAATTTTTACATAGCCAATTTTCTAAATCTTTCCTTTTGTACCTTCTTGGTTTTCAATATTGTTTAGAGCATTTCATCTCCAAGATTTAAAAGTTTCTACCTAAAGTGTATTTTCTAGCATTTATTTTATGAACTTTAATTTTTTAAATAGAATTTATTTAGTAGTGCACTTGTAGATCACAGCAAAACTGGGCAGAAAGTACAGAGAGTTTACCATATGCTCCCCTTCCCCCCCATATGCATTCAATTTAATTTTTATATTTAGGTAAGTAATCAAGTTATCCTGGTATATTAAATTAGGTATGGGATTTTCAGTGATGCAGACAGGTCACATTAATTTGATGTGATTCAACACATATATCTGCAATAATTGACAATTTATATAGCCAAAAGTACAGAACATAATGAAAACTGGCTCCACAGAGCAGAAGCAGATATAAGATATCTTAAAACAGCTTTGTCTCTAGTCTATGGTTTCATAAGGAGCAATGTGTTTAGTCCTCCTTACCATTCCATATACAGGGTACTGTCAGATAAGAGAAAAAGCAAATTCTTGGAAGTTATCTTCATTGTTAGGTTTAAGTTATTATTTCAAAGATATTGGACTAAATTTATGCACTTCTATAAGAAAGGTTTAAAAAACACTGGGTTCTTCTGTTTATAAGCCAAATTCAGCACTCATACTTGTCTTTTGGGGACAAAAGCACAATCTATTCTTAAATGTTCCTAAGCATTATTTTGTCTTCTCCTTTTGAGCGTCCAATGTCAGTCTCCCCAGTTTATCCCAGGATAGTTTCACGTAATGAGATTGGACCAACAACCAAGATTAAAAAAAAAAAAAAAAAACTTGTTTCCCCTTCCCACTGACGGGTGATATTGTATCAATTCACTGCAATTCCTTCAGACACAAGACTCTTGGTTAACATTGGTTAATATAAGATTTCTTTAACAAACTTTGTGTCTTTAAAACATTTAAGCATCTAACACCTTGTGGTCTTTTAAGAAAAATTGGTTCCAATTAATTGTACTCATTATTTTCTATTTCAATCTCACATTGTCACAAGGTGGCTAATGGGAGACAATTCCGACTCCTTTGTCGCTAACTGACATTTTCGGACTTTCTTTTCTTTCTTGATGAAAAAGTTTTCAGGTACATCTCAAGTCATCATATTAAATCACTGTGTCTCCAAGGACTCCTAGAACCTTTCCACAGAGAAAGATATCAGAGATCAAAACTTGGTTATAATTTCTGATGCTTCTTGCATACACAAGACATAGTACAGTAACACTACGGTTGAAGAATTCTGTGATAGAAACAAAATGTAAATTCCCTAACTCTGCATTTTAAAAAAATTCTTGCTTTAATAAAGATCCCCTTGAGAGGCAGCATAGCATAAACAGCACAGACACTGAAACCAGACTGCTGTGTTTACCTCTTGACATCACAGATGATGAGCAAAGAGACACTGGACAAGCTACATACTATCTCTATATATCATTTCTACTCTCTTCTCTGCACCTTAATGCCCTCATGTATACAATAGGGATAATAATGGTACCTGTCTAATAAGGTTGTCTTAGGAATTAACTTCCTAAATATTTGGGAATCATTTAAAAAAGTGTTTAGCACATGGAGAAGACTCAATTATTGCTAGCTAAGATAATTTTTAAAAATGCTCTTTAATCCAGTTTTCTTCTTTTTCTAACAAATTTTGTGTATCACTCTATATAACAGTAAACTTATTTCTAAATTACAGTGTTGTTACAAAATGCACGTCTTTATTTTTGTCTTTTTGACCTTTAGCTCGGATGTCAAATAGTAGTTTTAGATCATGACTTATGCTGACTTCACTTAAACAGCAACTACTGAAAAGATAATAAAAAAATTCTCCTTCTCTAAAGTAGCTAGGATACAGAATATATAAAACTGCACCCCATTTGTCTATGGATGCAACCGCAAAGAGACAAAAGGGACAATCACATGCTTCTGAAGTTTTGTGTATTACTGCTTCAAAAGCTTCAATTTCTTAGGTGTCATCATTTATCTTTTATCATGGAAAGCTTTAGAGTTGAATTTAAATTACTTAAATGTCTTTAGATACAAACAGATATTTTCCTATTCTTCCTGGCCCTCTCTGATTTGTCTATTAAAACTTTTTATTCCACTGAGGGAAGGCTTGATGCAGACAAACATACTAAATGTGGATCTTACTAATACTCCTCAGGTTTCATTCACAAGACAGTGTTAAATATAATTATACTTCAGATAATTTTTTTGTTATAATATTTTGGATATCTTTCATGGATATAATTTATATCTATAATATGGAAGCTTCATAGAAATAGTTTCAAGTGATAAATTTTTCAAAGTATAAAGTTTGTAACTTAAAATTTTTGAAATTTGTCATATGGTTATTAGATAATCAGAGATTTTTTTAAAGAAAAATAAGTATTCATTTATTTACTGAAGTATCACAGGAGGTATATTGGCTGCCAAGAACTCAGGTTTTAGTAGTTTCAAAGAACGATGGATGTACACCAGCCTCTAGAATTCTGATTTTCATTCTTATTTTCTGTTTCTCTCTCTTTCCCACCCTCCCTCTCTTTTTCCTCTATTACCCATCTTTTTTCTCTCTCCTTCCTCTTTCCCTCTTTCTTACCTTTCCTTTCCAATTATTCTCAATAATAGACACTATGTATACTATAATGATTTGCAGGTAAAACAAGCAGATTTATCTGTCTTATTACCTGGTTGTATAAACAGTATCTTTAGTTCGAATTATTACCCCAAGAAAAGTTAAAACACCTAAAGCACAAATGCAGATGAATTACTTTAGGACAAAGTGGGGCTTCAGCTAGAAAAGATGAGTTATAATTTTTTCTCTATGTGTCCATGGGATATCTAACCTCACATGAAGCAGGATTATGATTATACAAAATTTGGTAACACAGTATAACATTTTGTTAATTAAGGAGAAAAATACCAGAAATCTAAATTATAAAATTTTAATATTGTTTTATTGTTTTGATTACATGTATAATGCCTAAAAATAAGAGAATATCTTTAAATATTATTTCCTTTATACTGATACTCTATTCTTCTAGATATCTTAAAATATACAACAAATTATTGTTTAGTATAGTGACCTTTTTGTGCTACTGAATACTAGATTTTACTCCTTCTACTGAGATACGGTTTTGTAACCATTAATTAACCCCTCTTTACTTCCCCTTCCCGCTAGCCTTTCCAGTCTAATATGGTGTGAAATTGTGCCCCCACCCAAATCTAATGTCAAATTTTAATTCTAAAATGTTGAAGAGGGGCATGGTAGGAGGTGATTGGGTCATGGGAGTGGATTTCCTCCTTACTGTTATACTGATAAAGAATTCTCAGGAGACCTGGTTGTTTAAACATGTATAGCACTTTCCCCTTCCCTCTCTTCCTCCTTCTCCAGCCATGTAAGACATGCCTGTTTTCCCTTCACATTTCACCATGACTGAAAGTTTCCTGAGGCCTCCCCAGCCATGCTTTCTGTATCATGTGCATAAATGTGAGCCAATTAAATCTCTTTTCTTTATAAATTACCCAGTCTCAGGTAGTTCTTTATAGCAATGCAATAATGAACTAATCCAGAAAATACCGTAAATACTTCTCCTCACAGAATCTGCATCTTTCGTCTCCCAGCTGCAATGCACTGTTACTTTACTGAAGTCCTGTGTGATTACTGGTAAAGTGTGAGGGAAGAAATATATTTTTCCACCGCATTATTAAATCTCAATCCTTAATAAGCCTATGTCTTTGGAACCTCAAAATCTAGTGTTCTCTGATGGTACAGCTTTCCCCACTTCTCTTAGATGAAACAGAAGGCTAGCAGGGGCTGAAGCTGAGAAAAGGCTCTGGTAAGGTATTTTTTTCAAGAAAAGTGGCCTTTCTGATGGAAAATATTACACAAGATTTTTACAATGATTATCCTTCCCCTTCTATTGCCAGAGGAAAGGAGGGATCATTTTTTGGATCTTCACCAGGTGAATATGGTAGAGTTTTTGGATATTAAGGCTACAAAAGTACTGGGCTATACCAATACTGTTGCCTCCAGTAGTTTTGCACTCACACTAGACTACTTGAAACTTCCAGTAATTCATCAAATTACCACTTATGTGTTCCTTTCACATTACGCTCCTGCTGCATTGCTCCAAATAAGCAGATTTCTACTGAAACTGTGTGAATTTGCTTATCTTTTCAGATTCTGGGTGCACGTTTTCCCTGCAAGCTCACTTCTCTGACAGGTCCAAAAAAGTCATTGATTTTCAGGATTTCAGGGTTTTTGTTGTTTATTTATTTTAAGATTAAAAAAAAATCCAAGATCATTGTGTGTCAGAGTTAAAACTGGATATTAAATTTTTATACAATTGATAGAAACAAAAACAATTACTCAA
The DNA here is from genome assembly GCF_048565385.1 of Saimiri boliviensis. Taxonomy (NCBI): domain Eukaryota; kingdom Metazoa; phylum Chordata; class Mammalia; order Primates; family Cebidae; genus Saimiri; species Saimiri boliviensis. The sequence continues at coordinate 119,145,391 of NC_133452.1, read as the reverse complement.
AGCTGGGAAGTATTTTATGCATTAATTCCTATTGACTATAATTTTTTTCAAAATCTCATGCTACATATTATAGATATAAAAATGCAAAAATCTCCATCCCATATTTTACAAAAATTATATTGTATAGTTGAAAAAGTAAAATTTATTGACAAATAACTACAATGGAATATGCTATAATTTGTGATATATATATGTGTGCATACTTTATATGTATATAAAATACTTGCTTCTATACATATATGTGTGTGTGTAAAAACTCCAATCTCTCTGGAATTTGATAAGAAATATCACAGAGCACACAGATACTTTGAAATATAAATTTCCTACTCTGGATGTATGGTCTGACATTTACCAAAAAAAACAAATTAATAGCACTGGAAATATTAATAATTATCTTCCTTTGTTCTTTTGAAATTTGATTAAGTTATAACAGGGAAGCTAATGAGAAAATAAAAATAGAAGGATCGAAAAAGCAGTGTACATTACTGAATAATTACACATGCATTAATCCTCTGTTTCTGTGCTGTGTTCTGAAAAGCCTTGTAAATTATATACTTTGTCCTTTTTTTAAACACTATCAAGTCTAGGGTTGGTAAAATTTACACTCAATATTTTTAAAGTGTTAATTGGTACCTTGCAACAGTGTGAATGACCTCCTACTGCCTCTTGCACTTTACCAAATCGTATGATAATCCTGAGCCTCTTAAATGAAAGAAAGTTCTTCCAAGATTTATAAGCTCATGACCTGCTATAGTTCTTTTCAAGCTACTGTGACCTTCTTGGTTCATCATTCATTTAATCAAATGAATTCTCTTTTACTGTAGTGTGAAGTCTCTGTTTAGAAAATCAGTGACCTTTTCTCTCATAATAGCAGTGTCTTTACAAGTCTAGCCCTCTTAAAATTAAAATTGGTTGAGTTTATTTTTTTGCATCTTTTCTAAACCGTAGAATAGTGAGCAACATCAACTAGTGCCCTCCCTGGCTTGAACTTGTGCCAAGTTATATAAAAGCTTAAGTTATAGTTGCATTTAGTTTTGTGGGTGAATGACATTAAACAAAATGTCATTTACCATTCATAAATGCATACTCTATACTGCAAGAGTATTTACAGTGAGTCTCTCATAGACTATTGATACTTTCTAGGCATGTTATACAAACTTGTGATATAGATAATTATTCTATAGCTTTACTTCTGAATATGTACAATTCTTTATCTTGTTTGTAACATGTAACAACAATATTTTTAATGTTTTATAATGATTTTATCTTCTAGTTCAGAATTTTTATCAATATTATGTGTGCTTTAGATAGTAAAAGTGATAGTAGTCTACAGTGTCATTTGCATTCCTATTAGCAATATTTCTTTCTGGTCCTAATTATATAAAAAGAAAGCTATCTTGAAATGTGTTCCTTTCAATTGTAGACATTATGGTTTTCAATCCCCTTGCCCATTTTTACTGTTGTATAGGACTGCCCTGAAAATTACATGTTGGGTAGCCATCTTCATGTTCCAAATGTTTGTCAATATATAGGAATATAACAAATGTAGTACATTACACTTTCAAATAATATATACAGGTTTGCTTAATACATATTAATAAATTTAGTCAAATGTAAAGAAAGAAATAATTATCAAAGACATCCAATAAAGCATTAACATTTATTCCTGGAATATGTTATATCATTTTGTTCTTAGTGAAGTTAATTTTTCAAACTTTTTTTTTCAGCTTCGCTAAGTCAACCTACATTTATGGGGTAATGAGTATGTCCAAGTTATAATTACTTCTCAATGGAGACTTAACTGGAATTAAAACTTCGCCTAGGCAAAGTGATGAATATGCATATGGAAAGGTGTGCAGGAAACATAAATTTGTCTTCTCAAAAAATGCTTTGTTAGCAATAGCGATAATACCAAACATCTAACGAGACCCTGTTCCATGCCGCAAATTCTCAAAAGCACTTTATGCCACTGATACTATCATTGGCCCCATTTTATAGAAGACAAAAATGAGGTTCAGGGAGTTTTCTATAACCTCAGTTGTCTCAGATGTGGTATGTACAGAACAAGACTTTAAACTTACTTACTCTCACTTGAGAAAATGAAACTCATACTCCTTGTCTAATTGGTACTAAATGCAATATGTAAAATATTCTGCTAAGAAATTCATTTTTATTATTTCTCATGACATTTGGAACTTAAAATCAATGGCGACTTTGTTCCAATTACAGAACAAGAAAATTAAAGTTCAGGAAGGTTAAATAAATTGTTCTAGATACTCCCCACTAGCAAACAGAATATTAACAATTTGAATCTGGGTTTTACTCCATAGTCTGTGTTCTTAACCCCTATAGTGACTGTCTTTATAAAAGTTGTCCTGTATTCCCCCAAAACAGCTATGTATTAGAGTCATTTTAGCCCTTCAAATAGAATAGTATCTGCTTTCCAGTAGTACAGTGGCCCAACTATGTTTTCATTTTTTCAGCTATATGTTGAAGTGAACAGTATTTTAATATATATATTTAATTACATATTTATTTTTATAAATTATTGTTTACTATATTTATTAAGATAATTTATGGCTGTGATAATACATGCATTAATACTACTGTTACTATTTGAATTATTTCTGTAATTTTAGTAGAGTAATTCTATTGAGATTTTAATATAATTGTCAAATAATATACAGTAGAAAACATTATATTAATAAGTTTGAACAAATTCATATATTGAAAATGCTGTTGTAATCATTAATATCCTTGTGAATGCTAAACTGTCATTTTTTTTGTCCTCTACTACTGTTTCTGGAATAAATGTTAGTAATTAAAGTAATAAGTGGAGTTTATGGATTTCAATATGATAGAGTAGCGCAAGCTAAAAACAGGCTTATCGTATGAGAGCACAACATTTTGGAATATTACTAATTATAGTTTCCAGAGAAAGAACACTTATGCATCATTTATTATTACTAGCAACAATTTTTATTACCTGTGTGTCAAATAAATGGAAAATTTCATCTAACTGAGAAGTTGTTGACATGAGTATCTACTACAATTGCACTAGATTCTATCACAATTTACAGTAAAGATAGTCTGTGATGTGAGAATTACAGAGAGTATTAAAACAGAAGAATGAGCGGCAATAGTATTACAAGATGGAATTTATATTCCATATTTACTCCCTGAAGATGTTGATTATTTGATAGATATTCTTTCTAACTCAGTCCTGGGATCTGACTTGTCTTCTTCTTATTGCTTTTAAACTAGCTCTATCTCAGGAGGCAAGATATTTTCTAGGAAAATCAATGAAGGTAAAACTGAATACTGAAACCTTTACCACCATATTGGCTTCCCTTGTGCTTGGCCACTGATATACTTCTTCAGATTACAGTATTAAGGATGCAAGCTTTAAAGGCTGAGTATTTTCCTGTACTATTCGAAGAAGGTAGAAAGTAGACAACATTCCAAATCAAATTTGGAATGTTACAGGAGCACAGAACTGCAGTTCTTTTCCTCAATACCCGCATGCTTGAAGAAAATCTGTTAGTATTTTGTTAGCCCTTATGAAAGTGTGATTCTTAGCAGCTTTTCTATATGGGTTTTAAAAATATAGAATACTAGGCCCAACCACATATCTATAGAATAAAAGAAAACTGGGGTTGAGACTTCAGAATGTGTATTTTAACTAGCACTTTAGAGCATGCTCATGTTAACTTAGGTTTGACAACTAAGACCACAATGGCATTTAATCAGACAAATATGGATTAGAGTGAAAGTTCTGTTAAATGATCTTTCCAAAGCCTTGGTCTCCATTATAACATCATGAAAATAATGATTTTTATGCCATATTCTTCTTCTAAAGGTACAATGAAATAATAGGAAGCACATGTAGTCCTGAGTATGGCATGTATATAGTCAATAAAGTTAGACACTATTATTTATTATTAATTATGTCTGCAAGGAAACTATCAAAAATGTTATTGGTACTTGATCTGGATGAAAGGCAGGGATTGTGTTTATGACTTGGGGGTGTGTCATAGGCATTACAAGGGACTTCATTATAGACATTTCTTAATAAATAATTGCACTTCTCATTTTTTGACTCACTTTTTCTTTTCCTTCACATTCTGACAATTAAACCTCAAAAAAAAAAAAATCTCCAATCTATTAATGGATATCCATTACTATTGCCCTAGTATCCTAGTCCAAACCAACTCACGTCTTATTTAAAATGAAGTAATGGCCTCCTAACAACAACAACAATAAAAACAACAAAAAACACTTGTAATCTTTAAAACATAAAACTGATTGAGGTAGTCCCCTACCTACATAAAACTAATTTTAAAAACAGTCATTATTTATTTTTAAAGCCATTTAATAATGCATTTAAAAAAATAAAAATAAAAGTTCTTACAAGTTCTGTCCCCACCTACTCTTCTAGTCCCACCTTAAAAAAAGTGCCTCCTTCATGTTTGTTTCCCAGGTATTATATTCTTTTCTTGAAATAACCTCAGTTATCTCTTCTTACAATAATGTGTACATATCACCCTTTTTTTGGTTATGGTTTTTAACTCATAACTCTCAGGTTTCCTGGCTGCTGCTGACTATATTAGTAGTCCTTTATCCAAGTCATTTGCTTAAGGAATCCTGTCTTAATTCCAATCTAAATTAAATTATCCTTCAATTTTTCTCTTCTATTCTAGATGTTGCTGTTTTTCCTCCTAACCCATAACTCCTTTAAAATGGAAATATTTGTTTTGTACATTTTTCACTAGTTTAATGCCTGTATCCACCATGACACTGTAATCTGCGGGAAGACATAAAGTCTGTTTGTTTTATTCTTTACTATAGTCCCCAGGGTAAGCATACATGAAAACATCAGGCATGCATTACATGATTCTTGCATGAATAAGTGATTGGACAGTCCAGATACTACCTTAAGTACATGTTCTATGCTCACCAACTTGGTATTTTTATTCAAAATATAGAAGTTTATATATATATATATATATATATATATATATATATGTATATGTATAAATATATACATATATATATATATATATAATATCTAAACCCCTATAGAAGATGTAGCACAGCATCATTGCTATTATTTTAAGAAAAAGCAGAACAACTTGCAGAATGTTCAGATTCTCATTTTTTAAGCTCTCCTTTGGGCAACACTCTTTTAGATGTTGACAGCATAAAATTGGTTCAGCACTCAAGTCTTCATTCTGCAGATTATTTCTATGGATAAATCAGCAGGCCTGAATAATTCTTTCCTTCAGCAAGTGCTGTGGGACAAGTAATCCAATTACTCCAGAGGTTTTTGTGACATTAAATGAAGCAATCTGGGAAATTACTAACAATATCCACTTTTAAGATCTAAAAGTATCGTACATTTAAACCTTGAATGTTTTGCTTCTTACTTTCTTTCTTGTTTTTAATTTTCTTTCATTTATTTCATTTCTTGGAATTTAAGTGTAGATGTTTTTAAACTAGGGTAAAATTATTAGTGCTTCCATGTGATTGGGTCCATGGAGGTGTGATAAAATTTAGAACCTCTATAATTTCTACAAAGTAAAAGTTGGCTTTGGATGTCTGTCTTCCAGGATAGCTAAGCAGAGGACATGCCAGGTATTTTGCACACATTATTTTAGTCAACCATTAAATATTCCTAAAATATAATATACTTACTCTATTATTCTAATATATTATTATTCATATCCTATAGATGACAAAGCTAAGAAAAGAAGTAATTGGCCTGCACAATAATCTCGGCATATGTAATTCACTTTTACGTTTTTCTGTTTAACTGAAGAATGCTAAAAAAAAACTAAAAAAATGCTAAATTATGTGAGTAAATAAAACAGAAGTCTTGTCTCACAGAAAAGAAGACTAAAAACACAAATAACAAATAAGTAATTATAAGTAAAATAAGAAGTATTATAGGTTATAAAAATAAACATAACTATGTGGGTTGGTCAAGGAGGTAGAGGAGATGAGCTGTTTCAGATACTGCATTCAAAAACAGCATCTCTAAACATTTTGTGTTCAAACAGAGATTTCAATGTAAAAAAAAAAAAAAAAAAAGAGTAAACTATATTATTCAGCTTGCTGTCTTCCCAGGAAGAGGAGGAAGAGGAATAGCTAGGGTTAACGCACTAAGGCAAAAATAAGTTTGGCAATTAAGAACAGCAAAGTGGTCTATAATTGAACATAGTTAATAAGGCACAGAATGGTTTGGAGTGAGTTTGGAAAAATAGTTCCTTAAAATTTGCATCCAAAGGGGCCATAGAAATGACATTAAATATTCTTCTAAGCTTGAGAAATGTCACTAGAGGAAGGGCTTTGAGGCACAAAGAGGCATATTTTTATCATTCTCAGCAAACTGACACAAGAACAGAAAACCAAACACCACTGCATGTTCTCACTCATAATTGAGGGCTGAACAATAAGAACACATGGACACAGAGAGGGGAACATCACACACTGGGGCCTGATGGGGAGTTGGGGGCTATGGGAGGGATAGCAGGGGGCGGGGTAATTGGGGAGAGATAATATTAGGAGAAATACCTAATGTAGATGACAGGGGTGTGGGTGCAGCAAAACATCATGGCATGTGTGCACTTATTTAACAATCCTGCATGATCTGCACAAGTACCCCAGAACTTAAAGTATAATAATAAAATAAAATAAAATAAAATAAATTACTATTTTGATGTACAATTGACATAAAATTGACTTATCTAAAGTGTACAATTCAGGGATTTTTAGTATATGTAGAATTGTGCAACCATGACTAGTATCTAATTTTGTAATACTCTTATCATCTATAAGATAAATTCATTATCTATTTCTCATAGTCTCCCTTCTTACATGCTTTGGTAACAATTTAATAAATTGCACCAAACAATCTTTTGATGCAATTGACATGTTTGTGTGATTACTTATTTGATGCCTATCTCCCCCTCTGTACTAAAAAGAGTACTTAGATGAATGAATAATGCAGAGCTTTGTCACTCAATAAATATTTGTAGTATAAGTGAATAGATTATATGATGAAAATACTTCTTAAAATTTGACAATTAAAATTTTCTTTAAATAAACCCCTATTTGTCTCATTTACCTCCCAGTAACTTATGGAGTATTTCTATAATCTACTTTGCAGATTCTTTTAAAACCACATTGGTAGGGAGAGTTATATATTCCTTGCTCATTACACTCACATCTCAACTAAAGTACAATTTTAATTCCCAGTTAAGTTTCTCTTTAATCTGATACTTTTAACATTAACATTCATTAGGAATATTCTAAAATTACATTTTTACATTTTTTCATAAAACATTCATGTTGTTTTCATCATGGCATGAATTAGGCCCACTAATGAATATAACATCGTTCATTAAAAATATCACTTTTACATATATTTATTATTTTTTGTTTTCAACAATGAGAATTGAATTTGGATTTCTCCTAAGGGTCATTTATACAAGCAAAAACTAATATCATTGTATTTTTTTTACTTTCTTGTGTATTTACTTTCCTTTTTCTTTTCTTTTTTTTGAGACAAGATCTCATTTTGTCATCCAGGCTGGAGTGCAGTGGAATAATCAGAGCTCACTTCATGGGCCTCCCAGACTCAAGCAATCCTCCTACCTCAGCCTCCAAAGTTGCTGAAACAACAGGCACATGCCACCATTCCAGGCTAATTAAATTAAATTTTGTTGTAAAGACGAAATCTCACTGTTTTCCAAGGTGGTCTCAAACTACTAGGTTCAAGTGATCCTCCTGCCTTGGCCTTCCAAAGTACTAGGATTGCAAGCATGACCCACTTGTACCTGGAGTGTTTACTTTTAAATTATTTTACCTTCATTAATGAATTGAAAAATAAAACTTCGAATTGAGATGAAAAAAGTAGAAATGGGCTATGCCCACTCTCTAACTCAATGATATGCTACTGTACACTATTTTACAGCAGACATAGTTAATATTGTCCTCAGTAAAGTGACACATTAGTTATAGCCTGGAACTTAAAATCTGCTTGCAGATAGTTAAAGCCATGACTGTCACATGAATAAATGCCATGCAGATGTGAAAAGCTCAGAAGTCTACAAAAGCAGTGGCAGATGTTTGGGTTAATATGAAGGACTGGCATATAAGGTAGACTGGGGACACTACAGGCCACCAAAAAAATAAGAGTTACTTTTTCCATGCAAAAATTCAAAAGCAACATAAGCAGATGGAATTTTTTAAGAAGAAACTGGAAACTCAATTTTTTTTTTCTTTTTTGTTTTTTAGAGATGGGGTTTCTCCATGTTGGTTAGGCTGTTCTCGAACTGTTGACCTTAGATAATCTGCCCCCTTTGGCCTTCCAAAGTGCTAGGATTACAAGAGTGAGCCACCATGCCTGGCCTCACTTTTTTTTTTTTTTAAGTGGTACCTTCCATCTTAATTTATACAATTTAAAAAATTAATCAACATCATATTTTTTAACTTTCCATGATCCAAACAGCGTAGGTTTTGGTCACTTTTCTACTATCAGTGAGGTCTACTTTGCCATATTGTCCTATGGAGAATATTTATTGGCTTGTTTTTATTGTTGTTGTTTTCTGCTTGTTTGTTTTTGAGACCAAGTCTTGCTCTGTTACCCAGGCTGGAGTGCAGTGGCACAATCTCGGATAACTGCAACCTCCACCTCCACCTCTGGGTTCAAGCAATTCTCCTGACTCAGCCTCCCAAGGTGCTGGAACTACAGGGACCAAACACCACATCCAGCTAATTCTTTGTATTTCTATTAGAGATCTGGTTTCACCATGTTGGCCAGGCTGGTCTCGAACTCCTAACTTCAGGTGATCTGCCTGCCTCAGCCTCCCAAAGTGCTGGTATTACAGGCATTTGCCACCATACCCAGCTGTTTATTGGTTTTTAATTTTTTTATTCAATGTTAAAGTGAATGAATCACAGTCTATGAGGATAGAAAGGGTTGTCAAAGGTAAAATAGTACCACTCTGGGAGAAAGCCCAAAGACCTTTGAATAAAAAGCAAAGGGATAATTAAAAGGGAAAAGCACTTTATATTTCATACTTAATTCCTTCTCTTATAATAGAGGCAATTCTATCTTTATCTACAGGCTTGCTTCCTAAAGCCCCAAGGAAGACATCTCTTAGCTTGTGTGGGTATTGAACCTTATCATTGGCATGCAAAAGCATTAGCCTTTGGCGAAAAGGGAGGGGTGAGAATTAAATCTTCAAAATAGCTTCAATTATAGTAGAAGGATTAGTACGTAGTATTTCTCTCTGAGTTCTCACATGCATTTAAGATCCATTGCTTTTTTTTTCCATGAAGTTTTAAAGTCTCTCTTTCTCCTGAAGAGAACAGCATTATCCTTAATTAAAACTCCTGAGAGAGCTTCAGAGGTCTGTAGCTCAGATTGTATTGTTTGAGTCTTTTCATTTAAGAATTTAAGCTCATCCTGCCAAGTTTCTGATTTTGTTTCAAGATCAGTAATTTGAGGGGCAAAGGAATCAATTTAGTTCCAAGTGCTTGGATAGTTTTTTATATGATTTATAATGATAGCTACTTAACGAGCTACATGGAGATTCAGATTTTACTATGTCAATAGCTAGAGTAAAACAGGCTCACTGAACATTTACAGAACCATTAGAAAACAAATATGTAGTAATTAAATAAACACCTCATAAAATTACATTACTTGGTCTGTAGGAACTGAGCATCTGGAAAGTTACCCAGAAAGAGTAGTAATGTATGAAAGAAATATTTTATTAGGAAAGGAAATAGCAGTAGCCTATACAGTCATATGGGTATACAAAATTTAGGGCTCATGATTTTACACCTCATCTTCTCATCTGTAAAATTTAGAATTAGAGTATTACCTACCTTACAAGACTTTTAAGAAGACTAAATTTAAAAAAATATGTAAAGAAGTTAAACCTAGCTGACACATGAGTTATTCAGGAAAAAAAATTAAATATAACGCTCATGGACCTAGATCTCCCAAGGCTGTTTGCCATTGAGATGTTAAATATAAGCATAGCTGGAAAGATAAAACATAACTCTAACCCAATTTGAGTTGCTTATTGCTTTTCTGAAACTATGGAAGTACCCAGAGTTGTGTGTGTATGTACATGCATTTTATTATTTTATCTTACCTAGCAGGCTTGTAAGTAAGAGCACAATGTCAACAGTGCCTTCTCTGTACAATCAACTGCTGAGGGTCAATATACTAATTAAGAAACATTCCACATTTAATAGCTGTTTTTGGAGCTTTTAATCCATGAACATTCTTTTTCATTATTTATTTTTATTGTACTTTAGGTTCTGGGGTACATGTGCAGATTATGCAGGACTGTTTCATAGGTACACACATGGCAATTTGGTTTGCTGCCTCCATCTCCCCATCACCTACATCTGGCATTTTTCCCCATGTTATCCCTCCCTGACCACCCCACCCCCATGTTGTACATCCCTTGGCCCCCACAACAGATCCCAGTGTGTGATGCTCCCCTCCCTGTGTCCATGTGTTCTCATTGTTCAACATTTGACTATGAGTGAGAACATGTGGTGTTTGATTTTCTGTTCTTGTGTCAGTTTACTGAACATTGTGGTTTCCAGATTCATCCATGCCCCTACAAAGGACACAAACTCATTTTTTATGGCTGCATAGTATTCCATGGTGTATATGTGCCACATTTTCCTTGTCCAATCTATTGTCGATGGGCATTTGGGTTGGTTCCAGGTCTTTGCTATTGTAAACACTGCTGCAATGAACATACGTGTGCATGTGTCTTTATAATAGAATGGTTTATAATCCTTTAGGTATATACCCAGTAATGGGATTTCTGGGTCAAATGGGATTTCTATTTTTAGGTCATTGAGGAATCGCCACACTGTTTTCCACAATGGTTGAACTAGTTTACACTCCCACCAACAGTGTAAAACTGTTCCTATTTCTCCACCTCCTCTCCACCACCTTTGGATGGGTTTGTTTGTTTTCTTATAAGTATGTGCTTTATAGATTCTGGATATTAGCCATTTGTCAGATGGGTAGGTTGAAAAATGTTTTTCCCATTCTATTGGTTGCCAGTTCACTCTAATGACTGTTTCTTTTGTTGTACAGAAACTCTGGAGTTTAATTCGGTCCCATTTGTCTATTTTGGCTTTTGTTTCCAGTGCTTTTGGTGTTTTAGTCATGAAGTCCTTGCCTGTGCCTATGTCCTCAATGGTTTTGTCTAGGTTTTCTTCTAGGGTTTTTATGGTATTAGGTCTGATGTTTAAGTCTTTAATCTATCTGGAGTAAATTTTAGTGTAAGGTGTCAGGAAGGGGTCCAGTTTCTGCTTTCTGCACACTGCTAGCCAGTTTTCCCAAAACCATTTATTAAACAGGAAATTCTTTCCCCATTGCTTGCTTTTGTCAGGTTTGACAAAGATCAGATGGTTGTAGACGTGTGGAGTTGCCTCCAGGGCCTCCATTCTGTTCCATTGGTCTATATCTCTGTTTTGGTACCAGTACCATACTGTTTTGATTATTGTAGCCTTGCAGTATAGTTTGAAATCAGGTAGTGTGATGTCTCTGGCTTTGTTCGTTTTGCTTAGGATTGTCTTGTCTATGTGAGCTCTCTTTTGGTTCCATATGAAGTTTAAGGTGGTTTTTTGCAGTTCTGTGAAGAAGGTCATTGGTAGCCTGATGAGGATAGCATTGAATCTGTAAATTACTTTGGGCAGTATGGCCATTTTCATGATACCGATTCTTCCTAACCATGAGCATGGAATGTTTCTCCATCTGTTTGTTTCCTCTCTTATTTTGTTGAGCAGTGGATTGTAGTTCTCCTTGAAGAGGTCCTTTACATCCTTTGTTAGCTGTATTCCTAGGCATTTTATTCTCTTTGTAGCAATTGTGAATGGGAGTTTGGTCATGCTTTGGCTCTCTGTTATTTTGTTATTAGGGTATAGAAATGCTTTTGATTTCTGCACACAGATTTTGTATCCTGAGACTTTGCTGAAGTTGCCTATCAGTTTAAGGAGATTTTTGGCTGAGATGATAGGGTCTTGTAAATATACTATCATGTTGTCTGCAAATACAGTCAATTTGACTTCCTCTTTTCCTAATTAAATAACCCCCTTTTTTTCCCTTGGTTAATTGCTCTGACTAGAACTTCCAATACTACATTGAATAGGAGTGGCGAGAGAGAGCATCCTTGTCTAGTGCCAGATTTCAAAGTAAATGCTTCCAGTTTTTGTCCATTCAGTATGATACTGGTTGTAGGTTTGTTGTAAATAGCTTTTTTTTTTTTGAGATAAGTTCCATAGACACCTAGTTTATTCAGAGTTTTTAGCCTAAATGGCTGTTGAATTTTGTCAAAGGCCTTCTCTGCATTGGTTGAGATAATCATGTGGTTTCTGTCTATGGTTCTGTTTATGTGGTGGATTACATTTATAGATTTCTGTATGTTGAACCAGCCTTGCATCCCTGGCATGAAGCGTAACTGATGGTGATGGATAACCTTTTGATGTGCTGTTGTAATTTGTTTGCCAGCATTTTATTGAAGATTTTTGCATCTATGTTCATCATGGACATTGGCCTGAAGGTTTCTTTCTTTTTTTTTTTTTTTTTTTTTTTTTTTTTTTTTGAGTCTCTGCCTGGTTTTGGTATCAGGATGATGTTGGTCTCACAAAATAATTTGGGAAGGAATCCCTCTTTTTTTTTTTCATTTGGAATAGTTTGAGAAGGAACGGTACCAGCTCTTCTTTATACATCTGGTAGAATTCAGCTGTGAACTCATCTGGACCTGAACTTTTCTTGGTTGGTTGGCTATTAATTGCTGCCTCAACTTCAGCCCTTGTTATTGGTCTATTCAAGGTTTCAACTTCTTCCTGGTTTAGGCTTGGGAGGGTGCAAGTGTCCAGGAATTTACCCATTTCTTTCAGGTTTACTGGTTTATATGCATAGAGTTGTTTATAGTAATCTCTGATTGTAGTTTGCATTTCTGTGGAATCAGTGGTGATATCTTCCAAATCCATGAACATTATTATTGTAGCACTTCCTAAGCTCTCATATGTCTCACTTGGGCATATCTTTACCTCTCAGCTATCATTTATCCTCTCAATCCTATATATTTACCATAGTTCAATGTTCTTTCTCACATCCATAACATAATAATTTTCTCTGTGCTTTTTTCTTTTCATTCCAAATCCTTTCCATGGAACATAATGACAGGTGTATAATTTACCAGATTATTTATCTGACCATCACTGATAGAAAAGTGATGTGGCTTTGAAAGAAGTGCCTGTGACTGACTCTCTGTCATCCCAGAATAAACTCTGTTTTCTTTCAAAACCAGATGACTGGGTATATATCCAAAGGATTATGAGTTGTTCTATTATAAAGATACATGCGCACATATGTTCATTGTGGCACTGTTTGCAATATCAAAGACCTGGAACCAAAACAAATGCCCATCGATGATAGACTAGAGAGGGAAAATGTGGCACATATACACCATGGAATACTATACATTCCTAAAAAATGATGAGTTCCTGTCCTTTGTAGGGACATGGATGAACCTGGAAACCATCATTCTCAGTAAACTGACACGAGAACAGAAAATCAAACATTGCATGTTCTCACTCACAGGTGGGTTTTGAACAATAAGAACACATGGACAAAGTGAGGGGAGCATTACACACTGGGGTCTGTTTTTGGGGGACGAGGGGTGGGACAACAGGGGGTAGGGAGTTGGGGAGGGATAACATGGGGAGAAATGTCAGATATAGGTGATGGGGATGGAGGCAGCAAACCACATTGCCATGTGTGTACTTATGCAACAATCCTGCATGTTCTTCACATGTATCCCAAAACCTAAAGTGCAATATATATATATATATATATATATATATATATATATATATGATGTCTTGAAATGAAGGCTAAGGAAAAGAACCAATTACTTACAAGATCATTTTTTCCTACTCCTACTACTTAGTTAATTTGCATTTCATCTTATAATTCTTCTTCTCTTTGGAACATATAGTTCCAAATTGAGTATTTTCTGAAGACGAAAAACGTAATTCTGAATTTAGTATTATTATTATAACATCTCTCTTTCTGGTGATATTTCAAGTAACATGTCAGCTTGCACCATGTCCCATTTTAGGCTTTAATAACATAAGTACAAGATTTAGGAAGCTTTGATAAAACTGTTCTGACGTGCAGCTAAATACTATAGACTAGGTCCAAAACTCTTCACTGCCATCACAATTTTAATGCTGACAAAGTCATAATTTTCTGGCTTTTGTTCATTGTTCTATTCCAAACTCAGGTCTATGGGCAAAGAAATACTTAAAAAATAATATAATTTTATTACTTGTATCTTTAGAAAAAAGAAAAGGGAAACTTTTCCAAACACAATTCCTCTCTTCTCCTCTCTTATCATACTCATTGCTAAGGCTTTCAAATGTTCATTTCCAATATTTTATCAGAAAAAAAGCAAATTTTCTTTCAATGCTATCCATTACAAGAATTTAAATGGCCTGAAAACTTTAGTTTTGACATATTGGCCACACTCTACTCTTTATATCAATGATGGGCTGCAAGCAATATACTCTGCAGTGCACAGAACCTAAGAAAGATATTTTTCTTTATATCTCACCAATATATTCCAGAGAAATAATATGGCATTGAATTCTCATTCTTTCTTAACTTGAGAGTGGTAGGAAATACAAGGGATGTCTTTCATGAGTCATATGTTAATAATTTCTTTCTTTTACATATAATTTATAATTACTCTTATAACATAGTTATCACAACTCAGAAAATAAATACTGGAAGATAGCAAACCCAAGAAGCAACTTGCTTTTGAAAAAATTAAAATTTAAATTAAAAAATATATATGAACAAAGAAAATGCATTAAGACATGTATGCCATTTTATTTACTAATTATGCATTTTTTGAGTATACTATCCCAAAAATTAATGATAAAATTACAAGTACAAAGAGATAAATTCATACTTATATATCATCGATTATGATAAACTATGTTATTTACCTATCTATTTAAATTATTTTAGGATCTATGAACTGTAAGCACTGTATAAATAGTTAAGAAAAAGGTAACTAGAATATATAAAAGGTACAAAAGTTAACCTCACAGATTTTATGTGAAGATAGATATACTAATAAGAAAATGCATATACAAGAGAAGAGACATATACAAATGAGAAAGGTAATGTGAGTCAGGGAAAAAATAATAAATGTGCCTATAGAATGTCAAATTAGTCATATTTAAGAGTCTCAGTTTTGGCTTCCTAGCAAGGTACTTGGCCTGCTTAAACACTCAGAAATATTTATTGAATTAAAAGAGGCATTGTCAAACTTCTACAAAAGGCTAGATTACAAAGGTTTTATGCTTTTTGGTCCATATGATCTCTGTTGCAAGTATTAATCTCTGCTATTGTAACGCTAAAGAAGCCATAAGAAACAGATAAATTAGCATGACTGTATTCTAAGAAAACTTTATTATAGACAGTGACATTTGAATTATATGTAATTTTTACATACCATAAACTGTTATTTTGAATTTTTTTTGTAATCATTTAAAAATGTAAAACCAATGGTGGACTGGATTTAGCCTATTGACCACCTATTTTGTGTATCCCTGAATTACAACATTACTATGGAGAAAAGAATGGTTTTGGCAATTATCTCATTTTAAATTTCCCTCGTATGTTTGGAGGAGTATGACTGATGGAGGACAATGTTTCTCTTTGATAGAATGACAGATTTTAAACATGTGTACCAGCTGTAAAGGCAAAAGATATATTTTTGTACAGCTTGAATTTTGTTCAAAAGGGTTTTCGTTATTTCCTCTTATTTCTATATTATTTACTATTTTCATCCTCATTCAATTAGTGATGTTCTAAATAATCTAAACTCATTTAATTATCTTATTTTGTTCACCTCTGGTCCCAAAGTTACTTTGTGTCTATAAATAATTTATAAATTATTTATAAATAATTTAGTTCAAACATTAGGAAAGTAACCCAACATTAAATCCACAAATCTATCTAAATTAAATTTTATAGAAGATAAAAAGATGATATTTAACAAAGTTTTCTAGGGAAACATCAGTCTAAAGTACTAAACAATAAAAGTCTTGGGGTATTATGATTTTGCATACATAACTTTTATTAAAGTTTCATTGTTTTTAACTCCTATATCTATTGATAGACTGTGTGCTATTACTAGTTTTACTCAGAAGGTGGACTCAGTATGTTACTTGGCTCTTACTAAAACATACTTCTTCTTCACTCTATTTTACTGGCTCCTCCCTGCTTCACAGTTGATTCATTTTTCTCACATGGTAGATTAAGCATTTCATAAATAAGGAAGTCATTTCTAATTAACTGAAATTATTCCAAGTACATCTGTTCTCAAAGAAATTTTACCAGACAGACCCTTTCCTAGACAGGAACAACTGGGCAACAAGAACAACTGCTGCCTCTGAAGAACAAGAAAGATGCAAGGTTGACTAAGATGATGAGGAGAAATGAATAGCTGAAGAAAATTTATACATGCAAATCAGAGATTATACATCACATATATAACTTAAAACATTTTGAAATGTAGAGTAGGTAATTTAATCCATAATATTAAAAGTAAGTTATTTTAAATAACAGTATTTTATTTTGCAATACCACATACCATAGAAGAGTTAATGCTGCAAAAGAGTCTTTCCTGACTACTGATATTTCTGGAAACAAAATATTAATGTGCCTAGATTTATGAATATTGTAATGCAATCTTTCTAATGTCTTGTTTAGAATAAATAAACTTACTATGAAACAAATCTTACTGAGTTAATAAATATGTCAAAAAACAATCAATACACTGACTTTAGAAAACAGAGAAACAGAGATGATACCAACCTAGTCAATCACGTACATTTTTTGTGTATTAAGTAGAAACGTATGCGTATATAGAAAAATGGTTGTCTATATATAGTTATAAAGTTATGAATATGGATTCTTGTTAAGCAAAGAAAGTATGTGTGAGAGGTCTTCTACTTTTTAGTAATCTAGATTTTGTATTATGTAAATGGAATGTCCAGTTCATATGGTATAAACAAATAAATTTGACTGGGTAGCTTATAAACCACAGAAATTTATTTCTTCAAATTCTAGACACTAAGAATTTTCACGATCAAGACACTAATAGATTTCATGTTTAATGAAGGTCTATTGTTTGATTTATAAATGTCACCCTCTCTCTGTGTCTTCACATGGTAGAAGGGAAGAACTTTTGTCTCTTCAGCCCTTTATAAAGGCATAATTACTATACATGAGGACTCTACCGTCATTACCAAATAACTTCCCAAAGACTTCACCTCCTAATAGCATTCATTTGATGAACAGATTTCAGAATATGAATTTTGGAGGGAAGCAAATGTTCAGACCACAGTAGAGAGTTTTATATTATATAATTTAATTTTGAGTTTTATATAAAATATAAGCCACAAAGTTCCAAGAGTCTTGGCAAGAGTCTTTTCTTTCAATACTTAATTTTCACACTTTCTGATCAAAATCACCTGGGAATCTTGTATAATTGTATGCTATACTGTATCTACAAATTTAATTGACATAAAACAACTAGAGCTAAAAAATATGCATTTTAAATAAATATAACAGGTGACTGCCAGCACATTAAATTTGGGGAACTATGACCGTAATATCTAATTGTTTCTACTCTTCCCTGCTGTCTTGTCTTTGTTACTATCATTGTTTCCTATAAATCCTCTAAGGATTACAAGACATTGGTTTGCTTTCAGTGTCACTAATATTCCTGTTATCACCATGATTATCAGGCTTTGCCTCAATTTTATATATACATAGACATTTGAAAAAATACAGTACCTTTGCCAGCATTCAAAATCAGCATCAAAATTTAGCACTCTTAGGGCCTGGGCATCAGTATTTTATAAGAGCTCCCAGAAGAAGAGTGACATCAGCAAGATGGAGGACTAGGAGGTCTTCTCACTCATCCCTTGACAAAAGCAATTAATAAAAGTAACTACCTACCACAATATGATACCACCTCACTTCTGCAAGAATGGCTATAATGAAAAAATTATAGATGTTCGTGTGGATGTGGTAAAAAGGGAATACTTTTACACTGTTATTGGAAATGTAAACAAGTACAACCACTATGGAAAACAGTGTGGAGATTCCTTAAATAACTAGAACTAGAACTACCATTTGATTCAGCAATGCCACTACTAGGTATCTACCCAGAGGGGGGAAAAAATCATTATATAAAAAGGATGCTTGCATACACATGTTTATAGCAGCATAATTTGCAGTTCCAAAAATGTGGAGCCAACCTAAATGCCATCAATCAACAAGAAGATAAAGAAAATGTGGTATATATGTGTACCATGGAATACTACTAAGGGATAAAAGGAAGCAAAGTAACGGCATTTGCAGCAACTTGCATGGACTTGGAGACTATTATTCTAAGCGAACTAACTCGGGAATGGAAAACCAAACATCATATGCTCTCTCTCATAATTGGGAGCTAACTATGAGCTATGACGACACAAAAGGCATAAGAATGATAAAATCATCACTTGAGGTTAGGAGTTCGAGACCAGCCTGGCCATCATATTGAAACCCCATCTCCATTAAAATTTTAAAAATTAGCTGGGTGTGGTGGCAGGCGCCTGTAATCTCAGCTATTTGGGAGGCTGAGGCAGAATTGCTTGAACCTGGGAGGCAGAGTTTGCAGAGAGCCGAGCTCATGCCATTGCATTAAAAAAATAATAATAATGATGATAAAATAAATTTTGGGGACTCTTGGGAAAGGATGGGATGGGGGTGAGGAATAAAGGACTACACATTGGGTAAGCATTGGGTAAGATGTACACTGCTTGGGTGATGGGTGCACCAAAATATCAGAAACTACCACTAAAGAACTTATTAATGTAACCAAACACCACCTATTCTCAAAAAAAAGTATTGAAATAAAAAATGTATTAAAAAATAAAATAAAAACTACCTACCAAGGAAAATAGCTCTCTTTGAGCTTGAGTAAAATAAAGCAGCAGCAGCGGTCCAGTAGAGCACACAAAAATGAGAAATATAGGAGACATTTTACCTGTGACACTCCATCACCCAGTCTAGCACCGTTTGGCACCAAGAGGGAGAGCCCTCAGCTGTGTTTCACTCTTTGGAGAAAAACAAAGGGCAGGAGAATCCTAGAGGTCTTTGCCAAAATGGATTGTGGCCAGATTCTCAGATTTCATCACTGAGGACCTTGGTAGTCTTCGAATACCGAGGCAAGATGATGGTGTTGCCTGGAATCTTTGCCACTGTATCAGCTCCTAAAGCCAGAGCCAGCACTGTTGCCCACTCTCACCCCTACCTGATCTCAGCTTCAAATTTCAAGCTGCAGCTGCTTAACATGTTCCCATATTCTGGAGATTAGTGCTACTGCCACTGTGTTGCACCCACACACTAGTGATAAGCGTGATCGTCTGGACTGCAATTTACATTCTTTAGGGGGTAAAAAGAGAGTGAGGGGACAGTTGTAACATTCAGTATCAAGGCACCAAAGGCCCCCCATATCTTTTAATGCCATGACAGATACTTATAGCCTTGGCAACCAAGGACCTCCCACAATCTTCATCAATACTGACATAACCTGACAGAACAGCTTAAAATCTACACTATTGTACCACCATTGCCTCATCAGGGTTGAGGCACTACTGTGCCTCTCTCTCTCAGAAGTAGTACAACCATGCCCAAACAGCTAGCATCCTTGCACTCACCCATATGTAAAGATTTATCTCACCAAAGCTAGTCTTTATTCAAAAGGTGTGTGCTTCAGTGAATATGCAGACCTTTATGCAAAGTTACAAGGATATGAAAAATAAGAAAACCTGACACCAACAAAATAACAAAATAATTTTCTAATAACTAGCACTATAAATGGAGATCTATGAATTGCCTGACAATAATTCAAATGAATAATTTTAGAGAAGCTCAATGAGCTATAAGAGAACACAAATAGAAAACTCAACAAATCAGAAAATTAACACGAGCAAAACAAGCTCAACAAAGAGGTAGAAGGCATTAAAAACAAAACAAATTCTGGAGCTGAAAAACACAGTGAATGAGACCAAAAAAATACAATAGAGAGTTTCAAAAGTAGACTTCACCAAGCAGAAGAAAGAATCTGCAAATTCAAAAATAGTTCATTTAAAATTATCCATCCAGAGGAGAGAAAAAAAAATGAAACAGATTTTAGAAATTGTATGGAATGTATGGGACATCATCAAGATATCTGTGGATTACGAAAATCACAGAAGGATCTACGAATAATTGGGTATATGCTTACATGAAGAATTAATGTCTTAAAAATTTCCAAATCTTGAGAGGGAAATACACAACTAGGTGTTTAAGGTTCACAAGTTATCAAATAGTTTCAACCCAAGGAACACTGCAACAAGACACATAATAATCAAATTGTCAAAAATCAAGAATGAAGAGAGAATTCTAAAAACAATTGTGAAAAGTAACATATAAAGAAACCTGTGCAAAAGATAATAAGCAGATTTCTTATCAAAAGTCTTGCAGGTCCAGAAGGATATACCATATTCAAAGCACTAAAGGAAAATAAAACTGCCAACCAATGGTACTGTAAGTAAAATTTTCTTTCTCCTTTTTTTCCTTCCTTCCTTTTTTTTCTTTCTGTTTCTTTCTGATTGTTTCCAGTTATGGTTACTCTCAATAAAGTGGTTATAAACATTTGTGTACAAGATTGATGTGAATACATTTTCATTTATTTGGGATAAATGTTAGAGTGTACTAACTAAGCTTTATGGTAATTTCATGGTTACTTTCAAAAGAAATGGCCAAGCGACTGTATCATTCCCATGGATGAGTAAAAATATGTGACTGGCATTCTAACAAACATTTGGTGCTGTCATTTTCATTTATGTCATTATTTATACATATACACACATATTCACTCATGTTCAGATGTTTATAACAGGTTTATTTTAGACATTATTGTAGCCATATAGTAATACCTACTTGTGTTTTCAGTTTTGCTAATGGCTATATTGAACAATTTATCACGTGTTTTTCTACCATCTTTATATCCTATGAAATGAAGTCTGTTTATTGATTTTGTCTTTTTTTATCTTTTATTTTAAGTTCAGGGGCTCCAATGCAGGTTTGTTATGTAAGTAAACTTATGTCATAAAGGTTCATTGTATAGATTATTTCATGACACGGGTATTAAGCCTAGTATCCATTAATTATTTTCTTGATCTCCTTCCTCCATCTCTTCACCCTCTGAAAAGCCAAATGTTTGAGGTGATGCATATACTAATTATCTTGATTTTATCATTACATAATATATATATATATAAAAACATCCTGTACCCCATAAATATGTACAATTATGTCAATCAAAAACGAAATAAAACATTAAAAATACTAAAACTATGAAAGTCACAATTATATTTATATAGACATTATAAATTACACCTCGTATTTATGTAGGTAGAAGGAATCTTGAACACAATGAGAAGGGGGATGGAAAATATGAAATAAACTGAGGTAGAATCTCTGAAAATAAAAAATTGATATAGTTAATGAAAAATACCCTGGATGGGATTCAGTAAAATTATCAAAGAAAAAAATCAGTGTAATTACAAAATTGCATTTTTTTAAAGTTAAAAAAATGAATATAGAAATGGTGCATTTTAGAAAAAATTTAAACAGTTTATTGAAGATACATGATACCAATTCCAGAAAGGGAAATTAATTAAAAGATACAATAGAGACTTGTATTTTTTAGAGTATATATTTGAATAGTCTAAAGACTATATACTTCAATAGTCAATAGACTAAATACTTAAATATATGCTAATAATTTTATATTTTGAATATATAAATATAGATACATAAAGATCCAAGAGGTTTAATAACCCTATTCTGAATAATAATGATAATAATAACAGCATGTATTAATCAGTCTTCTGAAAACTATTAATAAAGATATCAATATTAAAAGATCTAAGAAAAAAGACATATCACATAGAGAGGAACAAAGATAAACTTAGAATAGACTACTCATCAGAACTATATAGAACTAATCATCTATATACACTAGATGATTTTTAAACTATTAAAAATTTTAAATGTCAATCTAGAATTATATAGCCAGTCAAAATACATTTCAAAAACTAAGGTGAAAAGCAAATTCTGAAAAAAAGGTAGCTGAGAAAATGAATCACCAACAAATCTGCACTTAAGACATTTCAAAAAACTTTTTTCAGCTGTAAGAAAAATGATACCTGAAATAAAGGTTGATCTATCAAAGGAACAAAGAAAAAGAATAAGGAATATAAATTTATTCACAAATATGGAATCCATGAATAATGAAGACAGGTTATTCATCAAACCTGGCTCTCTCACCCCTTTGTAGATTCTGTGTGCTAACTCATGTGTATTAATTATTTTTCTCCTTCAATAGTAGTGTTGTTGGTGGAAAGGCTTCTAATCCAGACCCCAAGAGAGCGTTCTTGGACCTCTCACAAAAAAGAATTCAGGAGGAATCCATATAATAAATTGAAAAATGTTTATTAAGAAAGTAAAGGAAGAAAGAATGGCTACTCCATATGCAGAGTAGTGGCATGGGCTGCCTAACTGAGTATGCTTATAGTTATTTCTTCATTATATGCTACATGAGTGCCATGGCATTTGTAAACTGTCATCGGGCTGGCAAGAGTGTCTTTTAGTATGCAAATGCATTATAATTAGCATATAATGAGCAGTGAGGACAACCGGAGGTCGATTCAGTTGCCAACTTGGTTTGGGTGGCTTGGGCTGGCTTCTTTACGGCCACCTGTTTCTTCAACAAGATCTTCGTGACCTATATCTTGTTCAGACCATCTGTATTATCCTGTGGCTAAGAATGCCTAATCTCCTGAGAATGCAGCCCAGTAAGTCTCAGCCTTGTTTTACTCAGCCCTTATTCAAGATTACACCACTGTGGTTCAAATGCCTGTGACAGTGCTGGCACAGTGCTGTTCAATATCTGTTCTTCAGTGGCAAAACAATAGATTGACATTGTCAGTGCAAGGTAAAAAAGAGAAATGGGAATAAATAGAAAATTCTCTCTTGGCTTGAGCCACATTGTGGCACATATATTATCTTGCCTGAGGTTTGGTTTCCTTCTCATTTTGGTATCCAATCACTATGCCTTTAATCGGTGTGATGGTGAATATTAGGTGTCAACTTGATTGGAGTGAAGGATGTCTACATAACAGGTAAAGTATTGTTTCTGGGTGTGTCTGTGAGGGTGCTGCTGGAGGATCAGAGAACCCTGACTAATAAAATGGGGTATATTTTACTTTCAAATGTTATTCTATTTTGGAATGCATCAGATTCAAAACCTCTTGAAATTCAATTTTCTTTCAGTTTCTGTGGCTTCTTTATATAGCTAATCAAAGGTAAAGCTGAAATTTAAACCCTGAGATTCAGAGATAATTCAAGACTTTGGAAAATATAATAAGGTATTGAAGGAAATATTTTACCAAGAATAAACAAACACATGAAGGATGATACATTAGGTATATATATATATATATATATATATATATATATACACACACACACATTATATATATATATATATATATATATATATATATATATGAATGATTAAATTGGTGGCATTTTACTTTCCTTACAAAAAAATTAAACCTTTAAAAAAAATTGGAAATAAAAAGAATAGGAGATAAAGAAAGTAATGGAGGGAGGCAGAAAGGAAGATAGGAAGGGCATTTTTGAAAGCTAATAAATATAAAAGTTTCCATAGTTCTGAAACATTGCTGCATATCATTATTACCTGAGGATCTTCAAAAAATCCTAATGCCAAGTACAGTCCATATGTTAAATTAGAATTCCTGTGGGTAGACACCAGGCATCAATATTTAAAAGAAATCAGGTGATTTCCATGTGTCCTCAGTTTTGACATGCTCCTCTATACAATTAGTACACCAAGATAATCAAAAGACCATCATATTAAAGAAAATTAAAATTTATTTCTCAAAGTATTTTGACATATTTTGAAATGGCTGCGACTTGGCCATTCTGACAGAAGGGACCTTGCAAAGATGTCTAAACTGAAAAAATATTGTATATGTAGATAATCTCCATTAATGCAGAAATACCCTCTTCCCCTTTCTATGCCTTTCCTCAGATCCAGAGGAGATTGAAAGTCTAACATCTTTTAAAATCTGAAAAGAAACATTTATCGTTATGTTACCCTCACGCTATTCTCATGATAGTGAGTGAGTTCTCATGAAATCTAATGGTTTTATAAGGAGCTTTTCCCCATTCTGCTCTGAACATCTCTTTGCTGCCACCATGTGAAGAAGGACACGTTTCTTCTACTTCTGCCATGACTGTAAACAAATTTTCCAAGGCCTCCCCAGCCATGCTGAACTGTGAGTCAATTAAACCTTTTTTCTTTATAAATTACTCAGTCTTGGGTGTGTCTTTATTAGCAGTGTGAGAATGGACTAACACATTACTTAAAGCAATCTACGCATGCAATGAAATCCCTATTAAAAAACCAATCACACTCTCTACAAAAATGTTAAAATTTACGTGGAATCAAAAAAGACTCACAATAGCCAAAGCTATTCTAAGCAAACAAACAAAATTTACAACAGAACTGTAGGAATCTCATTACCCAACTTCCAATGACATTACAGAGCTACAGTCACTAAAACATTGTACTTGTATCAAAACAAAGACAAAGACCAAGGAAACAGAACAGAGAACTCAGAAACAAACCCACACAGTTACACTGAATTCATTTTCAACAAAGATTCCACTAATACACACTGAGGAAAAGACAGTCTTCAATAAATGTTTCTGAGAAAACTAGATATTCATATGCAGAAAAATGAATCTACATACTTATCATATACAAAATTAAAATCAAAATGGGTTAACGACTTAAAGCCAAGACTTCAAACTATGAATCTACTGAAAGAAAAGATTGGGAAAACTCTCCAGGACATTGGTCTGGGCAAAAAAGTCTTAGCAACACCCCACAAGTACAGGCAATCAAAGCAAACATAGACAAGTGGGATTATATCAAGTTGAAAAGCTTCTGCACAGCACAGAAAAAAAATCAATAAAGTGAAGAGACAACCCAAAGAATACAAAAAAATATTTGCAAACTACCTATCTGACTAACGATGAATATGGCCAGAAACAACTAGGTTTAGTGGAAAGACATGTTAAGAGAGAAAGGAAGACGCTAGGCTAGCAAAGATGGCCTTGCTATGTAGGTGAAGTCTTTTTCACAGAGAATGGATGACAAATGTTCTAATAACCAGAATATATAAGAAACTCAAACAACTCCCTAAGAAAAATCTAATAATTTAATCAAGAAATATGCAAAAATCTGTCGAGAAATTTCTCAGAAGACATATAAAATGGCAAATAATCATATGAAAAGGTGTTCAACATCACTGATCATCAAAGAATACAAATAAAAACTACAATGAAGTATCATCTCACCCCGATTAAAATGTTTTATATCCAAAGGACAGGCAATAACAAATGGTGGTGAAGATGTGGAAAAAAGGGAATCCTCATACACTGTTGATGGAACTGTAAACAAGTACAACCACAAAGGAGAACAGTTCGGAGGCTTCTCTAAAAGCTAAAAATTTAGCTACTGTAAGATAAAACAATCTCACTACTGGGATTATAGGAAACGATTAAATCATTATAGGAAATGATTATATCAAAGAGATCTCTGCACTCCTATGTTTGTTGCAGCACTATTCACAATAGCTAAGTTTCAGAAACAAAGTGGATGTCCATCAACAGGTGAATGAATAAAGAAAGTGAAGTACATATACTCAATGGAGTACTATTCGGCTGTAAAAAATAATGAGATCCAGTAATTACTAGTGGTTCAGACGTGTAGTAGGGAAATGGAAGGGAGAAGCGAAGGATGATTAATAGATACAAAAATAGAATGAATAAGACCTATTATTTGAGAGCAAAATAAAATAACTATAGTCAATAATAACTTAATTGTACATTTTAAAATAACACAAAGAGCACGATTGGATTGTTTTTAACTCAAAAATAAATGCTTGAGGTAATGAATACCTCATTCTCAATGATGTGCTTATTTCACATTGGATGTCTGTATCAAAATATCTCATGTAGCACATAAATATAATGACCTATGCACCCATAAGTAAAAGATAAAATTGAAAAGTAAAAATAAAATAAAATATAGTTTATAGTCAGCTGTATAACTTGAAAAGGAGATCTTCAATGAAGGTTTCTGATAACACCTGAGCTTACGCCATTAAAATGAAGAGAAAAATATCCGGGACTCTCATGGACAGCTAATGTGTTCATGATAATTGTGGACTCAATATTGGCCAAAAGAGGAGCTAATTACATGAACTGAACTACTAGAACACTATGTAAACCAAAAAGCATCTGAGAAAGGGCATCCTTAGTTTCCCCCTCCATTTCCCCACTATACTTCTGAGCCACTAGTAATCACTCAATTGATTTTGCAAAGCTTAAGGACATGTTATGGAGATAGGTCTGTGACTTTCTTCCAAGATGATTTTGAGGACTTCAATAAAAAGGGGAAAGTAAGCTGGAGGGGAAAGAAGGAGAGTATGGCCATATTACAGATGCTCCTTAAGTTTTACAGCTGATTATAAGCCACCCAATGAAAGGATAACAGTAACATAAAAATTGTGGATGATAAAAGGCTACAAACAGTCATGGTTAAGGACACGATTGACAAGGAAATTTGGTTATTTTAGTAGCATACACCAATTTTACATAATTATGATTACTACTGATAACATATACTAAGACACATCATAATCATAGAAATATTATGCAATTTTGGAACACATACTACAAATATAAAGAACTTAAGGAACTTTTTATATTTGACAAAAACATATTTCTGTATGACTTTATAATGCCAAATAGACTGAAAATGTCTCTTTTGGATTTCAGGGGACTTAATAATAGTAATAATAAAAGAATGTGGTCAAAAGAACTGAATTTACAATTTAATTTGGGAAATTTTGTCAAATATAAAAAGTTCAAAAAACTTGACATCACAAAATAGGATCACAGGTTATTGTTAAAAACAAATAAACAAACAAGCAAAAAGTTATACATTTAGCCAAAGTGGCAAAACAAGGATTTCAAACAAAAGGCAAAATCCTTTATTCTTTGATGGGAGTCTTAATTTCCTAAAATATAACCCTTAATAAACACAGCATAAGAACAATTAAATCTGTCTCCCAAACCTTATAAACAATCTTAAATTTTAAGTTCTGCAAACTTTTTGACCTTTTATAATTACTTATTTACAAGGGGGTTGATGCTCCAAGAAAATCTTGTCAATTTGACACAGGGGCCCAGATGCTCGTCTTGCATCAGTATGCCTTTGATGTTAATGTTTAATTTATGGAGAAACTCTGCCCTACTTTTATCTCCCAAGATCACCCCTTACAATCTCATATGCCCACCTCTTCTGCAATAGCACCTGTCCCTAGAGGAGTTGAATAGTTTTAAGTTCTAGCCTCCTGTCTCATGCGTGCAGTTTATTTTGATTGTCATTTTCTCCTGGATCTAAAGGTGAGTCTTTAACTGCTATCAGCGCTTAAGATTTAGCAGGATTTGTCTCTTTTAGACCCAGGAGTCAAAGTCCTATGACTAATCAGCATAAGTACTTTAAAAGCCATAAAGAAAGTTACACGGATGTTTTAACCTTAATTTTAGAATTGTTTTTAACTCAGCTTTCCTAAGAAAATAAAAACCTAACAGCAGTGACATACAAATTATTTTGATAAAACATAAAATCTGTTTGTTAGATGAGTTACCAAAAGTCAAAAAAAAAAAAAATTCTGCAGTGTAATTGTTTTTCTCTATTGGCAGTCCATTTAGATAATCTACAGGTCAAAGCTAATGAAAATGGTACTTTTGGCCGGGCGCGGTGGCTCAAGCCTGTAATCCCAGCCCTTTGGGAGGCCGAGGCGGGTGGATCACGAGGACATGGTGAAACCCCGTCTCTACTAAAAACACAAAAAATTAGCTGGGCGTGGTGGCGCGTGCCTGTAATCCCAGCTACTCAGGAGGCTGAGGCAGGAGAATTGCCTGAACCCAGGAGGCGGAGGTTGCGGTGAGCCGAGATCGCGCCATTGCACTCCAGCCTGGGTAACAAGAGCGAAACTCCGTCTCAAAAAAAAAAAAAAAAAAAAAAGAAAAAGAAAAAGAGATCGAGACCATCCTCGTCAACATGGTGAAACCCCGTCTCTACCAAAAATTCAAAAAATTAGCTGGGCATGGTGGTGCATGCCTGTGATCCCAGGTACTCAGGAGGCTGAGGCAGGAGAATTGCCTGAACCCAGGAGGCGGAGGTTGCGGGTGAGCCGAGATCACGCCATTGCACTCCAGCCTGGGTAACAGGAGCGAAACTCTGTCTCAAAAAAAAAAAAAAAAAAAAAAAGAAAGAAAATGGTACTTTTATTAGTTAGATATAGAAAGACAAAGACTATCTCCTGGGTTACAAGTAAAGTTTTCAGTTTTATAGAACAATCTAAATTCAAGATCACAGAATATTATTAAGAAGAAAACATTTCCCTTATACCTTTAAGATAAAACATTTTCAGCACCAGGCCACAACAAGACTTAGAGCCTGAGGGGGAAAAAAATTACAGGAACTAACCAAAAAGTTGAAGGAGAGCTATTATCTCATACCTTCTCAAAAGGGAAAGAGAGCTGAAAACAGTGACATGAAATAAAAGATGAAATTTGGATTAAAAAAAATTAAAATCTCTTAAATTTATTAAGGATAAATCATTATCTTAAGGAAATTTTATTGTCCTTACCAATTTGTTAGTGTATTGGTGTATTTTTAATGGCAAAGCCCAATCTCTATACTATTATAAATACTTTTCTTAAATTACAGCCAATTCGACCACATAAGGTCTTTTTTTCCCCCATGAATCCTCTACTTACAAACCTCATTACAACTTATACAAATCTTTCATAATATGCTTGGACTGCCAATTTTATCCTGTCTCCTTCTTTCCTAAATAATTAGTAATTTTATTTTAGGACAAAAGTTTATCATACAAGATTCTTCCTTATATAAAATTATTTTTCTTATTAAAATTCTTACCCCAACTACTTTACATTTACAACTTTGTTTTTACATGTCTCTTATTTACTGGTTCCACTTATTCTGTTCTATAAGTAACCTTTAAAGGACCTTCAAGTTAGATGAAGTATATATATTTTCTTACCCTGTCATCCAGGCTGGAGTGCAGTGGTGCGATCTCAGCTCTCTGCAACCTCTGCCTCCCAGGTTCAAGCAATCCTTCTACCTTAGCCTCTCTAGTAGCTGAGACTACAGGTGTAAGTCACTATACTCGGATAACCTTTGTATTTTTATTAGAGATGGGGTTTCACCATGTTGACCAGGTTGGTCTCAAAAGCCTGAACTCAGGTAATGTGTCCTCCTCAGCCTCCCAAAGTGTTGGGATTACAGGCATGAGCCACCATACCTGGCCAATTTTTCCTTAAATAAAAACACAATATTGCAAAAGTATTTATTAAAAAGTCAGAAAACAACAGATGCTGGAGAGGATATAGAGAAATAGAAATGCTTTTACACTATTGGTGGGAGTGTAAATTAGTTCAGTCATTGTGGAAGACAGCGTGGTGATTCCACAAGGATCTAGAAATAGAAATACCATTTGACCCAGCAATCCCCTTACTAGGTATATGCCCAAAGGATTATAAATAATTCTACTCTAAAGACACATGCCTGCATATGTTTACTGCAGCACTGTTCACAATAGCAAAGACTTGGAACCAACCCAAATGCCCATCAATGACAGACTGGATAAAGAAAATGTGCACATAAACACTATGGATACTATGCAGCCATAAAAAAGGATAAGATCAAGTCCTTTGCAGGGACGTGAATAAACCTAGAAACCATCATTCTCAGCAAACTGACACAACAGAAAACAAAACACTGCATGTTCTCACTCGTAAGTGAGAGTTGAACAATGATATCACAATGACACGGGGAGGGGAACATCACACACTGGGGCCTATTGGGAGGTCGGGGGCTAGGGGACGGGTAGCATTAGAATTACCTACTGTAGATGACTGGTTGATGGGTATAGCAAGCCACCTTGGTACAAGTATACTGATGTAACAAACGTACATATTCTGTACATGTATCTCAGAACATAAAGTATGGGGGAAAAAAAAAAAAAACTTGAGGGAACTCCTAAGTCCATTTTTGCTCTTTCATCTGCTTTGTGATGACAAGTAACAGGTGTCATCTTAGAAGCAAAGAGCAGCCCTCATCAAACACTAAATCAACTGGCACATTTATTTTGAACATCTAGGCTCTAGAATTATAAAAAATTTACTTTCTTTATGAATTAAAAAAATTAGAAATGATTTAGATATTTAATAAGTATATAATATATAATTTAATATCTCCTTAGATTCTAAATTATAGAATTTTAAATTCAGAATATACTTCATTACATTTGTCTAATTTTTTTAATAGCTTACTCAGATTACCTATGAAAACTGCGAGAGTAATCATTGATATTTGTTTTTCTGTTAACCACTTTTATAGCCTGTGAATTTCAGGTATTTATCTAAGTGAGGAACTTCAGGTTAAATAAATGTTTTTTTTTCTTTGCTTTGTTTTTTTTTTGCCAGTAACTCAGAATTTAGCTATTTTTATTAAATCCACAATATTAGATGCCTTATTTATTAAAAAATATATAAACAAGGATAATTATCTTTGGGTCTGCATTTATAGATTTATAATCCCCATGCCAAATTTTGACACCTTATAATATCTAGTAGAGATAAGTATAAAACTACTTGACCAATATATCTGAAAATAATGTATGTTTCACATCTGAAGACATTTCTAATTTTATTTTACCAAAAATTATAAAACCAGCTTGTTTATTAAAGATATACTTAAGTCATATGAATATGAAAAAGCTATATACCCTTTAGTCTGTATTTTTCTGGAAAGTATTTAAGTGTTTTTTCTTTCTTTAAGCCAAATAATTAGAGCTTTTTAATACATTTTTGGTACTTAGACATATACCAAGTACATAAATAAATAGATATTTTAGACACACAGGTAAAAGTAGATCTCATAGATTCATAAGTCCCCGGATTTTTCCTCCTATTTTAGATTCAGTATCTTGATAACCTGTTTCATTACCCTGGGCTATTGTCAGCTAGATAGCCCTAAATTTGCATACTAGCTGAACAACTCTTAGTTGAAATTCAGATAGCTAAATTTACATCTCAAAGTATGAAGAGAAATTCTGGTATTTTAGAGGGAGATTAAAAATGAATGCCAAGTCAAACATAAAATTATAGAAATGTACCATAGGATTTTATGTAAAGACTAACTTCTTTCAGAATTGTAGGTTTTAGTTTACTCTCTATTTTTAATTGGACCTCCAAGCTCTGGGCAGATCCCACATTGAATCCTGGATCTCCAAAAAGACATCTCATAGAACTAGGCCATGCAGTGCACTGTGTTATAAAGACACTTCTCTAAGTATCTATATCATGACCTTTATTAAACACCCAAAAACAGCCCCTGTTGTAATAACTATTTTAGTCAAAAAATCAGGCAATGTAAAAACAAGCAGTTTAAATCTGAGAGAAGCTTGTCTATTTACACCCTTGGGATTACAAAAGGAAAAATAGATTTTTCCCCAAAAAGGAGTCTGTTGTCTTCTGTTTTCTTTAAGGAATCCCAGGCTAATAGAAATTATTTTAGACCTCTCATGCAGCAGAGAATGGCAAGAGGAAGGAGAGACAAGATGAAGCAAATGGAAAGAACAGAATTCAGTCAACAGAGGGGAAAAAAAAAACTAATTAAAAAACAAGATCCTAAAAGAGAAAATAAGCATAAAGACCTTTTTAAATACACACACACACACGCACACACACACCCCCCTAAGATATCAGCTTACTTTTACCATTGACTTGTAAGGGCTGAGCACAGTGGCTCATGCCTGTAATCTCAGCACTTTGAGAGGCCAAAGTGGGTGGATCACCTGAGGTCAGTAGTTTAAGACCAGCCTGACCAACATGGTGAAACCCTATCTCTATTAAAAATACAAAAATTAGCCATGTGTGGTGGTGGGCATCCGTAATCGCAACTACTTGGGAGGCTGAGGCAGGAGAAGTGCTTGAAACTAGGAGGCAGAGGTTGCAAGTCAGCCATGATAGCACCATTTCACCTGGGCAATAGAAGAAGATTCTGTCTAAAAATTAAAATACAATAAAAATAATAATAAAAAAGAAAGGATATGGCCAGGTATGGTGGCTCAAGCCTGTAATCCCAGCACTTTGGGAGGCTGAGGCGGGTGGATCATGAGGTCAAGAGATCGAGACCATCCTGGTCAACATGGTGAAACCCCATCTCTACCAAAGATACAAAAAATTAGCTGGGCATGGTGGCACGTGCCTGTAATCCCAGCTACTGAGGAGGCTGAGGCAAAAGAATTGCTTGAACCCAGGAGGCGGAGGTTGCGGTGAGCCGAGATCGCGCCATTGCACTCCAGCCTGGGTAACAAGAGTGAAACTCCGTCTCAAAAAAAAAAAAATAAAGGATATATAAATTTTATATCTCCTTTTAAATCTGTTATTAGTATATTTTAGCTGTGACAAGCTGCTAATATTTTTAAATTAACCCAAATACCAAACCAGAAATAATTTGATTTAGGAACCAAACCGAGGCTGTCTTGGTGAAAAAAAGGGCAGAGTCTTAGCTACCGGTATACAGCATGGGCAAAACTCTATTGCTCTTTCAATTTGGCTTGACTAGGAATAGGTGGGGTTGTAAAGTAAATAAAGCCCCTTTGGTCATCACAATCTTTTTTTTCCCAATTTTTGCCCTTTCACTGGCCATTGTTTCCTATTTTTCTGTCTATTTTTTTTTTCCAGCTGAGAGAATCTGGCCAATTCAGAGGCCTTGTTCCACATTATTTGGACCTTTATTTCAGATTTAATCAAGTCAGATAGAGTTGATTGAACCTAATTGAAAAAAGACTGAAACAAAAAACAACAAAGCAAACAAATACACAAAAATACAATTAAGAAAAAAATTACAATTTATATGATTACTAAGAGCTCTAATGATAAGGAGACGTTTAGACCAGCTGGTTTTTAATCTTAAAAACATTAAAAATTATAAAAATGATTATAAAAATCATTAAAGACAATTTCCAGAAAAATCCTCAGTTCAACTACTTGTCTAGTAATTGGGCCCAGACTGTAGACAGCTCTCTACCATCTTATAAACAGGAAAAAAATTCCAATTCACCTTCCATATTGGAAGTTAGCTGAAACTCCAAAAAGAGTTTGCCTGTTCTCCATCATCATGGAAGCGGGAAAACTTTCCTTTCTTGTTGGAATCAAGTTAAACTTTAGAAAAGGTGTTATACAGTAAAATAAATCTTAGAACTCAAACAAATTTGTGGAACCCAGGATTCTTTAGACAGGGGAGCTCCCAGGTCTGAGCAAATTTTCCTATTGGTTTGATCAATAAAAACAGCCCAGGATGATGCCAAAAAACAATAGAAGTTTTGTCAAAGGTCAGGATCACCTCCACCAGGGTCTCCTCTGTTGGCTGCCAATTTGTAAACCAAAAAGTATCTGAGACAGGTCTCAGTCAATTTAGAAGTTAATTTTGCCAAGGTTAAGCACATGCCCAGAGAGATGTCTGTGCCTTTCTCTAAAGATGAATTTGAGGGCTTCAATATTTAAAGGAGAGAAGTGAGTTGGAGGGGTTGGAGGGAAGGTATGGTCACATTACTGAATCTACACATTGCAAGAGAAAGGGAGCAAGCAGGGAATGGTCAATTATGTATTGTCTCACACTCAGTACATTAGCACTTTTTACAAGCTGAAGTGAACATAGAGTAGCTACTTGTAGAAATATTTATCATTTTATCTGTAACTATCTGCTTAGTAACAAAAGGAAAGGAAGCTGCTTCCATGACTGCATTCAGCTTAACTTTTTCCTTTTGGCTTAGTGAATTGGTGTCTCAAATTTTATTTTCTTTTCACAAATACAATAATCTTTTTATAAAGTTTTTGTTTAAAATGTTGATTCTTTTTGTTTTGTTTTTCAGAGTCAAGAAAACTGTCTTTTTCTTTTAAGCTATTTATAACTTTTAACAATTGAGTAAAATATAGTCTTGACACGAGCAGAAAATCAAACACCGTATATTCTCACTCATAGGCGGGTGTTGAACAATGAGAACACAGGGACACAGGGAGGGGAACACTACACACTGGGGTCTGTTGGGGGGAAATGGGGGAGCGACGGGGGGGTGGGGAGGTGGGAAGAGATAGCATGGGGAGAAATGACAGATACAGGTGAGGGGACAGAAGACAGCAAACCACACTGCCATGTGTGTACCTATGCAACAATCTTGCATGTTCTTCACATGTACCCCAAAACCTAAAATGCAATAAAAAAATAAATAAATAAAATTAAAAAATAAATAAAAATAAGTTTAAAAATATATATATAGTCTTGTGAACAATTTTCAAGTATATTTATTTCTATCTGATTTCTATTTGGCATTATTTGGCAATTATTTGTGCGTATTCTTAACTCAAAGCATTATAGTTATTTGAATAAGCTTAATAAGAATCTTTTTATTTTGTAACATAAAAAGATTGAGATACTGGTCATTTTACCAAGGCTTTGACTAGAATAGCATGCTTTCAGATAAAAGCCAACTGCAGGATGACTTGAGGTTGATATATAGAACTGGTAAAAGCTCCTTAGTAAACTGTACTTATATCTTCTTTTTATAGAATTTTTAGTCAGTGGTATGTAAACAATGCCAATTTCTGACAAGCCTAGGAACCACAAATTGTCTTGCAATGTCAAGAAGAAAAGACCAAATTCATACCAACATCTGAAGTCACAAAGAAATCTTTGTTTGGGCTATTTAGAAATTAAATAAAAAGTCTTTTAAAAGGTCTATTTAGAAATTAAAAAAAAAAAGATCATGTTCCAGCAAAACCAGTTTTTAAAAATATATGTCAAAAAATTGTTTTTCTGTACTTTATGCAAATAATCAGTCCGCATATAAAGGACTAGACTTTTTTTGCCCAATAAATTGATCTTAGTATAATTTTGTCTTTAGTCTAATGGAAGCATTGGAGACTAAAACATTATGTATCTAAAGAAACTATGATATACCTGTTATTAGAATCTACGTTGTCCATTGTTATCTGTTTTTTATGATTTTCTTGGACTCAATCCTGAATATGAAATGTATCCTGAATATTTTTCCAGCTATAAGTCTCCAAACTAACATCTTATATTTTTTCTCCCATTTTTCAGACTTGATATCACTAGAAATTAAAACTGTGCTATTCTTAAAGTCCTGCTATACAATTTAAACTTTGGGAAATGATATAGCAACTTATGTATATAGAAAATTTTTGTGCCTGCCTGCTAATGTATGAAGTTCTCAGAAAATTCACCTGAATGCCAGGTTTGAACATGAATCCAGAGGAATCTGTCAAATCGCCACTGCAATTTGAAGATGACTCAGAGATTCTAGAAAAGCTAGTCTACATACTGACTACTCCAGATGTTAACCTTTGCTGTTGCTTTGTTCTACTTTTTTCTGTTCCTTTAGAAATGCCTCATACTAGAGATTTGATTCCTTACATCATATATAGAGGCCTACCCTATCTGCAATGCCAAGTCCTGGAGTGGGATATTGTTTTTTAAATGAACTAATTTATTCTCAGTTCTAAGAGATGACTAAAGAAGATACAGGACAATATGCTTAAATTTGCTCTTTTTTCTATCTTAATTTGTCTTTCTAAATCTTTATCACTAGCAACCTCTAATTCAAATTTCTCTAAAGCTAATAGCTTGGGTTTTAATATGTGAAACTTGTTTTAAGTTTCATAGTGGGAATGAAGGAAATTAAAATATTTTACTCTGAAATGTATTTCTTTGACATGTTTTGAAATGGCTGATACTTGGCCATTTTGAGAAAATGGCCTTGCAAAACTCTCTTAACTGGAAAAAAAAATTGCATCTATAGAGAATCTCCAATAATGCAGAAATGCCATCTTCCCCTTTTTATTCCTTTCCCTAGATCCAGGAAAGATTGATAATTTGATACCATTTAAAGTCTGAAAAGAAACATTTATCATCTATTCTCTCTAAGGGAGACTTCACCTATATAACAAGGCCACCTGGCTTGCCCAGCTTCTTCCTTTCTCTATTAACTTGTCTTCCTGCTGAACTTGATTTATCTGTTTCTGGCTATGTTCTGATTCTGCATAATTTAATGGCCTCAGGATGATATATAAATTTCTGTAAGTTACTGAGAAGTTGAGTCTTAATTCTGAAGACTCCTGTGTATGTATTTTAAATAAATTTGTATGACTTTTCTGCCTTATGTCAATAATTTTTAGGAAACCTATATGGGGCCAAGAGCCTATGGCCACCAAAAACCAACATCACCTTGTTCTTGCTTTTAAGCCTATTCTCAAGCTTTAGTAAATCTTGTTAAATGCAATTCTGTAACTGGGTCCCAGGACACAGGGTAGAGCAGAGAGCATAGAGGTATCCGGAAGAGGCTTCCAATTTCCTGATCAGGAGGGGGACACACTGAGCTCCCTCCCCATCCAATTCTTTTCCTGAAGTGTCAGAGGTTCCCACAAATGGGAAAGAGGCCTTGGTGGTACAGTGAGCTTGCCCATCAAGTAAATACTAAACCCAAAGAGTTTTGCAGAGAGTGATTTATTAGGCAGAAAGAGAAGTAGAGAGAGGTCCCATGCTGTTGTGGGAGAGGATTCCACAGAGGGAAATCTGTACAGGTAAGCTGCAGTGGAGTTTTAACTTCGAAGTTATTCTTGCCACATTCATGTTCTTGTCCAATGAGAGGAGTTCTTTCAAACTCCCTCAGCGGTGATTGATCTTTGACTCTGATTCTGGATTGGTTGTCTGGCCCAGAACAGAGACCCTTCCTCCCAGAGTTTTTCACCAAAGGAGTACACTTGAAATTTTATCTAGGCAGGCAGAAAAGTTAGACAAAGAACTCTAGGTTCCTGGATGGGGAAGTGGATGGAATCATGGCACTGGGAAGATCTTGCCTTTGAAACCACGCCCCTTGTGGACCTGGAAAAACAAGTTTTTTCCCTTTAACATAGTTCCTCAATTCGATTCCAGTATATCTTAGGTAGAACCTGAGATTTTATATTT
The DNA here is from genome assembly GCF_048565385.1 of Saimiri boliviensis. Classification (NCBI taxonomy): domain Eukaryota; kingdom Metazoa; phylum Chordata; class Mammalia; order Primates; family Cebidae; genus Saimiri; species Saimiri boliviensis. Next base: position 119,107,973 of record NC_133452.1, on the reverse strand, counting down.
TTAACCAGCTCTCAGGTGATTCTGATGCAGCACATTTGAGGCCTAGTTTTGGAGTTGCAAGTGTAGAAGACTTGAAAAGTTGAATCTGGAGTTTCAATGATTAACAAAAATACATTTAAGACATGGCATATAATAAACATATTTTATCAAAAGATTTTAAACAGGGAAAGGGTATAAATACTTTATTTCAATTAAGTTTCACTATTGTTTCTGAGCATATCGCTTAAAATGTTTTAAATAAAAGTAGTAAGAGACATTTATGACAAACCCACAGCCAACATCATACTGAACGTGAAAAGTTGGAAGCATTTCCCTTGAAAACCAGCGTAAGACAAGGATGCCATCTCAGCATCTCACCATAGTATTGGAAGCTCTGTTCAGGACAATCAGGCAAGAGAAATGAAAAAAGGTATTTGAATAGGAGGAGAAGAAATCAAACTGTCTCTGTTTGCAGATGGGATAATCCTT